>NC_072042.1:2462332-3106498 GCF_027791375.1 Indicator indicator | reverse complement strand
CTCATCCAGCCTGGCCTTAAACACCTCCAGGGATGGGACCTCAACCACCTCCCTGGACAACCACTTCTCTCTCATGGTGAAGAACTTCCTCACGTCCAGTCTGAATCTCCCCACTTCCAGCTTTATTCCATTCCCCCTAGTCCTGTCACTACCTGATATCCTAAAAAGTCCCTCCCCAGCTTTCTTGGAGCCCCCTTCAGACAGTGAAAGACCACAAGAAGGTCACCTGGGAGCCTTCTCTTCTCCAGACTGAACAGCCCCAACTCTTTCAGTCTGTCCTCACAGGAGAGGAGCTCCAGCCCTCTGCTCATCCTGGTGGCCCTTCTCTGGACACCTTCCAGCATGTCCAGATCCCATATCCCATGTTTGGGTTGGAAGGGACCTCCAGAGGCCATCTAGTCCACACTCCTGCAGTCAGCAGGGACATCCTCCACTGGATCAGGCTGCTTAGAGCTCTGTTGAGCTGGACCTTGAATATCTCCAGGGATGGGGCCTCAACTACCTCCCTGGGCAGCCAGTTTCAGTGTTCCAGTAACCTCATGGTGCACAGCTTGTTCTTAACATCCAATCTAAATCTCCTCTTCTCTAATTTCAAACCACTGCCCCTCATCCTATCCCTTTGTGAACAGTCCCTCTGCAGCCTTCTTGCAGCCTCCTGCAGGCAGTGGCTCTTTGGTCCCAAAAGCCATCACGTTTTGTGGTTTCTGACACATTGATGTCTTTGTCCTGGTTGGATCCAGGAGCTGGTGTGACCGGAACTGTCTGGAGGAGAAACTGCTTCTATGAATCGCCTGGACCTGGGTATTTGCAGCCTGGAAACTGCCCCGGGAGTGGGAGCAACTCTCTGCTTTTTTTTGCAGGCAAATAATCCTGCATCCTGCCCATAATGAAACACCTCGGGATCCTGTCCCTAATGTCATCCCCATCATCATGTACTCCTCATTGTGCTGGAGCATAATCAGAGTTTCAAAGGGCTGGGATGAAGCTGATCGAAGATTGATGGGGGATGTTTGTCTGCCCTGACAATAGGCGTTGTTAAGGCTTTTGTGTGAGCTCCTGGGCGGCGCAGGAATGAGCCTGTAATCTCCATCCTTACATGCAAAGGAAATGGAAAATCCATACAGGCCATTCTGAACCCTATAGATTTCAAAAGCTTTATTCCCCCAGGGGTGCCAGTGAAACGCTCATCCCCTGGTGACAGCCACGCTGCTGCCCCCCTCCCCTTTTAGGGGCACGACGAGGGGTCCTGCGCGGCAGGGAGGTGATCTGCTGCGGGGCTGTTCAGGGCTTGCAGGGGCAGGGGTGAGGGGGAAGGATCTGCTCTGCCTCTGGAACGACCTCGGGACCAGTCTAATGGGGTCTCCTCCAGCGTTCTGCAGGCTTCAGGCTGTTAGGGAACCATCCAAAATCCTTTGATTTCCTTTCTGGAGGCACTACCTGGCACCTAAAAGGTGAATGCTCTGAGCTGTAACTGCGGATGGGATGGGATGGGATGGGATGGGATGGGATGGGATGGGATGGGATGGGATGGGATGGGATGGGATGGGATGGGATGGGATGGCAGCTTTTTTCTTCCCTCTGAAGTCTGCCAAAGCCTCCAACTGATTCTTGGAAAGATTTAATTTCAACAAGAACCCAAGTGGCAGCATTTCACTGCCTTGTTTAGGTGACAAGTAAATTGTTCTCTAGTTAAATGAAATACTTCCAGCAAAATAACAAAACCTGAGGAAGACAAAGAGAACTTCCATCAGTTTGGCCATTAGGATAGAATTATTTAATAAAAAATAGAAAATAAGCTGCAAGGATCAATTCATAAAGCTTTGGCTAATGCTTTAGATCAGCAGCAGTTTCCTTTCTGTTTATATTTAGATCACCTCATGCAACAGAGGTAAAATCATTCAGCTTAATTTTAGAAGCCCTTTAATTTCTTCATTACTTCACCAGCATTTCTCACCAGCTCCATGGCCCAAGACAGTTGACTAAAGGCAAATTAGAGCCCATGCCTCCTTTGTCTGCTTTAATGAGTGGCTGCCAGTGCCCCTGAGATGTTTCCAGGACTGTGAGCTCTTAAGTGCCTGTTTTCAATAAGGAAGATGTAATTTTAGTTTTTAATGTTTAAAGATTAATTACACAGTAGCCCTTCTGCACATCCTCAGCTTCCTCCTCCTTGTTTCACTTCAAGGCTTTAAGATAGTGAAGGCAGGATGGGGCTGAGGCTCTTGTCCCCCCCTGAAATGTCCTCATGGTCCCCTGGGATAGGGTGAGGGGTGATGGCTATAAGGTGGAAGAGGGGAAATTCTGACTGGAGGTTAGGAAGAAATTCTTTACAGTGAGGGTGGGGAGACACCAGAAGAGGTTGCACAGGGTTGTTGTGGATGCTGCCTCCCTGGAGGTGTTCAAGGCCAGGCTGGATGAGGCCTTGAGCAACCTGGGCTGGTGGGAGGTGTCCCTGTCCGTGGCAGGGGGTCAGAACTGGATGATCTTTAAGGTGCTTTCCAAGCCAAACCATTCCATGAATCTATGATCCTGTGATCCCTCCTTACCCTGGCACACACATGCATCCCCTGCTGGAGAGAATCCAAGGGAGAGCCAGGAGGATGCTTAGGGGACTTGAGCATCTCCCCTATGAAGAGAGACTGAGAGCCCTGGGGCTGGTTAGTGTGGAGAAGAGAAGGCTGAGAGGGGATCTGATCAATGTCTATCAATAGCTGAGGGGTGGGGGGCAAGTGGAGGGGGCCAGGCTCTTTTGGGTGGTTCACAGTGACAAGCCAAGGAACAATGGGTTCAAACTTGAACATAGAAGATTTCAGCTCAACATGAGGAGAAACTTCTTTACAGTGATGGTGACAGAGCCCTGGAGCAGGCTGCCCAGGGGGGTTGTGGAGTCTCCTTCTCTGGAGACTTTCCAACCCCACCTGGATGCATTCCTGTGCAGACTACCCTGAGTGATCCTGCTCTGGCAGGGGGGTTGGACCTGATGATCTCTGGAGGTCCCTTCCAACCTCTAATATACTGTGAGACTGTGATCAGTGGCCACATCAGTCTCTGTGTGCTGGGTCCCTGGCTCCAGCTCTCAGATCCTCTGATTTTTGACTCTTCTCACTGCACATCTCCCTCCACTTCCCTGCCCCTGACTGCACCACAAAACCTCAGGGGCTGGAGCTCCAGGCTCATGTGGATTTCACAAGGCAAATAGTCCCTGTTAGAACATGCCAGCAAGATGTCCCCTAGCAGAAGCAGTTGGAATGCCTTGGATGGTGCATTTTTTTTTAACAGTTATTTAAAAAGAATCATGCTTTGGGTTGGCAACCTTCAGATCACCCCTGGGTGCACACATTTGCCATGGGTGGGTTGATTTCAGCAATTTTGCTCTTCTAGCAACACTCAGATCCTGTTCTTGCATGTTTGTGGTGTGAGAAAAGCAACTTGGCTTTTACAGACTGTTTAAAGTGACCCTTCATGACCAACCAGCTGCAAAGGAGGACTATAAATCAAAATAATGGAGGTGCTACAAGTGGGGTTTCTTTCCCACATCTCAGTGAGAAACAATGGAGACTTCTCTGCTGGCCAGAGGGCAGGCAAAGGAAAGGGAAGGAAGAGAGAAGGAGGAGGAAAAGGGAAGGGGAAGGAAAAGCGAAAGGGCAGGTGCAGGAGCAGGGAAGGGATAGGAGGAAGAAAGGGGAAGCAAAAGAGAAGGAGGGGAAGGAAAAGGGAAGGGGAAGGAAAAGGGAAGGGGAAGGAAAAGGGAAGGAGAAGGGGAAGGAAAAGTGAAGGGGAAGGGGCAGGCACGGGAGCAGGGAAGGGGCAGGAGGAAGAAAGGGGCAGCAAAAGAGAAGGAGCAGAACAAAGAAAGGGGAAGGAAAAGGGAAGGGGAAGGAAAAGTGAAGGGGAAGGAAAAGGGAAGGGGCAGGTGCAGGAGCAGGGAAGGGACAGGAGGAAGAAAGGGGCAGCAAAAGGGAAGGAGCAGAAGGAGGGATGCTCCCACCAGCCCCAAACTGACCCATCCAAACTGTTTCAGGGGCATCATTTCTACATATTGGCCTCAAGGTTTTGTAGCTGAACCAAGCCAGTGGCCAAGCTTTGGGCCAGCTGCACTGAAAGCCCTTGTGGGAGCTGGACCCTCTGCTCTGCTGAAGTTGGCTCTGGGAGGAGGGGCCAGGGTTAGAGACTGAAATCCTGGAGCTGTGGGGGGGAGCAAGGTAATAGATGGGATTACTTTTGTGAATGATAGGCAGGAGCTTTGATTTCCATGGGTGAAAGTCTATAATATGCCAATTCCTTGCAGACCCACCAAATAAATCTACATTGTGTATACAACTTAATTCCAACTTCCCAGCTCAAATGTATGTGTTTATTCCTGGGAGTAAGCACTATTTGTAGTTTCCCATACAATGCAGCTCATATTTTTTTCACACCTCTGGGAGCAGGTGACAGCTTGCTTGCAACGTTTAATTCACTCAGACTGGGCACAGAGCTGTGTGTAACACAGGCACAAAACCCACACTGGAGTAAGGCTGCAGACAGCAGGATCTGTCCCCATCCCAAAGCTGCTCTTGCTCTGTGCCAACTGATGAGGACAGGCACCGTGCAGCAGCCAGCCCCATACTCACAGGCAGCAACTAGAGGAGGCCTGGCTCTATAATTTCCCCTCGGATAGAATTCCTGGGACTTAGCTGCAGGAAGCCTTGGCAGGCTAATTCCTGGTTTGCACCCAGTCAGCTCTGCGGTGCTGATGGCTAAATGGACTCCCAGCACCACACTGCCGGATGCAGTGGGATGCACCCACTGGGTGCATTCTTCCACCTTCTTTGGCATCCTTCCACCTTCTTTGGCTCATAGCCACCTCATCCAGCCCCTGGTGCCCCCACAGCCACTGTCATCCAGCATCACCCAGCACCTGCTCACTGGTCCTGCTGCCGTGGTCATGAAGGCAGCTTCTGGCTCCATCCACGTGCATGGTCATGAAGGCCTGGGATGGAGGATACTGGTTGAGGGTCTTGAAATCCCCTCAGCTGCAATCTCCTCTGATCTGCTGTAATTGCTTTTAGTCAGGGTTAGGTGTGGTTTAATGGTATTGATTGGTAATAACAAAGCTGTGGCTGCTTAATGCCAAGAGATGATTCATTGTCAGTGGGAGCAGAAAGTCCGGGGGCAAAGTATGATTTTTGACATCCAGTAATTTCTGCTAGCAGGATTCCTTTTATTGTTCCTTTCACCAGCTCTGTGCTTTGGAGGCCGATGAACGGGTGGGTTCCTGGAAGATCTGAGCTGCCTCTGCCCACAGCACCTCCTCCTGCAGCCAGCCTGGGCTCTGTCTGCAGCTGGGGACTTTAAAGGGCAAACACAGTGTGGGATGTGGATGTGCTGGACCTGCCAGCCTGGGAGCTGGGGGGAAAGGGGCAGGGGAGTGGGATAAGGTGACCAAACCTTTGCAGTTTTAGTGGAAAACAGGCAGGGGAGTGGGATAAGGTGACCAGACCTCTGCAGTTTTAGTGGAAAACAGGCAGGGGAGTGGGATAAGGTGACCAAACCTTTGCAGTTTTAGTGGAAAACAGGCAGGGGAGTGGGATAAGGTGACCAGACCTCTGCAGTTTTAGTGGAAAACAGGCAGGGGAGTGGGATAAGGTGACCAGACCTTTGCAGTTTTAGTGGAAAACGGGCAGAGGAGTGGGATAAGGTGACCAGACCTTTGCAGTTTTAGTGGAAAACAAGCAGAGGAGTGGGATAAGGTGACCAAACCTTTGCAGTTTTAGTGGAAAACAAGCAGGGGAGTGGGATAACGTGACCAGACCTTTACAGTTTTAGTGGAAAACCTGAGGAAGAGGAGCTGGGGCAGCAGGAGGGCTGTGGAGTGAGATGGTAACATTGGGTGCTTGGAAACTTGTGGGGCTGCAGCAGCTTTCAGCTGTGGCATGAAGTTAGGACCAGGCTGATAATGCAGATGTGTGAGGACCTTCCTCACCTGCAGTGAGGTGTGATGAGAGGCCTGGTGGGGACCTGTAACATCAATAACAGTACTGAGGGCCCAGGAGTGTCCTGATTCTGCCTTTCCCTCTGTGCATCCCCTTCATTGGTTAATCCTCACAGTTAACAAAATGACTCTGATCAGGTTTTAGCTTGCAGATTACTTATATGCAATGCAAAGTGTATTAAAATGTAGTATACTTTTTAAAATCAGATTTCTTTTTGATTTTTACTTTGTTTTTGGGGGTGGGGTGGGGTTGGGTGATAAGCCATTCAGCTGTAAAGGCTTTTCAGTCACACTGAGAAGATGAAAGAGCCTGAGCCATCGTATTACTTTAAGTAATCAGGCTGGAGGCTAAAGGCAGCTTTCTTTTTTAGCTGACAAATAGGAGGAATAAATAACCTGGACACTAAAAGTTGCATTAGGCAAATAAACATTTCCACAGGAATTATGGGTGACATTCAAGGGAAGGCAAATAAACCTTGACTTATGGAAAGCTGTCAAAGCTCTTGGAGAATTAAATAAGGGGAAATCATTAAGCAGTGTTTGCAGCAGCTATTAAAGAGTGTCCCTTCCTCAGGCACTGCTGGAAGTGAGGGGTGTCTGCAGCCCAGCCTGCACCCTGTCCCTCCCAGAGGGAGGTTCTGAGCAGGTTCTGAGCAGGTTCTGAGCAGGATGAGCAATTTGGTTTCTTCTGAAACGCCTTTTAATTATGAGAAAGGTGATCTCCCACACCCCCAACCCCTGCCTGTGTGCTGGGGAGAACTATCCTCAAGCCACCCCCATGCCAGGTCTCTCTCGCTACATCCACACCAGCATCCTCCTCCTGTCCACCCCTGGCACTGCTAGCTTGGGGGCTCTTGGGAACCCTCAAAGCTGGGGTGTTGGGAGTAAAACCAACAAGTTGAGGAGCTGGCTGTTGGAGGGGACCAGGTGGTGGTGGTGTTAAGCTCCATGTTTTAATTGAGCTCTTGAAGGACAAGTTGCAGCAAGAGCTCTGTGCCATTGAGACAGGGTCTGTGGCCATGCTGGGGCAGCTGATCCACAGATTCCCTGGGAGAGAAGTTGGGATAGCTCAGTGTTACAGCTGGGGATGTTGGGTATGAGGGAGACCTCACCCTGGCACTTGGCACAGAGAGGTCTGGAGGCAGCAATGACCTCCGGTGGCACAGCCCTGTGCAAAACTCACCACTCAGAGCCCAGGCTGGGCTGTAGCAGCAGAGTGCCCAGGCAGAGCTGGGGGCACAGGGAAAACAATTCCAGCTCCAAACAGATGCTAGGCTCCCAGGAGCAGCACATGTGGCTGGGAAAATGCAACAGTCAATAGGACAGGAATAGCAGCAGCGCTGCAGTCAGGCAGCTGCTGCAACTCTGAAGACAAAAGGCCTCTTCTCAGCTCTGCTCAAACTTTTCTGTGTGCTGGGAAAAGCCTGGCAGAGGCAGCAGCCACAGCAGCAGGTTTGTCACGCTGCAGGTTCACAGGAGCTTGTGGAGGGCAGTGACACTCCACCCCTTCTCATGCTGGAGCTGATGCAGAGGGGGCAGCTGTTGCTTTGTGCTTTGTGCTTTTTGTTTTGCAGTGGCTGAGTCCTTCCCAGTTAAGCAGTGAACCCCCCAGTTCTTTGCAGTTTTAATGCACTTGCTCTCTCCTGTTAGAAGTGTGGAGGAGAAATGTGCTGCTGGGAGTGAGGGTGTGCACGGGACATGTGAGCTTCTGCCCTTCTCCAGCCCCCATTCCCACCAGGGGATGCCCCAAGATCCCAGTGATGCAGCTGGAACACCTTGTCAGGATCTCCTGAGCAGCAAAGACTTGTCTAGGCTCTGGATTTCTTGCTTCCCTCTTTCCTGTGGCAGCCCCACAGTGTCCCCACGGTCCCCAGGCTGCAGGAAATTTGGTCTCCCAGGGTAGCTGAGGGTTGGCAAGGTTGTGTTGGTGCCTTCTGTGACTTGGCCACGGGGAAAGAATGAGAGGACCATTGAAAATGTCTGTCTTGAAGGAGGTAGGAAAGAGCAAATGCTGCAGGCAGGTGCTGCAGAGACAGGACAGAGCTGTCACCTTTGCCTGCTCTCTGCCACAGCCCGAGCTCAGCACCTGGCTGCATCACGTCTGGGAGCAAAGCTGCTCTCCAAAAGCTGCCTGTCAGAAGGCTGAGGTTGGCAGCCAGCTTTTCCATGCTCCCTCTGCTTTGAACAGCTGCAGGAGGGTGCTGAGGATGGAGCAGAGCTGAGGAATGAAAGGAGGTGGCTGCCGCTCCAACGTCCTCCTGGCTGCCAGCTCCAACCCTGGCGAGGGCTCCTGGGAGCCTTTCCTCGGCTCCACCTGCGCCGTGCTCCTGCCAGGACACCAGGAACGTGAGGTGGTTGTGGCTGAGAGCTATTCATTTCCCCGTGGGTGGGGTGAAAAGGTTCTGTGCCACAAAACTCGGCTCTAGAGATCACTTTAAATTAATCAATTAGGAAAAATGAGCTGTGCAATGTAAAATGTCCTTGCTCCATGCAAGTCTTTTGAACTATTAGTTCTCTTGAGGAGATTAATTATGAGCGTGCAGAGCTAATGCCCTTTTAATGGAATCAGTTATTCACTTTTAAGGAGTCCTGGGTAGTGAGCAAGGCTGGCATTAGATATTCATTGTGTAAGTTCCAGATCAAACAGGAGAGGATAAAGCTGCTGAAGGAAGGGCTCTTGATTCTCCCAGAGCTTTGCTTCACCTGCTGATCTGCAGCAAGGCACAGGCTGGGGGTTGCTTTAATTGTCTCCTCTGAATGTGATTCCAGGAGCTGCCTTTTAACCTGCAGTGAAAGGGGTTGTTTACAAAGTGCATACATTTGCATCTCAACCAACGCTCCTTGGCTTAATGAAACTTGGAGATGAGCTCTTGGCTTCTCCCTGCTGCTGGGTTGCAGACAAATTCCTCCCTGGATCTTGCACAGCTTTCTCTTTCTCTGCCTTCTCATTCTGACTCAGTCATCCATTTTCAGTGCCTGCACTTTCAGGTGCCCCTTTTAAGGTGGCAACGGCCTGAGGTCACACTGCTCCCACCAGCCTCCTTAGCAGCTGGGACAATTAAGGATGTGATGGGCAGATGCTCCAAAACTGCAGGACCAAGAGCAAATCTGCTCATTCAGCAGCAAATTGAGAAGGGGAAGTTGAAGGAAACCACCTCTGAAATAATTCTGGTGGGGGAATGTGCTAGTTTTAGGCTATGCCTTTAAAAATTTTTTCACAGATCTTGAACAGAAAGTAGCAAAATGTAAATGAATCCCTAGTGGGTGTAAAAAGGGAAATAACAATAATTCTAAACAATCCCATTGGAGAGAGATCTACCATAAGATCTGCTTCCCAAAACAATCTCTCTTCTCACTTCCTCAGGCTGGGAGAGACTAACTTGCTTCTGTTTGACCTTGGCTGCGTTGTTTTGACTGGTATTAACTTCTCTGCTTCTGTCTCTTGTCCCTTGTATACAGGGGGTAGAGGAGGAGGCAGGGAAGGGAGAAGCTGTTGCAGTCTCCCTGGTCTTTGGCCGGGGGGGTCCTTGTGCTGTTTGTTAACTGCAAATACCTGTAAATATTGTAAATCCTGAATATTTTGCACATATTCATTGCATTCCATTGTAGATTGTAGTTTTGCTTGTAAATACACCTTCCATTTGCTTCCAGCTGAGCTGGCCTGGTAAAGTTAATGTTGGGGGGAGGAATTTCCAACCCACCACAGGGAAGAAGAAAATCTTTCCAAGACATCTGAAGTCCTTCTGGGACACTTTCAGAAAAGCATCCTTTGGGCTAAAAGACTTTCATTAGCCAGAGTGGTGATGTAAGAGGGGAAGAAGAGCCATTAGCTTGGGAATCTGATTAAAGTACCTCCTTTCAGGAATGAATTCAACCTCAAAAAGCTGATTTGCAGCCTGGCCCCAAACACAGGGTTCCTAGCAAGTCAATGCACAGCTTTCTGCAGGCCAATCTTCTCAAGCTCACCAGTCATGGATCTGATTGGTAGCACAGATTCCTCTTTCTGGCAGGCAGATCCCTCTCCAATGTTACTCTTTTTTTTTTTCCCATGGCAGAAACAAAACATTTGCTAAACTGAAGAACATTCATTAGCACATGGTGGAAATGACCCAGTATTTTGGTTTCCCACTTGCCTAATTAGTTTTTGCAGATTAGCAAGGAGAACAGCTGAACAATCAATTGGAAGTATTAATCAGGCCTATTTTGGAAGCTTTAAATAGAGAGTATGTTTCGCCTCTTCTTTCATTTGGGACATAATGGCTGGTAAATGGACACACACAACATAAATTACATCCTTTAACAAGATGAGAGGAGAAAATGGTGAAGGCTAAATAAGGAAAGCTGGAGCAATGTTGGCAGCCCCTCTGGGCTCCAACTTCTCAAGCTCACAAGCAAGGGATGCAGAGCTCCTCATCTCCTGGCTCTACACAAGCATCACCCTGCTCCATCCTCTCTCTTTCCTCCTTGGACTCAGCAGTAAGGACTGTGCAGAGGTGTGGTGGGTCGAAATGGATTGTTTAGAACTTATCATTATTTTCCATTTTACACCCAATAGTCATTTATTTACATTCTACCACTTTCTGCTCAAGATCTGTGGAAAATTTGGCCAGCAGGAGCAGGGAGGTCATTGTACCCCTGTACACAGCACTGGTTAGGCCACACCTTGAGTACTGTGTCCAGTTCTGGGCCCCTCAGTTTAGGAAAGATGTTGAATTGCTGGAGCATGTCCAGAGAAGGGCAACGAGGCTGGGGAGAGGCCTTGAGCACAAGCCCTGTGAGGAGAGGCTGAGGGAGCTGGGACTGTTTAGCCTGGAGAAGAGGAGGCTCAGGGGAGACCTCATTGCTGTCTACAACTACCTGAAGGGAGGTTGTAGCCAGGAGGGGGTTGGTCTCTTCTCCCAGGCAACCAGCACCAGAACAAGAGGACACAGTCTCAAGCTGTGCCAGGGGAGGTTTAGGCTGGAGGTGAGGAGAAAGTTCTTCACAGAGAGAGTGGTTGGCCATTGGAATGTGCTGCCCAGGGAGGTGGTGGAGTCACCATCCCTGGAGGTGTTCAAGAGGGGATTGGATGTGGCACTTGGTGCCATGGTTTAGATAGTCATGAGGTTTAGGGTGACAGGTTGGACTCTATGATCTTTGAGGTCTCTTCCAACTTCTTGATTCTATTCTATTCTGGAGGTACAGCCTAAAACCACCCCAATAGGGACCAGCCAAGAGTTTCATCTCCCTCTCAGGGAATGGGACACAATGAGGGGTCCTGTGTCTGTGTTAGACTCCCAGGGAGGTGACCTGCTGCTGGGACTGTTTGGGGCTTGCAGGAGCAGGGGTGAGGGGGAAGGAGCTGCTCTGCCTCTGGAGCTACCTTGGGACCAGCCTAATGGGATCTCCTCCAGCGTTCTGCAGGCTTCAAGCTGTTAGGGAACCATCCAAAATCCTTTGATTTCCTTCTTGGAGGCACTACCTGGCACCTAAAAGGTGAATGCTCTGAGCTGTAACTGGGGATGGGATGGGATGGGATGGGATGGGATGGGAGCTTTTTTCTTCCCTCTGAAGTCTGTCAAAGCATCCAGGAGATTCTTGGAAAGATTTAATTTCAACAAGAAACCAAGTGGCAGCATTTTACAGCTCTGAGCTGTAACTAGGCATGGGATGGGATGGGATGGGATGGGATGGGATGGGATGGGATGGGATGGGATGGGATGGGATGGGATGGGATGGAATGGGAGTTTGGCTAACCATAACATGGACAGGTCCTGGTAGCAACATCCAGGTCTACACTCCTAGCAGGACATACCTCAAGTTCTGCACTGGAATGAATTGCCATGATGAGGGAATCTCAGCTAGATCTCCTCCCTCTTGGAAGCTGGCAGCAGGCAGCATGGCTTTCCCTGCCACATCTCTTAGAAAAACCAATAGTATCTTAGCCAGGTCCGTGGACAGCTGCGAGTGGGGAGGAGGTTTGGGATACTTTGTTCTGCATGTGGCCCTGACACCAGCAGAGTCTTCTTTCACTGGCAGAACAGATGAGCAGGAGGCCTGATGGTCATTGTGCAGCTCAAAGCCAGACTTAAGAGCAAGGTCCCTGACTTAGGCGGGAGGGAGGAGAAGCAGACCGTGACTGTGCCGGGAGAGCTCTGACAATCAAAGCAGCAAGGTCAGATGAGAGAGAGATCTTTTGTGGCTGAAAAACCTCTTAGATCTGATCCTGAACGCTGCCAGCTTATGCCTACCCGAGCAGGGCTGCTGTGTGTAGGTGGGAGGCAGACGTATAGGTACATTTGATACATTATTCCTATTTGCAAAGGTTCAATAAAAAAAAAAATGTGTGGGTTGCTGCAAATTATTCCTACCATCCTTCTTGCAATGAAGTTAACAGCTGACTGCGTTCAAATGCATCAGTTGTATAAATTCAGAGGGCATTTTCATGTTTCAATCTAGTTATGTATTTCTAGTTGACCAAACATGTTCAAATTACCATTAACTGCAATCCTATCACTTGGTTCACTGGGCAGAAAGGCAATAGCTGCACTTTAACCGTTGCAGAGCTGGAGGCAGAAGGAGAGGAGGTGGCAGGGAGAAGGAGGGAAGCAGGGGGGACAGGTCTGAGCTGTGGAGGTGCCATTGTGTTCTGAGAGCTGGGCTCACTGGGGCTCTGCTGCCCTGTCTTGTGGTGATCTGCATCCCTGCAACACTCAGCCCACAGCCTGTCCCCTCTCCTGGCTGTGCAAGGACTTTGCTCCCACCTCGACTGGCTTGCAGCAGGGGAGAACCCTGGGCATCCTCTATCACCCAGGCTGCTCTCCCTGCTCATCCTCTATCACCCAGGCTGCTCTCCCTGCTCCACCACCCACGGGAGTCCTGGCTATGGCAGCCCTCTGCACCCATTGGAGCTGATGCAGGAGGGTGGCTGCAGCAGCCTCGGACCCCACCTGCTTTGTTGCAAGGACTGAGGCTGCTCCCGTCTCTTCTACCCTTTTGTGCTGGGAACAATCACCCCTGTTCCAAAGCTGAAGCCCTGAGCTCTTGGGCAGTGGCAGCCCTGCCCCTGGCACCCAGCTCTGCCAGTGCCTCTCCCCCTTCCTCCTGAGGAGCCACACAAGGGGAGCCACACACAAGGACCTGGGCATGTCTGTGCCCAGCTGCTGCGAGGCTCTCAGCAGGTCTCACTCTGCCAAATGCTGCCTGGGTGCAACCCTGCAAATGGGCTAGGAAACAGCTTTGCCTGGAGAGATTAACATAATCAGGAATAAGCCCCAAAAGCCAATTAAGGAGAGAACAAGGGTCTGTAAACCAAGCCCTATTAGATCCAAGGCTCTATCGAGGGCACCAGGGGAAGCTTCTCTTGGGATGTAGTCCTAGTGGTGGCATGGAGCAGGACTGGGGGAGGGGGGAGTCTCTCCTTGTGCCACTGGCCCCACACAGGGGAGACCTTCAGCAGGTTCAGTGCCTTGTCTGCCCCCAAGCAATGCAGGGACAGGTCTCCCTGTATTCCTTTCCTGGCTGCAGCTGACCCCTACCTGGCTGGAGCAGGGCTGGGAAGGTTTTTTATGAACTGTCTCTTTTCCCAACGTCCTTCCAAGGGGTCCCCACGCACTGCCCGGCGCTCGGTGGGTTATTTAATGTGCCACTTAAGTTGTTAAAGCTGCTGCACCTGGCACTAGCAGAGCTTAAACGAGCCTCTCCTGTGGATAAATGGCTCTGCAAAGCCAGGTCTGGCTGTCGGATCTGCCTCTGCTTTCCAGCAAGTCGTTTCTACTCTTCACACGGGTGGGAGCCTCTTCCCCTGCCCTCCTGCCAGCTCTGCTCCTTCATCAGGCTGATGAGTCCCTGATTGATGCTGAGAGTTTTACCTCTTTGTGCATGGGAACCCTCATGTCTGCAGAGCAAGTCGGGCTCTTCATCAAGTCCCCCTGCCTGGGGTGACCCCGGGGCAGCCCCACACAAGCAGGGCCACGTCTGAGGCTGGGTTTGGGTGCAAGAGCAGCAGCCTTGCCTCCTCCCATGCTCCCAGCAGCACAAGCACTGAAACCCGTGCGTGGTTCAGGGAGTGTGATGGTTTGAAACTGTCTTTTTAATTTTTTCCTTGGTTACTTGTTGGTGGGGGGGGGGGGAATTTCAGCTCACACTGACACAGGGAGGGTGTTGGATGTTCTGCAGGAGTGGAAATGGATGTTCAAGGGAGCTGGAGCAGCCCTCGCTGCAGCCAGCCCAGTGTCTGACACGGGAAGGCTCCTTCTAAGCCCCACAAGGCAAAAGAAAATGAAAGAGAAATAGATGGAAATGAAATGTAAAAATCTCAGCATGAAGCACATTCAAGGTGTGTCTGAATGGTGTTTCAAGGAAAATGGGACATGATCTGAAGTCAATAGAAATGACATAGAAATTACCTTTTAAATTCACCTTATTTTAATGAATGTGATGTGGGAGAGGTTTTGGGTTTCTTTTCTTTTTTTTTTTTTTTTATACACCTGCAGTTTTGTATTACCTCCCTAGCTCTGCAGAGGAAGGCAGTCCACAGGGCATTTTTTCATTTCAGAGAGCAATTTTTTTTGGCAAATGATTAGTCAAAACTCTTTTATTCATGATGCAACTTGATGCTAACAAGCAGCATTCCATTCCAGCTTGGCTGAGACCACCCCTCCCAGTATAAAATGCCACACTCCCCCATTCCTGCAGTGTGAGCATGCAGAATGTGTTTCCATCTGGTGCTGGTGTCTTGGGGTGGGGGAAGGCAAAGGCAGAGGAGCAAATCCCAGGACACAAATCTGGCACCAGCAGGAGAGGCAGGAGGGAGCTGGGGGGGGTTACTGGTGTTGATGTGAGGTGATGTAGGGATGTGGATGCTGCTGACAGCAGAGACAAGAGTGTGGGTGAGGCAGGGCAGGCTGACTTGTGTGTCACCTAAAGGTCTGTGGTGTGGAAAAGGCACAGCCAGGACACAGGCAGCAGTGAACAACCCAGGAGCAGCCCTGGTGATCGCAGGGACAGCGAAAAGCTGGAGTGATAAAAAACAAAGGAAACATTCCAGAAGTGCTGGAAACTCCCCAGATTGTGCTCTGGACTTTTAAAACCCCACCTATGGTTCTATGGTCCTGCTCTGGCTGGGGGGGGGTTGGGCTTGATGATCTTCTGAGGTCCCTTCCAAGCCCTAACATCCTGTGAGCCTGTGACCAGCCTGCTAACAAATTAATTCAGTGGTAACAAATTAATTCAGTGCAGCAGATAACAAAAGGCATGTCTGGAGCTGGATGTGTCCAGCAGCCCAGTCATGGCTCATAGCTTGGCCCCACAATGGTCTGGAGAAAGCAGGGAGGAGACAGCAGAGTTCTGCACATGGAACAGGTTAGAGGTTAAGGCTGTGGAGTCAGGCCAGCCCCACAGCTCATTCCAGGTACTTTGGAAGAGAGGGAGCAAGCTGATGAGCTCTGGAGGAAGAGCCTGCTATTAGATTTCAGCTCAGGTCAGCTGGAAAGCTTCCTAGCACCTGGCTGGGGCTCTGCAGCATAAAAGGTGCTCATCAGAAAGTATTTCATCTTGATAATATTCTCTTGTATCTCTCCTGGCAACTGGCTAAGAGGCACCATTAGAGCTATTCTGGGAAGCATGGGCTTCTCTCCTGGATGGTGCATCCCTCTCCAGAGGTGGCTGCCATTCAGTGCAGAGACCATCATCAGAGTTTCATGTATTAGTAATTAGTGAGGAAGAGGCTTGAAGGCAATGAACGTGCCAGCACTTCTGAAGGAACCAGTGGCTACTTTCAGAGAAATTAATTACCTGTGGAGATCAGATCAAATAAATAATGTTATCCTGGAATGGCTGAGGTAAATCATCGTTTCAGAGACAAGAGAGCACCACTAGGTCATCTGCTCTCACCTCATTTACAGTGGGGGCCATCAAACATCACCCAGCTCCTTGCCTGTGGAGCCGACAGCTCTTGTGCAGCTGACTGCAGCCTGCCTGGTGTTTGGTTGGGCTCCTCGTCCAGCTGTGGAGAGCACAGCCCTTCCCTGGGCAGAACATGCAGATGGGGTGAGGACAGCCATCTCTCTTCCACCTCATGTCCACATTTCCCCTAATCCTCCCTCCAGCTGTCTCCTTGTTTTGCAGTTGCTGCCCAGGAGCAGAGCACAGCCACCAGCCGCACCTGCAGGTGAGCAGCGAAGCGGAGACCTGGTGGGAAAAGCCACGCAGAGGGTGGTGTTTGCTGGGGTCCTGCTGCCTGATTCTCACCTTTCAAGAAAGGGAGAAAAGGGCCTGGGTGCTTTCATTTTAATTAGTGTCTAGCCTCTGTTGCAACTTGACATCTTCATTTAATTTTGTTTGCAATATCCGTGTAGAGGAGCATGATAATGTGATCCAGTAATGATCATTCCTGAGACAGTCACTTACTCAAAATATTACTCCTGTTTAATCAGCACAGTCGAGTGATTTATTGACTTGCATAACCAATCTTGCCTGGCATTCCACTGTAATTAAAACAGCCCCACTCCCAGGGTCCATCTGCACCTAGTAAATTGTAAAAAACCCTGTCAGGGCCACACTCACACCAATCACCCACATGTGTGACAGCTGAGCCCCTCCAAGCTGGGGCTCATCTTCTCCCTGCAGGTGAGGGTGGGTGGTGAGGTAGAAGCTGGAGCTCAGGGACCTTGGAAGCTGAGGAGTAAGCCTGGACACTTTGGTAGCGTCCAGCTGAACCAGAGAAGGTCCATTTAGGGCTTTTCCCATCAGTGCTCAGCAGAATAAGGTTGTGGGTTTATCAAATGGGGTTGCCTCTCGAGGTCAGAGGGAGGTCAGTGTGAGGAGGAACTTGGTGATTCCCAGTCTGGACCACAGCAAACCCCAAAACCAGGGCAGTGGCTGAGAAGCCCAAGTCAGCCACTCGCCTTGTTCCAGGTTTTGGCAGGTATCAGTGAATTCACAGCCTCAGAGGCAGAAGGTGACAGTGACAAAGTGTTTGAAATATGATGAGTAAAACTGGTTTCCCTGCCTGAGCTGCAAAGAGCATGAAGATGAAGGTCACACTCTGGTCCCTTGCTCCCTTCCCTAGTGACACCTTCCCAAGCTCTCCTGCTGGCTCACAGCACATCGAATCACGCCAGAGCGACTGATCATTTCCTCCCTCTTATCAGAGGGTTTGTGAAATTTTGAGTCAAATTCCAACAGTCCAAACACAGAAGCATTCTTTAAAGCTGTAGTGGAAGATGTCAGCTTGTCGTTGAGAAAAGAACAACTGTCAAAACCCAAAGATTTCCTGCCAAAACCCACGGAAAAGCCTTGGCTGAGAGCTGCAGAGAGAGAGAAGCCAGACCAAGAGAGTCAGTTTGGGTGTTGTCAGCCTTTTGTTTTCTTTTTTTTTTTTTCTTTTGACAAAGATTCTAAATATTTTGAAGAAAGGGGACAGCTTCCAGGGCTTTCTGTTTTCATCAGCTCTGTTTTCTAAGAGTTCTGACCCCAAATTCCCTGCCAGGAGCCACATCGGTGCCACTGACCTGCTGCAGCAGCAGTTCCCAGACCAAGATCCTTCCTGGTTCCACTGGAGCTCAGCTGCTCCTGAAACCAGGAGGTTTCAACTCTCCTGAGCCCTCCCCAGGGATGGGTGAGCAGAGAAGGGCTCTCCAGTTCTGCTTCTCTTTCTGGTTTGTTTGGGTTTTTTTATTGCTATGACATTTTTTTCCCCTAACTTACCCAATGCTGATTTTTGTTTTGGAAAATGAAGACCTGAGACTACTTTTGGCCTGAATCACTCTCAGTTTAGTGCCAGGGGCTGTACAGAGCCCACAGACAATGCCTGGCACAAACTGGTACTCCAAGGAGCACAGCAACACATCCCATGGAGGGGGTGATCTGGGCAGCTGCTTGGATCTGCTACTGGTACAGCCATGGCCAGCACCGTATTCCTGGAGAGGTGTGGGGAGGTGAGCAGATTCCTGCTGGGAATTGGAAAGCAAAAAGCATCATCCCAAGGCAGTCAGCTTGGAGAGGGCTGGCAGCAAGGCAGAGAAAGGGCATGAGGAGCTGCAGGGCAGAGAAATCAGCTGGAGGACACTCAACTCTCACCTGAGGCTCTTATCCATGTGTGAAGTGTTGTGATGCCATTAAATACCAAGAAAGGACTCTGCTCTCCCCTGCCTTTGCTGGGCTTGTTGAGTTGTAGTAGTGTGGGATCAATATGTTCCATATGAGATTTCCATACCCAGCACGAACCAACCCCAATGGAGGGTGTGCCACCACCAAAAGGACACTGCTGCCCAGCTGCCACCAACCAGCAGATGTCCCCGTGCCCTGCTCCCAGCTCTTCACTGCTCACCAGCACGTTACAAAGCCTGCCCAGGACACAGTTTTGTGCCCAGATGTTGCCATGCTTTCAGGCTGCTCCAGTCAGGACACTCCCATGGCTGCTTCCAGCTGCCTGCTCCACTCTGCTCTTCCCAGCATTCCTGCCTCTCCTCCTGCATGTGAGCTTGGGGCTGCTGTCACTTCTCTCAGCACTCTTTCAAGCCAATATTTTCCTCAGCATCTTCCTTGGGCATGGAGATATAGAGATGGGAGTTTGCTTCTCCCTTTAGGTTCAGCTGTTCTTCAAGATAAGGGAAGGAGGATAAAGGTTTCAAGCCACCTGCTCCAAATAATTTCTGATTAATTAATTTTATTCCATGAGAACAAAACCAAAGCATTTGGCTGCTCACCCCCAGGTAGACCTGGGGTAGCTGGTGGCAGAGTTGCAGTCCCATGGTAAGGGCTGACCCTGGTGATGGGTACACAGCAGAGTCAGTCCTGGCTGCAGACAGGACAGGCAAATCTGCATTCCACTGCATGGAGCTCAGCAGCCCTTGGAGCCCCTGTGAGGCCATTTCATGCTTGGGGAGCTTGACAAACAGGAGTGATTCACAGTTCCTGGGTCTGATTTTTGCTGCTGCCAAGGCTGTGTGTGCCCCTCTAGCGTGGGATGGCCTGGTGTAAGCCACCCTCAGAAACAACTGGGGGTTCCATTTTGAAATTAAAGCTGTAGCTGATGAACTGTGCTGTGAGGAGAAGGAGCCAGAGCTTGAAGGGGAGTACAAGGTGTCAAACCCTGACAGTTCCCCTGCAGGGGCTGCCAGGGACAGGAGCAGCACACACATGTCTGTGCCAGGGCGAGGAGCAGCTCAAATGCCACCTGTGCTCGTGAGAGAAAGCACAGAGGGGACAGCAGGAAGAACCCATGGCTGCTGGCTCCAATTTCCTTGCTGCAGTGCTGGGAGCCAGTCAGGCTTCACTGCCAGGTTGCTGGGGGTGGGATCCATCCTGGGGAGGAGGCACCAGGGACACAGGGGTCAGAGGAAAGTGTCACTAAAAGCCTGTCACCAGCCTGTCTGCTCTCACCACTCCCACAGCTGGCACGGCGAGGGCACCGTGTCGAGGCAGGAGTCACGCTGCCACCACAGGGCACGCCACAGCAGCACTTATGTGGGAAGTGGCTGCATGGCTGTGCCAGACCCGGTGCCATCAGCTGCCCCAGCTTAAGCACCAACCCACGCAGTCCTGCCCAGCGCTTGCCACAGATGTCCTGGCTGTCCCCAGCCCCTCTGCGTGGAGGGCACAGAGGTGGAACCTGCAGGAAGGTGGCAGGAAGAGATGGCTTCCAGCAGTGCTTGGTAACAGATTGCTGCTAAACAACCTCCCACCTCTTACCTGCTACACCCCCTCCCCACTTCTGACGTTGTGCTGAACAAGCAGGATCAGCTCAGCAGACCCTAAGAAGATGCCTGCAGCAGGGACACTGGTGATGGGCAGGGAGGAGAGGTCCTGTCCGGGACCTGTCCTGCAGCTGCAGAAAAGAGTCTGAGAGGGCTCAGCATCAGGATGGGGAGAAGTGATTCCTGTCCAGGAATGATTCCCTGCTGAGGAAACAGCACCGGGACTCTGTCAGCCTGCAGCAAGAGCAAGCGCGCAGCAGCCGCTTGAGGACAGCTGCTCCCCGTGGTGAGAGTGAGCAGGTGGGCTTGGGGGGTGACCAGCAGCAGAGCCCTTTCCCCAGCTCACTGCCCAGTAGCAGAGCCCCTTCCCCACTGGCTGCCCTGGGGCAGAGCCAACAGCGAGCCCCCGCTGCTCCCGCAAGCTGCGATTGCCACCTACAGTCCTGCTGGCAGCGGGAAGCTCCCCGCAGCTCCCGGGCCCGGACGCAGCTCCCTCAGCTCTCAGCTGATGCTCGCAGGAGGACAAAGCTGCACGACTGCAGCAATTTT
This sequence comes from Indicator indicator, assembly GCF_027791375.1. NCBI lineage: Eukaryota > Metazoa > Chordata > Aves > Piciformes > Indicatoridae > Indicator > Indicator indicator. Next base: position 3,086,299 of record NC_072042.1, on the reverse strand, counting down.
GGCAATTCTGGGGCTCCCCTCGAAGGACTCCACTGCTGCTGCTGCCCAGGGATGGGGTGGCATGGGCTGGTAAATCCAGCATGAGCGAGCAAAGTCCAGGGGGTTTGTTCTTCCCAGCCTAGGAAGAGAGGCAGGGCTGGTGGAGAGAGGAGCAGTGTCCCTGTCTGCTGGTGGGACCCAGGGGTCGCTCAGCATCCCACCGTCCCGCTGGGACAGCAGCACCCAGCACCTGCCCAGGGTGTGAGCCCCATCCAGCCTTGGGGCGGGGCGGGGAGGGGAGACTCTGCTCCGGTTCTTTGTTATCTGCACTGCCTCTGATTGCGTCGCTTCTCCGATGCTCCTGAAGGAAGTGGGAAGGACTCACCTGACGTCAGCTGAGCACAGCTTCCCTGGATGCTGCAGGGGCCCCCCAGTGCCTCACCAGCCTGACCTGGGAGAGTTAATTTGTTTAATCTGTTCTGATCCCCCATCAGTTCACAAATATGCCAGACTGGCTGAGGCACAGATCAGCAGAAAAATTCTGATTCAGGCCATAAAACACCAAATGAAGACTGTGCTGAGGTGGAAGTTACCTCCCCATAGGGGAAGAGGAGTTGCCTTCAGCCCTGCTGCAACGTTTGCTCACTTAGTGCTTCGTCTTTCCTTCTAGGCTCTAGGCAAACCCAAGATTCATGTGCTGGGTTGAACCATGAGGACCCCAGTGCTGTGGTCTGAGGGGTGCTTTGCTCTGTCCCAGTACTGGAGAGGGGAAACTGCTGGGGTCCCCTGGCAGCTCTGAGCCCTGGCACAATCCCTGTGCACTTAGGGATTCTCCTCCTGGCACATTCCCCCACTCCTGCCTGCGATATCTGCAGCATGTGGTGCTGCTCCTGCAGCCTGTGTACGCCACCTAGACAGCACAGCCCCAGCCCCATCTGTGATTACAAATTAGCAGCCTAATCCTAAGTATCTTTTTGTGTGTGTGTGCCTGGAGATGCTTGTCTAAATCTGATTTTTAATCTGCCTTTACCAGCTGCTCCTGCTGCTGCCCTTTGCAATGTCTGTCACACGTGATTCCTGCCGGATCAAAATTCTCTCTCTTTAATTTCCTCCAGTGTCAAACATCCTTTTAGCTGGAGCCTGCTTTATGTGCTCTGCAGCGTGAGGGGAGCTCTCCTCTTTTCCTCGGGATTTATTGAGTACAGTGAGGTCCTGCTCTAATCTTCTCCTCTCACACCCTGTTTCTTTCCCTAAGAACCACTAAGCTCCTTGAGCCTCCTGTATCATCTCCATTATGGGCAGAGCTCTGTGCTGGCTTACACCCTGTGCAATCCCATTGAAGTGAGGGCAGTGCTGTGCTTCCAGACAGCACACAATTTTTTTTTTTTAATTTTTTTTTTTTTTTGCCTTGAATAGCCTGTTTTACGCCTGCTCTGGGGAAGAGAAGCAGCCTCACTAACGACTGAAATCCTTCCAAAAGGGATTTTAAATCTTTCAGATAAATCTTGCTAATGGTAAATCCAGCTATTCACTCCCAGCTCCTCAGACAGAGGATTTGACCTGTTATTATGTTAATGCTGTGTTCAGTGGCTGCTGCTCACAAGCACATTTGCCTTCTCTGTTTCTCCTCTTCTCTACCATCAGCAAGCCCCCAGCCACAGCCTTGCCCACGACCTTCCCCCTTATATTGTGGAGGAGGAGGCAGAGGAATCTTGACCTCTGGGAGCTCCTGGAGATGGTGAGTGCTGGGGCTGAGGCAGGCTGCTGTGCCAGCAGCACTCATGCCCTGAGAGCACGGGGCTTTGTTTGAATCACCATGGATCTCTTCTGGCTGAAGGGGAAGGAGAAATGATCCCATTTGGTTGGGGCATTGCTGATGGTTCTCTCCTGGCTGTGGGTGGGTCCCAAGCTCACCAGCTGTCCCAGGGCAGCTGACACGATGTGGTTTCTCCTCTCCTGTTTGCACATACAAGGCTGCTCCTGGAGCGTGGTGCAGACACCAGTCTCAGTCTCACTTGCAAACCTTCCTGGAGGTGTTCCTGCTCCACACTCACAGCCAGTGCTGCTGAGCAGGCAGTGATATCCTGGGATCCAATCTAGGAGACGAGCACAGAATGACATCAGGGCCTTACCACAGAAAGAAAAGCAGGGGTATAAGAAGCCTTAGAAAACCTTCTGGAGAAATGTGAGTTTTGGCATTGCTTCCCCCCACCTGTCTGAGGCTTGTCAGCTGCTGACAAGCAGGAAATGAAATGGGCAGGGGCTGTCAGCTGCTGGTGGGAACACAGGTCTGGTTCTGCCTCTGCCACTCAGCTCTGCCAGCCCCGATGGAAGGTGTAAAGCACAAACCTGTGATCCCAGCTGCTCTGGTGGGAAGCCCAGAGGAGCCCTGACCAGCAATTATCTCATCAACAGCCTCTGTGCCTTACTTTCTGGAGGCAGCTACGAGCTGTGTGTGCTCTGGTCCTGGCTGTGGCCCCTGAGCCACTCCTGCATCCTCCTGTGACTTTATCCTCCAGCTTAGCAAAGCCCCCAGGGCTTTCTCCGTTGCTCACAGATTTCTGGAGGGCACTTTGGGTTCCTAAAACTCAGAGGTTTCTGAGGACGCTTCTGCCTCTCTGTGTAGGAAGCAATTCCCACTCGTGCTGGAGCTGTCACCCACGTGTGGATGCTGCCCTGGGAGCAAGGATGCAAGCACTGGTGGGAGGCTCAGCAGGGAGATGTTGTTCTGCAGGTAAGCCTCGCAGAGCTGGAGTGGGACCTGGCCCCAGCCATCTGCCTGGGCTGTGAGCAACCTGCTCTGCAGCAGGGCTGCCCTCCCTGATTGCTAATTTAGATTTTCCTGCCATCCCACACGGTGGAATCAGGGGAAATGAAATTACAGACTTATTCACTCTTTTTTGTACAACTGATGTGCTGATTACCTGTCAATCAGAGAATTGCATTAACATCTGACAGTGTGTGCATAACAATTACCCCCATCAAATTAAGGAAACCTTTCACACTCGGGGAGAGAGAGGGAGGAAATTCAATCAGCATAATTAGTTCAATCAGAAAAAGAACTTCTTTTCATCAAGAAGGGGAAAACGTACAGGAGAAGCAGGGTGAGGGACAGGTATCTCTGAGGGCTAGTGGCCAGCTCACACACATGCTGTGGTGGTGCTTAGCATGCTGTGGCCAGGGGCTGGATTCCCAGCGAGGGCACAGCAGGCTCACCAGCCTCTGTGCTTCCTCCCCACCTGAGTTCCTCCTCTTCTGACTCCTGGAATCACTTTCTGGGTGAGCTCCTTCCCAGAGGCTCTGCCCCTTTCCCTGCCCACCTGTGAGGAGGTGAAGCAACAAGAGGTGGGTTCCCACCACCCTTCCAACCATTCCTTCCCTCTGCCCCCCAGAACAGCAGCTGCATGGTGTGGGGGCTGTGAGGGCTGGGAGCAGAGCAGTTATGGAGGCAGCCTGCTCCTGTGGGAGGATTTGTTTCATGTGCAGGGAGGGGAGGGGGATTATTAATGCTAATTACTAACAGCAAAAACAAGAGAGGAAGAAAAGCTCAATTAGCAACAATGCAAATGAAGCAGGACTGGTGCTGCTGAGCCATGGTGAGCATGCTCCCAGCCTTCCCCTGCTGCACACCCTGAGGTGGGCATGTGTGTGGTGCCAGAGCTGGGCAGGGCATCACCACCCTTTGCACTGGCATCACTGTGTACACAGGACAGAGGGGTTGGGGATGCCTGGGGGTGCTGGGTCTACCCCTTCTGCCATCTCCCTTCATTAAACCTGGTGAGTGAAGGCACCAGGCAGATGATTGCTGGGGCTGAGGATGACTGAAGGTCAGACCAGAGGTGGTTCTGTGCATGATCAGAGAAATTTAATGCAGCTAGGAGGGGAAGGGATAATGCAGCTAGAAGGGGAAGGGATGTGGGAGCTCATGGCTGCTCGTGCCACTATGGCTAGCAAAAGCCAGTGGGGTGACAAGAGGAAGCTCTTGCAGAGGCATGTGAGGGAGCCACATGTGCCAAAGGACTCCTGAATTTCTGCTGAGTTAATTAGTTTGTAATTAAGTTCGAGCTGAAAGGCAAAAGCATTCCTGCCACTGAGCAGCTCTAGGGGAGTGAGCCATGGTGAGGTCAGGTACTTGTGGTTTTGCTCCAGCATCTGTGAGGGCTTTACTCAAAAGAAGTCCTTCCTGCAGGCAGGTCCCTTTGGCCATCAGCCATGAGCCCTTTTGGAGGATGCTGTTGGGGGTCAGTCACCCTGAGAGCACCCAGCTCACCTTGGGGTTTCTTGTTGGGGGGCTCCCTGTGCTCTCCTGCTGTTTTGGGAAGACACCAGAGCTGGAGTTAAGGTTTGAAGCAGCTGGGGACATTTTTGATGCACAGTGGAATTCTCACAGAAAGAGGTCAAAGGGCCATGAGGGCACAAGCAGAGTGGGGCTCCAGGCTGGAGGAGGGCAGGATCCCAGCAAGTCCTTGCTGTGAACACTTCTAACAAGAGGTTTCAGCTAAGGTCCATGAGGACAGGTTGCTGCAGAGGCTGTGGGATTGTGGATTTCCAAGAGCAGGGTAAATGAGCATCTCCAGGATCTAGCAGAGCTGCTTTTGCCTGAGGCAGGCAAGTGGCCCCCAGCACTGTTTCTCTGTAGCTCTGAGGTGCTGGTTATTTGTTTTCACACCCCAGCTCCACTCGAGGATCAGGCTTAGCTCTGCAGAAGGACCCAATCCCTGTCCAGCAGCCTTCATAAGCAGCAGCTAAATGGGGGAGAGCAGGAACCCTGAGCAGGAAGAATGGGAAGAGGCACAGGTAGCCACGACCCAGGCCCACGCCTGGTCCTTCTGAGTGCAGGTGGGTGACACAGAGTCAGGTTAATTTTCTTTTCCCAAAATATGGTCTGTAAATGAATAAGCAAGTAAATAAAGCAGTCTTCTTTCAGCAGTCTTCCTGCCATCTGCTTGCCATTACCAGCTGGCACTCACCCATCAGTTGATATCTCCCTTTTGTTCCTGAGGATCCAAAGCATCCTGCAAACTCTGGGCAATGTTTGGCTCTCACTTGCACTTCCATATGTCCAGAATAATTCAGAGCTGATTTTTTTTGTCCTTTAAAAAAGCTGGTATTAGGGGGCTCTTTAGCTGTCCACTGAAATGCAGACATCCCTGGTAAGCCACAGAGCAGCTGCCTGGTGGTCCTGGGTAGGTGGTGAGGGTCAGGCTGCTGTGGGGATCTGTTCTCACCCCTGCCCCACCATCCTGGCCCTATGCAGGGCTGTGCTGCAGGTCTTCACCTCCTAAGAGAAAAACCTTCTCTCACATTGGGCATGAGGTGAGTGAAATAGAAATTTGCTCTGAGTGAGCTGCACCTGCCTGAGGTCTGCATGAGTTGAGTTTAGCTCAGCTCTACAGCCAGAGTCAGACAAGGAGCAGAGTGAGGAATGAGAAACAAACTGTGAACAGATGTCAGGCAAGAAAAATAAGAAATGGATGGAAGGCCCACCAGGATGGATTGCTGAGGCATAAAAAAAGCTCTGTGCTTGCTCAAGCAACAGCAGCCATCCTGGAGGGAAAGGTGTGGGGAGCAGGAAGCAGCCTGCATGGGCTCAGCACCATCACTGGAGGAAGCTGTGCTGGGGGTTGTGCCCCTGTGGGGATGGCCACACACAGGCACAGCTGCTGCTCTGCTGCACAGCAACATCACATTAGGAAGCAGGATTTAAACATCTTGGCTCTGGTACTTCCACTTACCCTGCAAACTGGAGAGATGTAGACAGGTTTCCCTCTCCTCCCATCTGCTCTGTGGCTGAGGGCAGAGAGTGAGGAGAAGGTCTCTGAGCAGGACAACTCATAAGAGAGGCCAAAAGTCCTTGTGTGGTGATAAAATGAGTATCTGGATTCTCCTGCTTTGGTTTGCTTCCCTAACCAAGTTTTGAGTGAAATCTTCCCTGCATGGACATCTTGGATGCATCTTGTTTCTTGCTGTGTGGAAACTTAGAGCCCTTTTCAGAGAAGAGCTGTGTCTGTCCCCCTCCATGGACAGCAAAGCCAGGAAAGGTAGCTCCTGGCAACAGCCATATCTGAAGGGCTCAGGGCTGGCTGGGGACTGCCCTGCTTTGCTCTGTGGGGTGAAGGGAGAGGGTGGGAGCCTGGAGCTGCGTGTCCCCAGCCAGCCATTGGAGCTGATTGCTCAGCCTCCAGCACAGCAGCCAGGGAGAAGCAGCTGCCAGCTTTCCTGCACAGTGACCAGGGCACGGTCCCAGCTCCAGTCACAGCATGAAGCCCAGGGGGGTGGAGTGGGAAGTGACAAAAAACCTTTTTCAATAGCCCGAAGGGGAGTTTCTTTATTTACTCATATGAGTAAAGATCAAAACCTATTTTTTGCCATTAGCACAGTTTAAAATAGCTTCTGGTGAGTGAGTCAGAGGAAATGCTGGGGGAGGGAGCTGAGCCTGTCACTCAGCACATGAAAGGCTGAAAAAAATCCCTTTGTCTGCTACAAATTAAAGTCTAAAGATTGGAGATTACTACAGGCTGCAGATAATGAAGGAGCAGATACAAACCTGGAGCAGTGGTAGGATGAGCTCTTGACTGCTTCCCTCTGGGCTTGAAACAATAAAGCTGCTGCTGCTTCCCAAGCCTATTAATGGCCCTGGAAGCTGGAAAGCCGCCTTGGAGCCCTTTGGAGGAGCTTTGCTCTGCGCTGCAGGCAGATTGTGTGGTCGGGGCGGGGGGCTGGTGGGGCAGGACAGGACACCGGGGCTCGGACACAACATCGAGATTTGGCCCCAGGCAGCAGCTCAGGGCTTCCCAGGCTGAGGGATAAGGATCCCAGCCTGAGTTATCCTCCAGAAGTCACAGGGGTAAATGTCACCCAACACTGATCGTTGTCTTCAGAGCTGAACTCTGTTCTTCTGGTTTGTAAATGAGCAAGCTGCTGACTTTCTGACCCCTGTGCTGATGTTTCCAGCAGGGGCGCTCAAGCCTGTGCAGCTCCCCGGGGTATCAGGTCGTTGTCCTGCTGCTGGCTTGGGTTCCTCTGCTGGGGGAAAGCAGAGGGAAGACAAACGTTCCCATCAGTGGTGGAAGCAAGCAGGGCACGTGTGTGCATGAGCAAAACTGTCAGGAGAGAGACAGGATTGGGTTTGACTGATTTAGGGAGCCAGTTAAAAGGCTAATCTGCCTATAAAGAGCTGATGTCTCTGCTGATTAGGAAGAGCATTCCCTTCCCTGTTCTGCTTTGATTTCTGCTCCACAGCTGAGCTGTGTCAGACTTTCTCTAATTCCCCTCTCATCTCACCCTTCACACCCAAATCAGGTCCCCTGTAGGAAGGGCAGGGGTGGGCAGAGGGGCTCCAGCCTGGGCAGGGTGTCTGTCCCTGCCCATTTGCCCTGGCGTGCCACCCCTGCTTTAGATGTGCAAGGCTTTTTCTAGGAAATACTTCATGGAAGTGCCAGTGTTGATATTTCAAAGTGTTTCTTTTTAAAGGTATCTTTTAAGCCAAATGAAGCTGTAGCTGTGGTTCCTTCCTACTCGACAATCAGACACACACAGGGTGTTTTCTGTGCATGGATCTCTGCACCCAGACACACACAAAACTGTTCAGAACTGGAGAGCAATCAGCTCTGAGATTTATTTAATGCTGCACTGCACAAGTCTGATAGCTGGGCTGGTTAATTGCTGCACTAATAACAGCCCTTGTCAAAGAGATTTGCAGGCACAAATAAGAAGAAAAAAAAAATTAAGATGTCAATAAATACAAATTCCTGCTGCACACTGCCTGATGGCTTCTAGAACCAGCAGCTAAAGAGCTCATCAGCTGACACTGGGAGAGCCACATCCCCAGTTCCAGTCCCTGTTCTAGGAGCTCTAAAAACTCTATTTTTTTTTTTGTTTAATTAGTAAGAAATTATCCCAGCAACAAGCCCCTCACCCACACCCTTGTTTGCTTGTGTCCTTGGACCCTTGGGGCCTCAGCGGGCTCTTTTGGGGCAGAAAATGGGATTTTGTTTTGGCTGCTGCAGGTTATGGGCAGGAAGGGACCTGCCCAGGGTCCTTCCCCAGGGTGCTGGGCAGGTAGGGGAATGCTGGGGACTGCAGGGACCTCTGACTGCTGGGCAGACCCTGCACTTTTAAGCTGCTAACCATTGATCCCACAGGTGAGCTCTCAGGGTCACCTTAGTAGAAATATTTATCCATGGCTGGAAGCCAGGAGCATGGCCACTGTTTGGATGGCACAGAGGGACAGGAGTGGCTCCTGCCCAAGGTGGGTGAGGGCAGGTCAGGACCAGCAGAAAGGATGAGGATCCCATTGGAAAGCACAGGGACCCTAGTGGGGTTTGCAGTCAGGGCTGCCAGGATTGGGGAATGAGCTTTTGAAGGAGGTGACAGGAGAGGGGTCCTCCTGTGCCCCATCATCACCACTAATGAGTTAATTAACATGTCCTGGCCAAGCAGAGCAGGATGAGGAGCTGCTTCCATTTGCCACTGGCAAGGTCACAGGCTGCAGAGGCAGGAGAGGGAGGGAGCTACTGAGAGTGCAGGCAAAACCTATCAGAAGGTAGGTGATTTGATTAGAAATTAATTGGCCTACATCAGAGCCTTCAAAAAAGGAAATCTAACAGATTTGCTGCTGATAAAATTAAAATTAGAAACTGAATTGATTAGCCTGTGCCAGCAAAGGAACTCAAATGTCAAAGGCACCAGCTGCACATTTGCATGTGGTACTTAACAAAGTTCTTACCAAAGCGAGTGAGAGATGTTTGACATTTCCATTGGTTCTGCAAGTCTAATGTCTCTTTTATTGATATTAATTGAAAACAAAAAAAAAAAAAAAAAAAGGCAAGGGGATAAGGAAATAAGAAATGACAAAAGGGAGTTTGGCCGCTCCAGCTCATAGAATCATAGAATTGTCAGGGTTGGAAGGGACCTCAAGGCTCAGCCAGTTCCAACCCTCCTGCCATGGGCAGGGACATCTCACACTACGTCAGGTTGCTCACAGCCACATCCAGCCTGGCTGCAAAAACCTCCAGGGATGAGGCTTCCACCACCTCCCTGGGCAACCTCTTCCAGTGTCTCACAACCCTCATGGGGAAGAACTTCTTCCTAACATCCAATCTGAATCTACCCATTTCTAGTTTTGTTCCATTCCCCCCACTCCTATCACTCCCTGACACCCTAAAAAGTCCCTCCCCAGCTTTCTTGTAGGCTCCTTTCAGATCCTGGAAGGCCACAATAAGGTCACCTGGGAGCCTTCTCTTCTCCAGACTGCACAACCCCAACTCTCTCAGTCTGTCCTCATAGCAGAGCAGCTCCAGCCCTCTGCTCATCCTCATAGCAGAGACTGAACATCCATCCCTCTTCCATCTCCTTCCTTCCTGTTTGCTCTCCCTTCACAGGACCATGGCCAGCAGTTCCTGGTGGTTCCTTCTGGCTCTTTGCCAGGAGGGGGATGTGGTGGGGGTGGGAACAAGTTCCTGGTTGTTGAACAAGTTGTTGAACAAGTTCCTCATGTGTTTGTGCCACCCCCTTGCATGCCTGGGTGGTGTGGATGAATTCTGCACGCATGTCCCTGCTTGTGCCCTCTGCATGTGCGCCCAGAGGAGTCTTGTGCCCAGACAGGTGCCAATGTGTGCAATGTGGGGAGGGTCAAACAGGCAAGGGGACGAGGAGCCTGTGTCCCTGGGCCTGTGTTTTGAGCAGACAGAGCAAATCAACCCCTTGAGTCATGGCTTGTGTTTGTTGGCTGGACGTGGTGGCATTCTTATTCTTCTCCTGTTGAAAAAAAAAAAAAAAGAGCTCTTGTGGAGTGTAAACCTTGGGTGAGGCTTTAATTGGGAACACTTATTTTGGGAACATTTTCTTCTTTAATTTCTTTTACCTTGGAGACTTATTACTGGGGGAAGATCCTGCCAGGTTTATGCAAAGGTTCCTGCCGTAGTCTATCGGGATATTTAAATGTGGGGCTCACAGTGAGAGATTCAGGAATACTGTGAATAAGTAATTGTGAGGGTTCCACACAGAGCAAGGAGGCATTATTAAAACTTTTACCACAAGTGCTCCAAAAGTTACCTTCTCATCCTCAAGCCCAGGAGCATTTCCAGTGCCTGCTGTGAAAGATCAGGTGCTGGAGATGTGTGAAAAGCAGCTGAGCTGCAGCAAGTGATGCTGATGCCCATCACTGCCTGTGCCATCACTGCTGACCACAGGATGTTAGAGGTTGGGAGGGACCTCTGGAGATTGAGTCCAACCCCCCCTGCCAGAGCAGGACCATAGAATCCAGCACAGGTCGCACAGGAATGTATCCAGATGGGGCTGGAAAGTCTCCAGAGAAGGAGACTCCACAACCCCTCTGTGGAGTCTGTGCCAGTGCTCTGTGATCCTCGCATTGAAGTTCCTCCTCATGCTGAGGTGGAACTCCCTGTGTTGTAGTTTATATCCATTCCCTCTTGTCCTATCCCAGGGTGCAACTGAGCAGAGCCTGTCCCCTCCCTCTTGACCCCCAGCCCTCAGATATTTATAAACATTTATTAAACCCCTCCTCAGTCTCCTCCTCAGTCTCCAGACTAAACAGCCCCAGGGCTCTCAGCCTCTCCCCACAGGGCAGTGCTCCTGTTCCTTAATCATCCTGGTAGCTCTCCATTGGACTCTCTCCAGCAGATCCCTGGCCCTCTTGAACTGGGGAGCCCAAAACTGGACATAATACTCCAGGTGTGGCCACACCAGTGCAGAGTAGAGGGGGAGGAGAACCTCCCTCCACCTGCTGGACACACTCCATGCCCATCACTGCTGGTGCCCATCACTGCTGGAGCAGCTTCCAGCTGGACAGCCAGACGTGGTTCAGGTGCCCTGTAGCCTGTCCACTGCCAAAGCATCAGTGCTGCACAACAAGGGTGGCAAATCCTTTGGGGAGCTGAGCCCCACCATGCCAGGGCTGCTGGCTTCCCCCTTCTCCTCCCCACTCTGCAGCCACAGCCATGGTTTGCTTCCTCTCTCTCCCCTAGGGGGTTGAAATTCTGCATATGCCAGATGAAAAAACTTCATTCTCCTAGAGTGAAGGTGAAGGAGAGCCTATAAATTTTGCAGCCCGTGTCTGAAAATCTGAAGGACAACTTAAAATTCCCTTTTTTTTTTTAAAAAAAAAAAAAAGAAGAAGAAGAAGAAGAAAAAGAAAAATAAGAAGAAAAATCCCTCCTGCTTTATAAATATTAATTGTGAGTACGTGGTAAGGAGAGAGAGAGAGAGAGGAGAGAGGAGCAGCCTCTGGCTCTCAGCTCTGATTGTTTGACTAATATTAGCAAGGGTTTAAACACGCCAGTTATTATTTGATATGACACTAAATTAGGAGGTTCACATTTCATAGTGATGATTAGCTTCTTGAGGGTAGGGGAAATTTGATTCTGCAGGTCAGGAGGCTTCCCAGCAGCTCTGTTGATTCGGTTACGCTGCCAGCGCTTCCCTACGGTGCCACCTGGGCAGGGTCCCTGGGGGCACTGTGGGAAGAATCCCTCTGCCCCCACAGTGAGGGTGCAGCTGGGGCACCCACCTGAGGAAATTGTCTCTAAATCTTCACATTAGGCACTAGAAATATGGAAGGGGGGAAAAAAAAAAAAGGAATATTCCTTCCTGCCAGGGCTGTTTCACCAGGGGCTGTGTGGTGAGGGTATCACAGGGGCAGGTGAATGAGCTCAGCATGCAAGGGAAGGAGAATCCTGCTCCTTTTCTTCCCACCAAACACCCCTGACCTGATAAAGGGGTCCTGCAGCAGTGACAGCCAGAAACCCAGGTCGGGTGTCTGTGTAGATGCCCTCTTGGCAGCTTGCATGGGAGCCAGTGGGAGCACGAGGAGAGCCAGGCACGGAGCACAGCAATCAGGAGTCACTTTGTGATGCAGGCAGAGCTGGATCCATCCTGCAGCACAGCAATCAGGAGTCACTTTGTGATGCAGGCAGAGCTGGATCCATCCTGCAGCACAGCAATCAGGAGTCACTTTGTGATGCAGGCAGGGCTGGATCCATCCTGCAGCACAGCAACTGGAGCTCACTTCTGCAGGCAGTGGGGAATCTGAGGCATTATTTCTTTTTAATGCTAATCAGTACATCAGCTGCTGGTGGTGACAAGCCAGCTGGTGGCTTCCTGCGGGGTGACACCAACCACCAGCCCCAAAATGTGCCCAGGACTGAGAAGATTGGTGTTGGATCCCTTGTGGGCTTTAACCCTTGGGGGACAAATTTACCAGGGATAAGCTGACAACAGGCAGAGAAACTTCAGCCCAGGCAGAGAAACCTCAGCACAGGCAGAGAAACTTCAGCCCAGGCAGAGAAACCTCAACCCAACAACCTCCCATGGACTCCAAGGAGCCATCAAATCCCGAGCCAGACTCATCCCACACAGCAGAGGCCCTTTGAAGCCTGTGCTCTAATGCTGCTAAAATTGCCAATCCTGACTGTCCTCAGCAAATAGCCCTTATCAGAAGCTACTTTTATTGCCATGGAAACAGAAGGATAAGAGAGAAGAGCCTGGCCAACCTCTCCCTGCTGAAGGAGCAGGGCTGCATTATGGATGGGATGTGTATGCATGAGGTGGCCCTTGGGGTAAGGCTGCAGGAGGCTGAGGGCTTCATGCACGTGTGTGTATGTGTGTGTGTGTGTGGTTGTCACTCCCAGCCTGGGTGGGACCCTTAGAAAAACTTAATTTTGCATAAAACCACCAAAATGGTCTGTTTGTAACCAGCCATTGCATTCTGCTTCTCTGGGCTTGTAGGTGGTGTGGGACTGGATCATGCAAGAGCCCAGAGGAAAGCCAGGCTGTCCTCAGAGGAGAAAGGGATCTGTTCCTGCAGCAATCACAGAATGGTTTGGGTTGGAAGGGACCTCCAGAGGTCATCCAGTCCAACCCCTCTGCAGTCAGCAGAGACATCCTCCACTAGATCAGGTTGCCCAGAGCCTTGTCAAACCTCACCTCCAGGGATGGGGCCTCAACTACCTCCCTGAGCAACCTGTTGCAGTGTTCCAGCACCTTTATGGCCAAGAACTTGTTCCTAACATCCAATCTAATTCTCCTCTTTTCTAATTTCAAACCATTGCTCCTTGTCCTATCCCTGCAGGCCTTTGGGAACAGTCCCTCTGCAGCCTTCTTGTAGCCCCTTCAGGTGCTGGAAGGCTGCTGTTAGGTCTCCCTGGAGTCTTCTCTTCTCCAGGCTGAACAACCCCTTGATCATTTTCATGCCCTCCTCTGGACCTCCTCCATCACATCCACGTCCTTCTTGTGTTGAGGGCATCAGAGCTGGATGCAGTACTCCAGATCTGGGAATGTGGGAATCTGTGTGTCCAGCTCTTTGGGTATGTGCTTGGCAGAGGTGCCCTCAATGGGATGCAGTGGCATGGAGCCAGCCTGACTCAGGGAATACTGGGATGGAGGAGGTTTAATGCCTCCTGGGGTCTGTGATCAGGGTCACTCATCTGCTCCAGGGAGAGGGAAGCAACTGGCATCTGACTTTCCAACAGGGCTCATTTTCTCTTGTGTGCTCCCCATAAATCTTGAGCTCTGATGAATGTTTTCATTCCATCTGGTTGTTCCTTCTTGCTCAACATTAAATCTTCATCTCATCAGCACATGACTGAATGTGTAGCAACAAAACACACCAGAGGGGAACTCTGGCATGAATTAGCAGTTTAAGAACTGAGAAGAGTTCCTATAAATCCCTGACCTGCCTGCCCATCAGAAGGTAGCTATCAAAGACAGCAGCAGGACCCATTGCTCACTGGCTGTCCCTACCACCCATCCACAGGTGATTCCCCCCTGCACTGGAACCCTGGCTTCCTACCACCCCAGCCCACAGAGGGTGCTTGGGACGTGAAGGACAGAGAAAATGATTTTGTCATTCTGGCTCCAGAGCTGGGGAGGGAGGAAATTAATTTGTGTTGGCTGTTCTCTTCTTCTTCATTCCCAAGCAGCACAATTTATGGCTGTGGCCATGAGAGAGATGTTGCCTCTTGCTCAGGCACAGACTGAACATTTCTGTTGTGCTCCAGATCTGGGGCCTGGGCAGAGGGAGGCTGGGACACCCTGGGCCAGTGCAGGGTTGCAGGGCTCTGCAGGATGAAGCATGGTTTGCCTTGCTGGTGGAGCAGCACTTGCAGTCCTCCCCACCTGCACAGTGGGTGGTTTGATGCATTAAGCAGAAGTGTTCCTGCTTCCTGGCAGGGGTGGGAAGAGCTTTGGCAGAAAGAGCTGCTCCCCAGTGAAGCCTTTGCAGGAATCACAGAATTAAGCAGGTTGGAAAAGACCTTCAAGGTCATCTAGTCCAACCTATCACCCAACACCATCTAATCAACTAAACCATGGCACTAAGTGCCTCTTCCAGTCTTATATAAAACACTTCTAGGGATGGTGACTCCGTGACCTCCCTGGGCAGCACATCCCAATGGCCAATCTCTCTTTCTGTGAAACATTTCTTCCTAACACCCAGCCTAAACCTCCCCTAGCACAACTTGAGACTGTGTCCTCTTGTTCTGAAAGATCCCACTGCTCCCTCAGAATGAGCTGTCTCCATCTGGGGATTGAGTTCAGGGGACTCCAAAGCTGAGGAGCAGTCAGTGATGTCTCCTGTGCTGGGATCCCTGGGATCACTAACTCCAGGCACTTCCCTAGCCAGTCTGGGACCCAGCACAGAGCCACAAAAATGCTGAAGGGAGTGGAACATCTCCCTGCTGAGGACAGGCTGAGGGAGCTGGGGCTTTGCAGCTTGGAGCAGGGGAGCCTGAGGGGTGACCTCATTCATGTTGATAAAGATGTGCAGGGCAGTGTCAGGAGGATGGAGCCAGGCTCTGCTCAGGGATGTCCAATAACAGGACAAGGGGCACTGGGGGAAAGCTGGAGCAGAGGAAGTTCCACAGGAACGTAAGGAAAAGCTTTTTCACTGTGAGGGTGACAAAACACTGGAAGGGGCTACCCAGAGTGGTTGAGGAGTCTCCTTCTCTGCAGACATTCAAACCCCTCCTGGCTGCATTCCTGTGTGACCTGCCCTGGGTGATCCTGCTCTGGCAGCGGGGTTGGACTTGATCTTTCAAGGTCCCTTCCAACCCCTAATATTCTGTGATTCTGTGTAATCCCTGTCTGCAGCCATCCAGGGGGTCACTGCCTGGGCTGAGCAGAGCTGTGAGGGGCTGCTCCTGAGCTTTCCAGCCAGTTTGGAAGGGCTGTGATTTAGGAGCCCCCATCTCAGTCAATATTTACACCTGATATAAAACCCCCCAAGCGCAGCCCTGCTCCGGCGTCTTCCGGAGTCTGAGCAGTGCCAGCCTTAAAACTCCCATTAAGCCTTCACAGCGTTGAAATAGGAGCAATAAATAATGGCCCAGCTTAAAAAAAAAAAAAAAAAAAAAAAAAAAAAGGTGAGAAATAAAGCAGAAGTGAGGAACTCTGCCTGTGATGGATTAGCACAGTAGCACACTAGCACAGTAGCACAGTAGCACATCAGAGGTTGGAAGGGACCTCCAGAGATCATCAGGTCCAACCCCCCCTGCCAGAGGAGGATCACTCAGTGTGGTCTGCACAGGAATGCATCCAGGTGGGGTTTGAAACTCTCCAGAGAAGGAGTCTCCACAACCTCCCTAGGCAGCCTGCTCCAGGGCTCTGTCACCCTCACTGTAAAGAAGTTTCTCCTCATGTTGAGCTGAAATCTTCTCTTTTCAAGTTTGAACCCATTGTTCTTTGTCTTATCACTGTGAACCACCCAAAAGAGCCTGGCCCCCTCCACTTGCCCTCCGCCCCTCAGATATTGATCAACATTGATCAGATCCCCTCTCAGCCTTCTCTTCTCAAGACTAACCAGCCCCAGGGCTCTCAGTCTCTCTTCACAGGGAGATGCTCAAGTCCCCTAAGCATCCTCCTGGCTCTCCCTTGGATTCTCTCCAGCAGTTCACTGTCTTTCTTGACTTGGGAAGCCCAAAACTGGACTCAGTATTTCAGGTGTGGCCTCACCGGGGCAGAGCAGAGAGGTAGAAGAACTTCCCCAGCCCTGCTGGCCACAGCTTTCTTGCTGCACCCCAGGATCCCATTGGCTCTCTTGGCCACCAGAGCACATTGTTGTTCCATGCAGAACTTGCTGTCCACCAGCACTCCAAGGTCTTTCTTTGTGGAGCTGCTTTCCAGCAGGGCAGCCTCTAACCTGTCCTGGTGCCTGTTGTTACTCCTCCCCAGATGCAGGATCCTGCCCTTGTCCTTATTGAACTCCATGAGGTTTGCCTGCAGCCACCTCTCAGCCTGCCCAGGTCACGTTGGGTGGCTGCACAGCCCAGAGGGGTGTCAGCCAACCCCTCCATCAGTTTTGTATCATCAAGAACTTGCTGAGGGTACTCTCAAGCCCCTCAGGCAGGTCGTTGATAAATGTATTCACACCCCTCAGAGCACAGAGAGGTTTATGGAGCAGGATTCCTTCCTCACAGTTTGACTCCTGCTGGTGATATTAATCCTTGCCTGGCTGAGAGGTGCCTGCTGCTGGTGTGTGAGGTCCTTGCAGGGATTCATGTCTGCAAATCCATCAACACCTTGAATCCCTGTGGTTGGTACCGAGGAGACACCCTTAACCCAGGTCTTGCCACAGACTGCTGCTGATCTTTTCCTTTTGAAAGCAGGACCAGGAGCTATGGGAGGATTGTGGTGGGTTGAAAATTCCTCTTCCTCCCCCTCCCCTCCTCCTCCCCCCCAGACTAGCTCAGTTTGGAAACAAATGGAGCTGTATTTACAAGCCAAACTACAATCTACAATGGAATGCAATGAATATCCCTCCAATGGAATTGTTTAGAATAATCTTTTTTTTTTTTTTCCTTTTTACACCCAATAGTGATTTATTTACATTTTTACTGCTTTCTGCTCGAAATCTGTGGAAAAATTTTAAAGGCATAGCCCTAAGCTACCACAGAGGATCCAGGGTCTCTGGAGGTGATCAGGCTGACCCATGCCCTGTGGTGCCTGTTGAGGTGGATTTGGAATAGGCTCTGGGCATTGGAATTGGTTGCCCAGGGGTGTGGTGGAGTCACCATCCCTGGAGGTGGCCAAGAAATGTGTGGCTATGGCACTCTGGGACATGGTTTAATGGCCATGGTGGGGTTAGGTCAATGTTTGGACCCAATGCAGGTCTTTTCCAACCCAACCAGTTCTGTGATTCCACAGACCAGCTTTTGCTGACGCAGTGAAACTAAAGCAAGAAGATTCCAAATGTTGTTGAAGCAACAAATTCCCCATGGGATGTCGAAGCCACACTAGAATCAATCTTTGCTCCAGGTTTATCCCTGCAGCCTGCTTCCACCATGTGACACTGCAGGATGTCTGCTCCACTGTCACCCTGTTAGCCCCAGCCCTCCTGCACCCTCAGCTGCTGCTTGTCCCTCAGGTTTGGGCTGCACAACTCAAGAGCAGGGATGTGGAGCAGAGCTCGGGGGGCATGCAGGGGACGTGGGAGCAGCTGCTTCTGGCAGGCTCTGGAGGCAGGAGCTGTGCCAGCCACAGAGCATCCTGCAGACCCCCTCTCCTCTGTGAGGCAAAGAGGAGATGAAATTTTAATCAGAACTTCCACAAAGTGAGCAGAGCTGTAAATAAGGGCCTGGTGCTGCTCCACTCACACCTTTGTCCTCCTCTCATCCTGTGCATCATCTGCAGACCCATCTCAGAGCCTTGGTCTGGTTCTCCCCACGATTTGGAGCTGCCCAATTTAGGCTCCTTTGAAGCAAGAGACCTACTCAGGCTCTAATTTATATTTTTTAATCAGGGCACCAAAGTGTGAGAGTGCTCAAGGGAAACATGGCCCTTTTAAAAACAAAGTTATTGCTTTAATAAGCATGGGAGGGAGGCCATAATGGTCCAGGGAGCTTCCCCTGGTTAAAAATTTACTAATCAAGCCCTGCTCTTAATGAATGTGCAGATTAGTCCTACAGAACACAAACTTTTCATGGCAAGGCAATAAGGGCTGGGGATGTGAACGTGGGGAGATGCAAATGGCACAGCACAGTCCCACCAGCACGGAGGTTTGTCACCTGTTGGCAGCTGTTTGGGGCTCTCCATAGGACAGTGGCTTTCTCCCCAGCATGGTGGGTGTGCTAACACTGCCTCCCTGCTTGTTTTGGTAAACTCTCTCAGAAGCTGTCTGGTGCCTGCTGCTGAAACCCTCAGGGAAGGGACCCAGAGCTGGGCTGCCCCATGGCCTGCACCCAGCCATGGCAGCAGGTTCAGCCTCCAGAGCACAGCACAGCACAGCTGAGGAGGAACTTCTTGGCTCTGAGGGTGACAGAGCACTGGAGCAGGCTGCCCAGAGAGGTGATGGAGTCTCCTTCTCTGGGGACTTTCAAACACCATCTGGATGTGTTCCTTTATGACCTGCCCTAGGTGATCCTGCTTTGGCAGGGGTTTGCACCTGATGATCTTCAGGGGTCCCTTCCAGCCCCTACCATTCTGTGGTTCTATGACACTGCCACCATCCTGGGGTGGCTCCTGGCATCCTCCATGAATCCCCTCCTACCAATCTGGCTGGCCCAGTGTGCTGAGCACCTAGGGTCCTGTGTTTTGGAGCTGCTGGCTGTTTCACCAGAGCATTATGGCTCTGGGGGCTTGAATTACTGCTGGCAGAGGCCAAGGAGGCTGCGGTGCTCAGCCCCCTCCCCAGCTCAGCAGCAGCTGTTGGCAGTGGGCAAGGCCATGGCAGCTGTGCCAGTGCACAGCAGTGGGCAGTGGATGCCTGGCTGAGGTTCAGCCAGGCCTGGAGACAGGCAGGCTCCCAGAGAGGGCTTTAATTGCTGCCATTTGCCTTTTGCAGATGATTTATTGCTCCCTGTCTTTTCCCAGTTGGAGCAGGAACTGGGGCTTTGGGAAAGGTTTTCAGCAGTCTGAGCATAACCTTGACGGAGCCTAAAGTTTGGTTGGGTTTTGGTTTGGGCTTTTTTGTTTTTTTTTTTTTTTTTTGTTTTTTTTTTAATTCTCCTTTCTCTTGTTTTTGGAATAAGTTCCAGAGTGAAATATAAAACATGGTGGGAAGCTTTTCATAGGTTGGCTTTCTTCAGTGATGCTCTGTGACTTGGAGACACACAAAAAGGGCTTGCAAATTGCAGCAATTTCCATCATGAATTTGAAGGGCAAAGTGCTCTGAGATCCTGGTTTCTGGGGTTCAAATTGATTAGCAGCAAATTCATAGCAGCTGCCCTGCTCCTCCACTGCCTTTCCTTCTCTCCTGAGCTCAGAGGAGCACGTGCTGGAGATCCCTGCTGCTATTTCTTGGCTTTAACTGCAGTGTACTTAGCTCCCAAAAGACACAGATCTGGCCGTGCCACACAGCTGCTGCACCCCCCTGAGTCATTTGTGTGTCCTGTGAAAGTCCCCAGGGCATGGGGCCAGGCTGGGGCTGGAGGAGCAAAGGGTCTTCTCAGCATCACTTCCCAACTCTGGATGGAACCACAAAGGACTTGGACTTTGGTGGCCTTAGTGGCAGCAGGGGAGGCAGACGTGTCCCTGCCTCACCTACCCACACCTGCTGCATGGCAGTGCCACACATGGTGCCAGGTCAGTCACGACACAAGCCTCACTGCACCTTCCCACCTGCACCTCCCCCTGCAGACCTGTGCCCCCCACTCCTGCAGCTGGGGCTCAGCTCAGCCACCCTGTAGTGTTGGAAGCATCTCCCCAGCCCTTGTGCCCATCTCTGGCCCACACTTCCCGGGCACACAAATGTAGAGAGCCCTGCCTGCAGCTGGCCCCCTCCAGTGCCACCCTGTCCCCAGCCCTGCATCCAGCTGCAGTGCTGGTGAGTGTGGTTAGCTAGTGCCTGGTGTCCCCAGCTGGCAGAGCTGGGGTGGATGCCAGGCAGCTCTGCTCACCCTCCCCATGGGGGGCATGGGCAAGCTTCTGCTCTTCGCTCTCAGCTCTTACAGCCTATTTCCCACTGTCCCTGTGTCCTGCCTGACTTTGATCTAGGTAATGCCTCTGAACTCTCATTAGGTCTCATTTGGTGGTGTGCCTTTCATGGTCCTCTGTCATCTCCTTGATTCCTTTGCACACTTTGAAGTGCAGAAGCTCCCTGGTGCACCCTGACCCTCGCTGGGCGCTGGCTGCAGCACCCCAGATCGGTCTCGTTATTGTTTTAAGAGCACATTTGCAGAACTACAAACACAGAAGTGAGTCAGCCCTAGGACACAGGAGCCCCAAAACACCCTGAGACGTGTGAGGGCAGCAGTGGGAGCTGGGGGGGGTGGCAGTTGGACCCTTGGTGCCAAGCTAGATGCCCCTGCAGCCTTGCTGGTGACAGTCTCAGGGGACGCCTGCAGCCTGCAGTGTTCAATGTGTTGGTAGCTCAGCTATGGGAGAGCTGGTGCCTGGCATGGGAGCTTTAGTGACTGCAATTATACCTTTCTGGAAACAGGACCAGGGACACCAGCATCCTCCTTTTCTCCTGCCTCTCCTGGTGTTGGGGTTAGTTAATTAAGCTGTGGGGTCAGGAGGAGCAGCCTGGTTGCTGGCAATAGGAGTGTGACTTCCCCTTTATTGTGCTTTTCAGCTCCTCACTCCCCTCTTTGTATGTAAAGGCACAATTCTCTGCCCTATCTTTCTTGGCAGCATGTCAGGAGCCTGTGCCAGGCAAAGTGGGAAGTGAGGCTGAAGGATTTCCTTTGCACATTCACTGCTATTTAAAATATTCTCAGTATTCACCAGCTTGTTTTGCATTTGCACTTGAAAATGCTCCTTGTGCAGAAATCTCTCACCCACCTCTGCCTGCCTGGGACTGAAACAGGGTCTGACTTCTCTCCATGCTCAGGTAGCAGCTGAAAACCCAAGGGCAGCATCTCTCCACAGTGAGACAAGTGCAGCAGGAAGCTCTGTTTTGCAAGGCAGGTTAGTAGGAGAGGCATTTAATTCATTCATTTGAGCTCATTACATCTCTGCTCAGGGCTCAGGTGCTTGGGATTCCTCCTGAAGGTGCTGTGAGCTCTGCCATCTAACCTGGGAAATTTCTGTCCATGTTGTTCCTGCTCTGCTGGGCTGGGGCCCCATGGGCTGGCAGGCTGCTCCCAGGAACTGCAGGGAAAATGCTGGTAAAGGCCAGGAAAATCCCAGTTCCTGTAAGGCTGGCAGCAGCCACACAGACCTGGTGCAGGTGAGCAGCCACTGAGCTCTTCCATGGCACCAAGTGGTGCTGGCACACAGGGATGGGGAAGGCTGTAGCCACAGGGAAGGCTGTAGCCATGGGGAAGGTTGTAGCCATGGGGAAGGCTGTAGCCATAGGAAAGGTTGTAGCCATGGGGAAGGTTGTAGCCACAGGAAAGGTTGTAGCCACGGGGAAGGTTGTAGCCACAGGAAAGGTTGTAGCCATGGGGAAGGCTTTAGCCATGGGGAAGGTTGTAGCCATGGGGAAGGTTGTAGCCATAGGAAAGGTTGTAGCCACGGGGAAGGTTGTAGCCATGGGGAAGGTTGTAGCCATAGGAAAGGTTGTAGCCATGGGGAAGGCTGTAGCCATGGGGAAGGTTGTAGCCATAGGAAAGGTTGTAGCCACAGGAAAGGTTGTAGCCACGGGGAGGGTTGTAGCCATGGGGAAGGTTGTAGCCATAGGAAAGGTTGTAGCCATGGGGAAGGTTGTAGCCATGGGGAAGGTTGTAGCCATAGGAAAGGTTGTAGCCATGGGGAAGGTTGTAGCCATGGGGAAGGTTGTAGCCATAGGAAAGGTTGTAGCCACAGGAAAGGTTGTAGCCACGGGGAGGGTTGTAGCCATGAGGAAAGTTGTAGCCACAGGGAAGGTTGTAGCCATAGGAAAGGTTGTAGCCATGGGGAAGGTTGTAGCCATGGGGAAGGCTTTAGCTACGGGGAAGGCTGTAGCAGGGGGATCACTGCCAGACTGGGGGTGTTGGCAGCCCTGTTCTTGCCATGTCGCTGGCACACCCACTGCAACCTCTCCCCCTTGTTTCAGGGTACTTGGTGCCATCATTTCCTCTGATGGCATCACCACCTGTGTGGCCCTGCCTTACCCTGCCAGGACAAGAGAGCTGCCTGCTGCTATCCCCTGGGTCAGCTCTGCCAGGCAGCTCCATGCCCCCTTGGCATCTGTGTGGCAAAAGGTCCCACTGACCCCCTCTGCCTGCTGCTGTGGATCCTGCTTTTGGTGCCTTGGCACTGGAGCCTCACACACAGAGCTCAGTCCTGCTGTAAGCAGCTGTGATGAATCCAGGCCTGTAGGGAGAACTGGCAGTGTATTAGCACTGCATCTGAAAAATTCAAGGAACAGTCAAGCAAATTTCTTTTTATTGACTTTTAGTGAGGCATTTAATGCAAACACCTCGTTAAGTGCCACATAACTGCACTGCATAATGGCTTTTGCAATAAGAACAATTAGCTTTGCAATTAGCATAAGAGTGAGCACCCTGCAGCAGCCTGCAATTGGCAATGGGCCTGTTAAAAACAGGTCCTGGGGAGGAGATATTTGTGTGTGTGTGGGCAGGGCAGAGTGGAACCATTTGACTTCAAGCACCGAGAATATTCCTTCCATTGATCTGGTGTCCCAGATGATCTAGGGTGGGGAGGGAGGGTTGGCTGCTCAGGGCCATCTGGCTGTCATTGGCACAGCATTGATCAGCCTGACTGGGAGGGCAGACCATGGAGTCCTGCAGTAATTAGCCCACCCTCAGTGCTCAGTGGGTCTTGACCCCTTGGTGGTTACAATCACAGAATCATTCAGGTTGGGAAAGCCCCCCAGGATCACCAAGTCCAACCATTAACCCAACTCTGCAAGGTTCACCCCCAGGCACCACATCCAAACCACCTTTAAACACATCCAGGCTTGGGGACTCCACCACCTCCCTGGGCAGCACATTCCAATCCCTGACCACTCTCTCTGGGAAAAAACTTTTCCTACTGTCCAATCTAAACCCACCCAGTTGTAGCTTGAGGCCATTCCCTCTTGTTCTATCACTAATTACTTGGGAGAAGAGGCCAGCACCAACCTCTCTACAAGCTCCTCTCAGGTGCTTGTGGACAGCAATGAGGTCTCCCCTCAGCCTCCTCTTTTCCAACCTAACCATCCCCAGCTCCTTCAGTCACTCTTCCCAAGATGTATTATCTAAAAGATGGAGCTGTGGGTGCCCAGGCTGGCACTGGGGGATGGAGCACTCACTGCTGGTACCCAGCTTGCCCTGGGGATGATCTTTGGAGGGGGCCCAGCTGGAGCAGCCACCTGTGGGCAGGTGTCTGGGGGCACAGGTGGACATTCTAGTTGAGGATGTCCCTGCTTGCTGCAGATGGGGGTTGGACTAGATGACCTTTGGAGGTCCCCTCAAACCCAACCCATTCTGTGATTCCTGCTGTGGGGATTTTCTGTGTCAGAAGGTCCCTGAGGCTGCCCTTCAGCCCTTGTGTGGGGGAATATTCCCCTGGGATTATGCCAAAGCACAGGGTGAGATGGTGACCTGCAAGGACCCAGGCCTCTGCCTGGAGCTTCTCTGGCTTAGAAAAGTGAAGGCAACAAGGTTGGACATCTGAGGCTATGGAATCAATACCATCCATCAGAAATGTCAGCACTTAGGTTTTATTTAAATCTCCCAGCCAGCAATACTAACTTAAACTTTATGATGCACCATTACAACCTCTGAGAGCATCCTGCCTGCCAAACAATATGTTCCATGAAAACTGATATCATCTGCTTGTTATCTGCAGCACTGCCTTGTAGTGCTGCTTTATTGATTTTCTGCACAATCACAGGCAAAAGCCTTCTTTTTTTTTTCCTTTCACACCCTACACCCCCCCCCCCTAATATCTTTTTATGATTCTGGAGGATTTGTTTCCTCTCATCTGGCATTTTTTTCACCCACTTGTAGCTCAGATGGTTTAAAAAAAAAAGAAACAACACAAAAACAAACCCACAAACCAAACCAAAACTGTTGATTTGCTCAGCCACATTAACAAACACAAAGCTGGCAAGGAATGGAGTTGGTGGTAGCCACCATGAGCTATGTGGACAGGCAGGCAGCCTCTCAGCAGGGTCTGCAGAGCTGAGATGGGCAATGGCAGCAGCTCTGCCAGGCAATCCTGGGCAGCAGCACTCACTCAGCTCCTCACTGCTGGGGGCAGGAAGCCCAAACATTCTCTCCCTTAGCAGGAGCCACACAAAGCAGCTTTCCCCAGAAGTTCTTGGAAAGCTTTTGTGCCATCTGCCAGGCACAGAGCAGCCAGATCCTCTCCTGTGTCCTTCCTTCCCTGGGAGGTGTTGGTTGCACCCTCCCATGGCAGGGGGGTGGAGGATGAGCAGTGAGGAGGAGCATGGGGGGGAGAGGGGAGGTCTTTGTGCCCCCTGAATGGCCACACAGCCCAGGGCAGGGCATGAAGCCACCACTTCCAGCTCCTCTCCCAGTCCCCCTTCCCTGGGGGGTGTTGGTTGCACCCTCCCATGGCAGGGGGGTGGAGGATGAGCAGTGAGGAGGAGGACAGGGGGGAGGGAGGAGGTCTTTGTGTCCCCTGAATGGCCACACAGCCCAGGGCAGGGCATGAAGCCACCACTTCCAGATCCTCTCCCAGTCCCCCTTCCTTGGGAGGTGTTGGTTGCACCCTCCCATGGCAGGGGGGTGGAGGATGAGCAGTGAGGAGGAGGACAGGGGGGAGGGAGGAGGTCTTTGTGTCCCCTGAATGGCCACACAGCCCAGGGCAGGGCATGAAGCCACCACTTCCAGATCCTCTCCCAGTCCCCCTTCCCTGGGAGGTGTTGGTTGCACCCTCCCATGGCAGGGGGCTAGAGGATGAGCAGTGAGGAAGAGCCTGGTGGAGTGTCTGGGTGTCCCCTGAATGGCCACACAGCCCAGGGCAGGGCACCAAGCCACCACTCCTGGGGACCAGGCATGAGTTGCAGTTGTCCCAGGGAGAACATGAGGGGGGGAGAGGGGAGCTGGTGGGTGATGTGGGGGTGTCACAGCAGTGACTCTGGTTCTGCATCAGCAGGTGAGTGTCCTCCCTGTGCTCTGCTCAGGGTCTGGAGCCCAGGGGCACCTGCTCAGGACATACTCAGTCTCCAGCAATCATCTGAAGTCAGGATTGAGAATGTTCCCTGCTGGTGAGGGTCTGTTTGCCTTCCATTAGTTACAAGCTGATGGGACTGAAAGGAGATGTTGGGCTGTCAGAAAGTGCACTCCTGGCACCTGGATCTGTGAGCTTTGCCCTCTTCACCAACTCATCTTCCAGGGACTCTGCTAACTCCCAGCATTCTCCATGCTGCATTTTCTGTCTCTCCCACATTTCCTACTGCAGCAGGCTGCACGTTTTACATTTGGGAAGCCTACCTGGGCCTTGGTGAGATTTAGAGGCTTTGAAATGTCACTTGCCATATGCTGCCATTATTACCATCAGCTCTGCTCAGACACAGAGCTTTTGCTCCCAGCCCTTAGCACCAGTCCCCTGCACTTCACAGGATGCCAGAGGAGGCCCTCATTTAAATGCCAGCATTAATCCCAGCCCTGCCCAGCTGGCACCTGCTGCATTTCAATGGCTGAGCTGGTGCCCTTTGAGAGGAGGCCATGGGCTCTGCTGGGGCTGGGAGCACATTTCCAGCAGCATCTGGAGCCCAGCATGGCCATCTGTCCCCAGTGGCATCAAGGGCTCCTGGGCTGGGAGGTCAGATAACATCAGCAGAGTTGATAGACTCATGAAGGTTGGAAAAGACCTCTGGGATCATCAGGTTCAACCATTAACCCAACCCAACACCACCATGGCCATTAAACCATGTCCCCAGTGCCATGTCCCCAAGTTATTTGAACACCTCCAGGCCTGGTGACTCTACCACCTCCCTGGGCAGCCTGTTCAGTCCCTGACCACTCTTTCAGTGAAGGCATTTTTCCTAATATCCAATCTAATCTGGATAATTTAACAGCCATTAATCTCATTTTAAGGCTCTCCTTGTAGTCAGGCAAACCCATCCTGGTCCCAGCACAGTAGAGAGGCTCCCTCAAGGAGAATTCAGACTCCACAAACCAGGAAGAAGATGTTTTTCTTTGCAGTATCTTGTGTTTGTAGATCTGATTTTTATTTCCCTGCCCTAGCTAACGGCATCAGGTGAGGAAGCCTGGCCATGCTGGGCTGAAAAGGGGCTGAGATCTCCCCAAACCTGAGTCCTTTTGATCCATCTCTGCCTGCTGGGAACCATCAGAGCAAACCAGTGTCACAGGGAAGAGGCTGAACTGAAGTACAGAGAAGTGAGGAGGAGGGAATTCTGGAAAAAGGGAAGGGGATAGCTGCTGGCACCCTGCCTGCACACAGCTGAGTGCAGTTCCCTCCTCAGCTGACACCTCCACACCTTGGAGAAGAGCAGAAATCCTGCACAGGAGAGGGCAGCAGAGGTTGCAGCCTTCCTGTAGGCAGCAAGACCCTCAGCTTGGTCATCACCTGGCACAGGGTATTTGGCAGAGGGGCAGAGGGGCAGTGCCAGTGTGCAGCAGCCTGGGAGCAGCAGCAGGGTGCCCACTGCCTGCTTTTGCAGGCGAAGCTGGATCCCAGCACCACAGCCCAAAACTGGGATGGTTTTTCTGCTCTTCCCCCACAACTGGGATGGTTTTTCTGCTCTTCCCCCACAACTTCTCTTCTGCTTCCCTTTAAAGAAGGAAAGGATACAGAGGGGGAGGCAAAAAACCTCTTTGCATTTCTGAGAGCTATGAAACAATCATGCGGTGTTTCCCTTCATCAGCACTCATCACAAGAGGAAGCTTCCACACAGAACTGGCTTGAACTGAACCTTGGGTGAAGCTCTGAAGCCACAGATGAAAGATTGCAGAACTGCAGATTATGACTTTTAAGTTCATTACTCTGAATTAGCATCAAACCACCCAGCAGCCCCTGGCCCAAGCAGTTGGCTCCACACAGCGAGAATCCAAGGAGGGAGAATCTGCCAAGGGAATCTCCACGTCCTGCCCACGGCCACATTGGTCCTGCCAGGAGCACCACATTCACCAGGTGTGCCATGATCCCCCCAACCCTTCCCAAAGGGAAAGAGAGGAGGGTGCTGAGGTCATGCCCTACTCTGGCACACCCAGGGACACAGCACAGAGCTCACTCTGCCCCCTCCCTGTGCCGAGAGCCTGTCTGCAGCAGCAGTTCATCACTCAACACAATCCAGATTTATTTGTAAGTGCACAACAGAGGGAAATGGCTTTGCTGCCAGGATCAATCCTTCAATCTAATGCCTCTCACTCCATTGTAACTGTATTTCATTACCTTCTCAGGGATTTTCAGGTTTTTCACTTACCAGCACAAGAGCTGTGGAGAGGAGGACGTAAGAATAAAGGCAAGAGCTCTTTGGTTTCCATTCAGCACAGAACGACCCAGGCAGGAAAGGAGAACTCCTGAGTTATGAGGGTAGGCAGTTTAGATCTTTGCTGCACCCACTGATGCTCTGCTATGGTTTTGGGTTTTTTAATGCAGAGGTCATCCATACTTGAGCATCTTCTGCTGTTCATGGAGTCCTCCTGCTGACATGCCACAGCCACTCCAGCCTCTGTGCAGCAGGAGCAGGGCTGGATCTGCCAGGACAGCCAAAGCTCCCTCCCCACGGTTTCAAGGGGGTTGTCAATGGCAGAAGGAGATCAGCAGCATGCAGAGGGGCTGCTAAGGGATCCTGGCTCCTCCAGACCAAAGGCACAGAGAGGAGGAGCCTGCCCAGGCAGGTGCTGCTCTGCCTGGTGTGCCCAGCTGAAGGGTCAGACAGTTTGGGCATTGCCCAGCCCCTCCTCAGTGCCAGAATTGACTCATGTCAACCATTAGATCTCAGCAGGGACACCCCCAGGCTCACTGCTCCCAGCCCACAGACAAAGCTGTCTTCACATGTTCCTCTCCCAATCTTGTTTCCAGCCCTTTTCCATCTCCCTGGCAGTGCTGGGATGCAGCTGTGTCACAGACATCCCAGGAGCTTGGCTAGGGTGAGTTTTTTGTCTTGGTTTTTGAGCAGACTGAGGCTGCTTGTGGCTTCCTGCCCTGGGCACAACCAGCCTCTAAACCAGGACTGTTCCCAGGCAGGCTCCTGGTCCATGTCCTGAGCAGGGTACCAAGAGCCAAGGCTCCCAGGGCTGGTCCCAGAGCCTGCAGCCACCACCACGAGGCCAAGCCCAGGGGCATCCAGCAGCACCAACCCTGTGCCAAGCAGCCACGAGGGCAGCATAGGGTCCGGAGCTGAGCCCACAAGGGCACAGATTCCCACAGCAGTGCAGTACCAGTCCCTTGATGATGTCATTGGATCAGGGAGCAAATACTCCTCTTTCAGTGAGGGCTCTGCTGCTGGTGCTGCATTTAGCTCCTCGTGCTGCAGTGACGCAGCCCTCACCGCTTTGCTCACTCCTAATGAACAGCCACTTAGAATTCTAAAAAGTGGAGGATATATTTCTGAGTTAATTAGCTTGAAATTAGCTTAATCACAGCTCATTTAAACTTATCTAAACAACAGCACAAGGAACTCGAGGAAAACTTGGGCTCAGCCTTACTCAGCTTTCCACTCAAGGATCCCATGTGGTCATGAATGCCAAGGGCTGTGCCAGGGTCCACCACTGCTGCCCTGGTCCAGCCTTGTGCAGCCCCAGACCTTGGGAGATGCTGTGGAGGCACCTTGGCATCATCACAGCCCCTTCACCCCTCACTCTTCAGCCAGAGATGGGGACCAGACACCTTCAGCAGCTCCTCTCATCGCTCTCACAGTTCCTGTGCTGCCAATGCATCCAAGCCAGCAGCACCCTGGGTGCTGCCAAGGGCTGCAGCTGCTCAGGGCTGGCACAGGGAAGCCATCAGCACTGCCCCAGAGAGCCCAACCTCAGCACTGAGCATGGGGCAAACAGAACAGCTCACTACGTCCACCCACCCCATTGCTTGAGCCAGGGCACCCCAGAGGTCAGCCCTGCCTGCTGCCCATCTGGGCACCTTGCCAGTGCTTCCTGGTAATTAGAAAAGCCAGCATGACCAGTAAGACATGATTTAATTAGACTGTCACTGTAATTAGGCATGCTGTTCCTCGTCCTGCTCTCTCCAAACACAGTCACAGGGAGCAATAAACACCCTGTGAGGTCAGGCTCCTGCAAGCTGCTGCCCATGTCCAGCAGAACCACACTGCTGCCCCTGCTGCCAGCTGGGAGGTGGCATTTCCCTTCTCTAATCACCCTAATCACGGGCATGGCAGCAGAGCCAGGCAGGGCACAGACAAGGATCCAAGCTCCCACTGCTGGAGTCAAATGAAGACACTTCCTTGCTCCTCAGAAGTGGCAGAGCAGCAAATGGCAGCTGCCTTCCTGGGCACCCCAATCCCCAACCACTCCATGCTCCAGGGACCTCGAGGGTGCAGGGTGAGACAGGGGCTGGGAAGAGCCCCACATACACTGGAGATGACTGCCATGAATGTGTTCTGTTCTGCTATTTCTTCACTGAAAAGGATTCTCAAACATTGGAATGGGCTCCAGTGATAGGACCAGAGGAAACAGCCTCAGGTTGCACCAGGGGAGGTTTAGGTTGGACATTAGAAGAAACTTTTTCACTGCCAGGGTGGTCAGGCATTGGAACAGGCTGCCCAGGGAGGTGGTGGAGTCACCATCCCTGGAGGTGTTAAAAACCACATAGACATGGCACTCTGGGACATGGTTTGATGGCCATGGTGCCATTGGGTTGATGGTTGGACTGGATGACCTTAGAGACCTTTTCTGACCAAAGTGATTCTGTGCTGCTGTGGTCTGGTGGGTGGTGAAAGGATGCTGCATGCAGATAGCATCTCAGCTTCCCTGCTTCAGTCCTCAAGCCCCCCCTAGCTCCCCCTCTGAGGTGCTTCAATCCTTTGAGATGCTTCAATCCTTCCCGATGCTTCAATCCTTCTCACAGGCTGCAGGAGCTGGCAGCTCTGAGGAGCATTAGCAGCCTCTCTGTGTCAGACTGATTTGAATATTAATTGGATGTGACCTGCTGACTTCAGCTCATGCAGAATCCACCCTGCAATTAGTTGCCTTAACTGCTCTGCCTCCTGCAATAGCTGTCAGGAGGAGTGAATTAACCCCCAGTTTGATCCTGAGCAGAGGAACTTCACGCTGGAACAGGTTTATTATTTCATGTGCTTTTCAGAGTTGTTGAACTCGGTGCTGAGATCTAATCAATGGAACATCTGGGTTCCTGCAGGCTGAGGCAGGAGCATGCAATATTTACATCAATATTTGGAGATCAAAGAAGGCACCAGGTCATGGAAAGAACCTCCACACAGAGGGTAAAACAGAGAGGAGGAAACCAGAGCTGAGATCCAAGTCCTGCCCTGTCCTATCCTGACAGAGCCTGGCTAGGGGAGGGCACGAAGAGGGAGACAGCTGGGATGTGGGTGCCATAAGAAGGGTAGGGGGGCACAGAAGGCAGAGGGGCAGGGGCACTGGAAGCCTTTGAATGCCCAGCACTGAGCACTGTGTGCCCTGCACAGCAGAAGCACTGCGGGCAGGCTGGGCTGGGCACTCACCTCCAGCAAGAGAGGGCTGGGCTGTGGGCTTCAGCCCAGCCTGATGGAAACCTGCCTGCCTGCACCCACCACAGAGCAGAGGCTGGGAACCTTCCTGCCTTTCATTACCAGAGCATCTCCTCCTCCTTCACACTGCCCTCCCAGTCAGCACCCACAGGATGCAGGAATTTGGGCACAGCCATTGTGGTTCCTGGGTCACAGAGCCCAGTTTGTGTTCACTGGGGCAGAAAATGGCTCTTCCTGCCCCTTCCACACCTCTCCTGGGTGGGCACCTGGGGCCAGACCTTACCATGGCACAGCTCCAGCAGCAGAGGGGTAGCTGCTCCTCAGATGGGGCATGTGCTCACCTGCAGCAGAGACTAAATGGGGACCCCCCAGCTCCTGTGCCCAAAGACAGGACCTGGCCAAGGTTCATTCTGCCCTGCACAGTCCTGGAATCAGAGTGGGGGTCCAGGAGGCCCCTGTGGGCAGCCTTCTTCTACCAGACAGGTTCTGCTGGAGGATGCTGGGCAGCTCACCCAGGCAGCTCTAACTGCAGGGCTGCTCCAGGAACAGAAGATTTCCACCATGCTGGTACTTAACAGGAGCAGCTCCCTTCAGGGATAGTCTTATTTCCCATCTCATGAAAAATTTAAGCACTATTTAGGGGCTGTTTTACCACTCTCAGATTCGTGCAGCTCTCATTAGCAACAGGAGGAAGCTTTGTGCTGCACTTGGAGTGGACGTTGAGTCCTGTGCTTCCAATCAGACACAACCCAGAGACACTTCAGGGCTCCTTCAGAGGAGAAATCACCACCACCACGAGGTAGCTGGTCCCTCAGGCTGACTCATTTAGTCTGCAGTCAGCAACAAGGTGAATTTTAATTCCAGAGCCTTTTCCTCAGCCCTGCTGCTCTGTGAGTGTGCTGCTGCTCCAGAACCAATGCCAGCCATATGGTGCCTCCAGGGCTGGGACTGCAGCCACAGGGTAGCAGATGCAGAATGGCCCAAGATAATAGAGTTTAAAGTTTGCCTTCTCACTTTTGAGGAGTTAGAAGTGCTCCCAAACACAACAGCAGGAAATATTCAGCAAATTAAACATGGCTGGAGTACAGAAAGGCCAGCCTGTCTGGAGAGGAGTTCTTCTGGGGAACCTTTTTAGGACACTTTGGAGGCACAGCTCCAGAAATTGTGTCTGCAGGCTGCTGAGCTACAGGAGCTGCTCAAAAGCAGCCAAAAAAAAAATAATAATTCCTTCATGGGTTCTTTTAGCAACTGCCCTAATAACATCTGTCAGGGCTGTAGTGGATAGGGCCTGGAGTAAAGAAAGGGATGAGATGGTGTCCTGGGGTCCTTCCCTTCCCCCTGTGTTGAAATTCCCTGACACTCAGAAATTGAAGTTTAACTTGAAATTTAACTTGGAATTTAACTTGAAATTTAGCTTGAAATTTAAATTGCCTTCAAAGAGATTACAAACAAAAATTAACCCCACCAGGCTGCTCCCACCAAAGGTGGGGCTGGGGCACTTCATGCTTTGCCATCCAGCCCCTCGCAGAGGGAAGCTCTCAGCACACCCAGCTGCTCCTGTGCTGTGCATTAAAGCTCTCTGTGGCACCAGGGACTGGCACAGAGGTGGTGTAGGCACAGCTCAGGGCTGGCAGAAAGGCCACAGCAGTTTAAGGAACTAATTAAGACTTCTCCTTACAGGTGGGAACTGGTAGTGATGATGTTGTCCCTGGGCTGTTCTCCCCTGAGGGGAACTGCTGCAGAAAAGCAGCTGAACAGCACAGTAAAAAAAGGTCCATTCTCATCATGCCCTTTCTCATGCCCTCTCCTCTGCCAGGGCACCTCCTCTCCCCCCTTCACCTCTCAGCTAACAAAGAGTTTGGCTCCAGTTAGGTAGGACAAGCACTGGAGTCAGGAGCTGGGAGAGCAGTAGGATGGGTAGGTGGGATGCTCCTCCAGATCCCAGCCTTGTGTCCCAGGGCTTGGGGCAGGGAAGGAGCTGGGCTGATTGAGTTTAGATTTCAGCCTGGAGCACATTGGAAGCCATGAATCATCTTGGCACAGCTGCTCCTGAGATGGATCACCTGTCCTGGCAGCTTGCTCCTCCTTTCCACAGCCTTGCTCCTCCTCTCCTTTCACTTAAAAGTTTCATTTCTCAGACACAGGAGGATTCCTGCCCATGCCCATGTCCTGGCATGCCTAGGAGCCTCATGCCACTCTGTAGGTGCTCCTGTGGCCAGGCTGGACTGGTGGCTGCCAGCACCTCTGGGTGATTCCTGGCTGCCTGCAGCTCTGCCAGAGACTTGCCCTGCCAGACTGACCAGGCTGGCTGGGAGCTGCTGTGCCCTTCCAAACCCAGGCCTAGGGTTGCCCACTTTCAGCTGGCACCAGCAGACTGTCAGTCATAAAGAGCTTTGGGCTGAAAGGAGGCTCCATTAGCTCTGGCTCCCACGTAAGTGTGCTCACGACCTCAGGCTGCCAGACTGCTGTGGGTTCACCAAATAGCAGCTCAGCA
Organism: Indicator indicator; assembly: GCF_027791375.1. Lineage (NCBI taxonomy): Eukaryota > Metazoa > Chordata > Aves > Piciformes > Indicatoridae > Indicator > Indicator indicator. The sequence continues at coordinate 3,053,363 of NC_072042.1, read as the reverse complement.
CATCCCTTCCTGAGTTCTCCCTCCCAAGAATCACCTCTGCTGGCAGTTGGGAGCTGCTACTTGCAAGGAGCAAGCCTCTGCCTGGGACTGGGCTGCTCATGCTCTTTCCTAAAAGAGCCTCTTGTCTCCTCCCTTGATTGCTCTGTGGAGAGCAGAGCTGGAGGCCCAGCAAATGATCCTGCTCCAATTTTACTCCCCAAGCAGAAGGATCCTCTCCTGCTGTGATCTCTGGGGCTCAAACATGGAGATAAACCTTCCACCCACTCTTGGTGTGATGCTACAAGACAGGACTCAGAGCCCTGCTCTGGCCCTACAGGGCTGGATGTCAGGTGAAATACACTCAGACACTTTGCCACTCGAATTCTACACTTCACCCCATCAATTATGTGCAAAACAGGCAAATAAACCCCATCCCTGCTTTGCAGTGATTGCAGCAATCAGAGTCCAACTCAGGCATGCTCCCAGGGACTGTAAATCTTGAACTCTGCAGGCACAGCCCCAGGTTGGGAAGTGATTAGCCCTAATTCCAGCTCTTCCTCTCTTTTAAGATGGTTCATCTGGAGCCCCCCAGGGTGGTACAAACCCAACACTAATCACAGCACCAAGCAGGAGCAGGGCAGCACCCTGGGCAGTGCCTGGGGTTGGTGGCAGCATTGCTGCCCATCTGCCCCTGCTCAGCCACCTTCCTCCTCTCCACCTTTGTTTTTTTTTTGTCTCCATTTTAACTTCTGCTGGAACTGATTTTATTGTTGTTGGTTTGGGCTGAGTTTTTTGTGGGTTTTGTTTGGGGTTTTTGTGGGGTTTTTTGGGGGGTTTTGTGGGTTTTGTTTGGGTTTTTTGGTTGGTTGGGTTGGGTTGAGTTTTGTTTGTTTGGGTTTGGAGTTTTTGTTTGGTTGGTTGGGTTGGGTTGGGTTGGGTTGGGTTTTGTTTATTTGGATTTGGAGTTTTTGGTTGGTTGGTTGGTTTGGTTGGTTTGGTTTGGGTTGGGTTTTGTTTGTTTGTTTGGGTTTGGAGTTTTTGTTTGTTTGGTTTGGTTTGGGTTTTGATTGTTTGTTTGGGTTTGGAGTTTTTGGTTGGTTGGGTTGGGTTTTGTTTGTTTGCTTGGGTTTGGGGTTTTTGCTTGTTTGGTTGGTTTGGTTTGGGTTTGGTTTGTTTGTTTGGGTCTGGGTTTTTTGTTTGGTTGGTTTGGGGTTTGTTTGCTTGGGTTTGGGGTTTTTGCTTGTTTGGTTGGTTTGGTTTGGGTTTGGTTTGTTTGTTTGGGTCTGGGTTTTTTGTTTGGTTGGTTTGGGGTTTGTTTGTTTGGGTTTGGAGTTTTTGGTTGGTTGGTTCATTGGTTTGGGTTGGGTTTTGCTGGGAGGGGATTTGGAAGCAGAGAGAAATCAGGGCTAAGGAGCAGAACCCTCCTGAAAGGTCTCACAGGATCCCTACACCCTGTTGAGCTGCCAGCCTGGGGCAGGCACATTCTGAGAGCCAACCTCTCCCAACACTTGGAGCATCTGAGCCCTGGCTCAGGCCTTTCCCAGCTCTCCTCTTGAAGCTGCCATTCCTGGACATTAACTTTTCCATTCCTCAGTCTTCCCACCTAATCCACAAGGCCCTGAGGCCCATCTGAGGAAGATGAGGTAAGGTACAGCTTTGGTTGCATTTCTGTTTTTAAGAGGTGGTGAATGTTGGAGGGCAGCTTTGCTTCCTCTGCCTCCTCCCTGTCCCTTTCTCCAGCTCCCTTTGAACAACTCATTCCTTTCGCAGAGTCCCGTCGGTTAATTCTGCTGAGTGCTGAGCCTCAACCTCCTGTTAATTGGTTTTGCCCATCTTTGGGGATTCTGCTCAAGAAGAGAATGCTTCATACACACACACACACACACATACACACACAATCTGCATTTTGAGAGCTGCCTTGTTTGTTTTACATCGAAGTCACCCACGCCGCTCCAGCCTGCAGAAACAGACGCTTTCTCATTTCATTAAAAACTCTTTGTGGTGATAAAAAAGCAGCAGAAAGGAGATAAAAAGAAAAAAAAAAAAAAAAAGAAAAAGAAAAAGAAAGAAGTGGTGTTTCCTTAAAGGCACATGAAAGTGAGAGAGATAAATCCCATGTATTGTGGGGGGATCAAATCCAACACAAGGCTGCAAAGCGGCGATACCGAGGAGGAGGCTGGCGGCCGGCAGCGCTGCGCTGGCTCCTCTCCCTGGATGCCACAGGCTCTGCCAGGCCTCCAGCACCCACCCACTGCTCTGGTCCAGAACCTACTGCAGAGCACACAGGAGGCTGTAGGTACCTCCAGCTCTGGGTGTCTCCAGTCCTAGGTGCCCTCAGTCATGTCCCTGATAGTGCTGTCCCCTCCAAGCTAGCAGGAGCACTGCCCAAAGGGGACTGGTGCCTTCTGCTGGGTGTGAGGTCAGTCACTGAGCCCTGCTGATGGCCAGCACCATGAAACCATCACTGTGACCTCAGGTCAGTCCCAAAGCTGCTCTGGTGTTGCACAGGCAGTAGAAAATCAGTGCCCAAAGGGAGAAGGACAGAGGGGATGTTTGCTGCCTGGCTAGTGGGTGTGGGGCAGAGGGACCAGCAATTCCCAGCAGTGAAAATCAGTGCCCAAAGGGAGAAGGGCAGAGGGAATGCTTGCTGCCTGGCTAGTGGGTGTGGGGCATAGGGACCAGCACTTTCCAGCCCTAGTTTGTCAAACCTGGTCTGGGAGCTGACACAGGTGATGGAAAACAGCTTCTCAGGATCCTCAGCAGGACCTCAGGTCTCAGCAGTCCCAGCCCAGCTACCCTCTGACAGCTGCAGGGCAGGGCAAAGCTCCCCATTACCCAAACTTTGTACCATTGCCTTGCTATGGAGCTGATGCTCTGACTATGGGCCACAGAGAACTGGACAAAGGGGCTGAGGCCAGTGGAGGTCCCCAGGCACTGGTCCCTGGAGTTTTCAGGGATCCCACGTCCCTGCCCAAGGCAGGGGGGTTGGAACTAGATGATCCTTGAGGTCCCTTCCAGCCCTAACAATTATTCTATGATTCTGCCCAACAGGGTCTGCAAATCAGTGCAAGCAAAGAACAAACTTCCAGCTTCAGACCTGATTGCTTCATTATTATTTTTTTTCCTTCTTTTCCCTCATCCCTTAGCATCAAAGTGGGTTGGTTTTTTTGGTGGTTTTATTTTTCCCCTTCTTCTTGATTTTCTATATTCTTTAGCAGTCGCTGAATTGCTCTTCAGCTTTACAGATTTTTTTTCCACCCACTGCTATTTTAAAGGTCATTTAATTATGATTACAAAGAATTACGGAAAGACAGAGAATTGTCTAAATGCCTCGAGCTGCAACAGGTTATTAGCATGGATTTTTATAGTCGTGTTAAGTGGATTAGTGATTGCAGAGCTTTGTGCTAAGCAGAGCTCAGAACTCTTCCCATCAGACTGCAGCACCCCCAGACTGCAGCACCCAAGGATTGCAGCACCCCATGGACTGCAGCACCCTCCGGCCCTGCAGCACCCAGCTCACTCCTCTAGGTGGGAGCCTGGCAGCACAAATCCAGCATTGGATCACAGGTTCTTCCCTTCCTTTCAACAGCACCTTAATGAGCAGGGCTAGAGGAACCGAGAGTAAATCTCCTGTTTCCACGAGCAGACAGTTTCTAGGCAGAGGCAACTAACTGCTGGTATCCAACCCTCCACCCAAACACTGCACAGCCAAGGACAGAGGCAAAGGATGTGCGGTGCTGGCAGGGCTGCAAACCAGCAGGACAGCAACAGAGACTTGGCAGAGCCACCCCAGGTTTATTTTCTGCTCCCAGCAACTGAAGTTGGTGATATATATTGCACAGAGAATTTAAGTTCATAAAGCCAAGGGAATATTTCCATATCTGCAGATAAAGGTGGACAGGCAAGCTCAGGAAGGCAATGAGGGTGTCAGGAGATGGCACTAAGCAGGCAGCAGTCTCTCGCTGACCTGCTCTGTATCAAGGTGACCTTTGAGGGTCCCTTGCAACCTGATGCATTCTGTGTGATCCTGTGACTTCAGCCTTTTCATCCCAAGTGCTCATTCCACAGAGCTGGGGACAATCAACCACGGTTTGGACTAAGTTGTAAAACCTTGTTCTGTTCTCTACAGGAAAGGCTGAGGGGAAAAAAAAAGACAAAACCACAACTAACTATTAGGAAAGGGACAGTTTGTCCCACAGAGTAGAGCTGACAGTGCAATCACTTCTCTTCCCCCTTCTCTTCCCTCGCTGTCAGACATGAATCAGGCATGTGGGCTGCGAGGACAGGGCAGAGGCTGACAAAGAGCCCTCAGCTCCCACATGCTGCTCCTGAATATTGTGTTTCTTGGAGTCTTTCTGCTCCAGATGCTGTTTTGCAATAAATGCATCACTCCTTTTGTAGCCTGTTGTGTAAAAGTGGAAAGACAGGCTGGGGCCTGGCTCTGCTCTCCCCATGTGGCACAGCAGCAAGGCTGAGCAGAGTAGGACGGGGGCAGGAGGTGGCAGGGGCTGAAGCCACCCTGAGCGCAGTGCTGTGCTGCGGAGGTCCCTGTGCCCTGGATCTGGGGAGCAGCCAGAGCCCAGCACAGCTCCAGCTTCATACCAGCACTGCACTGCTCATGCTGGGGAATTCCCAGCCCTGGGTCTTACCTCATGGGGACGGAGCTGCTCCCAGGGTGTAAGCAAAGGAGAGACTACTTCTGTGGCACATCGGCACTGGGAGCGTTGCACAACGCTGCGTGTGAGGCACAGAGCTTTGCTCCCCACCAGACAGCTCTGGCTGCGTGCATGGCCCTGGGCCAGCCCTTGGCAAGGAGCTGTGCCACCACTCCCTGGTGCTGCCAGTGAGCACCTTCCCCTGCTCAGCCCCAGCAGGCAGAGAGCATCCCCAGGACCCTGCCTGCTGACACAGCCTGACGCAGAGCAGAAGAGCAGCCAGAGCAGCCCCTGCTGCCACTGACATCACAGGAGCTGTGCAGGCAGAGCAGTGCAGTCTGTCTGTCCTTCTGCCCCATGACACACATCCTTCTGTCCTGTGGGAGGGCTGTGAGGAGCCAGGGCTGCCTCACATTGCACAGGCAGACAGGCAGGCAGTGCCACAGCCCCAATGTACCCCGGGTCTCCACTGACCCCACCTTGGAAATGAGCTTCCTGACCAGCAATGTGTGCCCAGCTCAGAGCCTGGCACAGCCAGGACCCCTCTATTCTACAAACCTTTAACAGCACTCCTGGGGAGACCCAGCCTGTGTCCCAAGGGTCCTGAGTCCCCTTAGCACAAGAGGTCCCAAAGCAGCTGTCAGAGGTTAGCCCCTTGGGCTCTTACACTTCATCAGGGCTTGTAAGAGAAGAACTGAAGGTGCACTCTCCTCACCTCCTGGGGGCCCAGGGCAGACACTCCAGCCTGGGAACACCAGGAAGTTATTCTGGGATGAGCAGCCTTCCTCCCTGTGCCCTTTGCACAGTGGCACCACCAGTGTGGTGTGGCCTGTTGGGAGGATGGTACTGGCACCAGTGCCCTCGGTCAGGGAGCTGAGGGTCCAGGCGGGGCTGGGCAATTGCCCTCCTGCTGCTCCCTCCCGCCACAGGCACCTAGGGCTGCCAGGATAGAGCACATCCCTGTGACTCGGGGAGGTGCTCCTGCTGTCAGAGCTGGAAACACGACACCAACCCAGGGAGCAGACGCCAGTGTCCTTTGCTCAGGAAGCATTTGACACCTCTGGGATTTGCTGCCTGTCTCCACACAGCCCAGAGATGTGCCTACAGATGAGGAACAGCTCCGAGCCACTGCCCTGGCTCAGCCCCTGGCTGCAGTGCCAGCCTTGCTGACCCAGCTCACTGCCAGCCTGCCTGCTGAGCTGGGGCACAATGCCACTGAGTGTCTGCATGCTGGGGGCATGTGATGGGCACACTGCCATGAGGCTGGGCACTGGGGCTGGCCCTCAGGACCCACAGAGTTCTCAACCCTGTGTGGTTTGGGAGGCTTTGGCCCCTGCCCAAACGTGCTGGACACAAGGGCAGAGCAAATCCACCTGCCCTCTCCCTGTGGATCAAGGGACATCCCCAGCCCACTCTCCTTACAGCATTAGCACGGTGAGCTCTGCATCTCCTGCACCCAGGTGAGGTCTGCTCCAGGGATATTGCACCATTCCTGGAAGGTAGAAACAGCAGGAGAGATCCCAGCTCTGCTGCCTGCCACTGGCTTGTCTCAGTCATGCTCTGCTCTCAGTTCCTTGGAGCAAATGCTGCTTCCCAGATGCTTCTCAGGAGGTATTTGCTCAGCAATAGGCATAAATCCTCTGCTCTTCACATTGCTCTGGGTGGGATAAGATATTCTGTGGCTCTCTATTTAAACATCTTATGTTAATACCATGAAATGTTTGTTCAACTTCTATTATCTTCCTAGCTCTGAAGTAGTGAAGGCTCCCAGGCACGTCAGAGCACAGCAAATCCACAGCTTCCGACGCTGCAGCACTTGAGCTTAGCAGGGATGTTGCTGGAGAAGGGGAGAGCTAACATTTTCCGGCAGTGGGGCTGTGCCTGGAAGGGCTCAGCCCAACGGTAAATCGCTGCTGTCACCGGCGGTTGTGTAACTGCTCGGTTTTCCCCATCGGAGAGGGAGAAGGAGAGGGAGAGGGAGAGGGAGAGGGAGAGGGAGAGGGAGAGGGAGAGGGAGAGGGAGAGGGGAGGGGAGAGGGAGAGGAGAGGAGAGGAGAGGAGAGGAGAGGAGAGGAGAGGAGAGGAGAGGAGAGGAGAGGAGAGGAGAGGAGAGGAGAGGAGGGGAGGGGAGGGGAGGGGAGGGGAGGGGAGGGGAGGGGAGGGGAGAGGCGAGGCGAGGCGAGGCGAGGCGAGGAGAGGAGAGGAGAGGAGAGGAGAGGAGAGGAGAGGAGAGGAGAGGAGAGGAGAGGAGAGGAGAGGAGAGGAGAGGAGAGGAGAGGAGGGGAGGGGAGGGAGAGGGAGGGGAGGGGAGGGGAGAGGAGAGGAGAGGAGAGGCGAGGAGAGGAGAGGCGAGGAGAGGCGAGGCGAGGAGAGGAGAGGCGAGGAGAGGAGAGGAGAGGAGAGGAGAGGAGAGGAGAGGAGAGGAGAGGAGAGGAGAGGAGAGGAGAGGAGAGGAGAGGAGGGAGGGGAGGGGAGGGGAGGGGAGGGGAGGGGAGGGGAGGGAGGGGAGGGAGAGGGGAGGGGAGGGGAGGGGAGGGAGAGGAGAGGGAGGAGAGGAGAGGAGAGGAGAGGAGAGGAGAGGAGAGGAGAGGAGGAGGAGAGGAGAGGAGAGGAGAGGAGAGGAGAGGAGAGGAGAGGAGAGGAGAGGAGAGGAGAGGAGGGGAGAGGAGAGGAGGGGAGGAGGAGGGGAGGGGAGGGAGAGGAGGGGAGAGGAGGGGAGGGAGGGGAGAGGAGAGGAGAGGAGAGGAGAGGAGAGGAGAGGAGAGGAGAGGAGAGGAGAGGAGAGGAGAGGAGAGGAGAGGAGAGGAGAGGAGAGGAGAGGAGAGGAGAGGAGAGGAGAGGAGAGGAGAGGAGAGGAGAGGAGAGGAGAGGAGAGGAGAGGAGAGGAGAGGAGAGGAGAGGCGAGGAGAGGCGAGGAGAGGAGAGGAGAGGAGAGGAGAGGAGAGGAGAGGAGAGGAGAGGAGAGGAGAGGAGAGGAGAGGAGAGGAGAGGAGAGGAGAGGAGAGGAGAGGAGAGGAGAGGAGAGGAGAGGAGAGGAGAGGAGAGGAGAGGAGAGGAGAGGAGAGGAGAGGAGAGGAGAGGAGAGGAGAGGAGAGGAGAGGAGAGGAGAGGAGAGGAGAGGAGAGGAGAGGAGAGGAGAGGAGAGGAGAGGAGAGGAGAGGAGAGTTTGCCAGTGCCTTGCTGGTGAGCAGTTTTACCATGCATGGGAGAGCTCAGGAGGTGCACACCGAGCTGGACAGCCGACAGGGAGGATTCACTCCACAGCCCCCTCACGGCGTCTCCATCCCTGCCTGGTTGGCAGAGAGCTCACAGACTGGCACAGCCCTGGGACAGCCTGGGCTATGATGGTGACACTTTGCTGACTCTGTGCTTCAGCGTTCAGCAGTTACAGATTTACAGCCTGAGAGACCTTGAAAGGACAGCTCCTTGCCTTGACGGAGGCACAGGAGAAAGCAGCGAGGGTGTGCCCTTTCCATCTGTCACTGAGGGGATGAGCCTGCCCTCCTGCAGCTTAATGCCATCACTCACTAGGAGCAAAGGTAGAGATCAAGGCTGTTTACTCGGAGTAGTACCTAAGGCCGTGTCTACTCAGACACGCAGGCAGACACGGTGACAGCCAAATAAATGGCTCTGGCATGGTCCCTCAGGACTGTGTGCTCTCCTCCAGAGCAAGCACTGCCTCCAAAACACATCTGCTCTGCAAGGAGCCCTTGGGCTACGCAGGGAATCAGTCACTCTGCTTATGAGTGCTTATGAGGAAGCCAGGGAATAAGCTCAAAGGAGAATATTCCCGAGAAAAATTCATCTCTGTGTCTGCAGCTGCAAATGAATCCCATATTGGTGGGTGAGGGTGGCAACTGGGAAGACCCCCAGCAATGTGATGAATACTGTGAGCATACAGGCTCAAAAGAGGAGTCAGTAAGTTCTGCAGATCCTTGTTCAGCATCTCCTCTAGTTCTCCCTGGCCACATTTTCCTTTTGTCTGAGAGTACCTGAGCTACCTTTACCCTTCTTGAATCACCAAGGCAGGTAGCACCACAGTCAAGAGACCAGAAGCTCCTGCCCAGTGTGCAAGAGAGGAGGGACCCTCCCACTGATGCCTCCACTGGGCACACTTCCAAACTGGAGTGATGCATCAGCTGATGGGTTCTCACTCTGGCAACCAGCTCTGATGCTGCCATCAGAGACGTCTTTATTGAGGCAAGCAAGGGCAGCAGATGGTCTCTCAGTCAGTATCTCCATAAATGTGAGTGGTTGTGGCAATAAAAGCAAACAGCTATAAAGGGATGTTGCTAAGCTTTGCTTCCAGCTTCATTGCTTGGCTTTCCTCACGAGGCATGGTGACCCTTTTCCAAAGAAAGGCCATAAATCATCCCTTGTTTTTTCCTTTAATTCCTGGATGTGATGAGCACTGTGTAATAAATTATCCTGCTCGCTGCAAAACCAAATGCAGATGCAGCTCAGCCAGGCTCTTGAATCCCTGTGTGGCAGGGAGGATTCAGTTCATCTACCTGGTGGTGTTCCCATCACCTTGGAGCACACACTGGTAAGTGCAGTGAGAGGAGCCACTAGGTCACTCTGCAGCTGAACAGAGGATTTAGGATGCCAAAGCTGTTGGGAACACACAGATGCCAAGGCAGCCCCAGTCCTGTCCCCGCCCAGAGGCTGCAGCAGGGACCTGCCCCTCCTTAGGGCTTGTCTACACGGGACTCAAAGAAAGGTAAATTGAAGTAACTAAACCTGAAGTGGATTACAGAGCATTACAATTCTGCACAGAACTCTCATTCAGAACTAAGGTGAGCTTAATTCCATTTAATTTGCTACCAAATAAGGCCATTTAAATTGTCCTTCATTAACGTAAGTGGTCCCAAACAGGCATTTATAAACAAGGTGTAATTAGCCCATTTTTAAAAGCAAGTTTGCTGCCTTGGGTGTTGGTGGGAAGGCGAGTCAGGGCCAGAGACATGGCACTGAGAGGGCTCCTGGCTGAGCCTGGAGATGTGTTGGCATCTCACCCCAAGGACGTGGCACGAGCTCAGCTCCTGCCCCACCAGCAGATCCTCAGATCCCTGGATACCACCTAAATGTGTGAGTGGGAGATGAAAGGCTCCGCTAGAGGACGAGCTCTTCCCTCCAAACCTGGGACCATGGGAGTGGTAATCCCTAGAAAAATCCCTAGAAAAATGTGATGCCAGGATTTTATGAGACATCTTCATGAGCGAGGAACCAGACTGGGGGGAAAGCTGATGATGAGTAAGCAGAGAAGTGGAAGCAGGACTGGGAGGGGTTGAATCCAGGACAGGGCTCCTGCCATCACAGGTAACCCCCTGATACTGCTGCCCCAGATGGTTTGTCCCCTTTTTTTTCCCACTAGAAGTCCTGACTCAGAGCCTTTCAGCAGCACCAGGGACTGCAGGCTGTCCTTGCCACCCAGCCTGGCACAGTTGGCACATCCTGTGGTCCAGCATCTGGCCTCACCTGCCCACCCCTGACTCTCACAAGTTTCTCAGCAGGGAATACCCAGTGCATGCTGTGCTGCCCTCAAGCCACACGAGAACTTTCTCTTCAGTTTGTAAATATGAAAAAGAGAGAGGGGAAAAAAATCAATCAGAAGTAACCCCTGGGAGCTTTGGAGCATGGCCAGCATGGCCACTTCTAGGGTAGAGAAGCCAAAAGCCCCTCCCTCCATCCTGATTTCTGTGCTTATCAAATCAAAACAGGCAGCACACCACTGCTGTGGCTGCTCTGCATAAATCAGAACCTCCAGTGCATAAATCAGAATCTCCAGCTTTGCAGCTCTTACTTGGAGTACTTCCTATCAAAAGCACATCTGTGGCCATACTTTTTGGTGCAATAGACTTTAGCCTGGAAGCAAAAGAAGACAAACAATGCTAAATTCATGCTGACTGGAGTAGATTCCAAGGGAAAGAAGAGTTGGGAAAGCACCTACTTAAGCACTGACTAAGGATATTATCTCTGATCTGAATCTAGCCTCTGTGTGTGTGTTGCTGTTGAGTACACAGTGCGGTTTCAGACATGGCCAGAGACAAGAAAAAATGATTGTTTCAGGGTAACCACAAGGAAGATGAATGCAAATGTATTCCTGTAACTGGGAGAGTTCCCTTGCTCTGAAATTGGGCTCTGGTACATGGCCTCAGGGAAGCAAATTTGCAGCTACCTTCATTAAAATGTTTAGGAATGATTAATCGTTAAGTCAGAGACGTTGAATTTCTGCACATTGTGAAATGTTCAATTCCTGCAGTTCTGTGGAGCCTGCAAGGGTGGCTTCAGCGAGCAGCCAGGGGACAGGCACTGGTGGCTGACAGATGCTTCCTGCCAGCTCTTATCTCCTCTCCAGCCCAGCTGATAAGTCCCCGCTGGCTGAATCATAGCCACCTGCCTGCCATCAGGACCCAAGTGGTGCAAGAGTCGTGTGTCAGATCCAGCCCCTGCACAGCGCACGCCTGGCACGCAGCCCGCCTGGGCACCCTCTGGCTGGCACCGCCGGTGCAAGAGGAGTCACCACGGCAGGAGACGCTGCCAGCACCCCTGACCACGCTCTGCCTGTCCACCCATCAGGTGCCCTCAGTGTCACCGTGTGCTGGGGCCAAGCACCAGCTCTTGGAAGCGCAGCTCATCCAGAGCATCAACACAGAGCACCTTCACCGACATGCCCCAAACTCACGGCCATGCCCTCTGCCTAAAGCTGCATACAGCTCGGCCTCAGCTTAAACAGCAGTAGGGCATTCTCAGCAACTCCTCAGAGCCCGCAGGATTATCCTTGCACCTGGCCCAACTCACATCCCCTGCCCGCTGTCCCCTTTCCCTCCGTTTCCAGGCTCTGCTCCCTGGTCTCCTCAGCTTTCCGACTGCCTGTGCCAGGGCTGGGGCCATGTTCTCTTGGGACCAAAACCTGCTCTTTGTCATGGCAAGGGGCAGCAGTGTGGCACCACCTTATATGCGGGCCAGGAGATGCCCTGGCTCTCGAGAAGCACCGAGCACGCATTTTGGAGCTCGAGGGCTGTCATCATTTGACATCCACCTCTCAGGGTGGCAGGAAGAAAGCAGGGGCCAGAACTTGAGTTTTAATGTTTTATTAACCTCAGAGTAACGGTTGCCAAGGCCAAGCTGGAATACCCCCTGAGGAACCAGCTTCTCTGCTCCATGGATCCGCGGCTTATTGCCTTTCTGGGGGCTGCCCCGCGGGCGGGGATCGGGGTTGGGGCAGGGGCTGTGCCCGGAGCGAGCCGGCCAGCAGCCGGCGGCGTTTGTCCCACAAGCACCTGCCGGGACAAATCCCCCGCGGTGCGGCACGGCACGGCACGGCACGGGGTGCGCCGCAGCCAGCAGCGCCTTCGCAGCGGGTCCCTGCCTGCATCTGCCCGGGGAACAGATGAATCCGAAGGCCCACGACTCGCTCACCGCACGCCCGCAGCCATCGCGGGGCAGCACGGCCCCAGGCGAGGCCGCACACCGGGGCGGGCCGGGAAGCAGCTGCCGCTCCGCCCCCGCCAGCTCTGCCCTTCCGCGTTGGCGCTCCTCGAGCCCCGGTATAAAGCAGCGGCGGCCGCCGCCCCGCCCGCTCCGGCCCCATGGAGACAGAGCGGCGGTCTGTCGGCGGCAGCCCGGTAAGAGCTGGGGGTAGATGGATGGGGTGGGAGGACTCGGGGCGGCCCCACGGGCCGGGCAGGACACGCGGTGGTCGCGGCCTGGCCCCGCGGAGGCCGGGGGAAGGGGGCGAGGCCGCTGCTCACGGCCGCTCTCGTCCCGCAGGTCCGGGGCGTGAACGGAGGCCGGGAGTCCCCCGTGGGGAGCCATGAGCGCAGGCAGCGTCTGCCCCGTCCCGGGCTGGCCTGAGACGTTCCTGGGCGCCAGGCCTCCGGCGTCCCGGCTGGTAAAGAGGATGAGCAGCAAGGAGCCGTGCGAGAGCCGCGGCCCGAGCAGGCTGCCCGGCGCGGAGCCGGCTGAGGAGCTGGGGGGCTCTGGGCGGGAGCCCTGCGACAGCGCCGAGATGCAGCTGAAGGTGGACTTCTTTCGCAAGCTGGGCTACTCCTCGGAGGAGATCCACGTCGTGCTGCAGAAGCTGGGCCTGAGTGCTGACACCAACACTGTGCTGGGGGAGCTGGTGAAGCACGGCCCGGCCGAGCGGGACAACACTGAAGCCCCGCCGGAGGCCCCGGAGGCGCCGCTGGTCCCGCGGGGTGGAGCCGGCAACAAGAGCCCCGCGCCCACCCCGGGCCTCGAGGAGGCCGAGAGCGACAACCTGAAGCCCATCGTTATCGACGGCAGTAACGTGGCCATGAGGTGTGTGGGGTGCCTGGGTGGGCAGAGCAGGCTCTGCAGGGCTGTCTCTGCCTGCTGTCATGCCCTGGTGACACCGTGGGTTTATGTGACCTCCAGCCACGAGGGGTGCTGAGAGCTTGGGGGATGAAACTCAGGGGATTTCTGACTGCAGACAGCTCCCACTGGATGTGCTGGTAGCAGCTGCTGTGACTCGGGACACCTCACTGGTGAGGGTGAGCATCATGCTTGCAGGCACAGGCTGTCTTGACAGCCTCTCCTGCCCATGGTCTCGGCCAGTGGCCACAGGGCTCCAACAAGAGCAGATATGCTTCCTGGGGAGTAAAGACATTTCCTTCTATTTTCTAGCTGAGGAGGAGGATAACTGAAGATACATTGTTCTCTTACCTAATGTCTTTATGTAAGTTTTGTAGCAGGAAGTTGCTCAATAAATAATGACAGGGTTAATTAGAGAAGGCTTTGTAACAAGGAGCTGTCTCCTGCCTTGGAGACCTGGCTCCAGATTGACACTCTTGCATTTTGGTTGAATTTCTGTATGGTGTAGAGAATGGATAAGGTGTGGAAAGGGCACACTAGTGTGGTGTCACCCTGGTAGGGCTGTGACTCACCCTCAGCATCTTGGGCGTTCTGGTGCTGGTGGCACAGGCCCTGCAGCCAGAGGCCACCTGCAAGGCCACGTGAGTCAATGCAGTAACTTGGAAGTGCAGGAAGTCTCTGAAGTGTCCAGAATCCCTAGGCTGGGTGTTATTGGCTTGATGTCCCTCCTTTCACCTTGGTTTTTGTTCCCCAGGCTGGCAAGTGTTGCCTGCTCTCACCCTGATCCCTGGTGTTGCTCTCCCCACCTCATCATGGGGCCTCATCATACATGCCCCAGGTTTCTTGCTGTGCTGTGGTTGCAGCTCAGAACAAGCCTTCTTCCCTGTGTTTCAGCTTAACAGGACTTGTAGTGTGTTTGTGATCACAGACACTGATAAAACCTAACCCTGAGTGCATGTGGAGCTGCTGTGCACCTTGCTGTGGATTCGGTCCAAGGTGAAAGTGCCCAGAGAAGGTTTGGTGACAGGTGTGGTTTTTTCTAAGCTGAGGTTGACAGCTCTGAGAACAGGACTGAGAAAAGACAGGGCACAGTCTGTGGTGTGACTGAGCAACAGAGTCCTGGGGATTCTGCTGGGTGGGGAGGATGTGACCTGTGTCCTGCTGTGTGCTTGAGGAAAGGAGCTCCTTGTGAGACCTGAGCTGATAACTCGTCACAGCAGCATTGATTGACCTTGGGTAAGTGCTCATGCTTTAAAAAATTGATTGTTTTGACAGAGCAGCCTCTTGCTTCCCCTTTTGCAAGTGATCCCAAGGAGCAGAGGCAAGATCCCAGCAGCAGTGAGTCAGGGCAGGCCGGCAGCAGTGGCGCTGCCACGGGACAGCTCGGCATGAGAAAAGCAGCAGCCTGCCTTTTTTTGAGCAATTTGCTAGAAGGGGAATTCCGTTCTGAAACTTCCTGTATTGATGGGGAGATGTTCCCTGCTGATTCATTTGCTGTGTGTACTGCGGCCTCCCCGAGCAGCTCTTGACAAACATATGCAAATCAGAGTGGAAATTAGCTTCTACTTCCTTCTAAGGGAATTTTTCCTTGGCTGCTGCCAAATCAGATCAGCCCAATTAGCTGCTTTCTGTAGAGTTGAGATTGGTAGCAGGGGCTCAAAGAGAATCTCTGCTTTTCATGTTTATCTCTGAAGGGTGGTAGTAAGCTGGTTGGTTATCTGCAGCAGAACCAGTCTGACACTGGAGAGAACGTTTAGAGCATCTTCTAATCATTAATGCCAGCCTGATCTGGGATTCTTAATGAAGATACCTTAGGTGTCTCTTTAGATCTTCTTTTAGAGGGAGTATTCTGGTACAACTTTTCAGTTCTCTTGCTGGTTTCAGGGAAGAGTGAGAACAGGAGGAACAAAGTTTTTCTCATGGTGCCACAGCAGCTGCGCTTCCTAGCACTGCCTCTGATGAAATATCAGCTCTGCAGGAATGAGTTCTGGTGAAGTTCATCAGCTTGCAAAGTGGTGTTGGGAGTTGGAATGTCATCCAGGTGGAGATAGGGAGAGTTAAGACTTGGGGCAAGGGTGGTGCCCAGGTGGGCAAAGTCTTCCTGACTTCAAACCTGTTGTTCAGCAGAGTGCACGCTGCTAGAGCGTCATCCTGAGACACAGGCAGCTGGAGCCCAGAAGGACACAGGGCTGTGCTACAGAGGTGCTGAAAGCTTGCCAGAGCCATTATCAACAGAAGAACTGATTGCACTGTCAATACTGGCACTCATAAAACAAGAGTAGTGGTTTCCTCTGAGAAGTTCTGGAAACTTATTGATACGACCTCAGGAATAGTGAAGCAGTGCTGATGTTGATGGCAAACTTTGTTCTCAAGCTGCCAAATTCACCCCTGAGCTGTTAACAGATGTTGCTGTCTCCTGCAAACAGTGCAGTTGTAGCTGACTTTGGGGGCCATGACAGAAGCAGCAGCATCTTTCCTCAGTGCTGATGTTCTTGAGTGCATAAAATGCCTTGGTTTCCTTAACTCCACAAGCAAAACACTGAGGGAGGCTTGCAGTTTGCACTGGCAGAGGTTAGCCACTGGTGTTAGCTGGCAGAATAGGACAAAGGGTGTTCAAGATCATGTTGTACCCAGGGCTAAAAATAAAGATCTGGTGGCCAAAGCCAAAGGCTCTGTTCCAGAGCAGCTGCAGCAGTGCTCCCAGTGAGGATTGGGGTATTTCCTGGTGTAGTGGGGTGCTAAAAGCAGCAGTGATTCTGTGAAGGTCTCAGTGCTGTCACTGCCACAAGGTGTGCAATGCAAACTGTGCTTCTCCCACTCTTCCTCACTAAGGGTTGTCTGAATTCCTGGATCTGTTTGCTCAGTGCATTGCCTGATGAGGCTGTGCACAACCTGAGTATTGACATCTCCATTTTCTCCTTTGATGCAGCCATGGAAACAAAGAGGTCTTCTCCTGCCGAGGGATCCTTCTGGCTGTGCAGTGGTTTTGGGACAGGGGACACAAGGATATCACAGTCTTTGTGCCATCTTGGAGGAAGGAGCAGCCACGACCAGATGTACTAATAACAGGTATGGAAATATGGAAACCAAAAGTAGCTTTTCAGGCTTACTGCTTTGTCATTTAATGAACTTGCAAAGTTCTGGCTAGTTAGTAATTAACTGCTGAATGGGGGATCTTAGCAGGAGGAGATCCAGTAAGCTGAGCTGACCAGCAAGAATTAGTCATTAACTTCTGCCCTGAGCAAGTTCTTGCCTGGATCAGCTGGAATAATTCAGAGAACAAAGAATGCAACATTACTCTGCTTCCTACCTTCCTCTTTCAGGGCACATCTTTGTGCTCTCCATCTGACACTGCAGACTGTACAGGCTTTCCACATGCTAACAGCTAAAGCTTGAGTTTAGTCAGAATGATTCAAATTGAGGGGAGTTTGCTCTGAACTTGCAAACAACTGAGATTTCCAAGAAATCCACACCTGCAGTGTGGCACTGCGAGGTACCAGCCTGCCAGTCTGGAGTGGAAATTGCCCCCTGTGTGTGAATGAATCTGTGGATGGGGCTGGCAGTATCTCAGCAGCCTATGGTGTGCCTTGAGTGTTCTCAGCAGGGCTGGGAGTCCCCCTCTGCCAGCCTAGTGGATGGTGTAGGGCAAGAGATGAGAGCCCAGGCTGGGCTGCTGAGGCGAAGGGACTGAATTTTGGCGTTTCTGTGCCTTTGGGCCGCGCGTGCTCACGGCTGCCTTTGTTCTAGATCAGTACATTCTCCGTGACCTGGAGAAGAAGAAAATTCTGGTGTTCACTCCTTCCAGGAGGGTTGGAGGCAAGCGTGTGGTCTGCTATGACGATAGGTTCATTGTGAAGCTGGCACACGAGTCTGATGGCATCGTGGTGTCCAATGATACCTACCGGGACCTGCAGAACGAGCGGCCGGAGTGGAAGAAGTTCATCGAGGAGCGGCTGCTGATGTACTCCTTTGTCAATGACAAGTATGTGCCCATCTTCCTCTGCTTGCAGGGCATCCCTGAGCCTGCTGCTCAACAGCCATGAGAGCAGCAAAGCTGAAACAGGAGAGTAGAGTGGTGAGACACTGGAGCAGGTTGCCCAGGGAGGTGGTGGGAGCTTCATCCCTGGAGGTTTTAAGGCCAGGCTGGATGTGGCACTGAGCAACCTGATCTAGTGGGAGGTGTCCCTGCCCATGACAGCAAGGTTGGAGTTAGATGATCCTTGAGGTCCCTTCCAACCCTAACAAATCTATGATTTTATGATATAGAGTAGAGTAGGAGTTCTTCAGTTTGGAGAAGAGAAGGCTCTACACCTTATTGTAGCTTTCCTGGTACCTGAAGAGGGGCTACAGGAGAGCTGGGGAAGGACTTCTGACAAGGGTTTGTAGTGACAGGATAAGGGGGAATGGATTTAAGATGGAAGAGGGGAGGTTCAGACTGGAGATTAGGAAAATTTACAGTGAGGGTGGTGAGACATTGGAACAGGTTGCCCAGGGTGGTTGTGCCTGCCCCCTCCCTGGTGGTGTTCAAGGCCAGGCTGGATGAGGCCTTCAGCAAGCTGGACTAGTAAAGATGTCTCTGCCTGTGGCAGGGGGGTTGGAACTAGGTGATCTTTAAGGCCCCTTCCAACCATTCTGTGATTCTATGCTGTCTTGTTTTAGTGATCAATGAAAAGAGCAAAATGCTGATAGAGAATAAAAAAAGCCCTGCAGAGACCTTTTTTTGGAGAAGGAAGTGTGGTGGGAAGAGCTGCCCAGCTGTGGTGAGGTACAAAAGATCATCTCAATAGCTGTGCATGGTTTTGAGCTAGGAACTCTGCTTTAGTGGAGTTCCTAGGAGGGCTCCAAGACTTGATTTTTCTCACAGGAAAATCATTAGCAGGCCCAGCAGCAAGTCAGCCACAGAGCACAAAATCTCTCCTGGTGCCTGAAGTGAAACACTTCCTGCTGTTTTTTTGCAGGTGACAGGAGGCTTCTCTGCAGTGAAAAGGGAAAGCTTTTTAGGGCTTGGCTAGCTTTAAATCTTCAATGGAATGGAAGACCTTGAGAAGAAATTAAACCCTGACCCAAGAAAGTGAACTGCTTCTGATTTGAGATTTCTTTTTCTTCAGGTTTATGCCTCCAGATGATCCCTTGGGGCGTCACGGCCCCAGCCTGGATAACTTTCTCAGGAAGAAACCTGTGGTGCCAGAACACAAGAAACAGCAGTGCCCTTATGGTAAGACCTAAACATGGGGGGCTGAGGTGTCCCTGAAGTCAAGCTCACATCTGGTACAGCTGCTCATTCCACACTCATCCTGTGCTCTGCCTTGCCTTGCAGGGAAGAAATGCACTTATGGAATTAAGTGTAAATTCTACCACCCTGAAAGGATCAATCAGCCCCAGCGCTCCTTAGCTGATGAACTCCGAGCCAATGCAAGGCTGTCTCCAACCAGAAGTACCAGTGCCAAGGAGGAGAAAAAGGGCAAGAGAGGTTCCCAGGCAGAGCTCTTGTGCTCTGTGCCCACAGAGAGCGAGAAAAGCTCTTTGCAGAAGGCCTCTGCAGAGAGGAAAATCTTGACCCACAAAGCAAAGCCCAGTGACGTTCTGCTTCAGGTCAAAGGTGGCTGCATGTCAGGAAGTGTCCCCCCTAATAGTGGGAGCCACAGGTCCTCTGAGAGGTACCAGCAGCCTCATATGGACTCTCTGTCTTACATCTCTCAGGAGCATCTTGACTCAGGCATTGGATCTCTGGAGAACCAACTGTCTGATATGTGGCCTTACAGATCTCCCAGTCACTGTGATCATTCCCATGCTGATCCAGTAGCAGTCTGCAGCTGTGGGAGGCAGAGACCACTCTACACACATTCTCCCAGCTTGGAGCAAAACGGTCTGGTCTCCTACAAGCATGCTTCCCATAAGTCTTCTTCCTCTGGTGCTAGCTTCTTGCAGTACAGCCCTGAGATCTCTCACTCAGGAGCACCTCACTCTTTCTCAAGCTATGGAGTGCCTGTGCACCCAGCTAGCCCTGGGCAGTACAGCCTGCCCGGTGAGTACAGTGCCCCTGCAGCCCCTTCCCGTGAGTACTGGTCTGAGCCGTACCAGGTGGCGCCGGCCGCAGCGCGACCCAGCGGCGTTCGTGCCCCCCGGGCGGTGCAGAGAGCCCCGGGGCCAGCCTATGGGGAGTGCGGCTCCCAGTGGGCAGTGCCTGAGCAGTTCGCAGAGGAGCGTGCCAACGTGCATGTCAAGCTGTGTGGCATCTTCCACCCCCACCTGGTGGATGCTGTCATGAGTCGCTTCCCTCGGCTGCTGGACCCCCAGAGGCTGGCTGCAGAGATCCTCACCTACAAGTCCCAGAACCCCGGGGTCTGAGGCTGACGCTGAGGGCAGCCCTGCGTGGGCAAAGCCTGAGGCTGGTGCCTGCACTCCAGCTGCCATAGGTGCCTCCTGAGAGCCCCTCCTTACTCCTTGGAAGTACGAGGTTCCAGCTGGAAGCTGGGTGCTAGATGGGTGTGCTCGCAGCCAGCTCTGGGCTAGACAGTGCCCCTCTGAGAGGTGGCAGTGCCATGGGGGCTCTGGGTGCTGGACAGAGGAGAGGCTGCAGCTCCAGAGCAGAACTTCCCCTTTTGGGGTTGTGTGGTGAGTCAGGCACCCCCTGAACTCCTGTTTGGAACTGGAGGTGGCCTCACTCCTCCCATTGGCTTGTTTTGAGTGGCTCAGTGTTGTCAAGCATATGGAGGGAGGACTTGGGGGGGCTTGTGAAAGATGAGGGGGTGCTACCTGTGCAGTGGCATGGGGCCTGTGAGGACAAATGCATTGTCAGGCTCTTAGCTCTCAGCTAAGCCTCTTCACTAAACCCTGCTGTGCAGATGTGTGGAGAATATTGGATTATGAATGTGGTGTGAAGCTGAGTGACTTTAATTTGGCTTTATTGGGGCACTTCTTTAATGATGCTTTCTCTACTCCTCCCACCTAAGCTTATACAAGATGAGGTCATCCTCCAGTTGGTACCACAAGTGCTTAGCAAGCTGCTCAGCTCCCAGAAACGAGGAGCTGGGGGTGCAATCCCTGCTCAGGGGGAGAGGCTGGGGCTGCTCCAAAGCTGCAGGCAGCACTTTGGTGCCTATAGGAAGCTGCACTGCCAAAGCAGGAGCCCTGAGCATGCTGTGGGTGCTGCTCAGATGCTGACCCTGCTTGTGGCCTGTCACAGCTGTCCCTGTACAGCACTGACAGCAGTTGGCAATGTTGTGCCTTTTGTCTTCAGCCAGCAATAGTCCAACAGCTGTGGTCCCCTCTGGAGCTTCCTCTACTGTTCCTGGGGATTCCTTCAGATTTTTCTCTATAAAGCTGTTGCTTTATCTCCCTTTGTGCTGAGGTTTTCCTGTCCCCTTCAGCTTCGTCAAACTATAGCAGCAGCCAAAAGTGTAGAATAAGACTTCTTGGTAAGACTGTTCCCCTTTTGCTCTATAAGATGGTTTGGGTTGGGATTTTTTTTTTGGTTTTTTTTGGTTGTTGTTTTTACTGTTGATACTGTAACAGATTTTTAAATATGCAAAACCAGTTGCTGTAAGTAATTGGTTCTGGTCCTGGCATTTCACTGTGCTCAGAATGCAAAAGTTGTTTCTTGCACTGGCAGGCCAGAAGCAGTTGATTTGTTGATACACATTGTATCTGTCTTTTTTTGTTGTTGTTGTTGTTACCTTTTTAAAGAGTCCATCTTGTGGTTAAACCAAGGTTGAGTGGCAAATCCTGAAGGGGAGAGCAGAATCCAGCTGTTCCCCAGAGCCATCCTCGGGGGCAGCCTGTGGTCTGTCACTGCCCTCCCTCTGTCCAAGGGGTGACCTACCCAGACTGGCACCATGTGCCATGGAAAAAAAAAAAAAAACCCACAGGGACCCAGAAACCTGTATGCCTGGTAAATGAGGATACATTACAGCTTGGTAATGTTTCATGTTAGTAAGCAAAATGCTTCTTAATTTTAAATAACCTGATACTTTGCATATTTGTAAATGACAGGGCAGGGGGTGGGGGTGGGGGGAAGAAAGGGTTTTTTTTAATGTTATTTGTCCAGCAACTTGCTGCTTGCTGCTGGTTTTAATTAGGACTGTTCTTGACTCAGCCATTGTGTTACTTGGCATGGTCTGTTGTTGTGCTGGGTGGAATGCTGATATCTGCAGCTTCTCTTTGCAATCAGAGGGTTCCCATTTTCTACTCAAGCTGACATTTTACTGGACTTTCTCATTCTGCAGTATTTAGTTTCTGTGCTGAAGGGAGGCAGCTGTGGGAAACCCATGGCAAAGAAAGAACTTGTGTTATATCAATAAACTGCTGAGTTGAGTCCTTGGGTCTCTGGTGGCTTTTTGGAAGTTCATTCCACGTCTTGCTTGGCTTTCCAGGGAAGCCAGAGGAGCTTTGCCTCCTTCCCTGGGGTTCCTCTGGCAGACTGAGCTCTCTGTTGGCAGTGCCAGACTGATGGGAATCTTATCGATGCCTCTATCTGAAGGGTGGGTGTCAAGATGAGGGTGCCAGACTCCTTGTTGGTGCCCAGTGACAGGACAAGGAGCAACAGGTACAAACTGGAACCCAGGAGGCTCCACCTCAACACAAGGAGACACTTCTTTAAGGTGAGGGTGACAGAGCCTTGGAGCAGGCTCCCCAGAGAGGTTGTGGAGTCTCCTCTGAAGACTTTCAAAACCCTCCTGGGTGTGTTCCTGTGTGACCTGCCCTGGGTGATCCTGCTTGGGCAGGGGGGTTGGATTAGATCTCTGGAGGTCCTGTCCAGCCCCTACCATTCTGTGATGTCTGCCTATTGACAAGCTTGTTAATCAGTGAGGTGTGATGAGGTGAAAAATCAAACTCCGTGTGGCTGTGGCAGACAAGAGCCTGCCCAGTGAGCACTGCCACTGCTGGAGGGGATGCTCTGACAGTCCAGGTGTGGTGGGGCAGCAGTGCTGAGTGTGGCTCTGGCTCCTGTGGGAGAAGCATGGTGTTGGTGGATGTCTCAGGTGCCAGGGCAGTGCTCTCCTGGTTATTTCAGAACAACCAAGTGCTTCACAGGTCCACAAGGCAGGCTGGAGATGAAGTCCATCTCTTATCCAGTCACAGCACAGCTGTGTCAGGTGTTGGGACAGGAGAATACAGGAACTGTGACATGTCAGGACTGCTCTACAGCTTCACTACAAACTGGAAGGAACTGCAGGAGGAATCTCAATGCTGCCAGTCCTGTGTAAGAACCTTCCCCTCCCACCTGGGCTGTTCATACCAGGCTGGTAAATACCTTTGCAGCCTTTGTTAGAGCTGTGCTCCCTGTGGCACGGGGCAGTGGCTGTTCATCACAGCCAAGGGGAGCTGGTGCTGAGGACAAATCTGACCCCTCACAGGCTGGAAGGTCATTTGTTGCCTGTGGGAGAGGAGCCTCCTGAGGATGTCAGCTGGAGGGAGTGAGCTCATGTGGCTCTCTAGGTGTGTGGTGGCTTGGGGGGTGGGGAGAGAGTTAAGTGATGTCATAGATTTAATCAGACCTTCCAAGCAGGTGAGAACTTCTCTGCTGTTTGTCTTGGGGGCTGTAGCTGCAAAATGCTGCAAGATTTTAAGGCTGAGCTTCCTGTAAAACACCTAAATAGATCATTGGAGTTTGGCAGGGGTGTGTAGATGTGGGGGGAGTGTTTGGTTTTACTTCTGTTAAAGCTGGATTGGTACAACCAAAGAAATTAGTGCAGAAAGCCCAGAGGTTCACTACCCTAACCAGGAGAGGAGAGGCTGGTGGGCAGCTGGCTTGGTTCTGATGTTCCCAGCCCTTTCCCTCAAGCCTAGTGGCACACGGAGCTGCCTTGGGGGAAGGTCAGTCCCCAACACATTGTGGCCAAGATCATTCCCAGGAGCTGCTGCTATGTGCTCTCTTGTCACCCAGATTCCCAGCCACTTCCCCTGGATTCTTTCTCCCACACAAGGGTTGTGTGGATGAACCTGCACCTCCTGCCCTAGAGCACCATGTGTGCTCCCCTGCCAGTGCTGCTGCCCCATTTGCCTGGCCTCCCAGAGGTGGGAATGCTGATCAGAGCTGTCCCTGCTGCAGACTTTTCCCTCCTGCCCTGAGCTGCTCATGTGCCATGGGCCACTGCCCTGGGGCTGCCTCTGGCTGTGCTGTCACTGGGGAGTTTTCAGGTCATGTCCTGTGGCTCACCACTTCCTCCTGGTGCTGTAGCAGGCAGGACAGGGCAGTTGTGCTTCTTACCCATCTGAAGTGGGTTAGACCTTCCTGTCACACTGAGCTGTTGGAGCTAAGGAGGTCACACAGGCACCCTGTGAAGTTTCCTGTACAGCTGGGTTGCCCTGCTTCACCCTGTTGGCAATGTGCAGATGGCGCCGTGTCTTGCTGAGTCCCACGAGAGGCTGGCTCCTCTCTGAGCAATTTTTCCTACCCTAACAGCTGCTGTTCCCTTGGGAAGGGGGAGGTCTCAGGATGAGCTGGAGAATGGGGTGCAGAAGGCTCCTGAAAAGCATCAGGGCACAAGAAAGGAACAGAAGTGCTGTGATGACCCAAAGCTGTTTCAGTTGGATGGTGGAGTCTACTTCTCTGGAGACTTTCAAACCTCACCTGGATGCATTCCTGTGCAGCCTGTCCTAGGTGATCCTGCTTTGGCAGGGGGCTTGGACTGGATCTCTGGAGGTCCCTTCCAACCTCTAATGTACTGTGACATAATGGTGGGGCTTGGCTTGAAGGGCTGGGAGCTCAACAAAACAAGTCTGGTGACCCCATCCATCACCAGCTCCTTCCTTCCAGATCAAACATGCTGTCCTTCACCCTCCAGCAGTGCTCAGGTCACTTGTCACCTCTGCTGCTTCCTGCTGGAGCCAGGTCCCTGTTCTCAGCATGAGATCACTGTGGCTGCAGCCTGCCCCAAAGCACAAGGCAGGTCCAAGGAGGGTAGGGGAACTTTGACCTGAATGTGAGGAGGCTGGGTGAAGATGCTTGTAGAGAGCAGTGAGGGGTGAAGCAGGGTGTTCGGGGTGTAGGGAATGGTTTCCTCTTGGCCTGTCCGGTTGTGGTAGAAATAAATGGAAAAGGTAAAGAATATAATCCTCTGGAGAGATTCCAACCCCACCTGGACACTGCTCTGGGCAAGCTGCTTTTATCAGAGGGGGTTAACTGGATGGTCTTCAGAGGTCCCTTCTAGCTGCCTCCAGTCTGGGATTGTGTGAAAGGCTTTGCTCCCTCTGTGCAGTGGCAGAAGGAGCAGGCAGGGCAAGAGTTCACCTTCAGCAGGGCGTCCTGACCTTGTGTTTTCAGATGAGTGCTCAAAAGAGGGAAGGAAGAACTGGGAAGCTGTGCTGTGGCAGAGGTCAGGGGAGGAACTGCTGCATTCTCATTTCTCCTTCTTCTGTGCCAGGCAGCAACCCAGGCAGGGCCCTGGGTGGAGATGCATCCCCCAGTCCAAGAGGATCCAGCACCCAGGGGCTGCAGGGCCCAGCTGCTTTACTGTTTGCTCCCCTCTCCCTGGCACCAGCTGCCTGGTGCAGTCCTTGCTCGCTGAGCTCCCGTTTGAACCTCTCTGGTTCCTCCTCAGGGGATTTCCAGCATGTGGCTAGCTCAGCTGCACCACTTGAAGGCGTTTCCAGAGATGGGAAGCTGACCCAAGGCTCCAGCAGGAGCTGAGGGAAAGGGGCAGCTACGTAATGGAAGGACACGAGTGTGGCATCGTGTGGGGGCTGGGGCAGTGCCACCCGTCTGGGGCAGGTCACCGAGGAGGAAGCAGGTTCACCATCAAACGACCCTTTTCACCCAGCTCAGAAGCCAGCAGGGCTGTTCTCACCCTGTGGGCTGGAAGAGGAAGAGCTGCCCCGGGCAAGCTCTGCCCTGCCTGTCTGGGGCACTGTCTTGCAGGGAGTGAGTAGCTGCGGAGTGAATGTGGCACCGACGTGAGCAGAAAGGTGCCAGAGCTGGAGAGGGTCTGGGTCCTGCCAGAGGGGAGGGATGTGGGCAGAGGCAGGGAGGCTGGTGATGTGCTGGGAATGGTGCAGTGCTGCCACTCACCCTCCAGCCACACATTTTTCAGTTCCCCTGTCACCAGCCTTTCTTGAGGCTTAGACCATGTCCGGGATTTCCTGGGGGAAAGTTGTTCCTTCAGGACTTGCAGCAGGGAGCAGAAATGTTGTCTCAGTTTCTCTTGAGCAGGCTGCCCAGAGCAAAGTGCCCGTGGGGAGCAGCCAGCTGAGCCCTCCTGGAGCAGCCTCCAACGAGGAGCAGCCCTGAGCTGAGCTTCACCCTGAGCCTGGCCCCGGCCCCGGCCGCCGCCCCCGCGCCCCCAGCCCGCGTTGCACAAACCTGCTGGAGTAAACACGGCTCTGGTTGAGCAATAGGTCAGGAGGATCTGCATGGTGTGGTGGCCACGGCAAAGGTTTCTGCAGCTCTTGCCTCACTCCGAGGTGGGTGCAGCAGGGGCTGCCAACCCACTGGGCTGCTCCAGAGTTGGGGTATAGAGCTAATGGGAGCTTGATTTTTGCCCTCCACCTCCTGAGCCCTGTCCATGGCAGAACTGCTGGCAGGGGAGTTCCAGCCCAGTGGATTGCAGTCATGGAGCTGAGCTCTGGTTGCAGCAAGGCTGAGCCCTTGTCACATAGCTGCAAAGCTGGTGTCTGACACCACCTGTGTTGGGTGATGCTTTTCCTGTGGGAGAAAGTTTGACCAGTTTGGGGCTGGGGGTTCACTGCAGAAAGGACCCAAGAGTGGATCATTTGCAGGAGCTGATTTACTTTGAAGTGGGACAGCCTCACAGATAGAAATACCAAACACCCTGTAGGAGCCAGGTTGGTGCAGGATGAGTCAGGCCACTGCTATTCAGGTTGCATCAGTTCCCTGATGTGGGTGCTGCATGGACAAGTTGGGATCACTGCTGGCTGTAGGAGCCTGTCCCCAGCCCTTGCACCTGGCCAGCTCCCTGGGGTGGAGACTGCAGTCAGGGCTGTGGGGACAGTTTCTATGTCCTCTCCAGAGCCCTGGGGACAGCAGCAGGCCCAGGGTCACGGCAGCTGTTCCACAGCCTTGTGGGGTTAATTCTCAAGCAGAATAAGCCAAGTCTGCCTGGTGCTGGCAAGAAAAACCAGAATGAAAGCATTCCCATAAAAGCTTTTGTGCTGGAGGCCAATTCTCAGGGCTGCAGGACTGTGAGGAGCAGGGTCACAGGGGAACCCTCAGCTCTGTACCATGGGGAGATCTCTGCACTCACCCCAAGGGAAAAGTCCACTCTGGAGCAAGCACCAGCTGGGGAGGAGACAAGAGAGGCTTAGATGTTGCTCTGGCTGGTCCCAGGGGCAGATGCTTGCTTGCGTGGTGGGTCCAGGGCATCTGCCCTGCTTAGAGAGCCAGCTTTTGGCACAAATTTGTTCCATGCTTTGTCCCCTGCCCCTTCCCAGAGAGCAGTGAGGTCTCTGCAGTGTGGTGGGGGCTTAGCCATGCCAGCCCCTGCAGGGGAAGGACCAAAGAGACACAGCCAGGGGACAAGTGGCCTCTGTATTTTATAGCAGTAGGGACACAGCCTGTATTCCCCTGAGGCTGGACCAAGGCTTGGGCATAGAGTGGACCCTCACCCTGTGCCTCGCTTGGCAGCCCAGGGCCCATCCCGCTGCCTGTGGTGCCTGTGGCCATGCAGACTCTGCTCTCCCAGAGCTGGGAGGCTCAGCACCCTTGCAAGCCCCCCCACAACCCTGTCATCTCCCATTCCTGGGCTCAGAGCCTGCTGTGCTTGGCACTGGCACTGCCCAGGCACAGTATCCCTGACTGAGCCATTCTGAGGGCACCAGTGCTCCTCGGCCACCCTATAGGAGCCAGTTCCCCCTGGGTGCTGTGGCAAGGAGCCAGCTGAGAGCTGTGATGGTGTGGAGCAGCTGATGAGGGATTTGTCTGGCCCATGAGGAAGTGGATGGGGCAGCTCTTGGGTTTTGCAATCCATCCTTGGTCTCAGTGACTCCAGCTTGTGCAAGGTGAACAGGACCTGGGGGTGATCTTGCTCCTCACTCCTGGAAGCTCCCAAGAAGCTGTAGCAGATCAGGAAGATGCTCCTTGCTGGGCTCCACAAGAGACAACCCACCCAGGGTACAGTCAGCCCCAGGGGTGGCTTTAACCTGTCCTTGGCAGCCCAGGAGCCCAACCTGTTCCTGGGAAATGGCCACAGTGCTGCTGAATGGGCAGGGCTGGGCAGGATAGGGCAGGAAGGGCTGAGCTGGCACTGAGGGATGGAGCCACAAACAAGGACATGGGCACACAGCTGGGACCACAATGTCCTGGTCTGTGTCCTGCGGTGCCTGTGCAGGGAGGGACATGTGTGGGTGCCCTGCTTATGCCATCACTCATGGTTGGTACCTGTCATGGAGCTGCTGGCCCCAAAAGCCTGCCCGGGCACGGGGATGGCTGCCAGCATGGCTCCATCCACTGGCGTCCTTCAACAGAGAGGCAAAGGGTGAGAGGGCAAGTGAGGGCTGGAGATCTGCCAGTGCTGCCCAGTGTGCCCATCCTCAGCTGTGGCTGCAGGTGGCAGGTCCCCCTCAGGCACCCAGCTGCTACCTGCTGTGCTCTCCCCCTCGCTCTCGCTGGCACTTTGGTCCTGGGTGTCCCCCAGCAGCTCGGGGCTGTCGCTGCCATCCCATCGCCGTGGGCACTCCTGCAGCTGGGAAGGGGTGTGAGGGTCGGGGGTACCAGCGGGGATGGGGGGAGGGCTGGGGGCCCCCCGGGGCACTCACCCGCTGGCGCAGACCTTGCTGTTCCCGCAGCAGCTCCAGGAAGCGGCTGCTCCACAGCAGCTTCTCGGCGCCCAGCTCGGTGCAGAGGAAGCGGACGTCAGCCTCCAGCGCCTCCAGCCTGCCCAGCACGGCCTCCATGGGGTCCCTGCACCGCTGCCGCTCCACCACTGCCCTGGCACCACAGCTCAGCTCCTGCTGGCACCCTGTGACACCACCCCACCAGGGACCCCCGTGCTGTGCCAGGGACCCACCTGCCTGCCCGGGCTCCAGTGCAGCAGTGGAGTCTCTGTCTTCCTCTTCTTCCTCGCTGCCATCACTGCCACTTTCCAGCCTCAGCCGCAGTGCCACACCAAGCTGAAAGCCCCCACGGATAGTAGGGACTGACACATCTGCCTGTGGCTGAGTCCAGACGGCCCCTGGCACTGCCTGTGACTGGGCAACCCTGCTCTGCTATGCCCTGGGGACCTACAGCCCCCCTGGTGCCATAGGGCTGCCCAACAGACCATGCCAC
This sequence comes from Indicator indicator, assembly GCF_027791375.1. Lineage (NCBI taxonomy): Eukaryota > Metazoa > Chordata > Aves > Piciformes > Indicatoridae > Indicator > Indicator indicator. The sequence goes on along the minus strand of NC_072042.1, from coordinate 3,025,169 downwards.
CAGGCTCAGCTGTGTCCTGGGGGGTGGAGATCTCCATAGCCACCTTGGGGGCACCTTGGGGGAGTTACCTCCTCAGTGATGTGGAAGGCTCCATCCCAACAGCTCTTGTAGCAGATCAGCAGGTACTGGGGGAGAGGACAGCAGCCATGCAGTGAGTGCAGCAGGCTTGACCCTGCCCCTGGCACTGCAGAGCCCAGAGCAATGTCCTGTGTCCCCGGGGCTCTTGGTGGGCAGAGCCAAACAGCACCACGGGCCAAGAGCCAACCCTTTGGCATGAGGGTCCCAGTGCCCCAGCCGTGCTGCCCCAAACCACAGCCTCCAGTGCCACCAGTACAGGGATGGAGCCCTGGCAGCGTGCCCATGCCCCTGGTTCTGGGCACACACCACGTCTGGAGCCAACACAAGCTGGTGAAGGCCCTTAGGGAAGGGGCCCTGCAGTACCAACCCATGCCAGCCTCCAGAGCCACTGCAGCCCCCACAGCATCATCTCGGAGAGAGAGAGGAACCAGCGGCACCCAGCACGCAGCAGCTGCCTCCACCTCAGCACCGGCGGATCCTGCCTGCCCATGGGGCCCCTGCGGACCAGGACATGGAGAGGTGACACTCCCACAGCCCCGGGGGCCGCTGCCTCGCTGCCCAGAGGGACGCATGGCAGCCATGGTGCGCAGCACCACACCGCGGGGTCGAGCCCTGCTCCCCGAGTGCCAGAGGCCAGCACACAGGACGTGCCCAGCAGGGACTCCTGCTGCCCCTCCCCAGCTCTGTCCCCTTACCGGGTGATGCAACACACGAGAACCCCTCCCAGCGTGGCCGCTGCCCTTCCTGCCTGCTGTCAGCTCCCGGCCGCTGCTTGTCTGCTGCCCTGAGGTCGCTAAACTCCTGCCTAATCCTCTTGGTGACGAGGCTGGGCAGGGGATTAGTGTTTCTCCTGCTCTACCTTTGGTGGCCATAAGCACAGTTGCTGCTTTGCCACCCTGCATTTGCTCTGCTCAGGGTTCAGCTCCTGCAGGGAAAGGCCTTGGTTTTTATTTTTAATGATTGTTTTTTCCCTTTCATCAGCGTTCAGGTAAAAGCCTGTGCAGCAGCCCTGGCTCCCATGTCCAAGGGCCCTCCTCGAGACAAGCAACCACTCAGGCTCTTTAGGAAGAGAACCAGAAGCCTTCAGCAATAGAAGTTTTAGGCACAGCTGCCAGAGCCTGGCTCCAGCATCCAGCTCACAACACAGGAGCACAGGATGTTAGAGGTTGCAAGGGATCTCTGAAGATCGAGTCCAACCCCCTCCCCCCCCCCCCCTCTTCCCCAGCTGGAGCAGGGCTATAGAATCCAGCACAGGTCACACAGGAACACATCCAGATGGGTCTTGAAAGTCTCCACAGAAGGAGACACACTTGTAGGGGATGTTGATTACGCTCCCAAAGTGACTGCAGACCCCACACAGTCCACAGGAGAGATGCTGCTGCAGAGCTGTGGCCATCTGTGCCTGGCCTGGGACAAGCAACTCTTCCCTTGTCCCTGTCCCAGGGTAGCCACAGGGCTGCTGCCCATCAGCTGGAGGCAGGAGGGCAGGGCTGTGCCAGCAGCAGGACAAGAGGCTGTTAACTGGGAGCAGAGCAGTTGCTATTTCTGTCCCAATCAATGTGCTGGCTCCTGGGGCTGCTGCTCATCAGAACAGGCTGTCCCCTTCCTTTAGTGACAAACACTGCTGGAGGCAGCAAAGGTTGCATTTTCCCTTTGTCCTCGCAGCCCCCCGATGCCTGTCACAGGGACAGTGCAGCTGATTCATTGCCACAAACACTGCCTGCACTCACAGGACTCCAGCTACACCAGCCCTTTGCTGCTGCTCTGCAGGTCAATGTTCTGGCCAGAAAGGTGCAGCAGCTTTCCTCCAGGTCAAAGAGAAGGGTTTGACCCTCTGAAGCTCAGGTGCTCTTAGAGTCCTTGTGTTGGAACAGCAGCAGCAGTGGGAGAAAAGCTGCTTTTGTTCCATGGCCAAGTAACCAAAACCCATCAGCCAAGGCTCCTTTTTTTCAGCAAAGCAAATCCTTTTAGGAGTTCACGCTGTTTCCTACATCTTCCACCCCCCTCTAGTTAACCTCTCTAACTTAAAACACAAAAAAAGTAGGCCAGCTTTGCAGCTTGGCCTTTAAGCTGTTCCATCCTGACAGCCACAGCCCCTGACAGCAGTGCCAGCAGCTTGCCCTGCCCTGGGATAAGCCCCTGCCCTAAGTGGCTGCAGAGCTGCCTTGATCCTTGAACCTGCAACCTAATGAGGGAGAACTTCTTCACCTCTACACCTGGCTTCACTCCTGGGCACTACTCTGCACCTGCTGGAGGTTGCTGAGAGAGAGCCAAGGTACCTGGAGAGCAGAGGTGCAGCAGAAGATAATGAATGCTGGGAATGAACCGGGTTGCTCCAAGTGCACAGAGAGGGCTGTGGAGCAGAGGCTGCAGCCCTTCCCATGGCCCTCCCTCCACCAGCAGTGCCTTACAGCTTGATAATAAAACAAATACACTGCCTGGAGGCAAAGCAAAGCTGATTTCACCCTCAGCACTGGCACCTGGACTGGCTCTTGTGAGCAGCACTCAGCACCCACGCTTGTCCCTCTGTGCACTCATCCAGAGGCAGTCGGGGCTGCTGGGCCCTTATCGGCAGGCGTCCTGCCAGCAGCAGCAGCAGCTCTGACTTACAGCCAAGTCCCACCTAGAAGCAGGATTTAGCTGAACATGACTGGAGATTAAGGCCTGGCAATCCTTTCAGGACTCAGTGTTGTGTCTACCAGAGGAAAGAGAGAACAAAGAGTGACAGGGAACAGCTCTTATGCCAAAGTGGAGGAATTCCAGCAAAGTCCTCACAAAGCAGCCAGAGGATAAAAAGCAGGAGGAGTCAAACCGTGGACTGAACAAAACATGAGAAGAGAGACAAACATGGAGCTTTATTGTTTATGTACAAATGGCAGAAGTTTGTATTAAAAAGAGAATCCACCCAACCTTGAAGACAGCAAAGAGCAAGATGGCTTTGAGCTCCAGCCTTCCCTGCATCTAAAAGCAGTGTACATTCTAGGGGATGGTGTTCAAAATGAAAGTCAGAGAACAGGGTGAAGCCACCTTCTCCTCTGCTCAACTAAGAATCAAAATGAGCTGTTCCACAACATGAAGATCCTTCCACTCTACATGGATTAAAACAAAGAAACCAAAAGTCAATTTCTTACCTATACACTTTGGTTTAAAAAAAAAAAATAAACAACAACAAAACCAAAACAAACCTACACGGCTAAGTATCAGCAACAAAAGTCATCTAGGTCTGACAACATGGATGGGACATACTGACTCATACCCCAGTTCCAGTGGAAAAAGAAATAGCTCTCCATGGGTTTGCAGATGACAGGGGTGGCAGCAGCAAAAATCAGCCAATTTTAGGAAGTTCCCAACTGAGGAAGCACAGAATTGTCAGGAATTCAGGACTACTACTACTACTACTACACTTTAGTCCTCCTGCAACTCAGATGATTTCAAAATGAGGCAAAGTACATGGTCCAAAATTCCCCCACCCCCACCCCCCACCCCAGCTAAGTTCTTTAGTGAGCCCCTCCATCTGCAGCCACTGGGCCAGAGCTGCCATCGTGCTCATTCACTCGACTGGTACTTTTCTCAGTGGGGATTCATGTAGACCTACATCCCAGAAGCATCACCACTGATGGGTCTAGTAGTCCTGTGGAGAGAGGAAAGGAGAAGCACATTAGGAGCTTTCTACCTCCTCTTCTGCTTGCAGAGCTGGGATTCTGAGTCTTCTCTCACTTCTACATACCCTTAGTGGCAAGCAAAGACAGAAAAGAGATTTTTTTTTTTTCCTTGTAGCTAAACATTCAAAAGAAAAGACCCTTCAAAACCTGCATCAACCAAAACCAGATGCTTGTAATGCTCCAAATCATGAGAAGATACCAGGACACAAACCAGCTTTTGCCATCACAAGTGCACAGGAGTGAGCTGCGACCTAGCTCCACAACGAGCCTACCTGGGCTTAGTTACTGTTACATCCACCAGACAAAGCTTATTTCATACCATGGTATTCCTTCAATCCATGAAAATAAGATCTTAAACTACAGCAGAGGGAGGCTTTGTGAGATTAGGAGTCAGTCAGCCACTCAAAAGTCTACCAATGAGCAATGAAAACAAGGACAGAGCACAGATACTTACGGCTCTTGGCTTTTTGTTTAACTTGAGATCAATCCTGTGGTTGGAAAAGATAAGAGAAATGTCCATTTCAATACATTAAACCAACACTAGAGTTCAAAGAACCAGCTACTGCATATGGCACAGGCTACAACAAAGACTATTTGGTTAATTCAATCCACATTCTCAATTGGGCTGAGCCAAATCACTGTCCCAGCGTTACTGGGCAAGAGAGCAGGAAGGAGATGGAGAGTGGATTCTTTAGGTTTTGGCAAAAAAAAAAAAAAGCAACATTCCATCCTCTCCAAAAAGAGTTAATCAAGGTTCAGCATCAAAATCACAGGGAAGTTAAAGCAGCATCAAGAAATAAGGTTAAACAGGCATGCTCTATGTTAATCTGTTAGAACTGTAACTATGCCACAGGTAAATTATTCAGACATAGTGAAAATGGTTAATTACTGGGAGTAAAGAAAGGAGTTTAAGGTGACAGGGATTACAAGAGCCAAAGGTAGAGAGTTTGTTACATTTTTTTCCAGAAGGAAATATCCAAATCTACACTAATCTCCTTCAGAAGCAAAAGCCAGAAGAATCAGGTTTTAAACTACATTTCTCTAAGTTTACAGATTTCTCCATTAAAAGTGAAACAATAGAAAAGGTAAAAGGAGAGTGCAGTTAATTTTGCTGAAGTTATTAAATAAAATGTTACCTCCATCACGCTTTTCTGTTTTTAAAAAAACCTTCCCAGCCTACCCTAATATACATACCTACAATTAAACAGATAAACTAGGGGTTAGAAAGGTCTCAAAGGCACATTGGTGTCTACACACTAATAACACAGCACAAGTACTAAGTCAAGTCAAACTTACTCAAAGTCATAATCAAACATGCCAGACGGGCTGAGGGGCAGCATTTGAAAGGAAGAAAGCAATAGAAATTAATATACTAATGAATTAAATCAATTAGTTGATTAGCCACCCTAGTGAGATTACTAAAAATAAATTTTAAAAAAGGTAAAAAAAAAAATAAAAAAATAATCAAGCCACTGTTCAAAAGCCACAAAGTTCTTCAGGTCTCTAAACCAGGGCTGGGCACAAAAAGCCTTCCAGATCTAGCAATGCAGAACCCCCTCCCCACATGGATTTCTGGGAGAAAAGAGTTAGAGCAGAGGCAGAGTGGGGGATTCTAGGGGCTGGAGAAGGCAGCTCAGAGCTGTCAGTGCAGAGCAGCTCTCAGGCAGAGGGAAACTGATTTGGCTGCAAAAACCAGTGAGGGGGTGGTCAGCAGCAGCAGCTTTGTCTAGGTCATTACAGCAAAGCAAAGCTCCTACAGGCAGAGGTGGAGACAGGAACAAGGTGGCCAACTTTGCACCCAAGTGTCCTCATCACACACACACCCCCACACACACCACACCCCCCTTGCACCCTCTCCCTCCACGGCTGAACAGAGACATTGGGCACTTGGCAAGAGCTCCTGACAGTTTGGAGGCACCACCAAAGTGCTGTCCCAGACCCAGTTCTGCCCTAAAGCCAACAACTCTGATTGTGGGAAGGGACTGATCATCAAATCAGCTGGATCCAGCAGCTTGTCAGCACTGGATTTCCAAGAGGAAACAGGATTGTTTCCTCCCAAAATACTCATTAGCAATGAAAACTGCTCAGCACACAGAAAAAGTCCTTGTCTTGGCCTTCCTGTGGCCTCTTGACTTCGATCAAACACTGGAACTGCCATCTGGTTCTCTGGTTTTAACTGTTTGAAGTTAAACTGCCCATTCACACCAGTTCTGCCCAGTCTGATCCAGCTCTCCACACTACTCAGGGTGGCAGAAAATCCAGTGGAGTGAGTGCCCCTTCAGAGTGCCTGTCCCCAACACCTCCCAGTCCTTCAGAACAGGTGAGCAGAACTCAAAGGTAAGCTGGCCACTGGAAGAGCCTCTGAACTGCTGACATTTCTCTTTTTAACCTAGATGTAGTTGGAAATTGTTTCTGTCAAAATTTAGGGGACAGTCAGTAATGGCAAGCACAATTTTAATGTTTTTTATTACAGATAGACTTCATTATTTTCTTTTAATTATCTACCTGGCCATGCTAAGCATCACAAAGCAGTCAATCACTAACTCACTAAGCCTTCCACAGCACAGATGTGTCTGAGGGATCTCTGAGGCTAGAATCTCTGCACCAGACCAGACCAGGGCTCCTCATGTCCAACACTGTGCTCAGCAGGAGCCAGCATCAGCTGCCTCAGTGGCAGGAAGGCAGCAGAAACTCCAAAGTCCCCCAACCTGTCAGTGGGGAAGGATCCTCCTAACTCCTGTCACTGACATTTGGGTTGTGGAATGAAGCAAAAGAATTTGTCTCATGCAGAGCAATGTGCCTTGGCCCTGCTGCAGGGCCGTTTGCTCCCTGTGGAAGTGAACAGGATTCCAGAATTTGCCACTTTCTTAGGCTGCTCCTCAGTTTTACAGCTTGTTTCTCTAAACTGGTTTAGAGATGCAGTGCCTTGTGTTACCCCTGAATTCCCTTCCAATTTTCTACAGGCAAATAAGGAGTTTTCAACTGCTCTGGATTCCCAGCTCCCAAGGAACCAAAGGGACATCTGCTCTCTCAGAATGTTCACCCAGTTAAGCCTCTGCAGGAGGAAAATTCTAAGCTAAGAATTAAAGACACACTAACGACTCAAAACCTAACAAAGGAGAAAAAGTAGTTAAAAGTTTATCAAGCACTCTACCTACCTCTGCATGTCCTCCCAAACCAGCCTTCCCCCACTTTTACCACTTTCCTTTCACACACTTCTCTCTGGTACCTGAATGGGAAGGTCCCTTGAAGAGGAAAGGCCATCCACACACAAAGCCAAGATGCTCACAGCTGGCAAGGACACTTCGTTTGCAAAAGCTCTTTGACTTCTAACACTCTGTAGGTACCAGTTCAGCCACAACTTCCAGGGAAGTGCAGCTCTGCAGTAACTGTCTCCTCTTGCCAAGAGCATGGAGTTTCCAGGGATTCCTCCCCTTGGGCCTGACCCCACAGTGGAGTCAGCTCCGTGGGGCACCGAGTCCCGGGGAAGCCGCAGGCTGTGCCAGCCGCCAGGGAGCAGGTGTGAGGCAGGGGGAGGTGTTTGAGGTTTTCAAGCTCCCCCAGCCTGCCATGCCCACCTCAGGGGTATGCTGTAAGGGGCAGAACTGGTCAGCTAAATTCAATCATAAACAGTTCAGGAGATCTGCCTCACAGCAATTTCAGGTCAGTTTAATAACACTTTGAGGTGAACGTGACAGAGGAACTCTTCCATGGCATAGTCAAAAGAGACTCAGTCTGGGACATGACAGCTGAAAGGGCTTGGAGTGGAAATCTTTGTGAAGATACTGGGAGTGTCCACACCCTCAAAACATTCAATTTGCTTCTTCCCCCTCTTTCTGCAGAGGAAGCACTGACACTCCTGTCTTACTTGGCTCTGCAGAAAGCAAGAAGCCAGCACAGGAGGCCAGGACTGCAACCTCCTTCCACCAGAAGGAAGAAAGCTTTATTTTCCTGGAGAGACAGAACTGAAACACTGGGCCAGAATCAGAGCTGCACCAGAGCTGAGGTTAGTGCCCTGTGCTGTTTAATTTCTCCAGCTTCAAGCCTCCCCTTCTGGACACAACGGGGGCAGTGGGGTCCTGATGAGTGCTACAGGACATGTACAACTGAAAACAGAACAATCACCAAACAAATGACCTGAGCTGCTCATTACTCCAACAAGTCACCAGTTCCTGTCACACAATGCAGTGAATTCCACCACAGCTAAGGCTCAGACACAGGACAAGAAAGCTGCTGGCACCACTAACCTGTGCCGGTTTTTGTTCTTCCGTTTTTTGTGGCTGCTGTGGTGGCTCCCAGAAGAAGTAGAGGAAGCAGCTTTCTGGGGTTTCACCCCCTGCACAGACCCATCCAGCTCTTCAGCATCCTCCTGGCTGGGCTCATTCTCCTGGTTGTGGAAGTCTGGAGAAGTGTCACTTTCCGTGCCACTGCCCGGCTCCCCTAGAGCAGGACAGACAGAGGAGCACAGAGTCAGCCCCGCAGCGCACAGCCCAGGCTGCCCTGGCAAAGCCCTGCACGGAGGCAGCAGAGATGCACCAAGCCCCAGGGCACCAGCAGGAGGAAAACCTGGAAGGTGGACAGCAAACGACCTCCTCAGCCACTGAAGCACACGAGAACTGCATCTGATTTGGTGTTCATTACACAAACACAAAAATCCTGACTGTAAGCAGCATCTCCCCACCTCACCTGCACCTAAACAGCAGACACACAAACAAACAAACACACTGCTTCAGCTCCTCCATCCTCTGCCTCCAAAGAGCTCCAGATCTGTTCCAAGAAGGTTTATGCACAATAAACCCTCACTGGCTCAGCCTGACTTCTGCTTCTCACAGTGACTCTGCTGAGCTGGGGGACAGAGCCCATGCTGGGAGTGCTCAGGGGTGGTAGCCACAGTCTCTGGGCAGGAAGCACATACAGCAGGGACCCAGACAGCTGGAGATGGGGCTGAGGGGTGAGGAGGAGTAGGACTCCTTCCAGATTACTCTGAGAAGAATGGAGAGATGACTTACGCTTCTCAACAAGCTGGTCCTGAACTCCAGCTAATGCACTGACAGCCTGCAAAAGGGAGAGGGACATTAGTGAGGGCAGCAATTCACCCACTGCTCCCCAAAGGCTCAGAGCCACAGAGATCATCTCAAAGAGACACATCAGGGCTCTGCTGCGAAGAGCCCAGCGCCAGAAAGGCCCAGCAGAGCGGGGTGAGGAGCAGGAAAATAAAGCCACAGATGGCAGGGAATGTGTGGCATTGGTGGCTCCTGGCTGTGGATGCTTTCACCTCTCTGGGCAATGGGAAAAGGTTTCTGGAAGAGGCTGCAGTGGCGGGGGGGGGGTGAAGATGCTGGAGATGGGGGAGACTGGGCAAGTGCTGGGTCTTAAATGGAAAACTGGTCCTGCAGGTGCAGAAGCACCAAGGGAAGGGGATGGGGACTGGGATGTGCAGAGAGTCAGGGATGTCCATGCAGTCCTGCCGGCACCCTGCCCGGCACTCACCGCTGCCGAGGTAACCGAGGACTTGCTGAAGAGCCGCTCGGCCTCCTTGAACTTGCGGTTTCTGCGGTCGTTTTTGCTGTTGGAGTTCCTGAAACGCAGAGAAAGGCGATAGCTCGGGGCCGCGGGGCCGGGCGGGGCCGGGCCGGGCCGGGGCAGGGACTCACTTCTGGTTGGTGAGGTACCGGTCCCAGCCGCGGATGATGTTCCCGTACATCTGCGTGTCCTCCAGATAGCTGCCTTCGAAGGCGTAGATCTGCCGCTCCAGGTTGGCTAGCGTCTCCTGCCGGGCACAGGCAGCGTATGGAATGGGCCCGGCCCCGCGCCCGCCCCGCGGCCCAGGCCCCGCCGCCCGCCCGCCCGCCTGCCTCTCGGCCCGGGCCCGGGCCCCGCCGATCTCCGCCTCTCCCCGGCCCCCCCGCTCACCGCCAGCTCCTGCTTGCGCTTCACCAGCTCGGCCAGCTCCCGGCGGGTGTCGGGGATCTGCGGGGGGCCACCGGCCTTAGCGTGCAGCGCGGCCATGGCGGCTACGGCCTGAGCGGGCCGGGCGGGCGGGGCGGCGACGGCTGCGCTGCCGGGAGGGGCCGCCGGGGGCAGCGCCGAGCCCGGCCCCGCCGCCAGCTCCGCCCGACCCCGCTCCGCCCGGCCCAGCCCCGCCGGAGTGGCCCCGCCCGCTGCCCGCAGCACCGAGAGCAGGAGCTTGCATGTGAAAGGAAGGCCCCGAGTATAGAGGCCGCCGGACTAGGGCGGCTTCGGTTTCCACCGCCTTCAGCCTCGGCACCCCGGTCTGGCGGCCGTTCCCCAGCGGGTGAACTCACGCACCAGATCCAGCCCGCAGTGCTGCTTTGGGGGACCAGACCCAGAGCAGCTCCAAGAGGTCAGCTTCCCTTTCGCGGCACCGATCAGCTCGGGCCACACCGTGGCTTCCCAGGAAGCCTGTGACAGCCTGGGCACTGAGTAAGCCCCCGGGGCCATGCTCGATAAGGAGGGTCCAGGCAGGCGGTGGCATACAGACCCCACCCTTCCACAGGCAGAGCCTCTCACAGAGAGCAATTCTGCATCTTCATTTTTAACTGATTTGGTGTCCTTGATCCTGCAACACAGAGCTGCTTCAAGGACCATAAAGGATGGGGGGAAAGAGACACCAGAAAAACATTACAACTAATATCAAATAGGGCTAAATGTACAAATTCTTTATTCAAAAACCCCTAGAGTACATATAAAGGAGATCCTCCTGACAAAACTCATCCTACCACCGTTTGAAAACTTACCTCAGTGCCCCTATTTACATCAGAAACTTCCAGGCTGTGTATACAAGATGCAGCACTGGTATACACGAAGTATGTACACAGTGGGGATGAGCTCGTGACACTGAACAACAGCCAGGCAAATGAGCAAACAGTGTGGGAAATACACACTTCTTATACCATGGGGAGAGGACACCAAAACCAGGGGAGATGTGAGTACTTTCAGTGAGTGGAACTGGCTTTTCTCATCCTGAAGGGTGTTCTCTTACGAGAAGACTATTTTAAACAAATGCCTTCTATAAACTTAAATAGTGCAAACTCTGGCTAAAACATGTCACCACAGAGAGGGGATATATGAACAGTACAAACCCACCCAAGGAGATGTTACTCATGGGGAGGGGTGGAATGAGGAACAAAGGCCCCAGCATCAGACCCAGGCACTCAGCACCCAGGGACAGTTTCAGCACTGTCTGTCACAACAGGTAGGGGCAGACCCTGACTCTGACCCAGTCATAGAACTGACACCCAAACCCCTCCCTAGGAAAGGTTTCACTTCCATTCCGAAGAACCTTGTAGTTTTTGGTGTACTGCAGTGCATGTTGCCACAAAGCAAACAAGGACCCAACACACAGACACAAGAGGGGCTTGGCACCATTTCTGCTGCCTTAGCTGCCAGCTGGGTCAATTCTCCTGCTTGGAGCTCCTCACGGGCAAAAGGATTTGGCAAACTACCGACAGGATGTGTTACAAAACATCTTGTGTTACTTTCTAACTCATATTTCAGTTCAGTAGCATTTCAAAGGGCTACAACAAAACAGTTAATAAAAATCATGTCAAGATATGCCAGTGGTGGTTTGCAGCTCCCTAGACAAGGGCAGTCTCAACGTGTGTTCAGCGTTCCCAGCAGTTGAGCTTTCACGTCCAAGAGCTCTTCTGCTTGTTGTGGGGGGAATAAAAAAAAAAACAAAAAGGAAAAAAACCCAGCAAGCTGTATTTCCTGATACACAGAACTATCAAGAGATGAAAAACCAGTGAGCTTCCCCCAAATATGCTATGAGATCAGCAACAAAAAGGACTTTAAGGCAGTAAGAGGCATCAATGCTGTGATGCTTCAGCGTTCACATCCCAACACACGTTCCGCTGCAAAGAAACTCTTTCCTGTCCCACCCCTGCCATCTTCTCCTCATTTGTTAACTGTCAGACTCTTCCTCCTTCTCCTCCTCGTCATCATCGTCCTTTGCGTTGGCCTCAGATTTATCTGAGGACTCGTGGAGAAGGACATATTCCCTGCTGCTGAACCCGAACTTGAGCACATCCTTCTCCTTCAGTTCGTAGTAGCGCTGGGGCTCGATGCGCTGGTTGTTGAGGAAGGTGCCGTTCCCCGAGCCCAAGTCGATGATGTAGGGCCGCACGCGGCGCCCAACGGTGCCGTCGGCACGGGTGTACTCCACCAGCCTGGGGAGACAGAAACACAGCCACAAGGGCATCACACACTGTGAGATCAAAGGGGCTTTCCATGAGCCCCAGTGTCTGCACTCAGCAGCAAAAAAAAAAAAAAAAAAAGTGCGAGACTGCGGGAATTCTACCAGGCTGCATTCATTGACTGAGCCTTCTGATGTAAACCTGCAATTGGCTGCCCCCAAGGGAGCATCTCTGCAGCAGCAGGAAAGCCCCCGTTTAGAGATCAGCAGACTCTGCTGTGAAACACTCAGTGAATAAAACCTCTCCCTCTACCACGTTCACTGCCAGTCACAGCAGCCAGCTCATCCCAGTTCAGAGCTCTGTGTGATTTCTCTTGCTAAAAGGCTGCTCACAGCTAAATTAGAGCAAGCAGCAACTTTTGATTGCTGCTGGCATGACAGGCAGCAGTCGAACCGATATCCCATCACTCTGATGTATTCACAGCAGACCCACATGTCAGATGCACACATCCACAGGTTTAGTTTTCATTCAGAAGCTCCTAAGCAACACCTGTTGCAGCAGCAGAGCGGCACTTACCGGTACTGGAAGACGGCGTGCTGCTTGGAGCACGAGGGGTGGTCGATGGGGATGTCGGCGATGCGGCGGTGCCGGCCCAGCAGGTAGGCACTCTGCCTGTGGATGTACATCACGGGCAGGAACTCATCGTTCTTGAAGGGGTAGAGGCGCCAGCGCTTCTTAGGGATCCGCGCCTCGGGGGGCTCGCTGTACTTAATCACAACGCCCCGGAAGGTATTGGTGTCTTCCAGAAGCGCACCTGACAGTTCGAAGCTTGGCTTCTCTTTGTTTGCAGCAGCTTTTTCTTTTGGTTTGTTATCAGACTGCCCCAGTTCGGGGTTCTGGTCACCACCACCCCCACCCCCCTCCTCGGTGTTCTGTCGGTGCTCTCGTCTTCTCTCATTATAAAACTCCCTCTCTGCTTGCTGCTCACGGATGTTCTGCACATCCCTCTCCCGCTCGTGGCCTCGAACTCCAGGCCTCTCGCTTGGATTCCTCCTTCTGTCTGAGTGTTCTCTGTGCCTGTCTCTGTCACCGCTTCTCTCCCTCCTGTGTTCTTCCTCTGATGGATGCCTCTGCTTCCGCTCCTCATTCCCTCTGCGGCTGTGGTCATCTCGCTCCTGAAAGGAAGAATCCCTTACAGTGACACATTGAAACGCAAAGAGCAGAAAATCTGCCCCAGCTTTTAAGACGATCACAGCCACACACAGAACACACTGAGCCTGGACATGCTGTGTGCAGATCTGACACACAGCAACATAAACTTCCTGCACTGCCAGACTGTTTGGATTGCTACATTTCACACTTATTAAAGACAAATCAAGAGACAGCACAATGCACCATCTGCTCCGTGGTGGCACAGCTGGGTTCACACACGTGTGGATGCCCAGTCGCTCCGGGCAAAGCCTGGGGGGGGAGGGGGGGGGTCCCACGAGGCAGTGGCCTGCCCAGATTCCCCAGATTCCCTCCCTTCCCTGACACCGCACGCTCCGAGGTTCAAAATGCAACATCGGCCAGCTAAGAAGCACTTTTCGTACCTCGCGCGGTTGAGTCCCATAGGTACAGTTACCGCTGCGAAGCCAGGAAGCGCGCAAAGCCCCGCCAACACCTCCGTGGGCAGGACTGGGCCTCGCCGCTACCGACAGCGCGATTTACCTGCTTCACCTTCACGGCGGCGTGATGCGGGCTCCGGCTCCGCCTGCCGCGCGGGGACCGGCTCCTCCGCCCGGACTTGCTCTTCCTCTTAGGCGATCTTGAAAACAACGAAAGGGGAAAATGAGCCGCGGGGCCACCCCGGCGCAGCGCGGGGCCCGCCGCCTCTCCTACCTGCTGCTCCTGCCGCGGCTGCCCGGGCGCGGCCCGGCCGGGGCCGGCGGCGACTGGCTGCCCCGCGCCGAACGGGAGGCGGAGCGCCGGGGGCTCCGCTTCTCGGCCTTCACCGCCGCCTCCCGCCGCCGCTGCCGCTCCCGCCGCCGCTCTGCCGCCGCCTCCATGGCGCCGCTTCCGGCCCGCGCGCTCCACCCGGAAGGACTTCCGCCGGCGCGGCCCCGCCCTCGGCCCAGCCGCGCCTGCGCAGCGCCCCGCCGGAGCCTCCGCGGGTCCCCATGGTAACGAATACCGCGGTCGCCGTGGTTACGGCTGTCGCTGCCGCCATGATACCGCCGCCGGACTCGCTGCTGCGCTATGACACGCCCGTGCTCGTCACCCGCCGCACCGAGAAGCGCTCCCCGAAAGTGAGCAGGGCCCCGCAAACCGCGGCGCCGACGGCCGTGCGCCACCCGCTCCTACCGTGCTCTGTTCTCTCCTCAGGCCCCTCCGCTGCAGGGAAGCCAGGCGCCGCCCGCACCGACCGGACCCGTCCCGCCAATCGCCTCCGAATCCCCGAAGCAGGCGCAGGAGCTCCTCAACGCCATCCTGCCGCCGCGGTGAGCGGGGCCGGGTCCACCCACGCCTGGCAGCGCCCGGGCGGACCCCTTTCGTGACTGCCTGTGCTTCTCGTGGCAGGGAATGGGAGGAGGAGAACCACCGGTGGGTGCAGGAGGTGTCCAGCGCGCCCGGCACCCGCCTGGACGTCGTCCAGCTCCAGGAGCAGCTGGACCTGCGGCTGCAGCAGCGGCAGGCGCGGGAGACTGGGATCTGCTCGGTGCGCCGGGAGCTCTACTCGCAGTGCTTCGGTCAGTGCCGGCGGCGGCCCGGGGGGAGGCACAGCCCCGCACCCTTGCGCTCCTTGAGCCCTCCAAACCTACTGCCCCACGGCGCTCCACCTTCCACAAGGTTCAGTACAGCCTCGGTCCCCGCAGGGCAGGGCTCTGTAACCATTACGTCGGCCGGGGCTCTCGGCTTCTACAGGGAGAATTTTACGGTGGCTGTTACTCAGCTGATACTCAGATGTTGTAAAGACAGAATAGCGAAAGATGCAAAGAAGATCAGCGCTCTCTTAGTTGTACCTAACCCGAGTTAATTCACAGTAGCTTAAACCTCTCTCTGTTACCCACTCTTGCAGGCTGATGACCTGGTGCAGAGGCTGCCATGGGTTTGAGCAGGATTCTCCTGCAGGCTTTTGACTCTTGAGGAGGCTTCCAAATAACAAAAAATAGTCACATTTTTAGGAGTTTGCCGTTAAAGCTTTATCGGATGAGCATTTCTATTGCCACCATAGAGGCTGTGCCACCACTGATTAATTTCCTAGCACTCGATGCTCCAGCCGGAATGTAACAACACAAAGCTAATTATTGTTATTTCTAGCGTCTGGTGCCTGCGGTGCAGAGAACAGGTACAAGACCCTGCACACCCAGCTGCACAGCAGTGACTCTGACAGGGTCTCTGTTCCCTCTCTCAGATGAACTGATCCGGCAGACCACCATCGCATGTGCCGAGCGTGGGCTGCTGCTGCTGCGCGTCAGGGACGAGCTGCAGATGACGCTGGCTGCCTACCAGGCGCTGTACGAGAGCAGTACAGCCTTTGGCCTGCGCAAGGCGCTGCAGGCTGAGCAAGGCAAGGCTGACATGGAGAAAAGGGTGAGTCGGGCTCTTTTTCATCCCAGCCTGCAGCTTTCTGCACACGACGCAGTGTGAGGATGTGACAGCTCAGCTCCCCCGCGCAGTCAGTTGTCTCTGGTTCCACGGGATGGCAGCAAAGATCGGCAAAATCCTGGCCCTTGCCTTTCCCAAGTTTTAATTGCCCTTCGGGAATGATGTGTTGTAGCTGGAAAGCTTAAGTGTACAACATAGAACTTCACAGAATCACGGAATGTCAGGTTGGAAGGGACCCTAAGGATCACATCTGGTTCAACCTTTCTAGGTAACAGTAGAGTTGAAATGATCTGGCCCAGCACCCTGGCAAGCTGAGTCTTGAAACTGTCCAGTGTAGGGGAATCCACTGCTTCTCTTGGGAGATGTTTCCAATGTCTGACTGTTTTCATGGGGAAAAATGTGCTCCTGGAGTCCAGTTGGCATCCCCTCAGCACTAACTTACACCCATTACCCCTTGTCTCCTCTATATAACTCCTTGTAAAAACAGAGTCTCCATCCTCTTGGTACCCACCCTTTATGTACAGAATTTGTCCCATCTTAGCTGAAAAGAGACTAACAAACAAAACTAGAGAGATCTGTGCTCTTTTCCAAGATTGCAGAGCTAGAAGAGGAAAAACAGGAGCTGGAGAGACAAGTGAGTGAGCAGAAAGCTCTCTGTGCAGCTACTGAAAGACGGGAAAACGAAAAGCGGCAGATAGAGGAAAAGAAACACTCTGAGGAGGTTCAAGTCCTGAAAAAAATGAATCAACAGCTGAAGGTGAGTAAAATCACACAGTTCCAAATAGTAAAACCTCTCATGTTGTAATCAGGTTTTAAAAAGTAACTTTCTCCTTATAGTTTTAGGAGTGTTACCTTTATGATGTGTTTGTGTTAATGTCCCACTTCTCTTTAAATTCCAATGGAAAGGGAAAATGTTGCTTTTCCATTCTCTACTCCCTTGCTCAATCAGCAACTGGTCAGGACTAGCGAACCTGAGGATGGCACCAGCAGGTGGGGTTAACTGAATTCCGGTCATACACTTGCTAGGGAGAGCCCAGAATTTGTTCAGAAAATGATAAATTGTTGCAGTTGGGAGAAGAGCAGAAACCTGCAGCTCAACCCCACACAGCAGAGGCTCCAAATTGATTCGATACCCCAGAAATCTACTTCTGCATAACTGTGAGGTTGCAACAGCCACCCCCCTTCTCAATTAACAACTAGAAAATCAAGAGAAGGCAATGGAAGATGTTTAGTTTCTTTGCTGTTGGCCATCAGAATTGCTGCCTTGATAACAAGACACAGCCTTTAACAATATCACCTCCTAAGAACAGCTGTGCACTAGTGCAGCAGGGACTGCACCACTACAGGAGGGATGCTGTGCATGCTGCTTTGTGAAAACAGAGCTTCTGAAAGGAAAAAAAAAATCCCACACCTTTTGAGTACACAAGCTACCAGGAACAACATAAAATATTCTGGCTACAGTTAAGCACACACCCATCACCCCAGGCTGCTCCCCTTCCCTTCATCACTCCCACAGTATCTCCTTTCTAACCCATTAACATCTCCAGGCCATCTCGAAATGTTTCAGGGCACAAAAAATGGACTAACTTAAAGCAAATGAAGCCCTGTTCCTCCCTCAAGCATCTGCCCAGCTGTGTAGGTACCACTGCTGTGGTTGATTTTGATGGCAGCTGTAGGAAGAGGACAAACCCAAGAGCTGCAGGCACTCCGTGCTTCATGGGGAGCTCACCCATCAATCTACTAATTGGGCGTCAAGTTGTCTCAGTAACTGAGAAACTTGCTGTTCCCAGCTACTTTTGTCCCAGAGTCAGTTTATGTTCCAGAGGCTGGAGTGCCAAGTATTTCATTTAGCTAACACAGCCCAGCCTGAAATCAGAGTGTTCAGACCACGGTTTCAACAGCTTTTATTTAATTTCCTCTCACTGCTTTACATTACCAAAGGACTCTTTCATTGTATGGAACCAGGGCCAGCTCTTTTCTTCTCAAGAGTGCAACAAGTGAGAATGCCAAGAATGAAAAGCTAATTTATGAAACATGCAGGAAGGAATGGGAGAGCTGAGGGAAAAAAAAAAAAAAAAAAAAAAAGAACCCAGCCTGCTTCTCTTCAAGTATTGCAGCATCCCCCAGCTCCTCCCCTGTTGTCTAACAGACAATTTACCACTTTGCAGCAACATGGGTTTAGTTTATAGGTTAAATCTCATTTGACTTACTGTCTCATTTGTTTTTCAGGCCCAACTTGAAAGCATCGTTGCAGCAAATAAGTAGATTATTATTTTGGGGGGGGGGGGGATTTTGCCCTCCAGGCAGTGCTCAGAAAAGCTGTCAGAGCAAGAAGGTTGCAATTAAGATTTGTCTTCATAAAACAATCTGAAATTCCCATTTGCTGATAACCAGGGCAGAAGAGCTCTGTTCTTTCTTCCTTCCTTTCTTTTCTTTCTCTATCGAAGAGTTGAAATTCAAGAATTTGAATTCTTTGTTAATTACTGCAGCCTCTTTCAATGCCCTCTCAGCATTCAGCTCATTGAATAGTCAACCTGTCCGGGGCTTGCCTGGTGGTAGTGTGTTAGACAACCTTCAAAGTAATAAACTACTAAACATTTCTCTCCCCATCTCTGTAGCATTAATTACTTTGAAAATGTTGTAGAAAAATTCTAAGTGGCTACAATAAACCTAAGTCACATTCACTAAGAAATTTCAGGTTTTGGGGGCAAGGGGGGAATGCTTTGAGTATGTGCAAGTTGTGTTCATTGTACCTCCAAACCCTTTGTCAGTCACCAGTGGTGGCCTGGGATGAGCAAGAGCAAAGCCCTCAATGTGAAATAGAGGGGTAGGACAGCATGCCAAGTGTCACTGCTTGGTGGAAGCTAATGAAATCTTTACATGAGGTAGGTGGCTAACCAGCAGGCTAACCAGCAGGCTAACCAGCAGGCTAACCAGCAGGCTATACATAGCAATCAGGCATAGGAACGTTTGTTCACTGCAGTCATCTGACAAACTCCACGAAGCTTCTTTCCAGAGGAAAATAAAAAAAAAAGAAAAACCCCAAACCAACCCAAACCAATCCCCACCACCCCCCAGCACTGAGCATCACTTGGGGACATGTTCTGCCAGCAGAGTGTTTACTGGCCTGAGCTGGGGATGTGGAAATACCACGATCTCCAACTGCATAAAGAACTTTCAGATGATGCAGAAACAAAGAGCAAGATGCTGCTCCTGGGAATGAGGCAGCCAAGGCCAAGCAGGCTCTGAATGGGAATTACAAGCTTTATATTAAAAAAGCCACTGCACACCAGAGCTGGTTTATGTAAAATTTAATAGAAGAAGCAGTTACTGCTTATGTTTGTATTTTTTGTGCTTTGATCTTTGTCCCTCCAAGCCAGTTTTCTTCTTGTTCTTATTCTTATTTTTCACGTTGTGAGTTTCATAATACCGGACTCCGACTTTCTTGGAGCGCTGCTGCCTCTCAGCTCGTCTCCTCTGCAAGGACACACAGAACAGATCAGCAAACCCACAGCACCACAGCCTGGACTTGTCTGCATTCTTTCAGAAGTTGGTCATTTTGCATTCCGCACACCTGAATGTCACTTGGTACTGAAGTGATTCTAGATTATCATTTAGCGAACAGACAACAGATTCTAGACAATCTCACTTGATATTAAGTTATTCTAGAACTGTCTAGATCTCATCAACACAAACACAAAACAGCAGCAGCAGCTGTTTGGAGACAGACCAGCAGTGCCCACCCAGTTCCAAGTCCTTCCATCTCCCAGCAGTCAGTGGGCAGAGTAAAGCTGAGAGCAGGGCAAGTACCCAAAAAGGGTTCTCCTTTGCCAAGTTCCTCCTCCTGTCATGGCTACCTGCTGGACCCTTTTACAGGACCATGCCAAGCTGGCACACCTCAGGTCAGCAGCAGGTGCCCTCAGTGACAGACCCTGCTCTTCCTGCCCAGTCTCAAAAGCTCCTCAGTAACCATGGTCAGTCCATGCATAAAAAGCCAGCTCTGGGACCCTGCTCACTTGTGCCCTACAAGAAATCAGACTTACCTCTTTGGATGTAAGCTTCTTGCAAGGCTGATTGTCATCATCTTCTTCCTCTTCTGCTTTCCTTTTCCTTTTCTTCTCTATGTTGCCTGCAAACAGCAGAGATCACACACTCAGTCATCTTCCAGAACACTCATCTGTGTGCAGAGCTCAGACTGGGATCACCATCCCAGTTACTCCAGCAGAGCACTCCTCTGGTCCTATTTTAACACCACATGTTCCTTACCAGAGACACTATCACTACAAACACTTCTCCTAAACAGCAGACTGCTCAAATTTCCGAGTCCCGAAGGATTCCAAGCCTTGTCAGAAGAGACTTCTTCCACATGACTTTGTCTTTAATCAAACTTACTATGAAAGCTGAAGCCAGAGACTCTGGAAGTCACCAAAGTGAAAACCTATAGCCTGAAGTAGCTCTGTGCTTTTATAACCTCGTAAACCCTTTCCACTCCCTCTGTGTAATATTACACCATGTGGAAGGGCAGCTGCTCAGATGCCATCTGCCCAGAGCACCACTCTTTGGGAAGGATATTTGTCTTCCCCCTCATTCACTAGCAGAGGGACAATCTTACTATGGACAGAAAGGCTACAGTGAGGTCATCAGACAGTCCTTTGGTTAGTTACAGAAAGATTGAAATAGCTTTAGGGGAAAAAAAAATCTGCAATCAGGAGTTAATGAACATTTTCCCCCCTAACTCCTCCTCTTCTCCTGCTTGTAGAATTCTTTAATCTACCAAGCTTGGTTTTACCTCTGTCTTCAGTTTCTTTGGGTTCTTCAGACTTCTGCATGGATTTTGCAAACACTTTTTCACTCAACTGCTTTGGGATTCTACAAAAGAAGGACAAAACAGGCAGCAGAAAGGGACAAAACAGGCAGCAGAAAGGGACAAAACAGGCAGCAGAAAGGGACAAAACAGGCAACAAAAGAAAGTTGTAACACCAAATATAACCATCTCTGAGGGATCAGCAGCTACAAAACCTGTTACAATGCTTTTGCCTCTGCAGCTACAGGGTTTGTGCACTGCACACAGGACAAAGCATAGTACTTAGCTTCGAAATCTTCACCCTCACAAAGCTGGTGGATGAGCTTTGCTAGATCTGGGCCTGCTCTGAGCTAGAACCCTCATGTACATACAACAGGGACCAGCTGCTGTATCCAGGCAGCACATCAGCTTTGGTACTGGGCAAGAACCCAGCACTGAGCAGTGGTTCAAGGATGCAATCCTGCAACCCAGGATATCAACAGATTTCTAATGTGCTGCTTAAGAGGGAGCTTTCCAAAAGGGAAAACATATTTAGTTATCCTGGTAAACAGAACTTCAGGGAATAGGCTTCCAAAGCCAAACTACACTTAGGCAAAGCTCAAATATTTATGGCTAAACCAGGCAAGCTGTGGACACTTTTGTGTGTGACAACAGAGGAACCAGTCAAGCAAGTCATGAATGGAGTGACACTACAGCAGAACCTCATTAACCCTTGCCCCCCCTGCAAAATACCTGAGCCCCTGACCAGACTCAGGTACCTTATTGCTGAGAATCTCTTGGCTTTGGCTTTATCCAGAAACTTTTTGTATTTTGCAATCTTCTCATCCAAAGCCTTAAGAACTTCCTTAGGGCTCTCCTTGGCGACTGGCACAGCCAACTGCGATTCCTCCTCTATGGAATTCTGAAGCTGCTCGTTTTCCTCTTCCTGCTCCTCCTCCTCCCCAGATGAGTCAGTGTCTGTCCCATCAAAGCCTGGCACATCTACAGGAACCAGGTCTTCCTCTGAGAACTGAGGTGCCACATTAATCCTCCCAAAGTTCTGCCGGACGTGAGCCATCAGCTGTTTCATTTCAGACTCTGTCTGTCTCTGCTCTCCTGCTGGCTCCACACCTGGTGCTGCTGACTCAGAGATTGTCTCACTGTTATCCTGGCTGGATGGCACAGCCACTTCCAATGCAGGAGGCTACAAGAAAGAGTGGAATGGACTCATTATCCATAAAGTCTACCCCACCATCTCCAAGAGCAGCACCTATTTCATATCTCTGCAAAAAGCCTAAGGTGGCACAGGCTAACAGTGTGATCACTGCTGACATTCCTGCTTGGCAGATGATGCAAAAGGGTTCAGACATCTCTGTAAAGAGCACTGCTACCTGCTCCTCACCAAGTTCAAGTGAGTGTCCCGAATCACCAGGCTTTGGAAGAGCCCAAAACTTGCAGTGCTCAAGTAACACTCTGGGAAAACAAACAGCAAACACAAAGCAAGAGGCACAAGCATCACCTGGGGACCTGCTTCTGCATTTGGTGGCTTCACAAAGAATGGGATTCTGCCTCTCTGCCAGTCATTGAGAACCATCTTGCTCACAGTCTGAATGTCAGGCTCACCACCCTGAAAGAACCCAGGAACAGCTTGTGGTTTGTCCTGCAGACATGACCATCCTTCTACAGAAACATTCATGTTGCCCATGTTCATTACCAGGCCACATGCTCTTCCAGCCTGCAAATGCAGGAAATTGTCACACCTTGAGCAGCTTTCCAGTCCTAGCAGCAAGTTTCTCAAGGAACTCTTCAGTATCCTGCCAGGAATCAATTTTGTATGTCCTTCTGATGTACTCTGGCTTGGCTCTTTCCAGCACAGCACCAATGTGGTCTTCAGGGCTCTTAATCTTTTCAACTTGAACCTGAAAGCAAACAGTGCAATATCAACCCCTGGCAAGCATGCATTCATCTCTTCAAACCCATCACCCTGAGGACAGCAAGGCCTCCCCAGCACTCAGTGCAGGCACATACCACTCCTTTCAGCACTATGTCTGTTTCTGAGTCTCCAGACGGATAAACCACGCCGGGGCAGTCGATGAGGAAGATCCTCCGCATCAGGGTGATGTACTGCCACACCTGCAAGAGCAGAGTGCCCCCATGTCACCTCCTGCCACACAGCCCTCTGGCTGCCTTTGAAACGCTTCAGCACACAGGAGTCATCTCAGGAACTTGCTATCAGCACACAGAAACACAACACCCCTTGGCACTGCTGTCAGCCAGCCAGGACGCACCGCACCGCGGATCCTCCTGCGTCAGCCAACACCATCCCTGTGCTGCTCCGCCAAGCCACCAGCTCACAGCACCCTGGGGAGGAAACTACAGCCACAGCAACCCCCAGTATCCTGGGGCTTTCCTCTCCCATGATCCTTAACTTTGGGGATACTTAGCAGTAAAAGGAACAGGCTAGCAAAGAGGATTCCTGTAACTCCATGGTCCTGTTTACTTGATCAGGGGGCTGGAGCACCTCTGCTAGGAGGACAGGCTGAGGGAGCTGGGGTTCAGCCTGGAGAAGAGAA
Source organism: Indicator indicator (assembly GCF_027791375.1). Lineage (NCBI taxonomy): Eukaryota > Metazoa > Chordata > Aves > Piciformes > Indicatoridae > Indicator > Indicator indicator. The sequence continues at coordinate 3,002,329 of NC_072042.1, read as the reverse complement.
GGCTCCAGGGAGACCTCCAGTACTTGAAGGGGGCCTACAAGAAGGCTGGAGAGGGAGTATTTACAAAGACCTGGAGTGATAGGATGAGGCATAATGGTTTGAAATTAGAGAAGAGTAGATTTAGGTTGGAAATTAGGAGGAAATTCTTCACCATGAGGGTGGTGGAATACTGGAACAGGTTGCCCAGGGAGGCAGAGGCCCCATCCTTGGAGATACTCAAAATCAGCCCTCTGACAGGGCTCTGGGCAGCCTGATCTAGCAGAGGATGTCCCTGCTTACTGCAGGGGGGTTGAACTAGATGACCTTTGGAGGTCCCTTTCAACCCAAACCATTCTATGATTCTATGAGGAAAGTCAGAAATCCAGCAGTGGCAGAGCCTGGCAGTACAAACACATCCACTCTGCTCTGGGAGAGCACCGGGAGTCAGAAGAGCTGAGCTCTTCAGATCCCAGCACCACAGGACAGGTAGAGCAGGAATTTGGGGATGCTGCCAGCAGTACAACTTCAGAGCAACACCTGCTCAGGTCCATTACCCACTGCTTGGGTCACAGAGCCTGTGCAGCTCAAGTGCTAGGCCTGAGAATGTCACTGAGCCAATTTTGCAGGAATTCTGCACTTGCATAGCTAAATTTTTATTGTTAATGCAGGGATCTCTTCCTACCTTTGTTTCACCTGCAATAGGGGCCACATTGCAGACCTTCTTAGACCGTAAGGTGTTGATCACAGAGCTTTTGCCAACGTTGGGATAACCAATGAAACCCACACTGATCTGCTTCTTGTCAGAGTGCAGCTGTTAAGAAAGAACACAGAAAGAAGACAAAAATGAGATCAGCTCCTTCCTATTGGGAGTAATGTGCAAGAGGACAAACCTATTTGCTCTCTAAGCTGACTTGTTGCTTCAAAAGGAAAAAGTGAACCCCTGGCATTCCCTCTTGCTCTAAAATTGCCTGGGAGTGTCTTGTTTAGGTTGAGAAACCAAGCAAATACAAAGGGGAGCTGGGCACAGAACACAGATGTGTCTTGAAGGGCCAGCAACTAAAAACAGCAGAAAGTGCCCTTCTTGGAACAATGAAGACACCTTGGAGGTGAACACCCTCATGAATGTGCACAGGCAGGGCATGACCAGGTGTGAAGCGTGATCCTTTCTTCTAGGAGCAGCAGGGGGACACTGCCTAGGAATAACTGAGGCCAGAGCATGGCAGTCAAACCCCCTCTTGCTGGATCTCCTCAGTCTGACAAACACTTGGACCACATTTGAAGGAACATCTTCCATTTTCCTTCCAGAGAGGGCAGCTTTGCTGTCACTGGCTGACAGAATGGCCACAGGGAAGTGCACTGAGCCCTACACACTAACAGCAGAGGAAAGTCCACACTAAACCCCCCCCAAAAAAAACAACACAACCCCCCCACAAACCACTCCATACCTTCCCAAACTGCCTCAGAAGCTGTATGAAGGCACCTTTGCCAAAGGGGTTTGTGAGGCTGGCATGGAAAGCCAGCGTTGGGTACTCCTGGGAAAGGACAGCAACCCAGCGCTTCTGAGGAGCGAAAGAGGACTCGGTCAGGGAAAGGAGCTGCTTGTGAGCAGGACATAGCATCCCCACTTGGGTCACACACACAACTGCCTATGAAAACTGCAATGGAAGAGCCTTTGAAGCACTTCACCAAGCCAACAGCTAAAAGGACAGAGTATTGTTTTTAGAAAAGACAAACAATTTCCCCAAAGCGCCTTCCTTGCTCGCTAGAACTAATTAGGTTAACTACATAAAGCAAACCAGCTGTGGGGGATATGGATCTTAGGCAGGCTAACATTTAGCAGACTCTAGAGACATCAGCTGAACTGTTAAAGCCAGACAGAGGAAGTAGAGAATTTGTGGCTGGTGAGTGTTGCTCAACTCAGCCAATCTTGGACAGATTTACACTGAAATCCTTACTTTTACAGCAGGCAAGCAGAGAGTTCCCATTAACCCAGCTCCAGGACGCCCTTTGAGACCAGCATGAGCCCCAAATGACTGGCAAGAGAATCAAAGCAGAAGCTACAAAAGGAACAGGGAAGGTCCAGGGAGTACCAGGCAGGACTGTGCTTACAGTAGCCCAAGTAGGAACAAGATCACACTTGTTCAGGACAAAGATGAGATGTTTCCAGTGCTTCTCCTTTTTAAGGTAAGATTCCACGTGAGGGGAGCGAGTACCCATGGGATCCCGGGCGTCAAGAACTTGAACAACAACATCTGATGAGTCTATCACCTGAAAGAGATCACATAGAAGGATCTTGCAGAAAGCCAAGACATCTAGAGGAGATATTTAGAGAATTTACATCATTTTCTAAACAACATCTTCAACTTAAAATCCTTGTACCCTTCACAAATAGCTGTGACTTCCCCCCAGGCCACTGAAGCTCAGACCAATGCCCAGCAGTTCTCCCCCTCTTCCCCAGGTCAAGAGCTGAACAGCTTTACCTGTCCTTTTGCATGCAGCACTTGGGAATGAAAACACTGCACAACATTAATTGCTGCAGCAGACAAAAACAACACTCACCCATCCACTCTGCAGCAATTCAATCCTGCCATTTCATAAAGGATCAGGACATAAAGTCTGTTTTCTCCATTAGTATGAAACACACAACCAAGGAGGAACCTGCTGTTAGCCCACTAAGGATCTACAGCAGGGAGCTGCCATTTTACGACTTGCTTCAAGCCAAGTGAATTTGTTTCACAGCTATTTCCTGCATTTTTGGCAGCCTCTTACCAAAATCTGTTTTGCTCTATCATTCCCAGAGCTTTTAATTCTAAATGAAAAGGTTTTAAGCTACATTCAGAAATTCAGAGCAAAATGTCAAGCCACTTCACACCTAGCAGTCACAGAGAGCACACAAACTACCCTTACAGCCCTAAATCCTTCTCAGCAGTCAAGGTGGCTCATGGGGAACTGAGGGTCACAGCCTTCCAAAGATGACCCTATCAGCATGCCAGATGTTTTCAGCCTAAAGAATTGTAAGGGGCATGTGGTGAAGCCCCAGGAATCTGAGAGAAGCAAACACTTCCATGCTGCCAGTCCATCTCTAGACCCTGCACTTTAGGGATGTTTGTTCCAGTGGGACACGAGCTCAAGAATCAAGCTCAGTCAGGCAGAGATTGGAAACAGAATCTCTGCTCTCTCCTACAGCTGCCTTTTTCTGTTCCTGTCCATGAACTGCACAAGCATCAGGAAAGGCTGCAGGGTGCCCTCAGTTCAACCAGGCTATCAGGAAAGCAACAAGGGAATGACACACTCAGGACATCTCCATAGAAAGTCACTGTCTAAATGTTTCCAAGAAATTCACAGCAAATTCAATTGTACCAAAGCTTCCCCAAGAGAGCACTGAATGGCTTTCAGAGCTTTTCTGATTAATGCTGTGCAGGATTTCCCACGCTGGGCTCAAGCACCTGACTTGGTAAAGGCTGAAAAACAGAGAAGACTCTACTGTGTCTTATAAACGTTGCTCACCTTGTAGAGCTCACCCCAGATTCTTTTGGATTGCCCTTTCTTATAGATGTCCTCTTGTGCTTCATCCCTGGAAGTGGATATTCAGAGACATCAGCAACCACAAGCCTAGGGTTAAAGTGCAGTCTTCTCTAAAGCCATTTACAGACAAATGAGAAGACAAGGCCCAAGTAACAGAGAGCTGGGTGGGATCTGCTCCCCTCCTCCCCGTTCAATCTACCCATGTGCAGAAAGATCCCCAAAACATGCATTCTTTCCAAGATCCCCATCTGCCCACTGATGAGAGCTCCTCATCTAACCCAGAATCTCAGTCTGGAGATATTCTGACATGCAACAGAAAATTAATTAGCAATAAAGACAGAAGAGTCGCACAGGAGCAAGTCTGGTTGAACACACAGGGAGATAACACGATTGAAAACAAACAAACAAACAAACAAATTCAGCTAATTTCACTTTTCCTCCTACTCATGACAGCATCTCTGGATGTGTTAGACCCTGCTTAAAGGACAAAGCTGGCCTTTAGAAGCCTAAAGGAGGAATGGAGTCCCCTTCCCTCTTTACCGCACGCCGGTGTCCTCCGTCACCAAGTCTCGGTCCTTGCCCTGGTCGTAGGCATCCGAGGAGGCTTCAGCATTCTCCACCAGTGCCTGCACGTCACTGGCTGAAAGAGTTGGTCTCTTCCTCTGGGATTTGGGGCCAAACGTTGTTTCAAACGTTTCAGTGTCAAGAATGTGAACTCTGGAGGTCTAAAGAGAAGCAGGTTGGTGAAAAACTCCCCCTCCCAGCACTGGTTTCCATCTGGTGACAGGCAGCGAGCAAGGCCCCAGCTGCAGGGGGACAGGAGTTACAGGCCCCTCTCCTAACAATGTTTGAGTTTTCCAGCTTAATCCCTCAGAAACACAACAGTGGATAGTTAATAACCAACAAAACACACTGTGCTTGCCAGAGAACCATGCTTCAGTTCTCGCTTGTCAAAGGCAATTAAAGCTCCGATGATGCAAATTCAGCTGCTATCTTTGATCATTTCTTATTTTTCTAACAAGTGCACAAATCTCTCCAAATTCACAGGTTTTTGTCAGGGACAATTACAGTCAAAACTGCAGATTTTCAAGCCTGTAATGAATGCCAACTTTTCTTGGACTAGCACCCAATTCACCGCTGAAATCAGTTGGGTTTGTTTGTGTTTCTTTGAACTTCTCCCTTAATTTCAGTGCTTTTTATGCTATAAACCTGGAACATTTCCGTATGAAGAACTAGCCAGTGGAGTCCAAAAGGACAGGTTAGATGTCAGGAAAAAGGCAACACTAACTACAATTCAATTTACTAGAAATAAAGGCTGCACACACAAGAATTTCTGAATCAAGATAAGAAGCAGATTGGAGTTTGGGATTGTCACACAGCAGCATCTGTGGTGAAGTGCCCTCAAAAAAGGTCCTCCTGCCACAGGAGCCAATAGAAGCATTGGCACCTAAGGTGGGGAGGTGTTGAGGTCAGCCAAAGCTACCTTTGGATGCTTTAGGGCAAGTTTGCTGTCACAGAATGGGGTTTTCTAATAAAGAGTAGATCTCACAAACTACGGGAAGCTAACATCCTGCTTCTCGACATCCACGGTGGCAGGCTCTCAAAAACATCCCTCCCCAAGTCACCCGCTCCAACTCTCCCACCCAAGAGGTCTAGAACAGACTGAGCACAGACATCACAACCAGCCACAGCAGGCTGGTGGCAGCTCTGTGCCCCCAGCACCCAGCTGTGCCCCCAGAGCCCAGCGACACCCACGTGCGGTTTGATCCGGTCGTAGAAAAGGGACATGGGCAGCTTCTTCTGCTTCATCACCACCCTGTAAGGATCCTTGATGACATTTTCCATCTCCTCTTGAAACTTCTGCAGGGAGGACTGCTTGATCACACGAGTGTTTCCTGAGGGGGAAATAAAATAACAAATCAACATTGCACCTGGCCATTCCCCTGTCTTAGCTGCTCTCCAGACTCCACTAACAAACCATGGAATCAAGAACACCAGCCACAAAAAGTAAGAGGGTTTTGACTTGAGACAACCCCCAAATCAGCACAAAGAACCCAATCTCTCTCTTTCCCATCATTTAAAGAAACTTTGAGAAGCATCCCTTGGACACTTAACCCACAAACAGATGGGTGAGACCCAGGAGATGATCAGAGACAGAATAACTCCACTTTAGAGGGGTGCACAGAGAGTAGAAGCCCAAAGCACTGACACAGGAAAGCCTGAGCCCACCCCCATGTCGGGGGGTCCTTTACCTTCATTTTTAATCTGTCCCACACAGCACTGAGACCTCAAACACCAGTTTTACCAGTTCCAAGCTTGCTGAGCCTGACAGTTGAAGAAAACTCACCAAACCATTTAATATTTGGTTCCACTCTTGCAACTGTGCCAGGTGCCACCGTTGACTGATACTGCAGAGGCTTGATCACTTTACCATGCTTGTTTCTAAGTGAGAGATGAGAACAGCTATAAATATGCAGGGGCAACACACCCTCCTCTGGAACCTTTGTTCACCAGGCCAGAAAAACACCAAACCCAGAAGTGCCCATAACTGGGGTCCCCTGAAATTGTTACTGGAGATAACATTGCCTGTAAAGGGCAATTGCACTGGCATGGGAGAATTGATGCCAGCCAGTGCCCACTCATGTCTCACTCCAGTCTGACCATGAAGGCTGCTTTTGTCACACCAGGAATGGCTTGTTGGGGGGCAGAGAGCCCCGAAGTACAAATTCCTCACAAACACTGCTCCTCATGGGCTCCCTGGAACTCTGTAACCAGCTCCACCCATCAGCTGGTGCAGAACACTCATCACAAGACAATTTCCACGTTGAGACCTGGCTTAAATTTAGCAATTTTCAAAATACATAGTCCCCAGAGTGCTCTCAAAACAAAGCCAAATCTGGCAAAACAAAACCAAAACAGCTAATCTGAAGCAGTGCTCTTGGAAAGCCCTGCAGCACCTACACCACGGCTCAGCCCTCTGTTACAGGGTGGAGGCTGCTCCACTGCCAGAGGCTCTCCAGGGGAGTGCCTCAGGGAAGGGCCTGCAGGGAAGTTGGGTTCTTCAAAGGTGAGTTTTTCAGTTCTGCTGTTAGGGGAAATGAAGGAATTCTGGGCATTTTGGGGGTCACGACATTCCAGTGAGCACACAGCAACTGTTCTGCATCACGTTTCCCAGCTGCACTCAGTGATACCCATCGCTGCCGTCTCGGGAGCTCAGGACACGGTTTCCCGGCACACGGTGTAAGCGAGCACACGGAGGAGCAGCTCCACACCCAGAAACGGGGCCGTTTGCTCCCGGAATGAGCACAGCTGCTCTCGGCGCACTGCCACTCGCCGCATGGGCTGAACGCGCTAAACGCGCTCCCTGTGCTGCGGGCCTCGGCGGCATTCCGGTAGCGTCACCGACAGTGCAGCGACAAGCGTCTGCTCACGGCCGGTAACCGGGCCCGGCCCTGCGCCCCAGCATAACCCGAGAGCAGCTCTCACCTCCGTTCCTTCTGCCGGTACATGTTGAGGCGCCGGATGGTGGCTCGGTCCCGCATGTTGTTTCCTCCCGCGCCCCCCACGCGATCTGCGGAGACAAGACAGAGTCAGGCCTGGCCCGGTCCAGGAGGCACAGTCTGGCCCGGTACAGCCCGTCCCAGACCCCTACACATACCGGGGTTGGTGCTGGCGCGGGAGGGGTTGATGGTGCTGCGGCCCTTGTACTGTGGCTTCACCATGGTGCTGGCGGGGCCCCTGCGCGGGGCGGGCAGCGCTCAGGGGCAGATCGGGGAGAACCGAAAGGCCGCTCGGCCACACACGCCGCACCGGGCAGGAAGCGGTGGAAGAGGCACTTCCGGCACAGGAGGGTCAGCGCCGTGACGTACTTCCGTTGCCTCACTTCCGGCAGCGCGCACGGACTTGCCGACCGCTTGCGTCCTCGGTCGCCATGGCAACGCGTGGAGCTAGCTCGGCATCGCCGCTCTGCTTCCCCCCGATCCCTCACGGCCCTTCTGGTCCTGTCCAGCCCCGCCGTGCCCTTGGGACTTCACAGGGCTTCCTCAACTCGGGGCCACGTCCTGTCCGCCATGACCCACCCGCGGGGCCCGGTCCGGCCCCACCAGGCCGAGGCTCGCCCGACCGCCCCTGTGCGGAGCGAGTGGAGGGCGGTGTACCACTGGGCCAGAGGGGTGACCCGCAGGGACCGTTTCAAAGGCAGAGCGGGCTGTAATAGCGAGGGTGCTGGCACAGGAGCCCTCATTGTTTGTGGAATGTTGTTTATTCACAGAAACATAATGAGAATCATTTGCGAGCTTGGCATTAACGCTCCGTTCCGTTCGCAGATGAACGCATGTGGTCGGCACACGGGTGTCTGGGTGCAGGGGCGCTCATGCGAGCACTGCTGTGTCAGAGCACACGGCAGGCCAGGACCACTGGGATGTTCACGGACGCACAGGGTTGTTTCCTCTGGGTTACTAACAATGGTTTTTAAACGTTAGAAATAACAATACTTTTAATATGTATGTAAAGAATTGCCCGAACAGGGCAGTAACTTAAATCTAGGCAAATTCCATGTCTGAAGACACAGCCTGCATTCATCTTGCTGCCAGATTTTAATAGAAATTGGAAAGATCCTCACCTAGGGGGAATTAACAAAGCTCCACTAAAATGGTGTTAATTTAGACCAGGGATTGGGCTGGGGCCAAACTGCTCAGCACGTTGGGGAATCGTTCCCCAAACCAAGGTCTGGCCCCGTGCTTCTAAATGCTCATTAGCAGCAGAGTGTTCACGGCGAGTTCCATTTCCTTCTAGTGCTGCTAATGCTCTTCTAAAGCCAGAACAATAACACAGCTCCTGCAGGTTTTTTTTTTCTTCTTTTGATGCTTTTCAGCATTTTGTTGTAGATAGTACCCTGTCCCTGTTGTACAACCAAGCCCAAATGAGTCAGAACTTGTGAGATGTGTTGTAAGATGGCGGTCTTGACTTCTCAGGCTGTTTTGGTTAAGCCTGTGATTTCTGTTGTATTTCTCCCCCCTCCCCTCCCCTTAATAGACTATTATCTGTGCCTTGGGCATTTAAAAAAAATACACATTGATGTGGGCATAAAAAAATTAATTCCAAATTGCAGATAATTGTTTAAGCTATCAGACTTGAGGCTCAGGCAGAAGAGTTTTCCCAGGACAAGTGTGTTTTCCATTAGAGTTGATATCAATCTGTCAGAAGATCCTTTTGATTTTCAGATTTTTTAGACTAAATAGTTGAGTAATACTCGCTCTGTTCTCCCCCACTCTTTCTTCCTTTTCCTTAAGAAAACACTCTTCTTATTGTTAGCAAGATACCTTGGAGTGCATCCAGAAAACTGCTGTCTCTTTCTGTGAAAGAATAGAAATAGCTTTAGACATGAGGTTATGTAATGGAGAACTTTTCTTGGTAATGCCTCAGAGTTAATTGTTGAATTCCCACGTCGAAAGCTTTAACAGGGAGGTCTCGGCACCACTTTCCCCAGCCTTGCTTTACAGGGAGCTCTCTGCTCCCAGTTGGAGTGTTTTGGGCTCAGAAGAGAAGATTATACTCATAATGTAAGGGAATTGCATTCAAACCAGAAGAAATTCCTCCTTTCAGCTGCGCTTTCCTCCCTCTCATGTTTTTTTCCTGACCAAAATGGCATTACTGGGGCCAGCAGCTGGTATTTAACTCGCAGTCCCCCTGTAGCTGTGGTTGGTTGCTTGTGTATCTGATAACACCAGTCAGACATTTCACTCTGCTAAACCCACTTTTTTGTTGCTCTATGACTCACAAACTTTTTGATTGCTCTTGATGCATCCTCCCAGCTCAATCTTGAACTTTTTTTTATTTTGTGTGTGTGTGTCTTCTTCTTAAATTGGCTGCAGTGGGATGAGTCCATCCTGCACACAACAGCTCAGGGCAGGGGGGGGGTTTGCGGTGGGTGCCAGGCCTTAGCATCATCGACACGAGTAGCTTGGCCATGGCTGGAACAAAATCATCCTTGGATTTCATGTGGCCTCTTCCTTGTCAAAATCCCAGGGAATGTGGTTGTGTGATGCCATCAGGATGACTCACTGCCATAATTACATATGTTCTGAGGGGTTATTCCCGTTGTATTATTAAAACCCAGTGATGTTTGATTTTTGGCAGGGACACTCTTCCTTGTATGATTACAGATTTTGTCAATTAAATGAAGGAAAGATAGATTTCCAAGACTTCAGAACAAGACTGGACTTGTACTCCCAGAACTTTTTCAGTGTGGTATTGAGCTCCTATGTTTTATTTAACAGGATGAAGGCAACATCAGCCATCTTGCTCTCCTTGTTGCTGTGAATCCCTGCAGAGCACAAGGACAGAAGTGGGCTTCTTAGCTAGCCTTCAGAATCACCCTGCACACAGCCAGAGCTGTGGATCATTTATCTTCACAGTAGTTTTCCCAGCTCAGTTCCTCAGAAATAGATTTTTGGGGATAGAGCTTACAAGAGCAAGAGGCAACCTCCTTGACAAAAGGCTCCAAGGTTGGTCAGCTCCTTAAAGGCTCCAAGGTTGGTCAGCTCCTTAACAGGGAGAACCAAAGTGCCTTGCCTCAGATCTGAAGTTCACCAAATGGTGACTGAAAGCAACAGGGGAAAGCTGAAGGGAGAAAAAAATCCAAGTCAAGCAAGAAAAGCCAGAGACCTGCTGGCTTGATATGTGGCAGGACCTGACCTGGCCAGCAGTGACTGGCAGGTGAGGTCCCAGCCCTGTGTTTAGCTTGTGCTGTAAATAAAATATTTTCTACCCCATGGCCTCTTTTCTTTCAGTGCTGCTCTTCCAAAGTCATGGAGGTTCTGGCAAGCAGCCCCAGCTGAGCTATGATTTGGCATTCAGCAGGGTTTAATATATTCTGTATAGATGGCACTGGCCTGATTTGTGGTGACTGGTTACCTACAGCTGCTGTTTCTGTTATTTTAACAGAGTTTTTTTTTTTTTTTTTCCAAAACCTTCTGCCTGACTTCTCTCTCTGGGAAGACTTCTGACAACAAAACCTGTAAATTTCTCTCAAATAACCCTGTCAGTCCTCTCAGACAATGTAACCCAAGCAGGAGTATTAGGGAATAACCTGCTTCACTATCCTACTCGGTTTCCTTTAATCAAAGCTCAGATTTCTTCTGAGTGAGAAATCATTGTAACATAAACAAGAGCTAAAGAATATATACATTGCCTCCACCTCCAGGGGGGTTGAGAGCCAGTAAGTGATTGTCTGAAGAGTGTGTGTGCACATTTCACTTGGTTGTGGCTGCTGAAAATGCAGATTTATGTTACACAGAGAGGTGAAGAACAGCCTCCAAGCACCCTGTGTTTGGTGACATTTGTCTGCTTGAGCCCCTAAATCTCAGCAAATGGGATAGAAATGAAAGAGTTCCAAAGCCACGACTGGAAGCTGTCAATATCGAATCATAGAATGGCTTAAGTCGGAAGAGACCTTAGAGGTCATCTGCTCCAACCTCCTTGCCATGGGCAGGGACACCTCTGAACTCGACTCGATTGCTCAAGGCCTCATCCAACCTGCCCTTGAACACCCCCAGGGTGTCCCCATCATAAGAAGGACCCAGAGCTGTTGGATCGAGTCCAGAGGAGAGCCACAAAGATGATCCAAGGGCTGGAGCACCTCTGCTGTGAGGACAGGCTGAGGGAGGTGGAGGTGTTCTGCCTGGAGAAGACTCCAGGGGGACCTTAGAGCTGCTTTCCAATACCTGAAGGGATCCTACAGGAAGGATGCAGAGGGACTTTTCACAAGGATGTCTAGAGACACAACAAGGAGGAATGGTTTGAAGCTGAGGGAGAGCAGGGTTAGAGTGGAGCTTAGGAAGAAGTTCTTCAGTAGGAGGGTGGTGAGACTCTGAAACAGGTTTCCCAGGGAGGCTGAATTCTTCCTTGCACTTTTTTCCCTATTACTGGGGTGAGGTACCCCAAAGCCCAGCAAAGTGCTCAGAAACGTTCCCATGGATTTTGGGTGGAATTCTGTCCAGCGACCAAGCACCAGTGTGTTCAGCAGTAGAAATGAAGTTCTCTGTGTGGCAGAGTTTTTGACAAGGACCTGTCTGTCTGTCTGCACATCTGGCAGCTACTCCTCCAGCTCAGGTGGTCGAAGTACAGAGCACAGACACATAGAGATGTGGGAGCAGCAGCATTCCAGTGCTGTGATCCCTGCAGGTACGTTTGGCTCCTGGGCAGCAGAGAGAAGGTACTGAGGAGAGGCTCCTTCTTTCCCAGTGGTTTCTGGGATTTGACTCCAGTTGTGGTGAATAAAGCAGAGGAGGCTTGTTCAGCAAACCCATTTATTTGTTTATTTGTTTCAAGAAGCATATTTTACAGTGATGCCATGGAGAGAACACCACCACAGATTCGTTTGGTGGGGCTGAAGGAGAGCATTTTTGTGCGTGGCAGTTGAGATGACACCAACCTAAGGGAAGCTCTGGCTTGGACTGTTGAGCTCAGGGTGCAAATCACGATGGTCAAAGGCAAAAATGTTTCTAAATTCATAAAGGAGGCAGCTCTCTGGGAGTGGGGACAGACACAATGCTCAAGCTAATTAGAGAAAGGGAAGTGGGGTTTAGATTTTTATGTTTTCCATCCTAATTTTTCTAAACCACTTTAATTTTAAAATTACTCCTCCTGATTTCCCTAACAGGCATTTTAAACTTTCCTTTGCTTTTCTCTCTTTTTTTTCCTTCGCATTTTGCTATGAAAAAAAAAAGGAAGAAAGAAGGGAAAAGGCTACAACAGAAAGAAGTTTATCAAGTTTTATATTTTTCCTCTTTTTCTAAATACCTCTAGAGGGTTCTCTGAAATGGTTGTGTTGATTTATGATGTGCAGTTTAATTTAGACATAATATTGCCAGGAGTTGGTGAGGGGGATCCAGTCGGTGAGGGGGATCCAGTCAGTGAGGGTTGCACTCCCTTGACTTGGTCCTCATTGGGAGCAGGCTTGGGAGGCTGCAGCAGGAGGGAGGGGTGGGTTCTGAGCAAGCTGAGGGTGGTGAAAGGGTAACTGCTTATTGCTGCTAAAAGCAGAAGGGAAGAAGGGGTTTGCTTACATGCAACACCACGGCACAAACAAAATGCTTGTCTCAGAGGCTAGCTGAGGCTAGAACACAAAGTGAGAGCTGAGCTTTCAGCTGGGAGGCTTTCAGGAATCGTCTGAACGTGATCCATAAACAACTCAGAGGATGACTTTCAAGAACCTCTTTCTCTCTCTGCTTGGAATGCTGCTCGTTTATCATTGTGCTGAAATGGAATCCCCTTTAACAGATATAACAGCTTCTTGTTTACTTAAACACAAAGTGGATGATGGGCTGAAAGGTTTGGCTGCCAGCAGAGCAGTCATGAGCAGCTTGGTACAGCTCCGGAGCTGAAACAACTGTGCAGCTCCCATGGCCTGCGCTCAGCCAAGTCAGGCTCAGAGTGGATGGAGCAAAGGGAGGGCTGAGGTGTCCTCTGACGGAACTGAGTCCCCAGACCAGGACTGCTGGAGTGAGCAGAGAGCTCTCCTGTGCTGAGCCTTATGCTTGCTGCCTCACTCTGCCCTCCAAACCTGCAGAGCAGAGGAGGTGATGTGAACACCAGCACAGCTGAGCTTGAATTCACCAGGGTGAGCTTTGGGGTGAGCTTTTCACTGCCCATCACCTCACCAGGGGAGCCTAGGAGCTTCAGTGGCACATCACTGAGCCACCCTGGGCAGATCTCTGGATCCAGGGCACCTCTCTGGCTCTGTCCCTCAGAACCTGAGGGCTTTTGCTGAACTCTAGAGGAATTAAATGTCTGCACATGTTTATATCAAGGAAGCACATTCTAAAATACCAGGGAAAGGGAGTGGTGGCCAAGGAGGATAGAGCTCTTGTGCAGAGAAGGCAGCATCCACCTGTGCCCTGCAAAGGTCTCACAAGGTCTCTGTCCTGCACGGTCCTGGCCCCAGTTTCTCTGCCCAGATGTCAGCTCTAGTAGAGCAGGAGCACTCGTGCTGAATCCAGGGAATTCCAGCTGGCACCATGCAGACCAGCAGCTTCTACTGAACTTTAGACTTTGCTTTTCCTCTGCAGAGCCTGAGCTGTGCCTTCCCCTTCTCCCCCCACCTGCCTACCCTCCTGCTGCTCCCTGGGTGATGCCCACGCGGCCAGACGAGCGCAGCCCTAGCCCAGGGTGGGGTCCTGCAGCTGTGACTGTGCAAGCAGAGTCACAACGTTTCAGCAACCTGTGGTTTTGGTAACCTCTCATTTTCTCCATGTGCTGCATGTTAACTGGATCCTGCAGCGGGAAATTCCTCAGGGGCTCCACAGAGCTCAGCTGGGGTCCTGTGAGCGCAGGGCAGCTCATTTGTGGCTGCAGTGCAGCTGGCAACGTTTTTCTGGGATTTTCTTAAAGCTTTGGTGAGTTTCCCTTCCACAAGTGAGTCTCTGTCCTGTGGGACACCAGCCTCCATAGGGGCCAAGGCATGAACCACACACTTGGGAAGCTGGGTTGTCATTTTTGGTTTGTGTTTGTGTTTTGTTTTGTTTTGTTTTTTAATTTGAAATAACTCTTTGAAGCAGATTCAGGGCAGATACCACTGACCTCTTACCACAAACGTTTAACATGTACTCGCAATGATAAAGTCATACAGCTTAAAACACAAAATAAAGGGGAGGGGAAGAGAAAGAGGCCACTGCTTTTGTGTGAGTCCAGGTCCCAGGTCACGGAGAGCAGCCACATGGGTCCAGCCTTGACCCCCTGGCTGCAGCTGTGCTGTGCTGGGGCCACATGCCTGGTCTTGAGTCAAGGCCTTTGGTCATGAAATCTCATATCTGGGTCCTTTGCTGGCTCATACTCCACCTCTCCTCCCTGCAGCATCCTCCACGGGGCCCTGGGGAGGTCAGCTTCCTTCTGGCTGTGCTCTCCTTGGCAGTGTCCATCTGCGGTCCCGGGAGCAGTGTGTGTGCAGCCTCCTTAAATACTGTGTGTGTGGTTCCTCTCGGGTCTGTGGGTCGGTCTGGGAGTATATGTCTGTCTTTCTGGATGTGTGTACGTGTTGGGTAGCAGTGCTCTGGTTCAATAAAGCTTTCATATACATAGCAGCAATGAAGTCTTGCCATCAAGTGACGTAAAGGGGCAGCTACTGGGCAGGGCTAGCGGCCGTGGCGGGGACCGCAGCCCCTCTCTGTTTGCTTTTCCTCTTCTTGGTGCCAGACTTGGCATCTTTGGTGTCTTTCCGATTTCTGTTCCCATTCACATTGCCTTGCTTTCCTTGCTCTTCCTTTTTCTTCCTTTTCCCTGCAGTAAAGCAAAAGGACATCATGAGGGTCACCAGGCAGAGAGAGCTGGCCCACACCCGCTGCTGCTTGGCCATTGTTTCATGCCATGCAGAGAGAGGGGCCCAACAGCTTCCTTGTCTGGGCTTTGCCCAAATGTAAGCAGGGAAGAAGGGTCCCATCAGGGCTTAGGTCTGTCACAGCCATCCTGCAGCAGCAGCACTGACACCTGCACCTCTCAGCAGCCACACACCAGGGCCCTCAGGAGCTCAGGAGCTTCCAGCAGAGCCTCTACGTCCACCTCCCCCTGCCCAAAGCTTCCATCCCTCTGCTCTTACTCACTGCTCAGAACCACTTTCCCTCAAAACACTGAACTCAGCTGCAATCCTTGTCCACCCTGGAAGGGGATGACCAAACCACCATTTGTCCTGCAGACACTCTCATTGCTGGGAAGACACAGAGCTAAGCATTCAGGAGAACTCGAGTGCCTGCAGTGCCCAGGCATGCTCTGTGCTGTGCTGGCCAGGGAAGAAGCTGAGCTCTCTGACAGCCTGAAGGAGTCCAGCACAGAGCCATGGAAATGATTAAGGGAGTGGAACATCTTCCTTATGAGGACAGACTGAGGGAGCTGGGACTCTTTAGTTTGGAGAAGAGGAAACCAAGAGGTGACCTCATTAATGGTTGTAAATATATAAAGGGTGAGTGCCAAGAGGATGGAGCCAGGCTCTGCTCAGTAGATGCCCAATGACAGAACAAGGGGCAATGGATGGAAGTTGAGGCATAGGAAGTTCCATGGAAACAGGAGGAAGAATTATTTCACTGTGAGGGTGACAGAACAGTGGAACAGGCTGCCCAGGTGGGGTGTAGAGTCTCCCTCTCTCGAGATATTCAAGACCTGCCTGAATGAGTTCCTGTGTGACCTGGTCTAGGTGATCCTGCTTTGGCAGGGGGGTTGGACTGGATATGATCTCTCGAGGTCCCTTCTAGCCCCTAACATTCTGTGATCCTGTGTGACCAGCTGTGTGTCCCAGCTGTCTGTCTGACAGCCCCTACCATCCACCCAAGGGCTGTGCTGCTCCCACCCAGGGGGCTCCCTAGCTGCTGTCATCTTGTGCTCCCTGCACCGCAGAGGGGAGTGAGCTGCACAGCGTGTGTGTGGTAGGGACAATCAGCTGAATACTGGAGCCTGACCAGGGGAGGGTGGTGGGAGGGGTGGTGGACATCCCACAGCTGCTCACCTTCGGGGCACTGGTTCTTCTGCACGGTGCATCGCCGCACCTCGGTGGTGGCAGGACACAGGGACAAGTCTCCGGAGGGAGCCTGCAGAATCCGCCGCGTTCGGTCTTCATTGCCCTTCTTGAAGCCACAGAGCTTCCTCTTCTTGGAGCAGGGCCCCCAGGGCCCCCACTCACTCATTTCACATTGTGCTGCCAGATAACAAGAGAGGCCAGCAGTGACTCTCATTTCTGTGTTGCTGCTCCCAGAGCCCATGTTCATCATTGTAACCCTCCCCTATTGCAGGCTTGCTGAGGACATGCATTTGCCCAGCAGCTTCCTATGTTTCCAAGGCCCCTCATGACCTTGCTGTGCTGCACGAACTCCCAGCCACCCCTCAGACACAAGGCAGCAATGATGGGTGCTGCTTCCCATCTAGGCTGGTTTTCAGAGGGCTCTACCCTGCAAAGGACTGGACCTGGTCTGTACCCTCACAGATAACCCCTCCTCTCTGAGGGGTTCACCACTGTGCCTGAGCACCACTCACCAGGACTGCTGCACTCCATGGTGCCATTGGCAGCAGAGTAGCCTTCGGGGCAGGTGACATAACATCTCCCTTTGTGCAAGTACAAACCTTCCTTACACTTTGTGCAAAAGTTTCGACTGAAACAGGACTCACAGTTCTCAATTTTGCATTCTGGAGAAAAGAAAGAAAGAAACAAACAAACACAAAGCTCTCAATGTAGTCTGATGTGAGCAAAAGACTCAGGAAGCTCTTGACTGCTAACTGGAGTTCAGTCCTGACTCTGAAGGATCTGCCAACAGCCAGGGCAAGTCTCTGAGCCTCCTACGAGGCCTGGTTGTTCCACTCAGACAGAAGTCAGTTTTCTTTGCCCTGTTTGCTGTGTTGCAGCTCTTACAGCCAGCAACAGTCATGGCCAAATTGAAATTGGGCAGAGTGGAAAAGATTTGGCCTCGTGCTCAGCTTGTGAGCATCAGACAGCCAAAGTGGGACAGCACAAGGATTAAAGTCCCATGCCAACTGGTACAGTACAGGCTGCAAAGGGGTTAGGTGGAAATTTGGCCATGAGGGTGGTTTGCATGAAACTTCTATTTTTCCATGTCCAGCTCCTTGCTGGTGCTCTGGCTGAAAAGAGCCAAGGATCTCATTCAGAGAGCTGCTTGGCTGTGGTAGATGTGGAGAGAAGGAAAGAAACTTGTGCAAGCAGCACCTTAAAAGCTGAAAGAGGAGCAGTAGAAGCTTCCAAGGACATTGTTTGGGCCATCTCTAGTGGCTGTTCAAAGGGAAGGAGCAGCAAAACCTGTCCTCGAGCTGCACTCAAGGGGTGTTAGCTATCATCAGGGTAAATGATGGAGTTATTCCCTGGGGAGGTCGCTGCCTTCTCCCCTTCATTACCACCACATCATCTCCTCTCACCTGCCCACAGGTGGCAGGATGCCCTGCAGAGCACCTCCACCCTCCCAGGTGTGCCCCTTTGCCCCCCAGCTGGCACTCACTGATGCACTTGTTCATGTCTGTGTTGCGAAGGCCGAAGTACCCCAGGGGACAGGAGGGCAGGCAGATCCCGATCTGCCGGATGTCGTTCCTCTCCAGAAGGATGAACAGTTTGGGGGAACATCTCAGGCACCCGTTGAACTCGGAGCACAGGTCACAGCCCCTGGCACAGCCCTGACTCAGCTCAGTGCTAACTGGAAGAGGAGAGGCAGTGGTCAGTGCCCGCACGGCCGGGCTTGGCATGCTCCGGATTCAGTCCCAGAACACCAGCACAGAGGAGCAGGGACTGGAGCGAGCTGAGGCCTGGAGTCCTGCTGACCTGCTCTGTGTGGCTCCTGGCACCGCTCCTGCCAGGAGCCCCAGTGCCCTCAGGTGCCTGCACTATGCCAATCACAGGCACAAGGGTCTCATCAGCAGCAGCAGGACCCAGCAGCAGCCCTCAGCTCTGCACAGCCCCAGCACTGCCTCCTCTCAGGCTCCCTGCCAGCTGCTTGTGCTGGGCAGACACCCATGAGGGACATGTGCCCAACATCTCCTCACTGTGTCCTCTCTTGGAGCTGACAGTGCTACCCTACCAAGCTACAGACAGGCTGCAAGAGGAGCAGGGAGCAGAGCTGCGTGGTGCTGGAGCAGAACCCTCTGACCAACTCTGCGCTGTGCTCCGAGCCCTGCTGTGTCCTGAGTCTCATCTCATTCTGACCCTGCTTGTGTTAACTGTATCTGGCAGGGCAGGAGATTTCACTGCCCCCAAAATAGAGGTGTGCTCTCATCTCCTAAGTCGAGTCCAAGAAAAATACTCAATCCAATGTCTGGAGAGTTTTCTGCTTTTAATTATCATATAAAATGCTGCTTGTTTTGAAAGCAATGGCATTCTTTGCAGGCTAGAATGCAGGTTATTTTTATTAGTTCATTATGCAAGCAGCCTCCTTGTTTATAGAAAAGCTGTGTGCTTCAAGTGTATTCTGTTAAATGCTATGTTTACTCCACTTCAAAAGCAAGCGTGGAGCACCGCAGCATTCATGTGCCAGACCAAGAGGAAAGAAAACTTCTCTCCTCCTGCAGTGACCCAAGACCCTGGCAGCTCCCCTGGTGCCTGTCCCTGCCCCATTGCTGGGTCCATGGGCACAGAGGCTGCTGTGGCCTTAGGAAACAAAAGAGAACACAGAGGGGTACCCCAGCCCCACAGACCTGCAGTGTCTTGCTGCCAGGGAGGTTTGCCAGGTCTGGACTGGGAGGTCCTCATGGCATTTTGGGCCTTGGCCCCCAACATTCAGGGACCCTCCAGGGGATCCATCCCCATCCCTCCTGCAGTGCTGGGCCTCTGTGCCAGGATCTGCTTCTTAGACAAAGGTCTAAACTGGGTGCTCACTGGAAATTGCACTTTATAGCATTGGCTATGACAACAAGCTTTCCTTGTTCTCACAGGGCACGGCAGTCCCAGCTTTCACATAAAATCATTTAAATATAATTTCATTTCAAACCGTTTTAATGTAAAACAGTTCTAAAACTGCCTTACATAAACGAGGGCAATGCCGGCTCCTGGCCGATTCAGCCTGGATGACCTGCGTGAGCCCTGAGCTGGAGCCGACAATCCGGGCTGGAGGGACGATTAAAACCCCATTCAGCTCGAGTCACACCGCGGCCTGACCACCCCAGAGCCCCACAGCCCTCAGCAGCAGACTGGCACTGGGCAGCCCCTGCACTGAGCCACAGGCTGCGGGGCAGCATCTCCCCACCCCTGCCCGGTGCTGTCCACGGGGTCGGTGGGGGCAGCTTCCAGGGCAGTCGCCGGCAGCTCAGGGCGGCGGCAGGTCCAGTGGGACAGGGTAGTGCCCATCCCTGCATGGGTATGGGACTCGGGGAGCTCCGAGGGCTCACAGGGACAGGGTAGTGCCCATCCCTGCATGGGTGTGGGACTCGGGGAGCTCCGAGGGCTCATAGGGACAGGGTAGTGCCCATCCCTGCATGGGTGTGGGACTCGGGTTGCTCCGAGGGCTCACAGGGCACCCCAGGCTCTGCCCAGCTCTCGGTGCTGGCAAACACATTCACCATCTGCAGGAACCGCGCAGCATCAGGAGAAGAAGAAAAGTGTTTCATACATACTTCGTCTTTGCCTCTTGCCCTTCATCACTTTGCTGCTGCCTGTTAGATCCATCGAGCTTAGAAAAAACACCACCACAAACAGTCCAAGCTGCATAGTAACTCTCCAGCGCTGCAGCCCCTCCGTCGCAGGGTGGTCGGAGGAGCCGGCTCCACAGCTAGGGATCTCTCTGCTGCCGCTACAGTGTCTCAGGCGGGATCAGAGACGAGAGTCTGTGCACGAAGCCTGATACGGGACCATATCCATCAACTACAGCAGCAGCAGCAGCAGCAGCGAGCTTAGGTAGCAGGTAACATGGCTCTACCTTCATCCCCGTGAGGAGCGCAGGGGCTCGGCTCTAGTCCCATCTGGGGGCTGTGGCAGCCAGCGTTAGCTGCTTGCAGCTTCCAAGTGCACTCGCGGGAACTGCAAAGGAAGAGGAGCAGGGATTAACGTGGCTGTTGACATCTCTCCCGTAGCAGCTGGGTTTAGCACTGCAGCAGGCGAGCCATGGGGTGAACGAGGGGAGCAGCATGCAGGGGACACGGCACACGGAGTGGCATCTCCCTCCATGCTCAGCCACAAGTCACCGTGTGGTTAATGACAGCCAGCACAGGTCGGGATGCCTAATGCAGCTTTGCCATCTGCCAGTGCTGCACACAGCCATGGCTGGGGCTTGTTTAAAATGGTGCCAGTCCCCCTTGGCTGCCCCTCCTCGGGTAGCAGATGGCCTCTGTGGACTGCCAAGTGCTCAAGATGTTTCCCATCAAGTGGGCACCTCTGAGCCTGGTAGCTGAGCTGAGCAGAAAGCGAGCCTTCAGTCCCCAGCTGGAGACGGGGCTGTCTGGGGACGGGGTGGGATTGTCCCTTGAGCTGCCCAAGCACTGCTCAGAGGAATTTCCAAACCTCCCAGCTTCTATTCCCGGGAGCAACAGGGAAGGGTCAGCGCTGCCTGTGCGGGCAGGGGCAGGGCCGAGCACAGGAACTGTTCTGCCCATGGAGGAAGGCAGGCATTCAGCAGCGAGCACAGCTCCAAGTGCTGTGCCCATGAATGCCCTCACCAAGCTGCAGCAGCAAGTGGCACAACATGTGTGGCAGGAGAGGGTGCTGAGATGGCAATGCCGGGAGGACAGGCTGGGCAGCAAACCAGTTGTTCTGCGTGAACTTCTGAGAGAGCAAAGGGAAACCCAGCGCACCAGGAAATTGCTGGGTGGCAGCCCAGCAGGCAAAGATCCAGGTGCAGCCAGCCTGGGAACTGTCGCATGCCCCATCCTCACCCTGGAGCATCCGAGACCTTGCTCCTGCTGCCTGTGCTGCCCAGCTGGGGAGCAGTGCCCTGCTCCCCCAGGAAATGACCCATGAGGTGGCTTTCCATGTGCCCTGTGGCTGCCACGCAGGAAAGGTGACCTCTGGGCTGTATCAAGAGCTCTGGCAGTGCCAGGCAGAGCCACACTCTTCCCTCTGCAGCTGGCAGAGCGAAGCCCCACCAACGGCTGCCATTGTGTGAGAATAAAGATGACAACATTCGCTCTGTGAAGTCAAATGAAACAGAAAATGGCTTTAATCCCTTTAGAATAACTGCGCAGGGGCTGATGCCCCAAACGGCCACTGACGATGGTGCTGGAACCCAGCCTGGCTGCAGCCTGCAGGAGGGACACAGGCTCCTGGATACTACTCCTTCCCATGCCCACCCCAGGGTGGGAAACCTTCCCGTGGGCCACCCACTGGAGCAGCACCCCCTGCTCCAGCCCAGCTGCAGGGTAGTTACAACTACAGCAGCAAAGCTGCCCATGGCTGCAGCAGACTGACAGCATCTCGAGTCACCTGCTGCATGGAGACATAGAATCATAGAATTGCTAGGGTTGGAAGGGACCTCAAGGATCATCCAGTTCCAACCCTCCTGCCATGGGCAGGGACACCTCATACTAGATCAGGTTGCCCAGAGCCACATCCAGCCTGGCTGCAAAAACCTCCAGGGATGAGGCTTCCACCACCTCCCTGGGCAACCTGTGCCAGTGTCTCACCACCCTCATGGTGAGGAACTTCTTCCTAACATCCAATCTGAATCTACCCATTTCTATTTTGTTCCATTCCCCCTAGTCCTATCATTACCTGACACCCTAAAAAGTCCCTCCCCAGCTTTCTTGTAGGTCCCCTTAAGATACTGGAAGGCCACAGTAAGGTCTCCTGGGAGCCTTCTCTTCTCCAGACTGAATAGCTCCAACTCTTTCAGTCTGTCCTCACAGGAGAGGTGCTCCAGCCTTGACCCAGGTCCGTGTGCCTCAACACCAAGGTGTGGGCACCTCTCAGCGGTTTTGCAGCAGCGAGGCTGGGAGGCCGTTGGGCACTGCCAGGCGCTGCCATCACCCTCCTGCCCCGACGGCTTTGAACTTTTCACCGCGTCCCTGCCGCGGCTCTGCCGAGCTGCCGGGGCGGGAGCAGCGCTCCCCACGTGCTCGTCGTTACAGCCCACAGCTCCCCCGCAGCAGGATTTCAAATAAATAATTAGTCGCTTGTGTAAACACCAACGTGTTCTGCACTTCCCGCTCTGTTTGCTGCAAGCTGCTTTATAAACACTGTCAAGTGCTTAAGCTGGGCTCTGGGAGTGTTTACCAGAGCAGCAATCCCGCTGCAACAACCCTCAGCCTCCCTCATCACCATGCCAGGACCCGGGCACCGCACACCCAGCTCTGGGGTGTTAGCTGGGGTGAGAGGGCAGCGTTGGCACAGCAAGGTCCAAAGCCTGCCCGGATGAGAGCTGGAGAGCTCGGTGCTGCCAGCCCACTCTGCCTGCCCCCGGATTTTAATTGCGGCAGCTTTGCAGGTGAAGCTTGGCCGCAGGAAGCCCAGGCTGAGCCTGCTCGTGTCCTGCCGTGTTTACACAACACTCACAGTTTAGGCAAAGTCCCCTCAGAGGGGGACAGCAGCAGGGATCTTCTCTGGGAGCAAACACAGCCCCAGCGAGCCAAGAGCCAGCGTGAGGCTTGTGCCGCCGCTACAGACCCCATCCCTCAGGGCTTGATCAGCGCAAGGGCAGGGAAGTGCTATGGGAAACCTTGAGGCCACAGCTCAGACCAGACGAGCAGGTGCTTTGTTTTGCCTGTTTTCCTTGCTGTCTCGCCTGAAGAGAGCCTGGGCCTCCATCCACAGCTGACCACTCAGCACAGCAAAGCTACTGGCACCCTGGGTGCTGACCCAGTGCCAAGACAGGTCACCAACACAGTCCCTGTTTCAAAACCTCCCTCAGAGTGTCTGCTGTGTTGGCCACCAGCAGAGGCTGCAGCCGAAAAGCCAAGCTCCCAGCTCTTCCCACCCTCACCTCAGGACACAAATTATGATTCTTTCTGCTATTGCAGCCATCAATCAAGCTCAGGTTGCTGCAAACAATTTCCAGTCTAAACATTAGCAGGATTTATGCCATTATCCCATCGACAGGAAGAATTCGGGGTAACCTGAATTGCTCTGACTTCGTGTATGGAGAGACCTGGCCCCTGCATCTGAGACGACAGTAAGCCTTGTTTGCAATTCAATCAGGATAAATTGGTCCTTGGGAGCTCCAATACAAACCAGAAAATGTAAACCATCCAGATAATTTACCATTAGTCCTCCTACACACAAGGTGAGAAAGACCAACCTTATATCCTCGGGATATTCGAGACCTAATCCACAATAACTGGGCTGCTGATGTATTGCCTCTGGCGGGGTGTACCGGGCTGCCCCTAATGTAAACGGGCTCTCTGAAGGTTTATGAAGCCCGGGAGAGAAGGACCAGATGCTTCTGCAAGGCCTGGAGGCAGCACAAAGCCCAATTACAGCAGCAGCAGCAGCAATGAACCCCTGCAAACTGCCAGGGCAGCTGCCAACAGCCTCTGGGTGCAGGGGAATTTGGGTTTCCAGGTCCTGGAGCTGAATTAATTTGAATTTCACCTTGGGAGTCTGTTCAGGGGATGTGAATCCACAAGGAGAACAGATTTGCAGGGTTTCATCCATGTTTGTTTAGTCCCAGCAGGCTCAAGCATGGGGACAGCACCCAGGACAAATCACCCTGAGCCCTCCCCAGCCCCAGGGCAGGCAGAGTCCAGCTCCAGGAGGGTTTATGGCAGCAGTCAGCTCCACACTGCCAGGTTCTCCAGCCTCCTGTCCCATAAACTTTACACAAGTCTGTCAAATAACAACAGTGGCACCCAGATGCCAGAGGTGCTGGGAGGGGAGCAGGAGGAGGAAGAGGAGAAAACAAGAGAGGGCTGCTGGGGAGAGCAGGGCCATGCACACGGATGGGTCCATGGGGCATGTGATTGTCCTCACTCACAGCATTATGAGCTGCTGCCTGGCATCTGAGCCAGCCAGAGCAGGGGCAGAAGGGGACAGCTCCCAGCGGGTACTGGCAGGGACAGAATGGAGACTACACAGGGGCTGGAGGAGACAAGCTCCTGCAGACTGGCACCAGGAGCAGCCGTGCTGTCTGAGGGTGGCACAGCTCCCTGGCACCACTGAAGCCCTCAGGCTAGTGTTAAGCAGCAGTAGGATGGGGTGATGCTGGCAATGGGGTGGCCCTGCTGCCACCAAGAGCACCACCCCTGCCTCCCTAGCCTGGCCCTGCCCCAGAGAGTGGCCGAGCTGCTTGGTGCAGCAGGGCTGGAGCTCAGCAGGTGGGATATAGCCAGCAGGAGAGGAGGCACCTTTCAAACAGCAGAAGCCCACACACGTGGTTATCTCACTGCCGCCTTGCCCTGCCTTGGCAAAAGTCTTCAGCAGGCAGAGCCTCCCCAAGACATCTCAAGCTCACAGCCCCAGGGAGGGAGCAGAGCCAGTAGGCTCTGAAGCCCACATCTCCCCTCACTCCCTGCCAGGAGACATGGGTGTCAGGAACCAGCCCCAGGTAGGTGAGTGCCAGTGGGCATGCAGAGCAGGGGCCTCATCCAGGCACAGTCAGAGACTGTCACTAGAGCCAGACTCGCTGGGCAGCAGCATGAGAGAGGGACAAGGAGGTGACCACCAAAGAGTGCTGAGTGCTGTCTGCATGGCTGCCCTGGTGCAGACCCTTCCAGGCAGAGGCAGTTGGTGATGGCTGCACAGGCACTGCAAGCTGGGGTGCTGTAGGACCAGCAACACCAAATCCCCATCTGCTGGGGGACAGCTTGCTCAGCCCTGCAGCACTCTCATTCCTGTATTACAGGCATCAAACAATGTGCCCACAGCACTGGTGCTCCCCAAACCCAATGTCTCTGCTCTGCCTGCACTGTCCTGCCCACTCTGGGTTGCCCCATGGCTGGAGCTCCCTTCCTGCTCAGCCAGCCCTGCAAGCAGAGGAAGGCAGCAGGGTGCCGCAGGCAGTGGCTCTGAGGCCCTCTTGCTCTTTGGGAAAGTTTCTCTCTCCCACTGTCTTTCCAAGAAATGTTTCCCTGTCAGCAAGGCAGAGATGGTGCTAACGCTACACGAGCAGCACTGTGGAACCCTCCATGGAGGAAGGTCCCAGGCACACAGGGCTCGACCATCACCACTGCCACAGGGTGTCTCACATGCCTCCAGCCAGCTAACATCTCCACATGCACACGCAGAGCCACTTTGTTCTGCTTAATCCTTGAAGCAATAAAAGAAGGCTGCATTAAGTCAAATTTCCGAACCAGAAGGTCTTCATTTGATATTAGATCCGAGTGCCAAGTCCTGCAAAATCCCTAACCCATAAACTTCACTGAAAAAAAATAAAATAATAAAACCCAATCTGGCAGCAGAGTTCTCCACAGCATTGTTGAGGTCTGACTCCTTCCACCAGCTTCTGCACTGCATTCCCAGGGTCCACAAGGCCATGCTGTGACCCACGGATGGGGAACACACCAAGGAGAGTCTGCTGCCCATGGCCAGCCCCTCAGCCCAGCCCTGGGGAGCTCTGCAGCAGCAGCATCTCAGGCTTCCCACCAGCCTCAGCCTCCTGCTCTGCTCAGCTCCTTGCCTGCCTTGGGCAGTACCCAGGCAGCTGCCCCAAGCAGCACCATGCTGAGTGGTGCCACAGGCCTCTCCCTGGCAGCCCTCGTGCTGCGGCATTCTAAAACATCAGGAAGTTTGGAGAAGGGGATTTCCATTTCCCTCTTGCTAGCACAGAGGGGTGGCCATGCTGCTCTAGAGGAGAAGGCAGCAGCGAGGCCCTGGAGCAGGCTGGGGGCTTGCTGGGTGCTGCTTTCCCACCAAAACAGAGCAGCATCTGGAAATGTGCTGGAGCCACCCCAGCAGACACAGCTCAGGCACTGCAGCCCCAGGAGCTGCCTGGGGCTTCAGCCACAGTCACTGCAAATCTATTGCTGCTAGGTGCAGCTCCATGCAGGTTCAAGCCTCCCACAGCTCAACAACTCCCCAAACACCAGCCAGGGACAAAAGGCACCAGAACAACAGCAACCAAAGCAAATTTCAGATCAGGAATTGCAAATTTGTCCGTATCAGAGCAGTGCAGACCAGGACACTGAAAACCTCACTCTGCCATCAAAAGGGACTCCTCAGCAGCCCTGAAATTCCCACAGCCTGCAGAGATGTGTTCAGCAGGTTCCCCTGCTCCTTGAGACCCTGAGTGGTCAGGGAGCAGGGGGTCTAATGCACAGCCAGGGCTGCCAGGGCTCTTGTCCCACATGAGTGTGCACACACTGAGCTCAGTAAACAATCCCCCTCTTATCTCAGTGTAGCTGTGTCCAAACAAGGACTGACAGCAACTTTCCACAGCTGACTCCAAATGCAGGCTGTTTGAAAGCAAATTTCCAGGGCTTACAGGAGCCCAGTGAGTCTCAAGCTGCTGTGCCCCTCACAGCTTCTCCAGGCAAATGCAGAGATGGAGCCAGGAGCACCCTTAGCAGCACCTGGGGCCTTCTGCTGGGCCATGTGCAAAGGAAACATCTGCCAGGAGTGAGCTTCCTGCAGGGATTCCCCACACTGGTTCTCCCACTGCCTGGGAACTCTGAACCCCACAGAGGCAGGAGCAGCCCTGACTCCAGCAACAGCAAACACAACTGGGGAAATGATCACCAGCCTCTGGGCATGAGCTTTCTGCAGAACAGCCACTGCTGCAAGCTTCTTGCTGCCTTTTTGAAGGAGGATGTCAACCAGCACCACCAGGACAGGAGACCCAGCTCTGAGCTCTGCAGAGCCTGGTGCCATTCAGGGTGATTTTCAGCAAAGGACATCCTGCAGCCAGCCCGTGCCACCTGGCTGCACATGTGGGAAAGCTGCAGTCTCAGAGGAGCATTCTCAGAGGGCAGGTTGGTGGTGGGTACAGCTGGAAGGCTGTCTCTGTTTGGCAGGGTCTCAGGCAAAGACAGGCACTTCCATCCTGAGGGGAACATCAGGTCACCCTGGTGCAGCAGCAGGGAAGGTGTCTCTGCTGCTGGTTCCCACCACTCTCAGCTGTGTGGTCCCTACAGGCCAGAGGAGGATCACCTGGTTCTCACCTCTGGCCTTCACTGCTGTCTCATGGCCCTGTAGTGCAGCAGAATCTGGCTCAGGTGCTGGAAACATGGAATTGATGCTTTGCCTCTGCCTGTGCATGCCGGCACGGCCAGCATGTCTTGACTGTGTTCAGGGGGTCACATCCGTGCCTCTGCACCCCAGCTCACTCCCTGCTGTGTCCCTCAGGGTGGTGCTGCTGCTCTCACAGCAGCTATGCTGGGGCTGGGCAGCTGATCCAGCTGAAATGAGCCTTTTTTCCAGGGTGGTTTCCAGGCATGTCGCAGTGTCGGCATTCCCAGGCCCGCTGCGCTGCTGCCCTCCTCCCACCCATCCCCTGTGGCCTTGGGATGAGGTGATCAGGCAGGCAGGAGCTCACCTGCTCCTGGGTGCCAGGTGGACTTTGAAGAATGCTCCATGCAGATGTTTCATACAACAAGTGCTGGGTCCCCACGGGATCTCAGCACAACCCTGGCCACCACAACAGCACTGTAAGCACTGCCCCAGGCTCACAGAGCTCCAGGTCATAGGTACCTGCTGACACCTGGGCAGCAGGGTGAAGGCTCCACGCCATGCAACATGCTTCTGCCACTATTACCCTATTTTAATGCCTTTTACTGCAAGACCCCTTCAGACCCAAACCACACCACCTGACCTCCCCCTTGTCTATCTCCAGGGCCATTCAAGAGAAGGCAGGCATGTGAGTTACAACATACCCCAGCAGTCCAGGGGTGACCATTCCCCAGTCACCCACACCCACATCTCACAGCACACAGACTCAGTCAGCACAGAGGATCGGGAGGACAGAACCTAAATCATCACCTTGACCTGAGCCCTCTGGGGACCTGTGTCCTTGCCCGGCTGCAGCCAGCTCCAAGCCTTCCCTACCCCAGCGGCTCAGCAGCCCAGAGCCAGGATCCAGCAGCACTTCCCTGCACATCAGCACAGAGTGCTACCAGGGATGCCTAATTATTGCCATGATCTTTGTTAACTACTTCCCCACTGATCACCGCCCCCCGCCCCCCCGGCCCGAAGCCCAGGGAGCGTGTACTTACCCCCCACTCTCTGGGTGCCTGCTGTGCCCCCATGGGTGCTGTCCTCTGCGGGAGGCCAAGTTAGGGGCAGCCAGGACAATACTGAGCCAGCAACTGCTCAGCCGCCTCGTCCCCTCATCGCCCAGCACGGGCACGCTCCTGGCTCTGGAAGTCAGCAGGAAGCCGGCAGGGCAAGCAGGGCACGCAGCCTGCCGGGACTGCGCTGCGGCCGGCGAGACCCCGGAGCTGGTCCGGTGTCAGCACCGAGCTCCAGCGAACCGATCGACGCTGCAACGAACCCTCCGCGTTCCCTTCCCGGCTCTGGCAGGGGACAGCACACAGCAGCCAAGCTTCCCTGCACAGCCCCACACACACCTTGGGGGGTGGGGGAGCCGGGGATCCCAGCAGCTCCGCTGTGATTTCTCGCAGCTCTCATTGTCTGCGCTCATTATCCACATTGCACAAGGCAAAACCCGCAAGTCGGATGCTGACAAGGCTTGCGTTCCTCATTAGCAGCCCACATTGCAAAAGCTTCATCTAAACAAACATGCATTCTGAAACCCTTACCTCTGACTTGTCACTCCCTCATCAACTGCTGAAAAGACTCTACTGGTTTCTCAGCTTTAAACCACTACAAGACCAACTACAAAAATCCACGGTTCCTCCAGAGAGAGTTACACACAGGTTTCTGTCAAAAAAAATGAAGAATACATTCATGGCGAGTTCATGGAGCAGTCTGGTGCCTTTGGGTCTGGGTATTTTTTTTGTTTCCTTGGTGGTTTTTGTTTTGGTTTGGATTGGTTTGTTGTTGTTGGTTTTTGTTGTTGGGTTTTGGTTTGTTTGGGGTTTCTTTGCTTTTGGTTTTTGGTTTTGGTTTTGTTGTTTGCTTTTTTGTTGGTGGTTTCTTTTTTTTTTTTTTTTTTTTTTAAGCAGGTTTCTAACAGCTTCCCAGGTTTCACGCAGAGAAATAAACCCTTCTGTGATGTGCAGGCTTTCAGCTCGTAAAGATCGCCCAGGCTAGTTCATACTCCATCAGCCCACGCTGCTCCCTGCGTGTGCAAAGCAGAAAATATGTGATCATATCAGAGCAATTTGCACATTAATAAATCCTGGTCTCAACACCGTAGACTCCATCCCCATCCACGGGTAAGGGCTTTTTATTATTATTATTACCAGAGGATCCAGCTTTTGTAAAGGCATCTAAGTGCAAACTCCTGCATGAGGGAATTCCACCCCACTAGTACCACCTCCTAAGAAAATATCCAGCCAAAATATTGTGACTGTTGCAAAACCCGGACTGGAGCTCCAAGAGAGGACCTTCCAGCACTGCCTCCAGAGCCAACAGGGTCTCAGTGAATTACTGCACTGACACCAGCTCGCTGCCTTTGGAGTCTTTTTTATTTATGGCAGTTAATGCCGAGTTATTGCTCACATCTCAGTGCTAACTGGCATATGAAGTCATCAGCTGTCACAACTGCATCTGTTAATAAACATGCTGAATATTAAAAGCAGCTTATTATGCTCTGGAGGGGGAAAGAACTAAGTGAAGAGCTCCAAAGCCTGCTTATGTTCGATTCCTGTGCAGCAGGAGGGAACACTCAGGCTCAAGCCAGCAGCGTGGCTGCAGGGAGGCTGTGCTGGGACACCTGCCCTCCACCACAGCTCAGCAGCCCAGGACCTTTCCTCCCCATGCCATCCTCAGGTCCCCATCCCTTCTCCATCTCAACTCAGAAGGCTGGGAGAGATGTGGGATGGATCCCTGTGGGCACACAGGGAAATGTCAATGCTCAGGCACCTTCACCAAGTCTGGCAGGCTGATCAGGATCCAGCTGCTTGCCCTTTCCAGCCTTCTGGTATGTGATGCCACCCTGACCTGGCTGTGCCTGGCAGTGGGCAGCCCCAACCTGCTTGCCCCCATGGAGGAGGCAGAAGTGCCCCAGAACTAGGGTAGCCTGGGGAAAGTCACAGGGCACCCCATCCCCTTTCATGGCTCCTGGATCAGAGGTTCAGGTGGGGAGGGAGCTCTTGCTCATGGGGCACAAGGCCACAGAGTACTGGACCCTGCACTGGTCTCCCTGTACAAGCCAGCAAAAGTGGGTGCCTGCTTCCACAGTGGCTGGCAATGCCAAGTGGCTGGCAGCAGCAGATCTCCATGCGTGAGTGGTCCTTGTCCCTGTCTCTCATGGGGCTGAGGAGATGTCCCTGGCTATGGGGCTCTGCTGAGAGCCCTCCTGCCCTGGAGGGTGGTCCCAGAGGCAAGGCAGTGTGGCAAGCCACCAACCAGCCTCCCGGTAGTACTCTGTGCCCCATAGACCCCGTCAGGCTCCTGGAGTGGGTTGTCATCTGCCTTCAGAGTCCCTGAGAGCCCAGGGGAACGTGGGCAGGTTGCATGTTCCTGCTTTGTGAGGTCAGGGCCCACTCCCACCCAAAGATGGGCTTGGGAGGACACGAGGGTGGGAGAGGAGGGATGGCAGTATCTGCCCCATCCTCCCTCCCTTACCATTTAGGACCATCATCCCCAGTACAGGAGGATGTTGTGCATCTTCACCCTGCTTTGCTGGGCCATCCATGCTTTCAGCCTCTGTAGCTGGGGAGGAGGCTGCTGCTTCTTCAAGTTTCCCTTCCCTCTCTTTGGAATCTCAAACTGGAGACTTGCCTCTCTCTAAGCCTTGCCTCTGTCTCTCCCTGGCTGAAGGTGATTTGCAGGCTGTGTTTTTTTCAGGGGTGCTGCAAAAACTCAAGGGCAGCTTTTCCTCTGCAGCCTGCTCATGTCAATGCACATGTAGGGGAAGTTTTATTCATCCTGCATTTTCTTTGGCACCTCGTTAAACATCCCCCAGTTTCCTACTCATAAACAGCACCTTCTGAGCTTGCTTCTATCTCACAGGAGCATGAGTGGATTTGGATTGAATATTTGGTCACTGCTGCAAGTCTCCTTATTAAAGAGATTTTCTCTTTATGTTTGGAGGTTTTGGGTTTTTGGGGGGTTTTTTTTTGTTTGTTTTTTTTTTTTTTTTTTTTTTTTTTTTGTTTTTTCTCTCTGTTCTCAGAAACAATAAAAAATCATCGAACATTACCCTGGGACAAAACCAGTTCTGATTTTAGGAGTGCAAAAACCTTAGTGAACCAGAGATCCTTGTGCTTTACGCTGGCATTGAACAGCCAAACTATTTCCCTTCTAATCTCCCAGAGCACCCCGGCCCCGGCTGACAGCTGTAGATCAAGTTTCAGTCTGGAGTGAATGTTTATAGCCGAGTACTAAAGCCCAAAGACAGAGCTGTGTAATGGAAACGCTGACAACCCCGCGGCAGGAGCAGGGCTACCGGACCCGGCAGCATTAGCGAGCGGCGCAGCCGATCTGAGGGCAGGCAGAGCCGAGGTGCCCGCCAGCTCCCTGGGCTTAGAAGGTATCGCTGCAGAGGACGCTAAACCACACTAAACCCGGCCCTAACGCCCTCCTCAATAAACCCAGCATCAAGTCCCCACAATTTCTTCCCCTTCTGACAGGCAGCTCATTTACCGGTTTGGTTTTCTTTAGCTAATGGCTGTTGAGGCTGATCCTCAATTAATCCTAACCAGGCTGCTCCTGTCTCTGATACAAAAGGACACGGAATTCCACATTTTTTAGCAGGGTGCAAACGCCAAGAGGCTCCAGATTGAAAGCAGAGCTACTGACTTGGGAGATTTTCCCTGTCGCCCACGGAAGTCCTTGCTGAACAGGTGCCCAGCAGCCTGGGCTCCTCTGGCCCAGCAGCAGGGCAGGGCAAACCTGGCAGTTCTAGCTCCCAGTGCCAAGGAGCATTGTCCACGGTCTGTGGCATGCTCCTGGGAACGCACTGTGCAGGGGAAGGGGCATCTGGATGTCTCTCAAGCACACAAAGGCTGCCTGAATTCACTGGTTTGGGTCGTAATAGGTGGAAAATCAAGCAGCAGGTTGAATCCTGCCCTGCAGGTATCACCCAGCCTGGGCAACCCTGCTCAGTCAGTTCCAGCCTTTCTCTGGCTGGGCTCCATATCCTGCTCTGCACAGAGCCAAGGGGAGAGCCTTGCTCCCCCATTTCTGCAGAGGGAGCACTGACTCCCCCACATCCCCCAGCCCAGCTTTCAAGCACAGGGTTCCCCTCCCCATTAAAAATCTGCCACGTTTTGGTCTGAGTTCATCCCTCTCCAGTTCCTGCCCTGCAACCCCTCTGCCTCTCCTGGCCAGAGGAAAGATCTTTCCTGCACGGAAAGCCCACCCTGCCCAGGGACCACAGAGACTTCCAGACTAGGGCTGAGCTGCCTCCTGCCAGGAGCCATGTCCTTCATCCCTGGGTGCCAGTGAGGACAGGTGGACCCTGGGATGCAGGTTCTGCATCCAGGAACTCCAGCACTGAGCACCACAGCTTCTGTCAGACCCAGGGCTCTGCACCCCCGACATTAACCCTGTGTGGCGAGGCAGCTACCAGTGCCTACAAGTTTTCAGCTGGCACAGAGGGTGCATTACTCATCCCTGGTGCCTCAGCAGCCTTTGATAATATCTCAACATAAGCAGAAAGCAAAAAAGACACTCGCCAAGAAAGCAGAAGGAAAGCAAGAACATCCTGAAGCTGTCTCTGACACTCCTCGCCTCGACCTGTGTTGTGCTGCTTCTCCGCACCCTGCTTCAACACAGGGACCTGCTCCTCAGAAGGTCTCCTTATCTCCAGCAGGATGATTGATAGCCTGGGCAACTGTTTTTAATAACACTTGAACACCTGCAGCCCTCATACAGTTATCCCCAGTGCCCAGCTCACCGCACAAACAACTGCTCTGGTTGCAAAGACAACGATCGGGTTCCTGACGGGGGCTGCAGGAGCCACGCTGGGGGGGCACGCAGGATCTTGCCTTCCACAGGGAGCAAAGGGAGCTGGCTCTCTGCTGGCATCACCCAGGCATGCTTCTGCTTACCAGGAAGAGCAAGCAAGCCTGGGCTCTTGGCTGGGCAATGCTGCTCAGTGGGCTGGCTTGGCAGGAGCAGTGCTGGCAGTGCCTGTGCCAGGAAGCGTCTCCATCCCACAGTGGCACCACAGCTGAGCAGCCATGAGCTGCAGAGCCACAGAAACAGCTTCGTCACAAAACTCTTTGTGGGTGAAGGAAGAGCAAGACCTGCATGGTCCATCCCACCCCAGACATGGTGCCTGCCTGCACCCCCTCTGCCCCCACAGGCAGGACAGGAGGGATCAGGCTTTTTGCTCAGCAGGCACAGGGCAGGGAGGCAGAGGTGGCCCAAGAGCCCCAGCGAGCTCCCTGCTTTCCAGGATCTCCCTTCCATGCATGCCAGGTTTTCTGACACTGTGCCCCGTGCAGGCTGGCCATTTCCCCTCTCTCCAAGGAGGACATGATGTGCACGTTGGGAAATGCTCCTTTCTCGTTGGCTTGAAGGCCCTTTTCCCCTGTTGTTTGAGGAATGCTGTTTGAATTAGCTCCACGGATTGCAAACAGACCTCGTTGTTTTCCTTTCCCAATGCAGGGAGGCTTCTGTTCTCTTTGGCCTGCTGGATTAACCAGGGGGCCTCACACACTGACCCCTCTCCAGCTCAGGGAAGCTAATTTAATCCCAATATTGTTACAGATCACAGCAGGACAGATCTCACAGATTCCTTGAGGCAAACCAGTGCTGAGCTCTGGCAGGGACAGCAGCACGCTGACTTTGGAGAGCCAGGAGCTGCTACCATTTTTTTTTCCCCATAAAATTTCCTCTACAAAACTCCTGAGACTGGAGGAAAGAAGTGCTGGGAGTGGGGGGGAGCACCCTGGACACTGAGTCTGAGGAGCTGTGTCACCTGCATCCCCAAGCATCCCCTTGCACACAGGAGGGTGGAAGGCCACTCTGGACCCCAGCTGAAGAGAAGGAGATGCAGGTTGGCATCCCCAGCTATTTCTTTCTCCTCAATGCACTTTCCCCTTGGTATCTGCTTCCAGGGCTGGATTTTTGAGGTGTGTTGTTAATCAAGCCACACAGGACAGCAAAGCCCAACAGGCAAGTGGGTTTGCAAGCACCTTTCTCAGGCAACTCAGCACTTCAGCTCCTCCCTGCCTCCCTTCCTTACACAAGCCAGAGTCCTCTGAGTTTGGTCACAGCAAAACCCTTGGTGGATATAGCCCTTTTGTCCCACAATGGATCCTGTGGAAGCCATCTGTGATGTGATGCTGGAAAAAGCCATCCAACATAAACCTCACTTGTATTTTCATGGGGAAGATCTGCCCTCTCTCATCCTGCATGTGATGCCTCAGCTCTTCTTCCCCTTGCTCTCACAATCTCACCTGAGATACCTCAGGAGGAAGCTCAGCTGTGCCACAAAGCCAGCCAGAGCCCAGATCCATCACACGGTGCTGATCCCTTTCCAAAGCACAACAACCTTCTCACTCTGCCTGAAGCAAGGTCTGCTCCATGGCCACCATGGGAGGGGACAACCAGCCCAGAGGGCATTCAGCCCCTGCAAACAGGGCAGGCAGGGGGACTGGGAGCCCCCAGGACTGGCTGGGGAAGCCCTGCCTCTCCCAGCATTGCTCTGGGGGCTTTGATGTTCGGGAAAAGTAAATTGCTTTGGGACGCTATTAAAGAGAAGTTTAAATGATGACACACCACAGGGCTGGGACTTCCAGCGTTTCTTGTAACTCCATCCAGAGCTGGAAGTGGAAGAGGCCACTGGCACAGCCAAGAGAGACACGAAACTGTGAGCCTCTGCAGCAGGAGTGGCTCCATGAACAGCTTGTCCCTCTCTAGGCTCCTGTCCCCTCCCTTCTGCCTCCACTGCTGTTGCACCCAGCAGCAGAGTAGGAGCTGGTGCTGCCATGGGGCTGGGCTGGCTCCACTTTCCCAGCAGCACAGGGCAGAGTCTGAGGAGCAGGGATGGGGCACCCAAGGGAGCCAGAGTCCAAAGAGCCAGTCCTGGGAAGCTGGGCGCAAGGACAGGAGTTGGGCATGTGGGCCCCTGCTTGAGCCCATCCTCCTCTCAGCCATGAGCAACTCTTGGGAACATTCCTGCTGGATGACATTTCCCAAGGCATTGGGAAAAAAAAAAAAAAAAAAAAAAGAGAAGAAAATTTTTTTTTTCTTCCCAATATAAATTCTTGCAACATTAAAAACCCCACACAATAGCTGTAAGCCCTGAAACGGCTGGGGGTAAAAAGCTACAGCTTGACATGGAAACAGCACTGCCAGCCCCAGCAACTGCTTGGATCCCAGATGTGAGGCATCATGTGTGACAAAGCCCCAGAGCAAGGACACGCAGGAAGCTTGCAATTATCGTGGGCTCCCATCACTGCGTGGGGACACGGGCTGGTGACCTCGAGACTCACAGGATCACAGCACATCACAGGTTGGAAGGGGCCTGCAGAGATCATCAGGTCCAACCCCCCCCTGCCAAAGCAGGATCACCCAGGGTAGTCCACACAGGAATGCATCCAGGGTTTTGAATGTGTCCAGAGAAGGAGACTCCACAACCTCTCTAGGCAGCCTGTTCCAGTGCTCTGAATTCCCCATCAGTAGCCTGCAGCAGCAAGAGCAGAGAACCATGGCTGGCTGGATGGGCACTGGGACCAACACAAGGCCCAGGGTGACCTCCTGGCTTTGCTCCTTGCTACCCCAACTGTGCCATTGCAGAGGGCAGGCTGTGAGCAGGAGGGATCCTGGGGTGATCTGGGGACTTTGTGCTTGGTTTCATTACATTGGGGTGGTTTGGAGACACTGCAGGCACAAAGCAGGGGGTCCCCACTCACCCACAGAGGGCTGCAGTGCTGACACCAGTGCTTTGGTTGTACCAAAGGGGCACCCAAGGGTGAATAGTGCCTGTCCCCACTCATGGCAGACATGAAGCCACTGGGAGTGTCAGGCTGCACACGTCAGCCCTGCATGCACAGGTACACAGCACTGCACTGAAACCAGCCTGGAGGCATCTCAAAGATGTGCAGATGTGGCACTGAGCAACATGGTTCAGGGGTGGATTTGGCAGCCTTAGGTTTAGGGTTGGACTTGATGAGCTTATTGGTCCTCCCCAGCCCTGGTGGTTCCCTGATTGCACATGTTGAGGGAATCCTTGTGCAGCAAAAGCTGCAGAAAGTGCTGGCTCCACTGCATTCTCAGAGGCTTGCAGCACACCTGTAATTATTTTAACCACAATTAAAGACTAACCCCTGTGACTGGCCCTGCACAGCCTGCCTGCTGCTGCTGCACCCAGCTGCCCAGAGCTCTCCTGAGAAGCCCTGAGCATGCTGCTGGGGATGGGCTACAGCTACCTGCTGTGTTCTAAACTAAATCAGAAACTGAACGCAGTGCTCTGCAAGGAGCTGGTTCTGAGAGGTTGTGGTGACTGCACAGACATGGAGAGGAGCAAGGCCCAGCCCCAGCACTGCAGGGAGGAGAAGGGGCAGCACAGGGGCTGGCCCAGCTTTCAGGGATGGCAGAGGCAGGGAGGAACAGAGGGGACCAGGAAAAAGGAAGCCAAGATGAGGAGGATGAGGGGAAGATGAGGGACTGTCTCATTTAACCTGTATCTGTGGCCAAACTTCAACAGGTGCTCCATCACCCAGTGACCCTTCTCCAGCAGAGGAGGTGGGGTGGGGAAAGGAGGCTCACAGGTTGAAATGCAAATGGATTTAATGAAAGAGATGTTCTCAGGAGGCCCCTTGCCATCCCCTCCATTCTGTGGTCCTATGAAAGAGCCAAACTGGTACCAACATCAACATAAAATACATGAAGTTATACTAAGCTAGGCTAAGGTGCAGTGGTCACAATACCCAGGCAAGCCACCCCTGAGAGCAGGAGAGGAGCAAGGTGAGAAGCAGCCCTAGCAGGAGATTCCTCTCTCCTTCAGCTTCCCCCTTTATGCTGAGTGTGATGCTCATGGGCTGGACACACCTGGAGCCAACTCATGTCAGCTGTGCTGGCTGACTCAGAGCTGCTGATGGCCTGCAGCCCATGTGGCCTGGAATTGTGTCCCAGTAAAACCAGGTCAGGGAGAGAAGGGCAGGATGGCTGCCATGCCAACACAGCTCAGCCCCAGTCACAAGCCCACAGCTCAGTGGGAGGGACGAGCAGAAGAGCTGCAGCAGCTCAGCCCTTTCTCTTTCTCTGCCTGTTCCCTTTCTTTCAGTTTTTGGAAGTGTTCATGACACAGGACCTTGAGGTGAGGCTGGCCCAGCCTGCACCTCTCCTCACCCCACACTGCAGCACTCAGTACACACAGTGTCCACTTCCTATCTGTGTCTGCACAGAAGCACTGTTTGGAGCTTAACCACCTCTGAGATGACAGCATGAAGAGCAGCATGGACTGAGGGTGGTTTTAAAAGCAGGCAGAGCAGAAAACAATGGTCCCAGGCAAAGACAAGAGTGTGTCAGGAGACCTTTGCTGAGCGCCCGTTTGAACGGTGGAGCCGGAGGTACCCAAGCCCATTTTGGGCTCTGAAGTGCCCAATACATGTGTGGGAAGCACAGTGCTTTTGCTTTGCATCTTTGCTTCCCTAGAAAGAGCTTAGATTGTGCTGGACAAAACTGCCTGTTGCCAGCCACTTCCAGATGGGGTCTCGGAAAATGTGCATTAGAAGCTGTCCCTTGGAGATTCCTTTTCTCTTACAAGAGGGAAGAGTAATAACGCTCCAGTGACAGTAATGTCAGCAAGAGAGCTA
The DNA here is from genome assembly GCF_027791375.1 of Indicator indicator. Lineage (NCBI taxonomy): Eukaryota > Metazoa > Chordata > Aves > Piciformes > Indicatoridae > Indicator > Indicator indicator. The sequence continues at coordinate 2,964,652 of NC_072042.1, read as the reverse complement.
CCACAGCCATGACAAATTCTCATGGTGCCTTTGCCCTGGGAGCTCTGGGGTTTCATTTCCAATTAAGCTTTTCATATGGGAACATTCAGAATTGTGATGGGAGATGAGGCTTCTTTTGTCTAAAAGAGAACATACTTTCACTGTTGCACCTGGCCCAGGAATAAGTTCTCCACTATTAAAATGTAATTTAATTTATCTCCATGGATTTTGTGATGACTAGGATTTGTCCTAAGGAGACTATTAAAGGAGAACTTTTGCATTATTAAATGTATGTGCTAGGAAACTGAGTTCTGGCATCCTCTGATAACCGAATTTCTTTTCTATCCTCCACTATATCCATCATGATAAAAGCCCCTGCCAAAGCCCTAACTCAAGCCATGCTTCTGGCATATGGTGAAACGAATCAGAAATAAATAAATATATATATTTATCAAAGAAGCCCACAAGATGCTCTAGTCCACTTTTTTTTTTTTTTTAATCAAAGTTTGAAGGATATTAATGGTTTACCTCATAAGGTAAACATTTGTAGCCCAGTTGCCTTCCTAGGGTTAAACCAGACACAAGTGGCTAGCTGAAACTGCAACTAATTTTGCTCTGACAGACTCCAGTCAGCTTCAAAATGAGTTTTCTTGGAGCTTGCAGGCCTTTGCACACTGAGCAGTGGCATTGGTACCTTCCCAAGGGGGGGCTGCAGGATGATCCCATTTTCCAGGGATGAGCCTGACAGACTCCCATGATTCCCCATATTTCTCACCCTGGCATGTCACTGTGCCCCCAGGAGCAGGGGGACCACTGGGGCAAGCTAGGTCCCTGCTTGGCCACTGGCATCTGGGATGACCTGAGGCAGGTCCCCTTGTGCTGCAGAGATGGCCTCTCTGGTATGTGCCCCACCAGGCTCTTGCTGTTCCCAGGTACAGCCTAAGGGGATGAAGAGGGAGGGCTGTTCTGCCTCCTCCAGATTGCATGCAGCAGCCTGGGACACAGTGCAGCTCTCAGGGCTGTATCTGTTCTCCTTTGGATGCTGGCTGGGTGAGGATGTCAGTGCAGCCTTCCTCCTTGGCAGCCCCAGGATCAGTGCCCCCCAGCTCCAGCAGGACGTTCGCTGCTAACCAGGGGGAACCAAGGAGCCTGGCACCAAACAGCACCCATCTCTGCACTGACTCCTGGCCCTGGTGAAATCTCTGCCACGGAGATTCAGGTCCTCCCTGTTCTCCCAAACCTTCCTCGAGCAGGACAGTGCCACTCTCCCCATGCCCAGCACTGTCATGGAGCCTGCTGCTCACTGTGCTGGCACTGGGGCTCAGCAGGGGAGACTCCACAAGTGATCTTTAGCTTGGTTCCAGACCCACGGTGCTCCTGTGCTCTCTGCCAACAGTACCTGCAGTGTTTGAGGTTTCCTGTGCCTCTCTGTAGAGCCTGATTTTATTGCTTCCCCAATGCATCAGCTCGTGGAGCAGAGCCACAGCAAACCATGCCGTGGAAAGAGCTTCTTTCCCGAAGAGCATCTCCAGGGCATAACAACAGCTCCGATCCAGGAGAGAGCCAAGATGATTTCACCACAAAGGCTGGCATCGCCCCCAGGACTTAGCGTGGTGCACAGCACCTTGTTGGCACGGCTGCATGCCCGCCCGGCGGGTCGCGGTGCTGGCGCAGGAGGACGCCGTGCCCGTGCGGTCCCGGCAGCGGCTGCGGGAAGCTGCTGCTCTGCTTTGCGTAGCGCTCAGAGCCTGGGAGCTACTGGTTGCAGGCATTGGAAACCAGTGAGCAGCCTGGAGTGGGAGAAGGGAGAGGGCTGCCAGCTCTCAACTGCTCTCGGCGTCAGGAGCTGGTGGAGGATTAGCCCAGCAGTGTGTCTTTGCAAATTGTCGGTTCCCAGAGTACACAAAACAAAGCTCTGAGGACCGAGTGTCTCAGCACAGAGGCAAAGGCGTTGGAAACCTGACAGCACTCTCCACCCAGACACAGACATGGGGACCCCTGCTCCCCAAGGTCCTCACAGAGCGCTGCCTGTCCCATCGCAGCTCGGTCACGCTGGATGTGGTGTTGGTGCTGGTGGCTCGGAGCTGATCCCTTTCTGCCTGCAGCCTTGTGGCTGCTGGCTGAGCCCCTCCCTCCCCAGACTGGTGCCCCACAAACCAGAGAGGGTTTGCTAAGTGACCACAGGTCCCTCCTGGCATGTCCTGGCACAAGGAAGCCATCTGCCCTGGAGCGTGGGGAGGCTGCTGGACTTGCTTCTCTACCCCACACAGCCTCAGCCTTCTCTGCAAGGCGTCAGCCCCGGGGGCTCAGGGCAGACTGAGCCTCCTGCGGAGAGCCCGCAGACAGGCCCAGAGCTGCACCGGCCAAGAGCAGTGCTAGGGGAAGCTGCCACAATCTAACTTCTACAGCCCTCCCAGCCTGGCGTTGTGTCCTGTCCCAGATGGGGAGGGAGATGCAGGACTTTGTGGTAGAGCTGCCTGTCCCCATTGCCCTCAGCTGACACCATGACAAGTTCTTCTCCCTGTTCCAGCTCTTTGCCTGGATGATACTGAGAGGCTTTGACGTGTGCAGAGTCTGATCAGGCCCTGTCCCTGTACCTGCCACTGCCTGAGTGCACAGAGACATGCCAGACATTCTCCCCACACTCTTCTTTCAACCACCCTTCCCCTAAAACCCACCACCCCGAACACACTGCTGGAAAGCAAACACGTGCCAGGCTGCAGCAAGGCATGGGGAGAGGCAACTCTGCCCACTGTCCTTTGCCCACTGCTCATTCCCTGCTGCCCACTGCCACCTTCCCACACCAGGCTGGGGCCTCCCCACCGGCCACCCTGTGGCGCACGGCAGCGGAGCTGGAAGCTCTGGCTCCTCGTTCCAGGGGAACTTCCGACGTTTCAAAAACTGTTTTCATTCTGGCTTGGAATGAAGACAAAATATTTGAGAAATTTCCTGGATAACATAAAGTTTAGAATAATTTCCCCTCCATACCCCAAAACGAGAAGAGGAGGAGCAGGGCTACCTCCCCTCTTGTCCTGCGTTATGTCATATCATGCCAGCTCGTGGCACCCGGCGCAGAGTTACAGATGATTTGTCACGGGGAGAAGTAAACAAAAATACAAATAATGTCAACGAGGGAGGAGAAATGAAATGCTGAAATAAGAAATTCTCTAAAACTAATTTTTTTTTCCTTTTTCTTTTTTTTCCCCTTCCTCCCTCTTTGTGCAAATTAATTCTCCATGGGAAATGGCTCGGATTTTCTAAAAGAGCAGGGTTTGGCCAAAGCAGCTCTTCTATTGTCCGGAGCAAGAGGAACACCCTGCCAGCGCTCCCCACCAGTCCCGGCCAACCACACAGAGAAGCAACGACGCTGCTGCAGCTGGGGCTGGCTCTGGGATGTCCCCTGCCCCTGCTCCGTGCCCGGGCTCGACCCCTTTATCTTTGTTTCTCTGGAGCCAAGGGCAGCGTGCTCCTCGGTCAGGCGGGCGCAGCGCGGGCCCCGGCTGTCTGCCGACAGAGATAACACCAGGATGGATAAAGCCAGGCGCTGGGCTTAACGGCGCGAAGCGGCGTCTCCGCTGGGAGTGGAGGAGGAGGTCGCATGGTCCCGCTCTGCCCAGTGCTGAGGGGCCATGGCTGGGAATGGTGCTTACCTTGGCTCAGCTCTGCCCGGCCGAGGCTGGCTCCTGCCCTCCCTGTGCCTGGTGCATCGCCCGCCTGGGCAGCTGCTCAGCGCCAGCACCGCTGCCCTTCGCCGGGGCTCTGTGGCGGGTGGACCTTCGGGCGCCGGCTGGCACCCATCCCCCTGTCTGCCCTGTGCCTCTCCAGAAAGGCACTGCTGGGAAGGAGCGCCGAAGCTCATGTCTCCAGTGCTGTATCCACCCCTTCCCACCCTCTTGGGGTTCGGTCCTGCCAGTTCCACTTGTGGGCTGTCCTCACCACTTTGGGCCTTTCTACCGCTCCCCTTCTTGTGGCTCTGGATGTCACCACAGACACGCTTTTATGAGAGTGGGCTTGTGCAAGGCTTGTATAAAGTGTTCTCAGAAATACGAGGTCTTGTCATTTGTAAAACTAATAAAAATGTCCAATAATTTTTACAAGGGAAAAATGAGTCATTGGATGGCACATTTCTCATTACTGGTATTTTACAATTAAAATGAGCATCTATTGAATCAATCCAAAGCTCTTATTGTTAGCAGACACTAATAACTTCCTGAGCTATTGAAGATACTCTTTTTTTTTTCTGAAGAAACATGACCCCTGACCACGGCATTTCTCGTCGAGAGCGGTATCCAGCTGAGACCAGCTCTGCTCAGCTCCTGCTGGAGTGGTTTCAAACACATCCTGATGAGACTGGTGGCTATAACTGGGTGGGAAATTGTTTTTAAGCCCTCAAAAATGTTCAAGATTTCAAAATTTTTCCCGCTCCACATGGGGATGGATCCAGAATTGTTCAATGTTTTTATCTCTCCCCCACCCCCACCCCCACCCCCAAAAAAAAAAAGTCCTCATGGAAACCAGCCTTGGAATAGCCAATGGCCATCAGTCAGGCTGAGCTGGGCAAAGCAGGGACTCCAGTGCACTGGCATGAGCCAGCTTCTCCTCCCAGGGTGGGACACCCATCCCAGACCTCATGACCTTCTCTGTTGAAAAATGAATCCAGTGAAACTTTCGCCATTTCACTGCAGTGGCTGGGTGTGCATGGCTGAGCGCCGGGCTGCTGCACACAGGAGGCAGACCAGCAAAGCAGGGTCATTGCCACCTCCTGCCTCCAGCAGACAGAGATTTTTGCAGCTGCTTGTGTTTCCAAAACCCTCTAGAAACAACAGGGAGGACAATACAGGGAAGGCCTCATTTTCAACAGGCGCTGAGCAGTCCATCTGCGGCTGTCTCCTGAAAATCAGCCTCCCTCCAGATGTGTGAGGATGGATCTTGGTAACCAGTCACCACCTCCTTTTGAAAACCCTGATAGAAAGTGAAGGATGATCTGGGAAGGGTTCAATGTGAAGCAGTCCCATAGCAGCACAGGGTGCAGCCTTGGGCTTTGGGTGACCACCTTCTCTTTATGTTCATGGTGGAAGCTCATTTGTTCTGAACTTCCTTGTGGAAGGAATGCTTTAGGGCTGTTCTTCTCCCATGCGTGGCCACCTGCACATCCCCAAGGCAGAGGGAGAGTCCCTTTCCCTGCCATGACATCAGGAAAGAGAAGACAAATTCTCCCCATGTGCACACAGAATGCAGTGAGCTTCTGGATGAGAAGGGACATCTTTCTTTCCAAACCCCAAAGGACCCTGGGCAGCCAGGCTGCTGTCATTTGTGGGGAGGTTCAGCCCCTATTTGTGCGATCAAACACGTGCAAAGCTGATGAAAAACTGGCATGAAATCCCAGTGCACAGCAGCAACAATGAGCAAGTGCTGGCTTCCAAGCTCTGGGTGCCCTGCCAAGGAGCTGGCAAGTACAGACCCTGCTGGGCTGTGGTGATCCAAATGCTGCTTTTGCCACTGCAGAACTTCCTCATGCAGGTCTGTGAGAGACAAGCCCCAACAGTCACCTCTCCAGGAGCCTGCTCAAGCCCTTTGTCAGAAACAAGTGGCCAGAAACCTAACACTCATCCTTGCTGAAGACTTCACTGTCCTCAATAGAAGAGTCCTTATCTGTGCTGAGCAGAGGACTGGAGCAGGCACTTGGTGTTTGCTGGTTTAGCAGCCCACACTGGGCACATCAAAGGGATGCTGGGCTCTGCTCCTCATGTGCCAGACTCTCTTTGACCTCTGCCCTCCTTCCACCCTCCTCATGTCTCTCTGGAGGGGCTGGTCCTTTCTCTTGGGAAAGCACTATGGGAGTGGGGATGCTTGCTGCAGGGCCCAGATGTTGGGGACAAGCAGATGAAGTTGTTTTCCATTCTCTGTTGTTGTGCAATGGCTCCAGAGCTGGAGACACTTCCCACTTCTTTTCCTTTGCTACTGAACACGGGGCTGGGGCCGACAATGTGCATTGTCATTTATGAGCGCTGCAAGACCCTCCTGGGACCTACGTGCATAAATCTTGTGCTTGCTTCAGCATTCCACGTCCCTCCTTGCAACACAGCTTCTGCCTGTGCCCTGCGTCTGAGACAGCTCTGCGGGAACTGGAGCCCTGCTCCCGAGAGCACCAGGCTGTGCTGCTGCCATGCTCCTCTGCTCCTGCTCCAAAGGGAGGGCCGTGGGAACCAGCTGCTAATCCAGGCTGTCTCAGCCAAGGTCCCGCTGCAGCTGCCAGGTGCCTGAGTGCAGCGCGTGCAGCGGGCACCGCCGGCAGCCGGCAAGAAGTGCCAAGAGCTTCCCTTTATGGCTGCTTATTTCCTGTTAAATTTTTATGGGATTTCCTCAGCGTGCAGATTTATGAACGTGCTTGCCTGGCTTTGGAGGCTCGGGAGCCCGCTGTGGGCAGCAGCCAGAGGCTGGCAGGGCCAAATGGGGAGACCTGCTGCCAGGAGGGAACAGGGCTAGGGTCCCACCTGGCTGCTTGGTGCCAAGGCAGTGATTGCCTGCGCTGAGAGGGCAGCCCTGAGCACGTGTGCCAGCAGCCCAGCCGCAGTCCCAGCCGCCCATCACTGCAAGGACAGCTCCCAGGTGTCAGCGCAGGCGTTCAGCAGCCGGTTCCCGCGGTGCTGCCTTGTGCCTGGCCCGGAGCGGGTTTGGCGTCCCCGCCGCGGGCACTCATCGGCTGATGTCGCAGGATTTCCTCACCCCGCCGGGAGAGCACAATAGCGAGGACAGGCTGCTCCCCAGACACCCTAATCCCTTGGCGATTGTGCCGCATTTCGGGGGGTGACAACAGCTCAATGAAGGTTTGCAAGGTTAGCAGGAACGTTAATCCTTACAGAAGAAAAATGTGACAATTATTTAATGCCGCGGCTGGGAGCTTTTGTGCGGCTCTTAGTTTGATGTGTTTGCACGGGGCAATGGCTCATCTAAAGTCCCGCTGAGGACAAATGCTGCACAGGCTACCTGGGCACTGGCTGCCAGTGCTGTGGGGTACAAGAGGGGATGGGCACCTGCGGTGGGTGATGCCAACCGTCTGTGCAGCCTGGCTCCCTGTCCCCTCCACCTACATCCCTTTGAGTTTTCATAGAACAAGGGAGTTCCTGCCATCACCCAATGCAAGCACAAACATGCGCACAGCCAAAGCACACACAGACAGCTCCTGGGAGCAGCAGAGGTTTTTGCTGTCTGAATTTAGTTTCAGGAAAATGGAGACAGTTCAGAGATGCTGCAGAAGAAATGCAGGTTATGAGCTCCTGCACCTTAAGTGTATGCTGTGGTGTGGTGCAGAGGAGGGGGCAGATGACTGGGGGGCCGAGTAGAAAGAGACAGGGGACCCTGGGTCACTGGACACGGACACCCAGGGCTTGTGATGAGATCCTCTGAGCAAAGGGTGGGGAAGTTGCCTCTTCCCTGCAGAGCAGATGTTCCCTATGGTCCCAGTAGCCCAGGGGTGACTTAGCAGGGTGGGGAGCACCCTCCATGAGAGCCTGCAACATCTGCCGGGGGCTGGGGAGACGTGCGAGTGCAATTGTGTCAGTGCAGAGCCCGGCCGCGTCCCAGAGAACAGCAGTTCTGGCATCGGAGTAGCCGGGAGGTGAAAGAATGGAACAGCCTGGGCGCTGCAAGCAAGTTTCTGTGCAGAGCTGTGATAGCCGTCGGGGATTTCTCTGGCTGCAAGGACGGAGGGCAGGGAAGGAAGGGATAAAACACTGAGATCACAGGCGGGACCCCGCCAGCTCTCCCGTTGGCAGGGGCGGCACCGCTGCACCCTCCAACCTGCTCCCAGGGCAGGGGCGAAAGTGCTAAGTGCTGCCTGACCCCACACAGCCACACCAACAACCCAGGGCAGCCGGACCAGCCAGGTTTGGTGGGAATGCAACCATCTGGACATGACCAACAAGACTGGGGGATCCTGCAGCAGTGCCTGGTGCTCCAGCCAGGCTGGGGTGTCATCTCTGCCTGGCCCGAGACACCTCCTGGGATGTCCCCTGTGTGAGGCCTCACCCTTCATCTTGTTCCAGCTTTCCGTATCTTACCTTCATGGCTGGGACACCAAACCAGCCTCTCTGGAGAGAGAGGAGCTGCAGAAGGCAGCCCCGGAGCACGCAGAAGGCTCCTGAGAGGCTCAGGGCAGCTTCTCCACACCTGCCCCTTCCCTGCCTGCAGCTCCTGGCCGCCACCATCCCCGCACACACCGGGCAAGGTGAGTGCCACCGAGCACAGGTCAGGCTGCCAGCCGGTGCTGGTGCTCGGCACCATCCTGGGTGGGAGGCAGGGCTCCCTTGCTCCCGCGGCGCCGTGCCTGCGTGCGCTGCTCTGTGCGTGTCTCAGGCGCTGCGGCTCGATGTACTTTCAGGCTCTGCAGGCAGAAAGCACAAATCTGCCTCTGATTAAAAGGGCCCTTTGTAATCTAACCTATACGAGCCTGCACTTAACACCCATCATCCTGAGGAAAGCCCAGGCTCTTTTCCAGCCAGTTGGGCTCCGTGCCTCCAGGGCAGATCTCCCAGGGACATGAGACTGCCGGGGCAGGAACTTGGATGCGTTTCTTGTGCGGATTCTTCCCCCTTCTAAAGAGGCACAATGGGGCTTTGCATGAGTGATACAAACATGCCAGTTGTACTTAAGGTTGACAAATAATGTAAACCACACAATCTGGTTTGAGGGAAACGACTTCACCACAATTTATTTTAGTGCTTTAAACATCACGCCAAACTCTGTAGTGAATTGCTAAATTAATGCCGGGCTGCCATCTAAATAGACATCTTCAGATCACAAGCATGTTATAGGGGGGAATGGTTTCCTTTGAAATGGTTCCCACAGCTTAAAGGCTGTGCAGAGAAAAAATGTGCCCAGGATTCAATCGTTGCCAACATGTGGTGGCCACATTTCTCTGCTGCTATTGGCCAAGATGAGCAGTAAAGCTGAAGAGGCATCATTCTAGGTGGAGATCAACCGGTGATTGCAGAGAGACAGGGGATGTCATGAGCAGCTCACTCTGAGGAAGGGATGAAGTGAAATAGCCTTGATTCCAAGATCTTGGCCTGGAAAAATGTTCCCTGCCTGGGAAGGCATCTGGTTGTCCCCATCATGCACTTTCTCAGCTGCTTGTGGTGCAGCAGCAGCAGCAGAGAAGCCCAATGAAAGCACTGTGGATGTTCCTTCCACTCTTGTTTTTTCATAAGCATCTTGGCTGCTGTAGCCAGCACTGCTGCTCTCTCTGCTCCCCTGGCTGCAGGGACAGTGGCAGATTTCACCTGCTCACAGCCCTGTCCCATCTCTTTTGAGGGAAAATTCTGGCAGATGCACTTGTCAGGGGAAGCGAGGCTGCAGGGGCCACACCTCACTCACTGAGGCCAAGAGACTGATCATGAAAGTTGCAGGGAACGAGAAGCTGATTTAACACCCTCCTTATCCACAGCTCCATCAGGTGCAGTCTGGAAGCTGCCAAATCCATGCAGGTGTGTTTGAGCATAGGATTCCCTGCAGCATTGCAGTGAGGGAAGACATCAGCAGTGACCCTGCTCCTCCCAGGGCAGCCCAGCCAGGTGAGAGCTGGGAGTGGGGCAGTACCCAGGGAGGTGCAGCAGAATGGGCCCTGCCTACTTCTCCACTGCCTCTTCTTTGGGTGGCTCCAGCTGTGGCATGCTGGGAGCTCATGGGACCAAAACCTCACCCAGTGCTCAGCCTGGTACTGCCCATGCTGTGTACTGCTGGTGGGGGGCAATAGGACCGTGACAGCTGCCCCCTCCAGCCAGAAGGAGCTGGGGAGGCTTGTGGTGGGCACTCACGCCACATGTGTGCTTCACTTCAAACGCCAGAGATACCCTGGCATCCAGCAGCCAGGCTGTAGCAAGCACAGTGTAGACAAAGGATGAGAAGACAAAGGAGAGGGAAGGGAGCTGTCATTCCCACCATTCCCACCCAGGCAAGTTGGGTTTTGTTTCCCCATCACCAGCCTGAAATCCATCTTCCATGCTTTCGTGGCTCAGTCGCTCTTTCCTCTTATGGTTTCCTTCAGCTGAGCTGGAGGAAGAATAAAGAAATGTCTCTCCGGGCCCCAGCCTCTTACAAGGCTCATAAATATGTCTCTGCTTAAAAACTCCAGGATTAATTAACTCATGAGTATCTCCTAACCAAAGCTCTGGGAAAGAGCACCCTCCTGTGCGGGAGGCAGCACGTCTGCGGGAAGCTTCCCCAGGGCCTCCTCCCTGCCCACAGATGCCTGACTGGGATGGACCCGGAGCCAGGAAATGCCCAGGGAACAAGACCCCAGGGCAGGGTCCACACACCGTTTGTGCCATGCTGAGCCCCCAGTGCCTTGGAGCACCTGGGTGCCCATCAGCATCGGGCTCCCAGGCCATGCTGCTGTGTTGCCTCCACAGTGTTTTCAATAGGTGCCTGACAATGCCCAGGCCTGGTGGTCTGCTGTAAATTGTGAGAGCTGATGGTGCCATGGCAAAGTTTGGACTAAGTTGGCTGGTACCCCAGGGACACCTCGTGTCAGCTTTCAGAATGAACCAGCTGCTGTCCCTCCTGTGTCACTCAGCCCCAGCTCCATGACACTTTCAAGCCCCTCACCAGAGCAGCCACCCCAGGGTGGCAGGGCTGCTCCTAATGGGCACCCAAATGCTACCAGCCCCTGCGCTGCCAGTGGGGCAGGTGGGCTCTGCCAATGCTACCCTCTCCCCCTCCCCATCCACACACTTCATTCCACTTGGGAAGTACAGTTGGTGGGTGCCCCTTGTCCCAAGAGGCATGGAGCAGGCACACTCCCTGCATCACCCCTACCCCATGCCCAGTCCAGAGGAGTGCCAAGCCCTGGAGCAGGCATGGAGCAGAAAGGGTGTTGCTGGAGAGTGTACAGGAGCAGCCTCTTGCCTGACAGCTCCCTCCACCTTCACTGCTCACTTGGGCTTCCTGACATCTGGGTGCTCTCTGCAGCACCCACGCCTCTGCTCAGCATCAGGTCTGCATTGCAGCCACTGCTGGGAGCCCCATGGCCACAGGCACCTTGCCAGGGAGAGGGCCCACTCTGAGGCTCAGCCATGCCCAGTACAGTCCCTGGGGAGGGAGGGTGTCTCCAGCAGCCTCTGGTCCTTGGCACAGCGTGGTGGCTCAGCAATCCAAGGTCTCTGAAGAGCAGGAGCTGCCAAGAGCCACTCCTTCCTCAGTGGATCTGTGCAGAGCTGGTACGAAACAAACAACTTTTGCAACATGTTTTGTTTTCCATCATTACATTTAAAAAGTAAATAAATTAAATCAATTTTGCTGCCACTTCACTATGTCAAGTGTAACCTGAGTGCTGCTGGAAGCGGAGGCAGTGCCTGGCATGAGGCCTCCCCCAGCTCCCTGTATGGTCGCCTGGCTCTGCCTGCCTGGCATTGGCTGCCTGGTTCTGCCTGGCATTGGCTGCCTGGTTCTGCCTGCCTGGAATGGCCTGCAGTCAACAACAGCACAGGGACAGGACCAGACAAATTGTGTCTGACCTGTGCCCATCACTCCTGCTGCCCTGCTTGCTCCCAGGAGCCGTGTCCCCATCCTGCATGGCAGGCAGGGTTCAAAGGGCTGGTGCAGATGTGGAGAGGGGCAAGCTGGAGTGCCAAGGCTGAGCAGGGACAAGCCCTGACACACCATTATGCCCAAGGAGAATGGCAGTGTCCCCTGTGGCTGGCACCAAATCTTTCCTCCACCTGCTCATGAGCCGCTTCACACCTTCTTCATTCATCCCCAGGGACAGTGCTGCCCAGCTCAGTGTAGGAAGGAGCGAGCTGCAAGTATCCATGCCAGGGATCTGCATGTCACACAGGGCTGCACCACAGACCTCCAAGCACTGGCACTGGCAGGAGGTGCCCCCCAAGAGCTGTTCTGTGGGCTGGTCCCCTCAGTGAAGGTTTTGTCTTGTCTGCACTGCGGGTGGAGGAGATGCCTTGGGGCAGCTCTCTGCCAATCCCAGTTCCCAGTCCCCACATTCTCACATGGCCATGCTCACCCTCTCCCAGGGTCAAAGGGGCTCTGCATACCCAGCCAGCACAATGCAGGAGAGGTGGGAGGATGCCCTGTCCCAAACCAGCTCCTCCTGGCAGAGGCTCTTTGGGTGGTGGGACTGCAGAGGCAGCAACTCAGGGACACCGCATGTGTGCCTGGGCAGGGTGATGCGCTCCGAATCGCCTCACAAATGCAGAGCAGGGAGGGGATTGTTTGCGCTGGGAGCACCATCCAGAGGCCTGGATTTTCTCCTCCCCACAAAGGCAGCTGTCTGCACCCGGGACAGACCTTGATTACATTGGCATGGCAGCCAAAGCACCCACTGATGTCATCTGAAGTGTAACTTGGCCTTGTTGTGAGAGGACTCAGCACTGCTTCCAGCTGGCCTCCTCACTGCTTCTCTCACTGTCTCTGGGACATAATTAATTTGCTCTGTTGGAGGGGTAGTTTCCAGCTAAGCAGGAATCCTCTGGGTTTACCAGTTGGTGAAAGTGGTTTCCAAAGCACAGGCCACCCTTTCTTCTCAGGAACCAGCTTGGAGAGGCAGCAGCAGCACCCTCAGGTTCCTTCCCATCACAGCACCACTCTCCTTTTTCAGCCCAGCCCAACAGTTTACCTCTATCGGATACCTCAGATACAAGAGGATTTCTCTGCACTACTACAGCAGCTTCACTGTGGGTTCCTTCTGTGGGCTGGTTGGCATCAGAGATGCCCATGGGCTCGCTGCTGCAGAGACCCAGTTTTCCTGGTCTTTAACATGAGCAGGAACATGGGATGGTGCTGCCTTTGGTCACAGCAGCCACCACGAACACAGATGCACTGAGCTTGCCCCTGCCCCATGGCTCTGCTGGCCATGTGGCACATCCCCAATGGCACCCCAAGCCCTGGAGCAGCTGTGGGCTGAGCCAGGCACTCAGGCTCCTGCTTCTTCTGCAAGGCTTCTTTCCTCTGCCTCTGCAGTGCCTGCAGCAAGGCTACCAAGTGCTGGAAGCTCAACTGTGGTTTGGTGACCCAGTTCTGTGACTCAGCCCCAGCTCCAGCAGCTGGAAGGTTGAGCACCTCAGAGTAACCCAGCCCTGGCAGTGTTGTGGTGCCCAGGACACTTGGGCAGCTGCTGGCCTTCTGACAAACTTCACCTGGTTGCCTGCAGAGGTGTTTGCTGAGCCAGCTTCTGCCTCCACATGCACACAACCAGGTCCCAGTGTCTGCTGCTGTCAGGCTCTGGTCTGAGCTGGAGAAGAGGAAACATTTCAGCAAAGTTTGACCAGGAAACACACAAGTGTTTAATAATAACATCCAAATGGAAACAAGGTTGGCTGCAAAGTCCATCCTTGGGGTGCTTGGTGGCTGATGTGCTTTCTGACAGCAGTGCCCCTTCTCACTCCAGGGAGTGCACCCAGAAGCACCACACCTGCCAGGCTACACCGGGATGCCTGGAATTCTGTCACAACCTGGCTGTCTGCAGCTTCCCCTCTCCTGCCCTTTGCCAGAAAGGCAGGCAAGAGCCTGCAGGGTCCACGTGGCCACGGCTCTGGCTGCTCTGAAGGTGATCTCCTGTTACCCAAATGTAAATGTTGATGTTTGAGGAGGGGAGATGCTGATGGAAATGGAGCTGGCCCTGTTTGTTTGTTAAAGCAGCGATTTTAAACAAGTCCTGCTCACACAGCTTGCACTTCGGAAGGAAGTTTTCCCAGCCATAATATCCTAGCTCAGCGCTGGGCAGACAATGGTTCAGCAGTTGCCTGGGATTAGCATGGTGAAATCAGCCTGCACAGCCTGGGAAGGGTGTCTGGGAAAGGGCAGCTGTGGGTTTTGTGCTGGGGAAGTGGGGGTGGGCAGGAGCCTCCCGGGGAGCCAGGGCACGGGCACAGTACTGGCAGCCTGGATCAGAGCAGGGCACTGCGCCCTGGCAGGGTCCTGGCCAAGCATTTCAGGACAGCCCTCCCTGGGCAGTCAGGATCTCTGCACTCTGCTTTCTCCCAGGGAAAAATAGTTCAAGTATGGGTTTATTCAAATACTTCCCAAAGCAGCAAGCCTGCAACCAGGGCACCTCAGCACCAGCAGTACCAGCAGTGCTTTGCCCTCTGGCAGTGCAATGGCTGTTCAGGGCAATGGGGGAGGCACCCCCAGCCTCACTCCTCCAGCCCAGGAAGGCATGAGATCCTCACAGAGCTGTCTGTGCTCACGCTTCCAGCACAGCTGGCTACCAAGCCCCACACTGTGGCTGCCTGGGCACCAAGGGCACCAAGCTCCATGCCACAGCTGCCCAGGCACCGAGGGCACCAAGCTCCATGCCGCAGCTCCCCAGGCACCGAGGGCACTGAGCTCCACGCTGCAGCTCCCCAGACACCAAGGGCACTGAGCTCCATGCTGCAGCTCCCCAGACACCGAGGGCACTGAGCTCCACGCTGCAGCTCCCCAGACACCAAGGGCACTGAGCTCCATGCTGCAGCTCCCCAGACACCGAGGGCACTGAGCTCCATGCCGTACCTACCCAGACACCGAGGGCGCTGAGCTCCACGCTGCAGCTCTCCAGGTGCCAAGGGCATCAAGCTCCATGCCACAGCTCCCCAGGCACCGAGGGCACTGAGCTCCACGCTGCAGCTCCCCAGACACCAAGGGCACTGAGCTCCACGCTGCAGCTCCCCAGGCACCGAGGGCACTGAGCTCCACACCGCAGCTACCCAGGCGCCGAAGACGCCAAGCTCCATACCACAGGCTCCTGGGCACTGAGGGCACCGAGCTCCATGCCGCAGCTGCCCGGGTGTCCAGGGCCTGGCGTCATGGCCACTGCTCCCTGGTGCGTTTACTTGGAGAAAGCAGACAGGGCTCTTGGAGGGTGGCGGAGGCGGCAGTGCCAATTCCTTTATTCATTACAGCCTCATATACAAATAAAATCTTTACAAGCTTGCCTTGAGCCTTTAAAAATGCCGTTTCGAACGTGTCATTTGTATTGTCTGACTCAGGCTGCCTTGCACCACGGCTGAGCTCAGGGGCAGTAAAACTCTGCTTCCACGTAAAAAAACCTCAATGAGTTTATTTTATTTGCTGGGGCAGGGCGAGAGAAGCACTTACCAAGCAGCTTTCCTGGCTCAGATGTGACACCCTGCTGCCCTGGGCAGGGTCACCCTGCCTGCTAGGGACATCTTACCCTAAGTTCCCCGAGCGACATCTCACCCCAGGACTCCCCCAGGATGAGGGTCGTGGGGCCTTGGCAAGCCTCTGCAGATGTCACACTCCTGCTCCCTTCTGCCCACAGCAGGATTCCCCAGATGGCTCTGGCTGGAGCCTCATGAGCACCCCATTCCTGGTGGCCCCAGCCCCTCAAGCAATCCTTGTCACTCAGAACCCCGTGCCCAGCGACTCACAGGGTGTTTTTGCAGAGGGCCAGGGGGCAGAGCCTCCTGCCACCTCACATGTTTCTACTTGGGACATCCCAGAGAGCGGCTGTGGCAATGCCTGCGATGCCACAAACATCAGAGGAAGATGCAGAAGATTAAAGCGAGTCTGCCCCTGCCACCCCTTCGGCTGCTCTGCGAATGCCAAGGCGTGAAAGCTCTGACTCCGGAGGTGCACATGGAAAAGCTCCACCAAGGGGAATTAATTGCAGGAGCACTGGCCCGTAGCATGGAGATTTTTTCATTAAGGGCTCAGATGAAGCTTTCTGTTTCTTCCTCTCCTTGGTGAATCTTATTGTGATTAAATTAAAGGAATTCTCGTTAAAATGTTAATATCCTTCTAAGACCGTTTGTTGTTTTTCTCAGCTGCCTCTGGTCTCTTTAGAGCCTTTGCTGCCTTTCCCTAACGTTTTCCAGCTCTTCCTCCCTCTTCACGCTGCCCTCCCTCCTCTTTGCAAGCAAGCTGGAAAGTTACAGTTGTGGTTGACTCGTGGCTGCGGGTGGTGACTCACACCGAGGATCCCCACTCACAGCTCATAAACAGGAGGGAGAAACACACTGCTCTGCTGCCCAGGGCCTGGGGCTGCACCCCGGGGGCCTCCTGATGGGGTGGGGACAAGGATGGGACATGCCTTCCTACTGCCACCCATGCCTCTCCCTGCTCCACAGGGCAAACCCAAGGCAAAGCCTGGGGGGCCAGAGTAGAGCTGAGCTCATCCTGATAACCCCGGCCCTGGCACAGCCCCTGCCTGATCCCCTCCAGCACCAGGCATACAGGGTCCAGCAGCTCCCATCTGCGTTGCTCACACTGCTTGGCACATGGCTGTCCTTCAGGGTGTCTCCCCTGGTCCCACACCCTATGTGAGCAGCTACCCCAGCTACCCCACTGAAGCTCAGTCAGCTTCAGTGACCCTGCAGCAGCACCTAAAAACTTGTGCAAAGTTACTAAAAAGTAGAGGAACTATAGGTTTTTTTCCACAGCTAAGGAAAAAAAAAAAAGAGAAAAGCTTATTTGTGGGCATTTTCCATCCAGGAGCATCCAATGCAAGTGCACTGTTCCTCTTTGAATTCCTAAGCATCTGGTGTTTTGTGCTGGTAGATTTTAATATTCTTTTCATTACTGATATCTAATACAGACAAGTCTTGAGGCTTACACAAAACATATGTGAACCTAATTTGTTTTTACTGTGCCACATGTTTTTACTCCCTGCATCATTCAATTAGCTTTTTTGGTTGTTTTTTTTTTTTTTTTCTCTTAACCATGTGATCAGCAAAAAAAAAAAAAAACCAAACCCCAAAAAACAAACAACCTTAATGCTATTTTTAAGCGTGGTAAGAAAGTGAAAAACACATTTACGGTGACAGCAGAGCAAGAGGAGCTCAGATCCCCCTCTGCAGAAAGAGCTGCTCCAGACTGACAGCAGAACGTGCTGCTGATGCTGGGAAAGCAGCACTGCTTTAGCAGAGCAGCTTGGAAAAGCTCTGCACTGCTTCTGAGGCAGTGTTCTGAAGAGCTCTGGGCTTGGAGTCATTTGTCTGATTGACTGAGGTGAGAATGGGCTTCATAAAAATACATCTGTGGCCACCAAACCACCAGCATCCCCCTGCCATGGGGAAATCGCTTTCTTCCTACCCTTCATCCTGCTCAGGAGCCTTCTCCACTTTTCCTTCTGACATCCCTCTGGAGAGGTGGACATGAATTTATTGACTAAATCATCCTTAATGCTCCTTTTATTCCCTTAAGTCAGCCAAGTGTTTGAAGTATTCATCCAGGGAATATGGGAGGACAAGTAACCATTAGCTGCCACCACTGCAGCACTGATGAGTTGGTGCTTTGTTCACTGCTCTGCTGTGGTGTCCCCAGGCAGCTGCTCGGGTTGAGGTTGAGCTTATTTGGGAGTTTTGGAGCCTGGAAATGAGGGCAGCAGGGAGAACATGAGAGGCTGGGCTGCTATGTGCAGGGAAACCAGGAGAGGCTCTCTGCTGCTGGAACAGAAAGCCTGCAGAGGTACTGGTGGTGTAGGCAGGCCCAAGAGATGCTCATTGCCACACAAGGGTTCCTGGACTCAGGTGTCTGTAACACAAATAACCAGAATTAAATCACAACCAGCCCTAGATGCAGATGGATCATAACTCAGAATCAGAGCCCTCTGACCCTGGGTTGAGCTGAGCCACTGGTGAGGCAGAGGGAGGGAAGGGCTGCCCACCCATGCCATGCCCTCGCAGACACTTGTGGCTGTAGAATCCTCTTCCATGCCAGGACTGGTGTCACGGCCCAGCTCCTTGCAGGCAGCAGAGGAGAAGTTTGGGATGGCAGCACCATCCTGCTGCTGGCCAGCTTCATGTGCTGGGAGCCTGCCCTGGCAGGTCAGGGAAACCTGAGCCCTGGCTGCTCATTGGCCAGAGAGCTCCAGACAGCCCCAAACGCAGGAAATCCTGGTGCTGCCACATGTTGCATTCTCCTTTCACACACATGTGCCTTATTAGCAGTGTCAGAAGCCTCCAGCTTGTGGGTGACTGCTAACCACAACCACCAGCATTAACCTCCTGCTTGGGGGTCATTTGCAACAACCCACAGAAATGCCTCAGAATTGGGCCATGTTGAAAGAAGCTGGTGGGTTCCTAACAAACAACAACAACAAAAAAAAAAAGTTAAAAAAAAAATAAAATCTTTGTTATTTGGGCCTTTGAGAACTCTGGAGAACAGTAATAAAAATGCTGTGGACATCTGGAGACTTCTAGGCCAGGAATCCCAGGGTGGCCATGGTGTAGGACAGCTCCATTCATGGGCTGAGACCATGGCCACTGGGCTCTGCCTGCTGTGCAGCAGAAGTACTCTGAGTCCTTGCCTACCCTCTGCTGACCAAGGGACCTGCTGACAAAGCACTCATCCCAGGAGGAGTCTGCCCCAGTCACTGCAGAGGGTGCTGAGCACACTCTGGGTGGGTACCAGCATGAGTCACTCAGGGGGGTGACATTTGCAGTGGGAAGGTGGAGCAGGGAGAGATCTCAACTGCACAGACCAGAGAGGAACAGAGGAGAGACCAGGAGACAGCACTGGGTGGGTCTGCAGAGCTTCTGGCTGCTAAAGCAGAACTCCAGGAGGCAACTGCTCCTTGGACATTGCTGCTTCCATGGGAAACCACAGTGCAGACCTCAGTGCAGGACTTGCTCCTTTCCCTGTGAGTCTGCAGCGATTCTCTGGGACAGCATCATGGCCAACAGCCACATGGGACACAGCCATGTGCTGTGGGACAAAGAACCACGGGCTCAGGGCAGCAGGTCACCAGGGCTCTGGGCACTGCTGGCTCCCTGGGAGCTCTGCTGGTGACTCACCACATCCTGGGCCAGAGGTTTGCATGTTGTTCTGGAGAACATCAGCAGTGCTCCACCTGCCCATCCAGAAGGAGCTCTGTGGTCTGTGGGAGCTGTGCCACAAGGAATGCTCAGTGGAGTCCCATCCTGTGCTGCACTGGAGCAACAGAGCAGAGCAGTTTCCTTCAACCAAGAAGAAATGAGATCTTGCATCACGCTGCATTGCACAGTGGAGGGGAAAACAGGACACCCCAGCAGCTTTCCCAGCCCAAACACAGCTATTACCTCCAGCAGAAAGACTCCAGAAAGTGAAGTCAGGGGTCACCGTGGGACCTCCAGCTCGCACAGCACAGCAGAGGCCAAGTTTGCTGCTGGATGCCATGAGAGCCACGGGGGGTTGCCCCACACATCTGTGTCAGAGAGTCCCAGCATAAATGATCCATTGTGCTTGGCAGCCCGAGCTGGGCATGCAGCTGAGTTCTCCTGCAGGTCATGACTCATTTGGCCAAGATGCTGGATCTGTGTCACGAAGAACATCAAACCTGAGCCTCTTTGTTACGGGCAGGGCCTGGTCTTTAAAGGGTTAAGGGTAATTTGAATGATTCCTTTTGTTTAGATTCATTTCAGGTTTCGTGATTTCTGTTATTACTGCATAAAATCACTTGCAGGCGCTTGAGAGGGCTGGAGGGAAGGAGAGCTGCAGCAGATGTGAGCTAATTGGAAGCACAGCAGCAGCACCAGCAAGTGCCACTCCACACTGCGGGGCCAAGAGCCGCCCCAGAGGCTGCGTCACACCCAGCTGTGGATTGCAGCCGCCCTGGGGACAGGCTGGGGACAGGGTTTGTGCCAGGGTGGGGTGCAGGATGCAAAACAGCAAGGCTTTGCACTTTGTGAGTGTTGAAGCTCAGCTCATCCTGGGCCACCATCAGCCAGGGCTGGAGCACCAGGAGGTGCCCAGCTCGCAGGATCCTTCCTGCCAAGCGGGGCTGTGGTAATGGATGCACCTCATCCACCCCAGGCATGAGCCCTCAGAACCTGCCTCGTTCCTAAAGCCAGAGCAGAAGCTGTTGCTTCTCTGACACCCACAGAGAGGATCCCACACGCTGGGCCATCAGCCAGGGCATGGCCAGAGCAGAGACTCCTGCGACCTGCCACAAACCTGCGCTTCGGCACCGCGCGAGGGCTGAGAACCTAAGGAGGCCACAGAATAAAAATTCAAAGCATCCCAATCCAATAACCAGATGGAGCTGCAGGTGCTAATGAGATTGTGCCTTGCCTCTTGTTCCCCAGCTTGCATCTGTCAAGAGCTTTCTATGCCCCACCATGGCAACATTTGCTTTAATTAAAGAATCCAGGCGGCAGCGGGGGCAGATTTGCCCGGCCCGGGATTTGCAGCATTCCCCAGTCTGGCTCTCACCAGGGATTAGGCTCTGGGAAGTTCTCAGGCTCCCTAGCACAGAAGAACAGGAGAGCTTCTGTGTGAATCTAAGAATGTGCTTCAATTAATTTTTCTCACTCTCCTCCAAGGCAGATGCAGAGCGTGTCTGGGGGTTCACACCCCAGGTAGGTGACAAGACTGAGGATTAATTAAGGAGCTGACATTCCCTGAGCCCTGCTCTCCTGGGGCAGCAGCCTGGTGCTGGGAGCTGCCAGCACTGCCCAGAGGGTCCCCAGCCCCTTCGAGGGTGGGGGCAGGTAATACCTCACTCCTCGGTTTCCATGACTGCACTGGAAAGTCACCTCCATCACCAAACCCAGTGGCATGGCTGGAGAATCCAGATGTGCTCCTGCTCACTCCAGGCCTGCTGTCAGGCACCCACAGCTACCCACCAAGACCTTCAGATGGGGGACAGGAGCATGTCCTGGCATTGACACCCAGGAAGGGGTCCTCTGGCCCCCCAAAACCCATGGCTTATCTCTTAGACAGATGACCAAAGTCTCCTGTCTGCAGCTGAGGCACTGCCCGGTCAGGGCTCTGTCCTTTCTGCCCAGACCTGGCCAGTCCTTGAGAACCTCACTAAATGCCAAGGGAAAGGAATGAAGCTCAGGAAGGGCCTGGATCCAGGATCTCATCCAATGTGCTCATTCCAGCCCAGCCTTCCCATGTGAGCTGTGTCTGGTTGCAATTGGCTGCAACTGACTTCACTTGGGAGATGGATCCATCCTCAGGTCCTTCAGAGCACCTCTCCTTCTCTTTGGCTGGAGCATGAGAAGCTTTCTCTGCACCATCAGGATCAGATTGCTGCAGTTCATCGTTCCCTAACTGGCTCTGTCCCAATAGGACACAACTTCTACTGTGTGCTGGTTGGAAACAAGCCCCCAGCCCATCCATCACACCCCCACAGCAAGAGCTCTCAGTGAGACAGAGGCATCTGCAAGCAGCACCGAGCTGTTTGTCAGCACTGCAAGGGCTCCTGATGCTCTGGGGCATCCTCAGCTGCTGCTCAGCAGCTCCTAGTGTTGGGCTGAGGGCTCTTCTTGCTCACCTCTGTCATTGTCACAGCACAGAGCAGCCCACAGGGGGTTCAGCCCTGCCGAGCACAGACAGCCCAGGGTTGGCCAGGAGGGACCAGAGGAAGGAGAGAGCCTGGGAGCTGCTGGGGCCTGGGGGTGTCTGTCTGCCTGTGCATCTTGCTCACATCTGGGGGGTTTGTTGCTGCAAAGCCCAAACAGTGCCTGCCTTCAGCTTGGCTTCATGAATCAGCTTTTGGATAGGAGCTGCTGGGACTCGCTGCAGCCTCAGTCCTCAGCAGCCAGCATCACCATGATGGAGCAAAACCAGGGCCAGTGAGCAGGGAGGGAGCTGAGCCTGCCCCTGCCCTGTCAGCCCATGTGGTTCTTCTTCTGAAATCACCCCACCTCCTGCAACCTGGTGCATTTAACCCAAAGGTCTTTCGAAAGAAATCTGGAACTAGCCTGCTGCCACTATCACAACATCCTGTTTGGACATTTTCTGAATGAATCATTTTGATTTTTTATTGGCAATGACCTCACTGCCTTTGCTGGTGGAGCGGAATAGGTTCTATTTATTGAAAAAGTTGTGCCCAAAACAAAGCTGATTGATTTTTGTTGGTTTGGTTTTTTTGTTTTTTTTTTTTTTTTTTTTTTTTGCCTCGATGAAATGTTTCAGTTCCCCTCCCTCCAAATTTTGCTTTGAGGTTTCTTTTTTATTTTCTCTAGTGGAGTATTTCTAAATATTAGCATTTTGTTCCAATTTAAAGCCAGATTTTGCAATCCCAAGATGAGCCTCTTGGTCTGGCTGCACAGCCCCAGCCACATCCCACCCAGACCAGCCCCTCCTGGGGTGGCACCAGGGGGATCTCTCTGCCTTCCAGCCCTACTGGGTGCACAGCCCTGGGGGTGAAGAACCATCACCAAGCCCCTGGAGCCGTGTGGCCACTGTGGGCTCCTACCTGGCAAGCAGAGTGCTGGGGCCACAGGTGACCTGGCTATCAGCAGAACTTGACAACTTGTTAGGATTAGAAAGCTCGTCATAAAAGTCTCCAAAATGAGCACTTTTTTTGGTGGGTGTGTGTGTGTGCAAGTTAAGCTTTTCTGCCCCAACCAGGAACAGATGTCTGAGCTGGTTGATGAATTGGAAACATCTGAAACAACTTTCCAAGCTGAAGTACAATAAATATACCTTTCATCACGATCCCTGCGAGAGGGTTTTAGAGGCAAAAAATCACTGAAGTGTTTAATATGGCCCACGGTGAAGAATCATTATAACAAATGAACCAAATTAAATGAGAATTTCTCCCCATTTTTGTGACTTTGCTGGGACTCCAGGTGCTACTTTTTGAGCTTGCAGTGGGGCTTTGTCCTGCCAGCCTTCCCAGATCACTTTTTGTTGGCTTAATCCTGTCGTCTCCTGTAGGCAAAGGGAGGGCAGGGAGGATTGGCCTCTGCCAAGAGTGCTGAGCCCCAAGGGGCAGGAACTGGGCAGTCCTGCACTGGGTGGTTCTTTCCTCCGAGGACATCAGGATCCACATCCACGCATCCACAGGCAATGCAAAGGGAGGTGGACACAATCTCCCAGTGCCTCTGTAACCCTTTGAGATGTTTCAACATTCTCAGAGGCTGCAAGTGGAGATGGAGCTCTTCAACCTCTGCCCTAATGCCTGTTTAACCCCTGAGCCACCAGTGCCCTGTAACCCACCACCTCTGCACTATGAGGGATGCAGGGAGAGGCTGGGGAGGGCCTCAAGTGTGTCCCCCAGAAATGATACCCTGCACCAGGATCTTCATGAGGACATCATCCACCGAACCAGGAGTGCTCCTAGAGCTGCAGCCTCCCAACACAGCACTTGGGAGCTCTGCAGCTGCCCAGGAGCCGAGTCCAGAGCAGAAGCAATCAGCAAAGCATCCTCCTGCTGTAGTGCCAGGAACATCTGTCAAAGCCATGGAGGGCTGCCTGCCAGAGTTCAAGTGGCTGCCATTCTTGCTGTTGATCTCATGACCTGGAGAGATGAGAATCTTTCAGCAGGAGTTGTCAGAAAGAGTTTATTTTTCCATGTCTCCGCTTGGCTTATTCCGCCGAGCAAAGCCATGTTCCACTGATTTATTCCCAAATCACATTTATTTTCCTTTAAGAAATAAATCCCAAGACTTCTTCTGTCAAAAGTCATGTGCATTGCAGAGGACTCGAGGGTCAAATGTTCAGTGTGAGTACATCCATCAAACGCTCCTGCACTGGCAGGTTCCATCACTGACACTTAGGAACCTGACCCCAGAGCGTGTTCTGGTGCTCAGCAAGTGGAGCGAGTTGTGGCCTTGCAGCAGCTCTGCTGCTTAGGTGGAAATTCGCTGCCATTCCCATTCTGCAGCAGTTCAGGTCTCCCCACAGGTTTCCTCCCTGTGGGACAGGTATGACAGCCTAACAGCAAGAAGGGTCCCTCTGAGCTGGGGGCTGGTTGGGGCAGATGCCATTCTCACACCCCAGGCTCAGCTCTCCAGCCACGTTGTGCCCCAACACCTTGCTGGGGCTCCATTCCCAGAGCCCAGATGTCTGTGGGGTGACCAAACGCCAGCTCCTCAGCTGCCACGTCTGGCAGTTTTCACTCCATGTGCCCATGTCCCTCCCATCCAGCTGGTGCAAACTGGCACCTTCTCCTGTGCTAGGAGTTCTGCACTGGGACAGGGCAGTGACAATGCAGAGGCTGTTGTGGTGCTGACTGAAAACTTGATTTATTTATTTTTAAATTTTTTTTTCATCTATTCTGTATTTTTTTGTTTGTTTGTTTAAATTCTATTTCTACAACCAGGAATCTTGAAGTCCCTCCTGGCCCTTCTGCAGACAGGCCCTGTTAAGGCTGCCAGGCACCTCCAATTACCAGCACCTCCAATTACCAGCACCTCTGATTAACTGCCACGAGCACGCAGTTGCTATTAACTCTGCAGAGCACAACCCAGCTGGGCTGACATTTCCTCAGCTGCCTGCCTGCCTTCCTCGGGATACATTTGTTACACTGTGGGTTTGGGTTGGGTTTTTTTGGGGAAGTTTCACCTGAAATGGTTCACTTGCTTCTGAAAACGAGGGGAAGGGAAACATTTTTACCATGTTTAAACAACCATTTTGGCAAAGCCCTTCCTTGACAATCCCTCAGTCTGTCACGCCCTGAACCAGAAGACTGAAATCTGGCTGCATGTGAGGGATGCTGCCCTTGCTGCTCACCTGTATTTGGCCAAGCTGCTTTAGCATGCTGACAATATCTGTCCACACACTTGTTTGAGAGACCTGACCTGCTGCACTCCAAACCTCTGCCAGCTCTGTGCTGCCACACTGGGCGTGGAAAGCACCTCACAGCTCCTTTGCCTAGGTGCAGGGTGGTCCCTGCTCCTGCTGGCATCTGCAATGTCCCCAGGAGCTACATCAGCAGGAGCTGAGCAATGAGTCTGCTCCCAGCATCCTGCACTCAACACCCTGCACCTGCACCCTGCCCCCAGCATCCATACCCTCTACCCAATACCCTGCACCCTGTACCTTCACCCAGCACCAAAACCTTGCCCCCTGCCCCCAGCACCCATGCCCTGCACCCAGTATGTTGAACCCTGCACCTGCACCCAGCACCTATACCCTGCACCCAGTATCCTGCACCCTGCACCTTCACTCAGCACCCATACCCTGCACCCAGTTTCCTGCACCTGCACCCAGCATTCATACCCTGCACCCAGCATCCTGCACCCAGCACCCAGCACCTAGCACCCATACACTGCACCCAGTATCCTGCACCTGCACCCAGCACTCTTACCCTGCCCCCAGCACTCTTACCCTGCCCCCAGTATCCTGCACCCTGCACCTGCACCCTGCCCCCAGCATCCTGCACCCAGCACCGAGCATCCTGACCCCCATCCCCCCCACCCCGGGGTGACTGAGCCCTGCCAGGGCAGCGAGGCCTCTCTGGTGGCAGTAATTGGATCAAGGTGCAGCCAGGGTTTGTTTTCCGGCGGCTGCTGGGTTCAGGCGCGGGGGCTCGGCCTGGGAACCGGCCGCGATCTGAAGCAACTTTCTCATTGCAGGGGAAAAAAAAAAATATTTTGGAAGCCGCCACCTCCCTCCCCTCGCCAGCGAGTTTAGGGTTTCATAAAGCCCGCCTGGTAATGGGTTACAAATGTACCTATCAGTTTTACATTTGTTTTCATTCAGGCTCAGTGAACTCTCCGCTGAAACTGGTGGTGGGCAGGGAAAAGGCTCCCCCCCGGCCCCCGCCCTGCGCCCGCTCCCATCCCAGCACACCCACAAGTGAATTGTTCTTCCCTAATCTAAACCAACACTCCTCGCTGGCAAATTGGATTTGGGTTAAACCCTGTGACTTATGTGCAAATCCTCACAGCCATCGCCTTGCGCAAAGCTCCCCGCGGGGCCCGGAGCCACCACGGACACGCGGAGACGGAGCCGGAGCCTCCGCGGCTGCTAGCGATCGGTGCAAGCCCGGCAGTGATGGTGAGGCTGTGGTCTTGGACCCCCGGCTCCAGGACGTTGGATCCCCAGATTCTGGGCATTGGACCCCTGGCTCCTGGGCATTGAAACCTGCAGCTTCTGGGTGTTGCATCTCCAGATCCTGAGCATTGAGCTCCCAGCTCCTAGGCATTGCAACACCAGTTTCTGGGCACTGAAGCCTCAGTTTCAGGGCACTGTACCTCCAGCTCCAGGGCATTGTCCCCCCAGCTCCAGGGCATTGTCCCCCCAGCTCCAAGGCATTGCACCCCCAGCTCCAGGGCACTGCACCTCCAGCTCCAGGGCATTGGATCCCTGGCTTCTGGGCATTGAAACCTGCAGCTTCTGGATGTTGAATCTTCAGGTCCTGAGCATTGAGCTCCTAGCTGCTAGGCATTGCAATACCATTTTCTGGGTACTGAACCCACAGTTTCAGGGCATTACACCTCCAGCTCCAGGGCATTGCACCTCCAGCTCCAGGGCACTGCACCTCCAGCTCCAGGGCATTGGATCCCTGGCTTCTGGGCATTGAAACCTGCAGCTTCTGGATGTTGCATCTTCAGGTCCTGAGCACTGAGCTCCTAGCTGCTAGGCATTGCAATACCAGTTTCTGGGCACTGAACCCCCAGTTCCAGGGCATTACACCTCCAGCTCCAGGGCACTGCACCTCCAGCTCCAGGGTACTGCACCTCCAGCTCCAGGACATTGCACCTTCAGCTCCAGAGCATTGCACCTCCGACTAAGCAGCAGAAAAATAATCCCAGCAATGAGCAAGCCATCAAGGTCTGATTTCAAAGAGCCTCTTTTTAATGTCAGAAATTCATAATACAAAAGTTGCTGTGGTGAAGCAGGCCTGGCAGGCACTAGCTACATATCATAAAAGTTTTCTTCTTCTTTTATTTTTCCTTTATTTTTTTTTCCTGAACATTATTGAACTTTTGAAGATCTAATAAAGCACAGTTCCCAGATGAGTCAAGCGGACAGGTCTTGTCTGGATCATGTGAAACTGAATCTGAGCAAAGTCACCCATTTCTAATTTAGTTACATGCTGATTACATGAGCTCTGGGCTGAGAGGCAAGGAGGATTTTTTATTTTCTGTGATGAATGAGTATTTTCAGTGTCTGCAGCAGCAGCTGTCACACTGCTTGTATTTTTGCCAAGAAAGTAACTCGGGGGGAAAGCTCAATTTTAGCTCAACTTTTTTTGCAGATTTTGAGATTTTGGACCAAAATGTGACCTAAAAGCCCCTGTGGCCCTGTGAGAAAGCCAGGCATGGGGGCAGAGCAGACAGTGGGTGGCACCACCATGGCAAACCTCCCCTGGGACTCGTGGGCTCCATTTCACCTTCCAGCCTGCTCCAGACTGCAGCAGAGGTCAGGCACCTTTCTGGTGGCTTCACACTTCTCCTGCATCCTGCACACGAGGTTGGAGAATCATTGACCATCCCTGAGCAGTTCAAACGTGACCTGAGGGAGCACAGACCCAACTCTTCCATCCTCCAAGATGGGGTGGAGCTGCCCCAGCCCTCCCCAGAAGCATTTCAAAGTGCCCAAACCATACGGGAAGGTGGCAGAGCAGACACCAAATCACTGGGCACAGCTCTGGGGGCTTCTTCTGCTGAGAGAAATCTTCAGTGATCCCTGAGCTCTGCTTCCTGCTCGGTTATTTGCAGATAGCACCAGGTCCTTGACGATCCACTCTGCTGCAAAGAGCTCTCAGATGGAAAAAATCTATTTAATTTCGTGGTCTGTTAGCAATTTAAGCTGAAGAAGTGGTGTTCAGCTCCATTGTTTTCAGCCTGTGATGTTCGTGTGAAAGACCTCTTTGATTCAGGATGCTGCAGCCTGTGGAGGAGCTGCAGACACTGGAGGGTAACAGCACGTTTGAGCAGATGCAGAGGATTGATCAGGAGCTGATTGCTAGCAAGATACCAATGTTGTTGTTTGTTTTAAAGGATGTCATCGGCTTAAAATTCATGTTTCATTGATAAGTTAATCTCTATGCAAAGATTGGAGAGGTCTTGCACTGGCTCCAAATGACAGAGGCCAGGATCTGGTGTTTCCCTCTCTGTCACCCAAATCCTTTACTTTGTGCTTTTCTCCTCTGTGCCTTTAGTGCACAGACCCTGGTGGAGATACTCACTGTAGTAAAACCAGACACATGTTGATGTCCTCACCAGCCAGGGACCTCGGGTGCATGGTCCATGTCTACAGCTCCCTGGTGCCAGCATTGCCCTCACCACATGCTGCTCCTAGCTCTTGGGACAGGAATACTCAGCAGGAGGAGGATGTGGCTGTGCAGCTCCTCAGCTCCTGGGCAGCACTGGGGGATGAGCAGTGTTCATTCTCCCCCCTTCCTCTTTCTGAATTTCATATCTGGTTTGCATTAATCAGCTCCGTTGTTCTAATCAGAGTATCTAGAAGATGAGTGGCAGTGGCAATGTTTGCTTCTCTGGAGCTGGTTCCTGGCTGCAGATCCCATTCCCCACATCCAGCTGTGCCCTGTTCCACTGTGCAGGAGCAGCGACCTGCACACTCACTGCAGCAGGACTGGGTGGGGCTGGTAGGACTGGGACAACCTGTGCTGAGCTGGCATGAGCAGCTGGGAGCATTCACAAGGCAGCATCTTGGTGTTGGCAGAAATGTTGGTGACTCTTGGTGTGTCCACATGAAAACATCACCGCTGGAGAGCTGAGGGTGAGGGACCCCTGGGTTCAGCAGTGCCTGTGCTGCCCCAGTCTCAGTCCTGGGGAGCTGGGGAAAGGGAGGAGCACAAAATCATAGAATCCCAGGTTGGAGGGTACCTCAAGGATCATCTGGTCCAAACTTTCTTGGCCAAAGCACAGTCTGTGGGCACCATCCCAGCATGTTCAGGGACTGACCCCAGATTCCATGAACCAGCCCTGCTCCATGGCCCTGTGGAGAGACATCAAGTTCCCCATGCAGAGCCTGGCCCCCATCACCACCCGAGAAGTCTGAGTGTTTCATCTCTCTGGGACAGCTCCAGCAATGCATTTAAGCCAACAGACTTCTCAGAGCACCATGGGACTTCCCAGATCACCCAGGCACAGCAAATGCAATGTGGTTGTGTGACCTGAAGCCCCCATTGCAGTGTAGCCCAGAGCACACAAACACCTCCCCTGGTGCTCACACCTGCAGGCTGAGCAAACCCAGTCCTGCCCATCCTTTCCCACAGACCCACATCTTGGACCATCCTCCCTCCTCTCTGGAGCTCCCCACCTTGTTCCATATCCTCCCTCCAGGGATGCAGCTCCCCAGCAGCAAGGGGTGAGTTTGCAGCAGGAGCTGGGGCAGGCAGGACTGGCCCTGTGCTGGGTGAGTTGAGATCTACTCCAGACAGGGCTGCAGGCACCAGGCTCAGCACCACACTCCTTTGTGGCTGCAGCCAAGCAGAGAGCATTCACACTTCATCCCCCCACCTCTGAATTGCTAGCAGCCGTGCTGGGGCTCTGCTCCCAGATGAAATACACCCTGTGATGGCTGCTCCCTGTGCCAAGAGACTGCTAATGGGTGACCCAGCACAGTGCTGTTCACCTAGTGTTTGCCCAACTCCACCAACCTCCTCCAGCAGCTAATTGATACCAAGAGCAGCCACAGCACAGAGGAGGGGCTTGACCTTGTTGCTGGCACATGGTAGACACAAAGAGGCTGGTCTGAGTGCAGGCAAGCTCAGCTCCCACATGTTGCACGTTCCCTGGCTTGGCTGTTTACAGATCATCCTGCAGAAACACCACAGAATGGGTCCCAGCCCTCACCAGTGCCTGCTGGCCACAGCCTGCCAGGGAGCCATGGGGATGTGGCACTGCTCAGGCTGGAGAGACCTCATGGGGGAAGGATGCTCCAATGGCATCTTCTCCACCACAGTCAATAGCTGCTGTTGTTTATCAGGCTTGAAGTACTCACATCAGCATCAGTCAAGCTGAACTTGGCCCACAAACTCCACAGTGGCATTAAGCAAATCTGCTTCTTATTATTACTTATCTGTTTAATGAAGCAGCAGGGACAGCTCCGTAATTAAGGCCAAGCTGAGAGTTGCACTCAGAAGTCAAACTCTGGTTGCAAACTCTCCCTGCAATGCCATCATTTCCAGAAGAATGCTGCTTCTGAAGTGTTGCAAACAAACCTCTCATTTAGGTTCATCCCTTCAGTGGGAATTTCCCTGGAGGGGAATATTTTATATCCCAGGATCAAACAAAACAAATCCTGTCGAGTTATGAAAAATAATGACTAAAAAAGGTCTATTAATCCTGAATTAAAATTGCTAGGGTTTATTTTTTTTCCAACCAGCTCTCCTGCTAGTTCTGGGAAGGCAGAGGGGAGGAAGCGAGGGGCACACGGGAGCAGAATGGAGGCACTGACATGGCATGGGGGGACATAGCCCTGAGCAGGGTGGGCACTGGGACATGCCCCAGCAGAAATGCAGGCAGCAGCACCAGCAGAGGTGCAGGCAACATTGCAGGCAGTGGTGCAGGCAGAAGTGCAGGCAGCCACCATGTGAGGAGGCTCTGTTGTGAAAGGACTGCAGTGTTCCCAGGCTGGCAGTGACAAGATTGATGCCTCACTGCTGCAGCTTTCCCTGCTGCAGCTTTCCCTGCTGCAGCTTCCCTGGCTGCAGCTTTCCCTGCTGCAGCTTCTCTGGCTGCAGCTTTCCCTGCTGCAGCTTCCCTGGCTGCAGCTTTCCCTGCTGCAGCTTCCCTGGCTGCAGCTTCCCCTGCTGCAGCTTCCCCTGCTGCAGCTTCCCTGGCTGCAGCTTTCCCTGCTGCAGCTTCCTCTGCTGCAGCTTCCCTGGCTGCAGCTTTCCCTGCTGCAGCTTTCCCTGCTGCAGCTTCCCTGGCTGCAGCTTTCCTGGCTGCAGCTTTCCCTGCTGCAGCTTCCCCTGCTGCAGCTTCCCCTGCTGCAGCTTCTCCTGCTGCCTGCCACTTGCCCTCACGCTCGTCCCCAGCAGCTCTGGCTCCCAGTGCCAGCTCTGATTCATCTGTCAATAGACACAGGGACAGGCGTGGGGCTCCTTGCCAAGGGAAACAAACAGGAGCTTTTTGGTCAGGGCTGCAGCATCCCTGTGAAATCAGTGCCAAGAGACATTGTGCTGCCGTCACTCCCAGCTCTGCCAGTGCTCCCCATGCCATGCCCATGGGCCAGCAGCCCCTCAGAGGTTACAGGGCAGCCCGGACCCAGTCGTGCCAGCTTGCCAAGGGAGTACTGTGCTCCTCTGCCCATCCATACCCTGGCACCTGACAGTGCGAAGTGGAAAGGGATGGGACAGTGCAACGTTTAAACACATTTTGCCAACAAAAAGGGGAGTTACACTGGCCTGTATCCCTCCTGAAACTCTAAAGAAAGTCAAATGATAGCTTTTTCTTCCCTCCTTTTTAGTTTATTTCTAACAATCTGGGGATGCCTACCACACAGGGATGCGAGCAGCAACAATGTCCCAGCAGCCCCAGGAGGTCCTACCACACTTTCCCCACTCCAATCCCTCCAGCATGCAGGGATGGAGCAATCAGGACACCCCTGTGCAAAGCGAGGGGTGTTTTTTCCTTCCTGGAATTTAGATCAGCTGGACTTGGGAAAGAGGATGAGATTTAGCACAATGTAGTTTTGTAATTGTAATAAAGTCCAAAGGTCTCCCAGACCTCTGGAAATAGATACCCAGAAACAGGCTCAGAGACTTCCAACAAGCTGGAGCAGCAGGATGTGCAGCCCCGATGCTCACACAGCGCTGCCTGAGGTTTAGTGCTAATTCTCCTGGCTTTCATCAAAGCCTTTTGCAACACCAGGAGATTTTCCCTGGCTCCTTCCCCTGTGGAGTTTGCAGCCCTGCTCCCTGGTAACTCACGTCCCAGCCCCACGCAGCCCTGTCCTGAGCAGGCTGAGCACTGCCAGGAACCCATCGCACTGCAGCTCACACCCACCCACCCTGACCTCTTTGCCTTCCCTCCTCCCAAGGAGCTTTGGCCTTGAACACAAATTGGGCTGCATGGCTTGGCTGGGGCAGGGACAGCTCTGCTGCCAGCCTGGCTCCAGGGCATCTGAACTGCCCAGGTGCCAGCACAGGCACCAGCTACACGGAGAGGGACGCTGAGCTTGGAATGACCTGCAAGTGGTTGTGATCTGGCTCTTACAATTCAAGCAGGAGCTGAACTTGCAGCCATGAGCTGAACTTGCAGCCATGAGCTGAACTTGCAGCCACAAGCTGAACTTGCAGCCATCTCTCCTGGGAAATCCTGCAGTCCTTTGTCACCTGCCTTGCAGTGCCCCTGCCTCTGCCTCTGCCTCTCTGTTATCTGACAGCAGAGCTTTTTGAGCTGTTGCATTAAGAGATTTATTTGTCCCTCAGATCACTCATCCCTTGCTGCCAGAGGATTTCTTCCCTCCCTGCCTGTGGTGTGCTGTCTTTCCATATTCCCACTGTGCAGCCACTGGAGCTTGATCCAGAGCTGGCACAGCTGTGTCCTGCAGTCTGGAATTTCCATCTGGTGGAAGACTTCTGCTTTCCACAGGGAGTGAGCTGAGAGCAGGGACAGCACTGCTGGCATCACACCTGAGCCCAGCTCAGAGCAAGATTATTTCCATATGAAAATGTGAGTGAAGTGGGACAGCAATTACTCAGCAGGATGCAGAGACCCTCAGGTCTGGCTTTTTCCCATTTTCTCCTCCAGTTTGCAGACAAAGACTGGAACTGACCAAAGTGTCAGCTGCAATCACTGCACTCCTTCCCAAGGGCTCCTTTGGGATGAGCTGGAGTTCAGCTGGAGATAAAACTGTTGATCCAAAAAAAAAAAAATAAAGAAATAAAGCTGAGAGCTGCACCTTGCCTCACACCAGCTGACAAAATGGCTCAGACTTGAGGTCTTTCATCCAACAACACTGAGAAGGAGAGCAGAGGGTCAGGCACCAGGGAAGGGATGGGTCAGGCACCAGGGAAGGGATGGGTCAGGCACCAGGAAAGGGATGGCTCAGGGTTTAGGCCATTTCTGAGTGCTCTCTGGTCATGGTAATGCCCTCCCAGCCTGGCCACATGGACTCTTGCAGATGGAATTCCACACTTTCTTGGAGGAAACAGCTGGATTTGCCAAAAGATAAAGGAAAATGTTTTCCATTAACACATCTGACACCCCTGTTGGTGCCTTCTGGGCTGTACACAAGTGCTGATGAGATCTCACTCTGGCACTGCAGGAGGAGGGAAGGTAATTGCTTCATTTTCACCATGGAGTGGCTGAATTAATTGGCTGGCATTAACCCTTCTGCAGGAGACAGCAGCTATCCTGGGGGGAAGCAAGAAGGAAATTAGTTAATACTGGAGTGATTATGGGATGGCTGACAACCCAAAAGCAGGTGATGGCACAAGAGCAGGTGAAAATGAGTAGTTCAGTGGCAGTGGCTCAGGTGTCCTTGCTGAGGAGATAGGTGCAGGAGAGCAGAGGTGGGTGTGGGGCTGTTAAACAATCTTGGCTCCTTCTTTGGTTCCCTGAAGCCTTTGGCCATGCTGTGCCCTTTACCCAGGGAGTGCCTGACTTCAGGGGCAGCTCTGGAGGAGACATTTCCTCCCAGGGCATGTTCCTGGGGGTGGTGAGGGGACAGTTCCTGCTGTCCCTCTGCATCCTTGCTTTGGTGAGTGCTCCTTGTGACCAGGGCCAGCCCCTGTCACTTCACCAGGGTCTCAGCCCCAGTCACAGGGGGGTCCCACAGCACACAGGCACTCATCCTGCAGCTGCAGCTGGGACCCCACACTGGTCCCAGTGAGGAAAATGGGCTTGGCAGCCCTGGCTCAATGAGCAGCTCTGAGTTCCTCTGCGAGAGTTCACGTCCCACCAGAGCCACGCTAGGAAGTGCTGGGAAGCCTTCCTGGAGGAATGCAGCTATGGGGGGTGGTGGTGGTGAAATATTTCCCATCTTAGCAAATGAGAAGAGGGAAAAATAAGGTGAGTGGATGTTTTGTTTAATGGACAATTTAATTGCTGACATCTGTGATAAAAGCTGATGCTGTTGTTGTTTGAGGGTTTTTTTTCCCCCTCAACTGGAATTTGTTTCTATCTCAGGATGAAGCAGGGATGTGGGGGCAAATTCTTTGGAGAGTGCCTTTGAGTCCCATCCAAGGAGGAGAGGGAATGAAATGTGGCACATGTTAAAGATGTAAATGAGGTCCTGATTTACTGAGTTATCTGTTTCTCGCATGAGATCTTCCTTGGCTGCATCGAAATTGCTGTGTATTATTTATAAGCCTTAAACATTTAAAATTAGATGTGTGGTTTTTAAAACAAAACATCAAAACCTTCATGCAAACCACATTGTTTCAGTAAGAAATTAGATTTAAAAGGGAAAAAAAAAAAAAAGGCAAATTCAGAACGTTTCTGTGCTAGATCAAACCTGTGCCTCATGTGGTTCGCATCCACGTTGGATCCATTCTGCAGAACTGGGTTCTCTTTGCTATGATTTGCAACAGTGAGCTCAGAATAAACAGATCTGGTTTCATTCAGGGAATATTTCCTTGTTATTGAAAAGCATCGTTTTCTGCCCTGTCCCTAGACATTTCTTGGGGAAATCCTGGAGCCTTGTAGCTCATCCGAGGCACCAGGAGATCGCACTGCAGCCAGCGCCGCGCGCTGCACGGAGCAGCTGCTCTCCCTCTGGCTGCTGAGCTCAGGAGCTGCTGCTCTGCTCCCTGTGGGTTGTGACAATCCCCCAGTGGCAATGAGCACTCCTCAGGGAAGCTGCTCCTCAGTGAGCTGTTGGATAAAGGATTCAGAGGGACCTGCAGAGCAGGGTTGGCTGCTGCTCCTGCTTCATTTTGCAGAGACAACAGAGCCCGAAGCAACACAGCGATGCTCTTCCACCCACTCCAAAGAGGCTCTGGGTGAAGGGCTTGGTGTGAGGAGCATATACCCAGTGGAGACCACTGCCTGTCCTTCACACTGTGTGAGCAATCAATTCGACACCTACACTGTGGCTGAAGAGGTTCCCAAGAGCTGCAGTAAGGCTGCCCAGCCAGGATGGTCCCTGAATCACAGGCTGCACCTGAGCACCAGCAACACCTCGGCCCCTTGCAAACCCCTCTAGCCAGGGAAGACACCTGGATGTTTGCAGTCCACAGACCCCACCAGCACCTGAGATGGAGCATTACAGCAGCTGCAAGCAGCACCCTGCTGATTTGCTCACTGACAGAGCCAGACAAGAGGTCCACCTTGGCCATGTGAAGGTCTGAGGCTTCTGTGGTCACTGTACCCTTGGAGCATTGAGGGGTTCCTGGATTTAGTTGTACCACAACTTCCAGCTCCCAGCTGCTTGTTCAGTGAGTGTGTTCTTCATACAGGGGAAGAAATGCTGATGTCTCTCACTCACCCACAGGGGCCACGGCCCCAGCATCATCACCCCATAAATATGTCAACAGTGAAATGTGAACCAAACTGCTGTAGAGAAGAGCAGCCATAGTCAGAACCACACCACTGCCACTTGCCACACGAAGCTGAGAGAGGACTCCAGGGCTCCACATCACAGGACAAGGTTTGACTCAGCAAGGAGATGTGTTATGAGCACCTGTTCTGGGTCACAACAGCAATGGTTGACATTCCCCAAAGCAGTAGTTTTGTCCCCATGAGCTTGGGAGGGACCAAGACTCCATCTGAGCAAGAGCTCAAGTGACTTTCCCGTCACCAGGCACAGGGTTGGCACCGCATGGGCTCACTGTGCCATCTCACACCCAGGTGCAGGGTGGAGGCAACAGGCAGAGCAGCAGCACCAAGCTGTCCCTCTGCCCTCTGCCAACAGCAAGATGAAGCATCAGCCCAGAAACCACAGAGCAAAGGGTGAGCTGCTGCTGTCCCAGCCACAGGGTTGCCCTTGGTGTTCATCTTGTGTGCTGGCAGGTCACAGATGTCACTGCATGTTGTCACCAGGGGATCTCCTGTCATCCCCTTCCCACTGCTCCTGATGTATTTTTTTCACTTCCAGCTTTGTGGTGTCTGTCAGCATGAGCCAGCATTTCCCACCATGGCTTTGTCCCCTCCCATCCTTCTCAGCACCCACTCAGGGAGTTGGGGGACAGGAAGCATTTGCTGACACCCCTTTTAATGCCCATTTTTTTCTGTGAGCAGTGGAGGAGTCGAGGGGAAGAGCAAGAATGGCAGGAATTGCTCATTCCATTTCCTGTGGTTTCATAATTTCGTTGCTTACCAATTTTGAATTTCACGAAGCTTGTGGTTTCCCAACAGCCCTCGTCTGTGGGGAGGATATTTTTCAGTAGCATACTGAACTGACATGAAATCCCAAACAAAAATAATATGACAGCAATTGGCGTTCTGAGCTCTGTGAGAAAGAAATACAAATACCCGCTGGCTGCCTTCGGCCCAGGCGAGGGAGCAAAGCAAAACATCCCCTTGTCAGCAGGCCACCTCTGAGGGTCAGTGACAGAGATCACTGCTTAGAGCCTGGGTCTCCATCTCTACACAGAATGCACCCAAGAGTGGGAGGGGGGCTCATGGCCCCACCAGCCTGTGACTGCTTTCTGGCTCCTGCCAGCAGAAAATGCCCAGCTGCACGTTTGGAAACCAACAGATGCTTCCCCTG
This sequence comes from Indicator indicator, assembly GCF_027791375.1. NCBI lineage: Eukaryota > Metazoa > Chordata > Aves > Piciformes > Indicatoridae > Indicator > Indicator indicator. Next base: position 2,928,427 of record NC_072042.1, on the reverse strand, counting down.
GCTTTGGGTGCTGGCACAGTCCAGGCTGCAGCTCTGCTGGGCCTCCATCTGCAAGGTTTTCTCCCCAGGTTTTTTTTCTGACAGCCCCTTGCTGTGTTTCTCTGCTTCCTGGTCCCTCAGACTGGCCCTGAAGCTCAGCCTGGAGCATCATCCTGCATCCCTGGAAGCAGCATAATGCATCCCTGGCAGCATCATCCTGCACCCCTGGCAGCATCATCCTGCACCCCTGGCAGCATCATCCTGCACCCCTGGCAGCATCATCCTGCATCCCTGGCAGCATGTGGCACGTCTTCTTTCCAGGGCTGCTCCCAGCTGCCAGGATAACAAGTGCAAGAAAAGGAGGCTGGGAAAGAGGAGAATGTCCTCCTGAAAAAAGAGATGAGCAGGACACCTCTGGTGTTAGCCCCACTCAGATGGTGCATGCACATTGCTGGAAACAGTGTGGCCAGCAGGACTGGGGCAGGGCTCATCCCCCCAGTACTCATGATGGAACAATTTCTTCCCCAAAAGTGTTGTCACGGCCTGGCCCAGGCTGCCCATGGCAGTCTCCATCCCTGGAGGAGCTGCAAAGCAATGGAGATGTAGCACTGAGGGACATGGCTTAGTGGTGACCTGGCAGTGCTGGGTTCAGGGTTGGACTGGATGAGCTTAAAGGTCTCTTCCAACCCAAAGGATTCTGTGATTCTGTGTCATTTGTCTCAGTGTGAGCACAGGCAGCAATGTCCAGATGGGGAGAAGGTTTCTGGCAGGGTAGGGTTCAAGAAGGTTCCCAAATTGCCTGAGAGTTGAGTAGTGGCTGTCTGCAGAGGGGATTTCTGTTCCAGGAGCAAGCAGCCCACTGCTGAGTGCTGAGAATGTGCAGATGAAGGGACAGTGGTGGCATGGAAGGGGAAGGGAACAGAGTGCCTCTCCCTTTCCTGTCTGATGGCAACAGCCAGGCTGGGGCTGGCACTGGAGCTCAGGGTGGGCAAGGGCTCTGCTCAGCCTGAGTTGGTTCATTCCCATGGGCTCAGAGAACAACCTCTGTCAGAGGCATTCAGGAGGTACACCAAAGAGGGATTTGTCCTGCTGCAGCTTAACAAAAAGCTCCAGGATGTTGGCAGAACCAGGCCTGCTGCCACAAATCTGGCCTCAGATTGGGTCTGGAATGGCTGAGCCCATGGGATGCTCCCTGCTGACCCCATGGCCAAAGGGGGCCTTGTGCAATGGTGAGGGGAAGCAGAAGACACATCCCTGGGCATCCCTGGAATGGCTCAGGGATTGCAGCTAATCAGATACAGTAATAGATGCTAACATCCTCCTCTGGAAACTGCTGGAGAGTTGCTTGTGTTTATTGAAAATAAACTTCCAAAGGTGAAGAGAAGCCCATTGGTGCAGAAACTACAGTTGTGAGCTCAGAATTTATAGCCTGCCTCCATAAAGCTGTCCAGAATCGGTGGATCTTTGCTTCAGATACTCATGTTAAAATAATTTTCATTCTGTTAAATGAAAAGTGCTCTAAGTTTGGCAGGACTGTGCTGCTCATGCTCTCACCACTTCATAAATTATGCTTTATAATTACAGCTCAGAATAAAAAAAAAATATATATATATATAAAAAAAAAAAGGAGGGGGTGGGGAGAGAGGGGGAAAAGGTCTGCATCGAGGAGCTCTCCTTGTTGGCTGTAAATACCTCTCACCATGATGTCAGCCACTCTGACAGAGGATCTGCCCAAATCACTTCCACATGTGCAGCCAGGGGTTGAGCTTTACCTGGACTTTCCACTGGGTGAGTAATGTGGCTTGCAGCCTTGGCAGCACTCACACACTGCTCATGGCTGCGGCCCCTCCACGTTTTCCTGCTCATCAGTTACTAATATTGGACAGCGTGGTTTCAGCAAATCTCCTTCTTTTTATTTCCCTCACACTTTTTTTCATCCCCTAAATAAAAATTACTTCACACTTTCCTGACTGCCTCCAACATGATTTAATGCAAAACACACAGTCACGGGAACGGGAAGGGGATGAGCGCTCCGCATCCAGACAGAAACCAGAACCCAGGGAAAGACAGAGCGAGACGGCCCCAGAGCTGGGAGGGCAGTGAAGTAAGTGTCAAGAAACAAACTTCTCCCTGCAGAAGAGGCATCCAACTGGTTGAGGCTTCACTGCAACATTGCAAAATTGGATCTGTGGCCTGAGATGCCCCAGTTGTGTCCTGCAGATCGCCGGTTTGGGAAGCCTGGGGACTCTCAGTCCTTCCGCCCTTGGTTGGCAGCAAAGGCAGCGTTCCCGTGTTGGGAAATGAGGAGGAGCTGGGAGGATCCTTGGGATAAACTGAGGGGCAGCAGCAGCAGCCCCCTGCCATCCCCACCATGGCCATCCTGCTCTGCCATGTGTCCTGTCCATGTTCCCTGGAGGTGTTCAAACAAAGATTGGATGTGGCACTTGAAGCCATGGTTTAGTTGTCATGAGGTGTTAGGTATTAGGTAATAGGTTGGACTTGATGATCTCATGAGGTGTTAGGTATTAGGTAATAGGTTGGACTTGATGATCTCTGAGGTCTTTTCTAGCCTGATTGATTCTGTGATTCTGTCTCCCACCAGCAGCCAAAGTGCACTGGTCCTACTGGGAACACAGGGCTCTGAGAATCAATGATACTTCTAACGACCCTTGAAAATTGTTTACCAGCCCTTGAAGGGGCTGAATGAAAGAAATCTGCCCAGACTTGGCCTGGGTGTGTCTGAACCCAGGGAGGGATCTGCCCCTCACCCTGCAGAGCAGCCTTGAGGCTGAACGTGACCCTCCCACTCTCTGGATGGCTCAGAGAAGACTGCTTCTCCCTGCATGGCTTTGTACCCATGATTTTAATTATTCTGCTCTGTGAAGTGGTTTGGGGATGCAGTCCGTATGAAAGGCAGTGAAAAAGAGCACAGACGAGTACTAAATAGCAGAAGGACGTGTCCACATGTGGCAGATGTTAGTCACATTGCTGAGCCCTTTGTCTGCAAGGACTCTGCCACATATGCCTGGCTCTGCCGTGAGGAGAGCACGGGGAACGGCTCGGGAGCTGAGCAGCCACCAGCAAATGGTGCATTTGGGCCAAAACCTTGAGAAATGTGGCTACACCAACTCCTCAGTCGCAGAGAGAGCCGCAGCAAGGCGTTTCTAGCACGGATCTGACTCGAAGCAGCAGCTTTAACCCCCGACCCGACTGACGCTCCAGCTCCTGAGCTCCCCGCGGCTGCTCAAGTTCATGACACCCGGGTCGGTGTTTCCCAAGCCAGGATAAGGAGACCTAGGGCTCGTGGCAGGGTGGTGGGGTGGCAGCTCATCACCCAACTCCAGGCTTCATTATCCAGCCTCAGCCCTGGCTTTTGTGTTAGTGGGAGGGAGATCTCCAAGGATTTGGCTCAGGCCAGACAATGATGCCATGAGCAGAGAGTTTTTCTCAGTGCCAACGAGTCTAACCTAATAAAAGGGGGAAATTTCCACTGACCACAGGGGAGCAGGATGGTTGAGACAGAAAAAAGAGGTGGAAAATTATTTATGACAGTGTAATTGCATTTGAGACAACTTCTATCCAGCCAAGATTCCACAAGAAATTTAGGAAAGAACAACTTTAGGTCAATCTGATTTGTTGTCCTGTGTGTTGGGGGAGGAAATTTCCCTTGTGAAAATTGGACTCTGCAACCATGTAAGAACTCATAATCAAAATTAATGTGGAAAATAAATTGCTGGCTGGCATCCCTGTCAGCAAGGGACACTCACTTCAGCTCTGCTGTCCTGAGACAGCTGCATAGCCCAGCCTACCCAGCCCTGCAGAGCTGGCACTTCCCTCTGGTTCCTTTAAAATCTGATTTTATTGTCCCCGGGGCTGCAGGGAGGAACAAAAGGATGCCAGAGCTCTGGCCGGGGTGGCAGAGGCTGTGTAACTCCAGCTGGGTGAGGAGGGGCCAGCTCGCACTCCTCTCTGAGGGCAGGACCCTGTTCACTGCTCCCTGCCCTCACAGGGCTATGCCTTGTCCTCGGTGCCACCTCAAGCTGGGCAGCTGCTGTTGTGCTGTGCTCTCAGGAGCTGCTCTCCCCAGCTGGGGCTGCCCCAGGGTGTCCCAGCAGCCACTATCTCCCCTGCACCTAGGCTATGCCTCTGCCATTCCCCCTCAGGCTGTTGTTACCTCTTTTGGGGGCAGTTGTGGGACAGCAACATTTCAAACCCTGGCATGCACTGGTTGGGTCACCTCAGCTCTCTCTGTGGCTTCTCAAACCTCTTAGGACCCAGCTGCAGCTCCCTGGCCAATGCAGATCTTGAAAGTGTGATGAGTATGTGCTTCTCTTCGATTCCAGCATCATACTTTCAAGCTTTTCTCTGCCATCAAGGAAGCTTGAAAACTTCATTGCTTCAAACAAAAGTGAGAGTTTAATGAACTCCTGCAGGAGTCTCTCTGAGCTCATTCACTGGAGCCCAGAAGTTGGAATTTTAAGGAAAAAAAACAAAACAAAACAACCCACCAGTTGCTACAAAAATCTGCATCCTTGAGAGACCAAAGATTGTTTGCTCTCTCATCAGAAACCCAGGGCTGCAGAAGGAGCCCCAGCCCATGGCAGTGGGGAGCAGTGTGGGTGCTGGAGGTGCCATCTCCACACAGAGATATTCCTGGCTTTCACCTGGCCCCGTTAGAGAACATTCTGCTAATTCCAGTGGTTGATATTATTCTGTGTCATTTCCCTCCGTTATTTGTTTCAAAAGATGAAGACTAAACGTAGATATTTTTTAAATTGTCCAGATTTCAGCTATTGCCCTTGGGAAAGCTTCATCTTTTGGTTTTTTTGGTGGTTTTGGGTTGGTTTTTTTTTTTGGGTTGGTTGGTTGGTTTTTTGTGGTTTTGGTTTTTTATGTAGGTTTTTTTTTTTTTTTTTTTGCAGGTCTGCAAATGTGTTTGTTTTATTAATGCAGCTGCAGGACAGATTAAAAGGAGCAGGTCTTGCTGGCTTTTACTATCTCTAATCCAGCAGTAAGACAGCCTGCCGCCTGTTTGCCTAATGTCCAACATCCTTTTCTGATTAAGCAAAAGGTTTGAAGTAATTATAGTTTACTTACAACAAAAGTGGACTTAAATGAGAGTTAATTCCTCCCCCTCCTCTCTTGTTGGGCCAGTTGCCAGCTGCCATGTGTCTGCTCTGCTCCCTCTTCAAGAGCATCCACAGAAGCCACGGGCAGATGTTCCCACCAGGGCTCTCCAAGAAGAGGTTCTCCTCCAGGAGCCCCTGGGGTTGGGGGGCACCCCTGGGGGTCCCAGCTCACCCCATGCCACAGTGGCCAATGCATGGCACTTCCCATGGGGCTCGGTCCTGTCTACACTTCCCATCTCACGGGGGTCCCTATTCCATTTCCCTGCAGAAGGTCCAACATTTCTTCAGTCAACATCAAAGTTTTCATTTCAAGCACCAATGTGCCTTCTAATTTTAAATGGCTGTTCACCAAACAGGCTTGAAAAGCCAAGAGGCTACTCAGCAAGCAGTGACAGTGGGCACTGGGTCAGGTCCCTCCACTGCCCCATTATGTAGGGAGGCAGCAAGAAGGGAAGAAAAAAGCCAGAAAGAAGAGGTGAGTGCTGGAAAAGAGGAGGAAAATCCACACCCAGGAGACCAAAGGGCTTATAAAATGACTAAGTAGCTTCTGCTTTGATTTCTAGTCAAGATTAAAATATTTCTACCAGTAGCTTGCAGATGTTTTATTTGTGGTTTGTTTTTTTTTTCCAGTAGTCATCAACACTTGCCAGCATACAAAAAACCAAAATCCAGAGGGATGGCATCCTGGGGCTCTTCCCAGTAACATTCCTGGGACCCTCTAACACCACCCAGCCTCTTTGGGCAGATGATGGTAGGTCCTTGCTCCAAGCCAGTAGTGTAGCAGTATCTGCACAGGTCCACTACAGCTATAGGCCTGTGATGAGATAATTATTTAACCTCTAATTGCAACGCAGTGTCCTGGGGACCTGGTTGAGAGGTGGCTTACTCCTTGGGCACCTTTCCAGGGAGCTCCGCAGCCTCCGGGATGGGCACCACAGGGTGGGTGATGCTCACCAGGCACAGACCATGTGGACAAACAGGAGATGGTGGCAGTGCCCAGGGACCTCAGACCTCCCTGGGGCAACCACAGAAAGCAAAGAGGGGACATGGGGGAACATGGCATCGTCTGACTGCCCTGGGCCAAAGGGCTCCAGCTTCTCCCTGAGTGCAGGAATAAGGCTGGAGACCTTCATGTCCCTTTGGACAGCTCATCATTCCTATGTGCAGAGAGCCTGTTTCCAACTTCCACAGATTCCTTTCTCTGGTAACTGGCAGCAATCTTTCTACAAAAATGCAGAATGGCTTCTCCCAGCCCTGCTTGGCACAGACTCCGAGCTGGTGAAACGCTGCCAGCATGGCTCGGGGGTGACCCTGCTGTCAAGCAGAGGCCTCTCTGGAGGATTTAATGGGATGAGCTTCAACAAGGCCAAATGCCAGGTCCTGCACTTGGGTCACAACAACCTCAAGCAACGCTACAGGCTTGGGGAAGTATGGCTGGAAAGCTGTCTGGCAGAAAGGGACCTGGGGGTTCTAATGGACAAGCAACTGAATAGGAGCCAGCAGTGTGCCCAGGTGGCCAAGAAAGCCAATGGCATCCTGGCTTGTATCAGAAATGCTGCGTCCAGCAGGAGTAGGGAGGGGATTTCCCCTTGTACTCAGCTCTGTTGAGGCCACACCTCAAGTATTGTGTCCAGTTTTGGGCACCTCAATACAGGAGAGATGTGGAGGTGCTGGAGCCAGTGCAGAGGAGGGCAAGGAGATGAGGAAGGACCTGGAGAATAAATCTTATGAGGAATGGCTGAGGGAGCTGGGGATGGTTAGTTTGGAAAAGATGAGGCTGAGGGGAGACCTCATTGCTCTCCATAACTACCCAAAAGGAGGTTGTAGAGAGGTTGGTGCTGGTCTCTTCTCACAGGTAATTAGTGATAGAACAAGAGTGAACAGCCTCAAGCTACAACTGGGCAGGTTTAGACTGGACATTAGGAAAAAAAATTTCCCAGCAAGAGTGGTCAGGGATTGGAATGTGCTGCCCAGGGAGGTGGTTGAGTCACCAACCCTGGATGTGTTTGAAGGTGGTTTGGATGTGGTACTTGGGGGATATGGTTTAGGGCTGAACCTTGCAGAGCAGGGTTCTGGGTTGGACTTGGTGATCCTGAGGGTCTTTTCCAACCTGAATGTTTCTGTGACTCTGTGATTTGACATTTCCCAGCAGCAGCTCCGTGGACACAATGCTGGCGGCGGGCAGCAAGCCGGCGGTGCCCACGTTGCTACCTTGCGGATCAACGGAGGCTCCGCTCTCACCGGCAGGGAGTGCGAGGAAGAAAGGCACAAAAGCTGCAGAGAGTTGAATAAACTCAATTAGATCGCTGTAATTGCAACAAGAATTAGCGTGGGGGTCGGGCACATGTGCCGTCTCGGAGCAGTAATTAAAAGTGCAGTGTTTGCCACGCTGGGGAGGTGGCCTGCTGGGTCCCAGCGGTGCCCTTTGAAAAGCTCCATGATGGAGCTTCGAGCCTGGATAAATACAAATGTCAGTGCCTCACAGCCCGTGGGGGGACTCTCAATCCACAGCCCAGTGGGAGAATCCCCTGCTTTACATTCCCAACAGTTGGGCTAATTTCAGAGTCAGGCTTTGATGTGCTTTGGGGAGCCCTGTGTGCTACACACTTTCCCAGCGAGGAGCCCCCTCCCTTTCTCAAATGCTTTATTAATTTTCTCCTGTGGTTTTTTTTATCCTCCCTTTCTCTTGGGCCCGCCTGCAACTTCTCTTTTGTGCTCACGCAGCGGGGTTCATAGCGGAGAATTTATATCATTCTGAAATATATATAAAGAAGGGATAAAAGAGGAGATGGTAGGAACCTGCAGAGACTATAGCAACAGCCAGTCCTGGGAGCCAGCATCCTCTTCCTCCAGCCACCAGCCCCATGTGTCCCCAGCACCAGCTGCACCAGCCGGGGCTGCTCCTCCCCATCTCTGCCATCAGCATGGAGACCTGGAGAAAGGCTCCCCAGGGGACAGCAAAGGTGACAGAGGGCTGTCACTCACTGGGCATTAGTGCCCCAAAACAGCCATGCTTAGGCAGGATGGAGTGGCCAGGCTGCCCAGCCTGGTTTCTGCAAAGGCCAGGACAAAGTCCCATGTGGACCAGTCTTTACTGCCTGCCCATAGTCATTCAGCATTGTGCAGTGCCAGGGGGCTGCAGGCATGCAGGAAGTGGCACTGCCACAACACAGGATGCTCCTTTCCTGGGTACACCTCCTGATGAACAAAGGCAGCACCTGGGTGTGCCCAGCACAGTGCCCTGCCCATGCTGCCATGGTCCCTGGCAGTCCCTTGCCAGAGGCCATAGGGACCATTACTTCTGGTGTGTTTGATCTCATGGGGTTGGACATTGCCAGAGCAGAAGCTCCTCTGTGAAACTTCAGCCTCCTCCACCCTGTCCTTCTCCCCTCGCCTCCCCTGCTGCTGGGTGATGGCAACACCCACACACCGCAGCAAGCAGACCAGGGCTGCTCAGCTCCTAAGCTGGCACCCAGCTCCCTTCCTGTTTTTTATTATCAACTGCATTTGGCATGGAGGGGATTCTCTCCCCACATCCCCTTGGCACAAAAAAAGGCTCAAAAACCAGCAAAACCATTGTTTGTGCTCGAAGGGCGGGGACCAGGGTGAAAAGAACAGCATGTTTCAGAGCCCAGAGCTAGGAACCAGAGCATCTGGAACAGTTAGTGGGACAGGGGCGTCACAATTAAACAGCAATGGGTGATTACAGAACGGTTCCCTGGCTCTGGCACACAGAGGGCAGCGGCAGCACACGCCTGAGCACGCACTTACGGGGATTCCTCTCGGGCAGGCCTCAATAAATGGAGTTTTCATCGGCAAAGCCTGAGGTCGGAGCAGCTGCCTCGCGTGGGATGACAGAGCAAGGGCTGCCATGGCTGGGACTCGGCACTGAGGCATCTCCCACTGGAGGTGATGAGTGGCCCCGGTGAAAGGAGCTGCTCTCCTCGGGGCCAGCCAGGCACTGGGGCTCTGGAGGAGCTGGAACGTGGTGATGGCTCCTGCCCAGCCGCAGCCAAGCCTGCGCTGCCCCAGCTGCCACCACCACAGCCCTTGCCCAGAGCGCACGGTGGGGAGCCTGCCAAGCTCCCCAGCCTCGCCAAGGGCGCTGGGTGTTCAGCCTCCACTGTCAGTCTGCAGCTGGGATGGAGATCCTCAGCCAGCTTTCTCTTTTACTATGCCACTCCATTCCCTGTCCCTCCGATCCCTGCTATGCAGAGGGAACTGGTGGGACCAGACAGCACAGATTTGGTAGAGATATACAAGTCCTGCAGAAAACTAAAAAAAAAAAAATCAGTCCTGCTATTCAAGGACCCCAGCCCTGTCCCCTGAAGTATGCTGTTTTCATTAAGGCAATGAAATTGAATTTCAAAAAGCCCAGGCTTTGGATAGCAGCCCTTGAGTTGGGCCTGATGAACAAGATCCAGAAGCAAAACAAAGGCTGTTTCCACAATGGTTGGAGGGAAAGGGAACCGGTCCAATTGCAAAACTTGGATCCTGGCACCGAGGGACTCTTTGTGTGCGAGACCTGTGGCAACGGATGGCAACGGCTTCGGGAAATTCAATACTGGCCTAGCTCATAAACAGAAAACAAGGAAAATAAACTTGGGCAGATGGGAAGAAGAAGGGAGCCAAGCCATGGATTTCTGCTTGGCTGGAAAAGAGCCTCTCTGTCCCAGGCTGCGGGTCCTGGGCTTGGCAGCTCCTGAGGCTGTGCCTCGGGTGCTCAGGGACATGGTGCTAGGCAATGGGCACCAGGCACCAGACTGGGCAGTTGCAATGGCAGAAGGCAGCAACCACCCCTGAGGAGACCAGACTGGAGGAGAGATCTCAGGGCCTCAAGGCAGGAGAGGCATGGCAGGGTGGTAGGGCAGGAGCAGGGACAGCAGCAGTGCCCCAAGAGCACAGTGGAGAAGAAGGCAGCAGATTGCCTTGTGCCACTTCATCTGGAAGCTGCAGACTCTTGGCTGTGGTGGTGACAGGGGTGGGAAGACAATCTGAACAGAAAAGAAAAGAAGTTTCTCTGCCAGCCTGCTCCTGGCGCACGCTGGTGCGTGGTGCAGCCGGATCCCTCCTGCAAACCCTCACGGCTGTGTGATGCCCTGGAGCAGCTCCTGGTCTCAGCATCGCTGCCTCCTCCTGCCTGCTCACAGCTTCTCGGTGGAGCAGGGCCAGCCTCTGTGTGCCCTGTGCCTAGGGTGGGAATAGAGCCTGCTTAGGTTAAACCATTCACCAGCTGTGCTGTGTGGCAGGAAGGCAGCACCGTGATGCCCATCAGACAAGGACGTGATGGGTGGGGATGTGACAAGAGCAGGGAAGGGCTCTGATGGGATGAGGGCAGCAATTAAAGGGCTTAGTGAAAGAAATGTCTTTTGCAAAAGAGATTTTGAGAAACAGAGAGGATGACTCCACCAAGCCTTAAATCCGCTGCCAGATGATGCCGCCTTGTTCAAAAGCACCAGAACTAACTGTTCCCTCTTGGCCACAGACAAGAGGAATCAGTAATTAGGCCATTTATGGGCCACAGAGGGTCAGCAGAGATATAAAATCTGTGGATTCATTGAATTCCCTCATTCCCACAATCCTACATTTGCAATTATCAATTCATGGCTCTCAGAATCCTGCCTGCCACCGAACACTGCCTGTAAACCCACTGCCTGTGCTGCCCCAAGCTGAGCCAGCTGCCTGCCCCCATGCCACCCTGGGGTGACAACAAGAGGCTCCCCAAAACCTGTTGCTGCAGAGTTGGAGCATCCCAAGTCACCCAGATGACCCCTGTGGGAGCAGGGTGTGTGTAGGGAAGGCCTGGGATGCTTTCATGTTTGGACAAATTGTCCTTCCTCTGGCACAGGGAGAGAGCAGCCTCCTCCCCTTGGGCCAGGCAATTCTCATTGCTTATCTCGAGGTTTAAGCTACTGCCTTGTAACAGAAAAGCAGCCAAAAGTGGGAATGCTCATCTGAGCTGCACACGCTCAGGCCTGGCACTGACACCTGCATGGCACTGGCCTGGCACTGCCAAAGTCACCAGTAGGATGAGGTCTCTGCATATCCATGGAGCAGGAAACCAGGTGGTGCACCTCCAGCTGGCATCACTGTCCAGGTCCTCAGCCTGCTCCTGTTGCATGTTTGCAGACACATGGGTTCAGCACTGGGGTCAAGGGGCAGAATCTGATCCAAGCCTTTAGACCTCTGAGGAAGCCTTTGGCTGTTTGAACCAGCAAAGGCAAACTAAAGAGATCCAAGCCAGCCACCTACTGCTGCTCCTTGGAAATTCATAGAGGCATTGCTGGCCTGACCTGCCTCCTGTCAATGTCCTTTGTCAGAGACACAGTAGTGCTAAAATCCAGGGGATACTTTGTTGGAGAAAAAAAAAAAAAAGCTAAATCAGGGTGAGAAGCACACTGGAAAGAGTATTTCTGAAGGATATGTCAGCTAGACTGGGCAGCCATTAAATTTCACAGGTTCAGTTGAAGAACTTCAGGAGATTGCTGGCATTGCCTGAAAGGGAGAGGAAAATGACAACCAGATGCGAGGGGCTCCGAGAGAGGTGCAGCAATCTGGAGGATAATCCTGGTTGCCATTCAGCTCTAACTGAACAGCCACAATAAAGAATCCCCTTCACCTGTCTGCAGAGCGACTCTGGTGCCAGTGAGGTCAGGAACAGCCAGAGGGTCAGGTATTTTGTGACAAAGCCGGCTGTGCTCAGCCCTCCTCTGGCTCCACCACCAGCCGATCTCCTGCTGCACCACTAGTCTGCAATGTTGCATAGTCCATCCCGCGGCCACAGAGCACAGCTCGCACCCGCGCTGGGCAGGATCTTCGGTGGGCACCGAGGGCAGGGACACCTTCGACCACTACCACCTGCTTGGATACTCCTGCCCCAGTGGAAGATGCTGTGGTGCCCTTCACTGAGCAGCTGGATACAGCCCACGGAGCGAGGGTGTGGGAAAAACAGAGAACCTCCCTTTCGGGGTGCTGCCCTGGGAGGGTAGCAGAGGAGACGTTGGCTGTCGTGGGATGCAGAGGAAGCAAGGTGACAGTGGCCATTCCTTTTGGGCTTCTCTAGGCATAAAATCAGGCCTTTGGGAAGGCAGAGAGAGGTGAGAACCAGGAGGATGAAGTCAGGCTGCTTCTGGGACTCCCTGTCCTTCAGACATTGTCACAAAACCCTCCTGCACAGCCCTGGTGCACGCAATGCTGAATGGCCAAGGGACCAGGGAAACACCTGGATGCAGCATGCTGCATCAGGGGAGTGTCAAGACATAGGATGAAGTATCAAGGGAGCACCAAGACATGGGATGCTGTACCAGGGGAGTGTTACAACAGGGAATGCTTTATCAGGGGAGTGTCAAGACATGGATGAAGTACCAAGGGAGCATCAAGACATGAGATGCTATACGAGGGGAGTGTTACAACAGGGGATATTGTATCAGGGGAGTGTCAGGACAGGGGATGCTGTACCAGGGGAGTGTCAGGACATGGATGAAGTACCAAGGGAGCATCAAGACATGGGATGCTGTACCAGGGGAGTGTTACAACAGGGGATATTGTATCAGGGGAGTGTCAGGACAGGGGATGCTGTACCACGGGAGTGTCAGGACATGGCTTTGGAAACATACCCAGGAGCCCTGCAGGTCCAAGCTCGCTCCTGGGAATGAGGACCTTGACTGAGTGGTACCACGTAGAAGCGAAGCGCTTGGAGCTCAGGAACGTCCATGTAGACACAGTGGGGAAGCCAAGGAGCAGTCTGCAGGGGCTGTGGAGCTGGGAGCCTCTGGATGCATGGAGGTTGTTACTCTGCTTCAGATTGTATAAATAACTCAGTGAATAAAACCACATGTGACCACATTCTGTTCCCCATCCCTCAGTGCTCTGCCGACAGCACACAGGCTCTTGCAACACTTGTTTACTAGGGAGGCTGTATATAAAGTAAAAAATAATTTGCTGGGTCTTATGTTTCCACTTTAAATGCTCAGTGTGTGTGTATATATATTTTTAAATATATATATATATTAAAAAAAACCCACAACAACTGTGAATTTGCTAATAGGCTTTGAAAATGTATTTTTAAAGCTGGGGCAGCAGGAGTCGGTGAGTTGTTACAAAGGATTACAGAAGGAGCAAGGTTTGCTAGAAAAATTATTCCCTTAGGAGGGAAAAAAAAAATCTGTAGCAGCTGAAAGGCCAGAGCCTCATTTCTTTCCAAGAAAATAAACACATTTCTGCATCCAAAACTCAAGCTCCGTTTCAGGTACTGAGCAAAGTTGTTTGTTCTTTGGTGTTTATGTGCTTCCCACCGGCTCTGGTGCTGGGTTTAACCTTTGAAAGCCAAACACAAATTCTCTCTGCAAAAGAAGATTCTTTGTTGCATCTTTGAAGCAGGCTTTTGGACAGAGATAAATGGCTACGAGCTTTGGGAATGTAGGAGCCAGATGGTCAGTCGAGATTTCTCTTTATGTTTCTGTGTTTCACTTCGGAGTTGATCTTGCATAAAAATATTTTTAGGTTTTTTAGCATTTGCTGTGGCTTGCAGAGCTGAGGAAAGCTCTGGAGCAGGAGGATTGGCAAATGGTCTGCTCTGAGTAGCCACAGACCTTGGGCTCTTTCTTTCCTGGTCTTTAGAATCTCTGTCTTCTGGGGTAGGGGGTTGTGCTCAGGGCTAACCCAGAGCTTTCGATCTGGGTGAGTTTTTTGTTATGCAGAGTGGATGTCTATGGGAGCAGCTCCTCCAGCACACCTGGAATGGGGGAATCCGTCAGAGCTTTTCACTTCTCCAGGCAGTTAATGGCTGTTTCATGTTCACGGCCTGAACCTCTTGTGAGCTGGTGAATGGACTGAAATTCCCTGCAAACCTTTGCTGATTCCTGCTCAAACCACCACAGGAGCACAGGTGGGAGGGCAAGAGGTGATGGTCAAAGGTCTGCTGGGGAAACACCATTTTCATGCTCTGTCCCACACTGGTGTTTGGGGTGATTGTGGAGGGGTTCAGAGTGGCTGTTGCTGTCACCCCTGTCACAGGCATCTTCAGTCCACAGGATTTTTGTCGTTCCCCCCCCCCCATTGAGGTGACACAGCCTGCAGCTCCATGCAGGGTCAGGTTTTCAGTGCTCCCTCCAGGAGCCACACTGCTTTCTCTCTTCGTGTGGCCACCTCTGTGTCGCAGAAACTTGCTTGATTTGCTGTTAATTAGGACCAAACATAGCTGGTACATAACAGGAGAGAAGGAGTTAACTGATCCTGCAGGATGGGAGCTGTAAGTGCCACCAGGCTTGTCCAAGATGAATGAGCTTTTAAGGACTGCCAACTTCTGAATGGATGTGAGGAGGACCAGCGGCATCGACTTTCAACAACCAGCAGCCAGTGGCAGGAGCACATGTGGAGGCAGCGTGGTTCAGCTGGAAATAAACCCCGGAGGTGTCAGGGCAGTGGATAAGGACGGTGCTGGCAGCAGGGAGGTGGAAAAGATGAAATTCTGGATGCTGGGGAAACAAACAAGGCTGCCAGCCTGGATGTGCGTGTGAGCCTCACCTCCCTGTTCCAGCCCAAGGACCCCGAGACACTGCACCAGGGTTGACTAACAGATGCTGGCTGCTTTGGAAAGGCCATTCCTGGGATGTTGCAAAACAGCTGCCGGCTGCATGGCTCTCACCAGGGACCCATCTCCAGCCAGGGCCTCGGGCTCCTTTGAATCCTGCTGCAGGAGCCCGGGTGAGAAACGGCAGAGAAAGCCAGAAAACCAGGCACGGGGTTTGACTTGTAGAGGACCTCAGAGAAGCTGCTGGCCGCTGGGACCCCATGAGAGCAGAGGCAGCATCGGGGTCCACAGGCAGTGGCTGGGCAGAACAGCCAGCAGTGGCAGCTGATTCCTGGAGTGGAGGAAGGACACCACCCCAGGATCGGGGCTCACAAAACACTTCCCGCAAGGCAGGATAGTTCCCTGGCTGGGAACCCTGCACGGGCTGAGCCTTGTCACTGTCCTGCCAAACGTGGTGGGGTCACTGAGGGACACCACACAGCCCTGACCTTCCACAGCTCTGGCATTGCCACCTCCTCTCCACAGATCTGTGGCTCAGAGGAACTGGGGCTGGCTGTGGCATCAGCCCTGGCTCCCAGCAGCTTTTGGAGACCCAAGCAGCAGTGGACATGTTTAGAGCATTGTAAATAATCTTGCAAACAGCTTCACTGAGCAGGGGCAGCAGTGCTCATAGGGAGGAGCAACAGCTAAGTTTAAACATCTGGTTCTGTGCATTCCTATATTGTAATAAAATAATTCTTCCCACAGATTTCACGTCATCTTTGTCTGGGCATCACTGAACTGTGAAGGGAGAAACTTTTTTTGTGGTTTTCAGAGGAACAAAGAGATGATATGCATCTGGTGAGGTGTCCTGGCAGCCTCCTGTGCTCTGAGTCTGCATCTTGTGCTGGCAGCGTGGCCTCGTGCCCTGGATGAGAGCTGCCTGACCCACAGCACCCAAGCAGCAGAGCATGGAGGCAGACTATGGTCTCCAAGGCTCAGGGAATGGAAGACAACCTTGCTGCAGCCCACAGAGACCAAGAACAGCAACCCCTGAACAAGGAAAATGCCTGCAATCTGGATCCCACCTTTTTGGACCCTCTTCAAATGAAAGGGCAACAAAGAACATCTCACAAACTGGTTAAAAACTCTCAGCCTTAATGGAGTCCAGAAAGAACCATTCCTTGAAGCTCATCTGTCCCCTGCAGACCTCAGCCCCAGGCATGGAGCTGTGAGGCTGGCACTGCAGGACTGACCATGTCCAGGGGACACAGGGCTTGGTGCCCCTCCTCTGCAGGTGTCTCTGCCTTAGCAGCATTACTGATTTCTCACCCAGCTAGCCATCAGGAATGGAGAGGTCACCCTTTGCTTCCAAGGGAGTCAGGACCATCTGATGGCTTTTAGTGGAGGGAGGGGGGTGATGCTCAGCCTCCTGTTGCAGCGTTTGCCTTCCTGCATAGGAGGATCATCTCTGGCTGTCCCTTGAGCTGCCAGGCAGCTGCCCACAGACTTTGGCTCTTTTGAAAAGCTTTCCCCTGCAATATCTGAATCTGTTGAACAGGTGGAGGGAGCAGGCACAGAAACCTGCTGGGAAATTCACAGTGCAAAGCTGAAGCAAACTGGGTTGGATTATGTTTTGGGTTGGATCACATTTTCCTTCCCTGGGAGCAGACCCCAGAGAAAAGCATTCCCAGACTTGGGCAGCATCCCCCAGGCTGATCCTGGCACTGCTGCCTGCAATGTGACCCCTTGGGTGCCTTTAGTTATTGCCTCCAAACGTCATGACCTGAGTGTGTCCAAGCTGCCTCACAGGCTCCCTAGCCTGCCTGGCCTCCTGTGAGGGCAAGGGGCTCTGCAGCATCCCCAGAGGTGCACAGGAGTCCCCTTCCCCTCTGCTGGCTGACTCCCAGCACAGCCTGTAACACATCACTCCTGCTTTGTTTATTCAGAGGCAGGCCTGTTTAAGAGACCCTGGGCTTATCTTAAGTCTACCACTTATGGAGAGAGGAAAGGCCCACAAGCCTGTTGAAAGTCAGGGGGGCTTTTGGCTGCAGCCATTCCTTGGGGATGATAAATGGCTGAGGGGGGAATGCAACAGGAAATGAGATGAGCTCAGCTGGGAATGGGTGCAGACAAAGTGGGTCCTGTGAAAGCTGAACATTCTGGGGAGGGGAATGTGACCCCCACTCCTGAGCCTCCCCTCAACCCCACCAAGAGCTCCCTGCCCCTGTTGCCTGGTACACCCTCACCAGCAGCCCCACTGATCAGAGCAGGGAGACCACAGCCATAAATCTCCAGGAGCCATTTTTCAGTGGGACTAGATTCCATTTAGTCCACAGACTTAACAGTCTGTTTGGGAAAAGGGATTTCATTCCTTTGCTTCTTCTTGTCAGGATGGATTTGCTGATCCCAAACATGTTCCTCACACTTTATTTAGGGCTTAATATGCATCATTTACATTGCTGAGCTGTCACCAGGCTGTCTGAGCTGTATAGGCAGGCAGGCAATGCATTTCCCTTGCCCTGTTGCTCTCCCTGCCAGATGTGGAGCTGTGAGGATAAAGCAGCCAGAAGATCCCTTGATAGATGCAATTTGCCTTTTGGGGGTTGCTGCTCATTCCCCTCCTCGCAGGGGCCAGGCAGGGATGGACATCTTCCCCAGATACATTCCCAGCAGCAGGTCACCTGTAATGGACAGTTCTGCAGGACAGGACCCAATCCTCTTGTTGATGGAGTCAGGCAATGGCTCTTGAGATCAGCAGAGTTTCACCTTCACAGAAGATCCCCCAGTGCCAACAACATTCACCACCAGCTCCCATCTGCAGGCAGTTGTGTTCTTCCCTGAGCTGCAGAAATGCCAAGTCCTTAAGAGGGTGCTTGCAAAAACAAAGCTGGCATCTAATATACAATTAGAGAAAGAGGAAGAGGGTGGAGGTGGGAGCAGCACAAAGATATTGGAACCCTCTTACAAGAGCTAAAGGGAGACCTTACCACCCTCTACAACTCCCTGAAGAGAGGTTGGAGTGAGGAGGGGGCAGCTTCTTCTCCTTGATGACAAGCAACAAGGACCAGAGGAAATGGTTCCAAGCTGCACCAGGGCAGGTTCAGGTTGGATACTAGGAAATATTTCTTCACTGAAAGGGTTCTCAAACATTGGAATGGTCTGCCCAGGGCAGTGGTGGAGTCACCATGCCTGGAGGAGTTCAAGCAGCCTGTGGACCTGGCACCTGGGGACATGGTTTAGTGGTGACCCTTCCATGCTGGGTTGAGATGATGAGCTTTGAGGTCTCTTCCAACCAGATATATTCCGTGATCCTGTAAGAAGTAACCAAGGCAAATAACCTCCCTGACTTCAGTGGTGGGCTCTCCAGCCTCACCTGTGCTGGGGAGTTGTTCTCCTGTCCTCTCCAACACTGTCTGATGGAGCCAAGGATCAGTCCTGGGGCTGTGCTCCCACACAGGGTATGTGATGCTCCTTTTGGGAATCTGGGTGTCTGATTTGGCCACCCAGCTCTGCACAGAGCTCCTCACTCCTGGCCTGTCTGCAGTCACTGATGACAATGCCTTGCTCAGCAGTGGTGCCACAGCACCCAAGCCATGCCAGCAGCCTGGCCTTGCCAGCTGGCACCCAGACCTCAGTGCCATGGCTGCACCCAAGATAGAAGCACAGGAAGCACCTGCTGCTGGCCCTGGGGCTGGCAGGAATTAGACATCTCTGTGGTTGCTTTCTGTGACAAAACCTCCCTCTACTTCTCCAGGAGCCATTTCTGTGGCTGAAATTGTCCCTGCTCAGGATCCCCTTTCTTGTGCACCTTTACCAAGAGCAACAACCTCACCTGCTCCAAGCCAAATTCCCTCCTTCACAGCCTCCCCACTCAGTGCCCAGCTGAGAGCTATCCCAAATGCCTCCTGCCCCAAAGCCACTTTCCACCCAAAAGGAATCCATGGTTTCTTCCAGGACTCTGAGAACTGAACTGCTGACCTCTGGGAGCTGTGAAAGCAAAAGGCAGAGCAGTGTTAGCATGAGAGATCCCTGCTGATAGGGCAGGAGGGGAAGCACAGGAAGGATTTACATTCTGCCCCTTACGAATGCTTTGGCTGATCCACTGCAAGCCGGATGGAGCAGAGAAATGGAATTTATTCACATTAAATGGTTGCAAATGTCATACTGCATTGAGCCAGAAACATCTCCTACACGCAATGGAGGGAATGTCTGCTTCTAGAAAGCATGAGGTCTTACCTGCTCCTTCATGGGAGGGACATTCTCGTCCTACAGATCTGATTTCCAAAGCAAAGAGCAACCAGCACCACCTTGTTGGGGTGCCAGGGTGTGACCAGGAAGGTTTCAGAAAGGCAACAGGCACTTGAATGCTTTCTGGTGAATGCTTTCTGGGTGAACTGCAAAATTCCCTGCAGGTGGGACTTCAGCAGGAGCTGTAACATTTAATACTTGCAGTTCAAAAGTACCAACTCCTGCAAAGAAAGGAAAGCCAGGCTGGGGGCTGGGGATTGGTGGCTGGTGGGTGCTGCCACTGGCATGCCTCGAGGGGAGCAGGCTCAGGTCAGGATCTCCCCTCCCAAAGGCTGCCCCTTTGTGTGAGGATCCCAAACTCCAGAGGCTGGGGGAACTAGGATGAGGTAACACAACCCAAACTCCATCCATGGGCAGAGGCAGGAAGCCTCTTACCCTGCTCCCCTTTGGCAAGGCCCTCACCAGCCCAGCAGATCTCTGCAGGAGCCAGCTCTCATTTCTGGGGGTTTCCAGAGCAGGGAGCAGAGCTCAGTGCCAGGGTCTGAGCAGCCCTGCTGGGATGAAGCCCTCACCTGTGTATTTTAAGCACAGGACTGATCTGACTCAGGATAACTGGATCATCTCCCTGCCTGATGTTAAATACCTGTTAAAGCTGAGCACATCCGGCCTGGGTCATGGCACTCAGCACCCTGCAGGTCTGTGCTCACCATGGGTGGCACAGGCTGGGCTCTGGTGGATGCTTGGGCACCCAGCAGCTTTCACTACACCTTCTGGACATGCAGAGCCTGTTTGAAACAAAACAATGGCTTGTAAATGCAAAGCTCCATCTCCTGTTACTGCTCCCCTGCATCAGCCAGTCCCCTGCTCCACCTGAGAGATGTTTCAGCTGATAGCATTTGTCTTCAATAAATGGTCACTCCATAAACTGCCTCCTGGGCCCTGTAAGTGGAACCTGATGTTTCCATTTTGTTCGAATGCATTTGCTCTCCAATGGATACCAGCCTCTCCTCTGGTTAATGTCAGCCTAAGGTGTGCAGTGGGGCTGTGTTACTGTTTATGACATCCATCGAGCTGGGGCTTAATCTCTTTCAGATCCCACAGCTTGCTGTGTCTGTCACACCTGGACCTGCAACAGGGATGAGGGATGTTCTTCACACACTGCTGAGTCCTGTGTCCAAATCTGGGCTCTCCAGTTCAAGAGAGACAAGGAACCTCTGGAGAGAGTCCAGTGGAGGGTCTGAAGATGCTGAAAGGCCTGGAGCAGCTCTGTGAGAAGGAAAGGTTGAAAGCCCTGGGGCTGCTAAGCCTGGAGAAGAGCAGCCCCAGAGGGCATCTGATCAATGTTCAGCAAGGGCTAAAGGGTGGAGGGCAGGAAGATGGGGCCAGACTCTTCAGTGGTGCCCAATGACAGGACAAAGGGCAATGGGCACAAACTGGAACTCAGGAGATTGCACCTTAACAGGAGGAGAAACTTCTTTGGTGTGAGGGTGCTGGAGGCCTGGAGCAGGCTGCCCAGAGAGGTTGTGGAGTCTCCTTCTCTGCAGAGATTCCAAACCCACCTGGCCATTGTGATGCTGGGCAAGCTGCAGGGTGGGTGGACTGGATAATGTCCAGCAGTCCCTTCCAGCACCCGTGCCTCTGGGATCCTGAGATTCTTTTGCTGGAGTCTCTGGCATCACCAACATTCAGAGGAGACAAAAAGCAGAGCTCCTTCCACAGCCACAGAAAGTCTGAGTGCAGATTTGAGGTTCTTTAGCCAAATGCTTGTCTCAGTACCTCCATGCTTCCTTGTGTGCCTCTGTGTGCCTCTAGCTCCACAGCACTCTGTATGTGGGCAGCTTGGATCTTGACATACTTCAGTAGGAAAACACTTCATAGGTAAATGACACTTCCCCAACCATTCAGTAGATATCTGTAGTACTGAAACTACTCAAAACACTGCTCATCAAGTGCTGGACTCATGCAGAGGATCATAAAGGTACTGAACATCTCTGCATTTGGCTTGAACAAATGTAAACCAGGCACAGAGCTATCCCTTGAATCCAAGCCTCATGTTTCACACCATCAGTCACATTCCAGTGCTGCATCACTCAGGTATTTCTAACAAAAGTGATGAGATAATCTCTGCCCCATGAGAGCTGCTCTGCTGGTATCTCCTCAGGCTTGTGAGGGAAGCAGAGGACTGCCTCATCTCTTGCTAATCTTTGCAGAGATCCCTTCTCTGACTCAGTCTCACTGGGGACTGAAGGTCTTTAACATAACCTCAGCAGGCTTAGAAATCAGGTTTGGAGGCACCATTGATTTGTGTGGTTGCTGGAGAAAGAAGAGAAGGTTTTAGCTGAAGTTTTATGGAGTCATAAACAAAGGGATGAGAAGAAATACATATTTCAGCCAGGTAGCTCTGCTCCCCCTTTGCTACCAAAAAAATCCCACAGCAGCAACATAAGTGGATGAAACCACAGAGCTCAACTCTCCAGCCCTGAAGATGTCCTGTTTGGGACCATCCAGAAAGGCCAAGCTCCACCAAAGCCATCTGCAGGCAGGGACAGCTCTGGAGCTGCCAGCACAGGCTCAGGGATGTGGCTGCTCCACATCACCCGGGCCAGGGGGGGAGCTCTCAGCAGGGACCCCCTCAGCGCATTGCTCACAGGACTGGCACCTTCCACCAAGCCCTGGTCAGAACCTGCAGTTTCCTTTAAAGCAAATGCCCTCTGGGAATGGAAAAAAATAGAGGCTGACCCATTTGAGTTCCATCTGCTGGAGTTTATAACTGTTCTCCCTGTAATTGCCAACAGACTATGTGAATTGCAATTAGCTAATTGCTTGCTAACTTTCCGTTCTAATAATAGTCGTGTTCCAGAGTTATACAAGCTTGGAGGCTGCTGCTGTTCCCTTGCAACTGGCAATAATAAATAATATCAGATTCTCTCAGCATTGCCCTCCCTTCCAAGTTTCATCCCCATGCAAATTGCTCCAGCATGTACTAATCCCTGACGGGATGGCAGAGGCATCAACAGCATTTATTTGTAGTTCAGTGTGCTGGGAGTGCTCAGCACTTGCACGATGATGTGCCACCAGGAAGCTGTGGCTCCCCTGTGCCACTTGTCTCTTCTGCCTGGCCAGCACAGCAGGTCTGGGAGGTGCTTCTCGACGGAGCTGGGTGGCAGGACCCAGTGCTCTGCGTTCCTGGAACACAGTTTGGGTTTGGTTTCAGGGTTTTGGGGTTTGGTTTCAGGGGTTTGGTTTCAGGGTTTTGGAGGTTTGGGGTTTGGTTTGGGGTTTTTGCTCTCCTTTTGCAGGATCAGATGTGGCCCTGGCCCCTGTAGTGACATATTTTATTACCAGTAGCTTCAATAATGTCAGCACAGACCTAAACTGGAGCTTTGGAGAACACCCACTCCCCAGCAGCTCGGCAGGCTGAACAGGTCACTGCTGGAGTGATAAAGGTTGGGCTGGACCCCGGCAGAGCTCCTGGTGGGAACCGGGGTCAGGTTGGGTGCAGAACACTGCCATTCCCAGGGCGAGGAACTCCCTTCCACATGGGTGAACTTTCCTGCACCCCTCTCTGGGCTTTCTAATCTCCAGCTCGTTACTGCTGTGCAGATGTGGCTAATTGGGAAGCACAGCAACAGCCTGATCCAGCGGACTGGAGGCCAACGAAATGAGCAACAGCATTCCCTGGCGCGCGGGGGACTACCGAGCGCGGCCCTGCCAGCGCTGACATCCCCACAGCTCACACACTAATCTGATTAAACTCGACCAAAAAAGCCTTTTAGAGCTGGGGGAGTCGTGTCCAGCAAAAGCTGGTCTGGATTATTCCCCGTGCCTCTGGGTTTTTTCCACATCTCTGGCTCCCCACCGCCCTGCACCTCAGGGATGCGGGACCCTGACTGCCAGGCACAGGCTGGGGATGGGAGCATCCCCCACACTGAGGGGCTCAGTCCAGCTGAAGCTCTGACTCCCTCGGACAGGACAAACACCAGTGGCAGCTGGGGCTCCTTTTCATTAGCAGAACTCAGTCCTCATTAGCAGAACTCAGTCCCTGCCTCAGCTGTGCCCCCAGCGCCCTGTTCCAGAGAGCCCAGCCACAGGCTCCCCATCTCTGGAATTGCTTTAGACTCTGTGCACAATTATCTGGACTTTTCCATCCCTTCCTTCTCTCCTCCCATGCTGCTGATGTCTGACTCACAGGAAGATTTATGAAGGTTAAAAGCATTCCTTCTGCAGGCCACACTCCACAGCCCCATCTGCCCACTTTCACAACCTGCTCTTTCCTGGGGTTTGGGCAGAGAGGCACCAAAACCAAACCAAGTTGTCCTTGGCAGGGCCACCCCAGGTGAGCCCTCCCTGGCCTTGTACAACCACGTGGAGATTTCTTGAGGGAGGAAAGCTCTGCAGAGAGACCTGGCCTGGACAGCTCAGGGTGCTGCTTTCAACACATCTCACCTTGAGCTTGGTGCCAGAAGAAGTCTTTACAATTCCTGTTGGGCCAGCCCTTGATTTTCTGTTTTGCCTTCAAGATCAGCTCTGTTGAAACCTCTTTGTCATTTCAGTTCCTCCATGTGAGAAGAAGGAGATGGTGGACCCTGCTTCTGGGGTGACTTGTAAAGGAAGGAAATGAATGATGGTGGTTTATTTCTCAGACACCCAAAGCAGTAAAGACTGTAGGATTCATTCCAGAATCATGACTCCTCTTGCATTACAATGGAGCCATCCTTTCATTTCCCAAATGGGGATGTGATGTCCTCTGCCAGGAAAGGCAAGAGTGCCTGCAGCCCCCTCCCCATGGCTCAGGTGCACAAGGCAGGGGCAAGGCACTTCTTGCTCAGAAGAAGTAGCAGGACACCACGAGCTGGAGGAACCCAGCCAAGGGAACAGCTTTGCTTACTTCTGCTTTGGCTTCCTCTCCAAATGTTTTCTCTCAGCACTGGCTGATGGGTTTCAGACTGAGGGAACATTAGGAAATGAGAAGGAGAAGGCTGTCACACATTGCA
Organism: Indicator indicator; assembly: GCF_027791375.1. NCBI lineage: Eukaryota > Metazoa > Chordata > Aves > Piciformes > Indicatoridae > Indicator > Indicator indicator. Next base: position 2,904,563 of record NC_072042.1, on the reverse strand, counting down.
CAGGGTGCCAAGGAATGGCAGTGATGCACAGCAGCTGGTGGGGACCCTGGGGAGCACCTCGTCAGTGCTGCTGCACAGAGGACCCTCCATGGGACCCTCCATCCCAGCATGCCCACAGCCACCCACTACCTCCCAGCACCAGCTGCAACTTCTCTGCTCACACCAGAAGCTGGGGAAAATCACCTGCTTCTCCACATTTCCTGCAGAGATGCTGCTGGCCAGGACCATGACAAGAGGACAGGGTCTCTGACATCTCCAGAAGGAACCATCTTCAGGGATGGTGGAAAGGGAGGGTGGCAGAAAAGGGGGTGGCAGGAAGCAGAGTGGCAGAAAAGCTGACCGGAGCTGGCAGCTGCACAGCACAGCCCAGTCCCAGGGCTAAGAGTGTGTTGCAGAGCACAGCTCCAGTTTGGGACACAGTGCCAGGGCAGGTCACCCAGAACAGAGCAGGGTGAGGAGCTGCTGGATGAGGGGAGCATCCCTTCTGCTGTGCCATAAGAGTTACTCCCAAGGGTTACTGCCAGATGCTGTTGGAGATGAAGCCATAAGGTTTGACCAGCTTGCATTCATCTCCTAACCTCAGGAGAGAAGTGAAAAGGTCCCAGTGTTCAGTGCAGAGCTGAATCTGGTCTCTGGCTGACAAGTGGCCATGGACTACACACAAAAATGCTCTAAAGCTGACTGCACCAAATGTTTCTTCTCCACCTAACGCAGTTGTTTGGGATTCAGTTAGAAAAAACTCCTGCATCTTGTAGTTTTTAATAAAGCTCTTGGCGAGCAGTTCAAACACTGCTTGGGGGGGAGCGGGAGAGAGAGGCTGAATTTATGGGAGCAGGAGGAGATCATTTGCTTCCACAGGAATTGGAAAAGATTAATAGTGTGCAGAGGCTCTTGGATTCATTCCTCACATAGCAGAGTCATTAGGAGCCTCACTGTCTTGATGGTCTTCATTCTGCCTTCTACAGGTGGCCCAGGGACTGTCTGGAATGTGGACAAGAAGGGACAGGGAGCCCTCCCGTGTCAGCCCCCAGGGAGGAAGGTGGCTGCAGTATCTTGGGGGGCACAGAAGCACCAAACCCCACTGTGCTGTGGCATTAGAGTGGAGGGCTGAGGAGGGATCTCAACATTCTATGGTTCTATGATTAAAAGCTACCTGATGTTTCTGTGAGTGCTGCTTGTGTGGGAAGGCAGCAGCAACTGTGGAGCACAGGGCACAAAGCAGGTTGGTGCCAGCAGCACACACCCATTCCTGGACACTGGGATGGCACAAAACTCTTCCATGGCAAGAATCTGAACTCAGGGAAGTTTTCTGTCCTGTCACTGGCATTTTGCAACCAACGTGTGACGTGCCAAGTGAACCCTAAAGCAAGCAGGACAGGAATTTCCCAAGTCCTACTGATCACCCCAAAGCTTCTGGGAGCCAAAGCCCACCCAAGCCTTGCTGCACACAGAGTGCAGTGGGGAAGGATGAAAAGCCACTGGATGTATGTGGGGAAGCAGAGTGGTGCTTAAAACACTGCACCTTGAGGCAGCAGTGACTTCTCAGAAGCCATGCTCAGTCTTTCTTTCCACATAAGATTAGGAAATAAAACGTTTGCCCTGTCAGAGAATGAATGAGGGACTTGAGCAAAACTGCTAAACATAGAAGTTCCTGGACATCTGGAAAGTATTAGTCAGGAAGGTGCCTGGGACAAGGAGTTCAGGCAAGTTCAAGAGACACCTACTGCAGATTTGTTTCCACAGAAGGAGGGAGGAGTGGAAGGGTTGAGAGGAAAAGCAGGAGGGGAGGATTGAAGCAAAACCTAGGCAGGACCGGCTGCGAAGCTGCATGGTGAGAACAGCCTCATGAAGTGCAGAACAGGCAGGTCTGCTGGGTTAGAAGGGGCTGGGGTAGCACAAGGGCTGAACACCAATGGCAAAGAGCTGCTCAAGCAACTACTTTGCAAGGGCCCTGTGCCAGGCACGGCTATGCCGAGGGAAGGCACACCCCTGGTCCTCAGCCTGGAGTGTCCCCACTCCATACACATCCATGGCATTAGCAGATCTTGCCCCCCATGGAGCTCACAACTCAACAGGACAAATGCTGTGGTAAAGCCAAGAGCACCAGAGAAACGCTGAGGCGTGACAGGAACAGAGCTACACATCCAGCTGCTGGTTTGTTTGGTTTCTGAGTGGGTAAGGATTCACACAGCCCCTTGGGCCCTGCAAAATCAGAAGGGTTCTGCTTCAGGCCAAGATGAAAGTCTGGAAGAATAAGCAAGGAACCCACAGGGGCTTGTGAAACTCATTTTTGGTTTATTAAATGACTCATGAAGTTTTTTGTCCCGTAGTTCTGCCTGCGACTCACTTCACACTTAACGCGCAGGTGCCAATTCCTTTGTCTTCTTCCTAACTACAAACCCTTGTAGTAAAAATTCCACTTTGAAACCTGTTTGGGATCCTCAAGCTTGCACTTAAGCAAAGCTTTTAGGCTTCTTTTAAAAGTGTGGAGTTACTCACAGTGAGTCCTCATTTCTGAAGCAGAACCCTGCAGAGGCATCCAACACCAAATTTCACCCTACGTGAAAGAAGAAACTCACCTGAGAGCAGTCAGATCTCCTCTAGAATTGTTTGTGGGTATTCAGATTTGCAACTGATTTTAGTCTGTGCTTTCCCTGGGAGTACTTTCAAATTAAGTGAGCAGGAGATAAAGCTGAAAATCAAAGCCTGAGCTTGGTGTTCCCCGAGAACTCCTCTTTAACAAGGTAGCTCCAGCTGCTAACTTCCTTTTATTGCATTCCTGAAGGACAGATTTCCCTGCAAGAACACTTCAGGAGCTCCGCTCCAAAAATAAAGGCACTTAGAGCTCAGGCTACAGCCATCTTTTAAGCCTTGTGCAATGGACATGTGGCTGTACATCTGCTCTCTGTTCTGCTCTCATTCAGCCCAAACCCAGAGCCAGGCAGGTCGCTCATGCAGTGTCAGAATCCACCCTCCCCTGGTGAACAGAGATTCCAACCACCCAGAAGCCAAAACAAGGCCAGGAAGGTGATGTGACTCCTCTTTGCAGAGCTACCCATCAAGCACCATCCTGTGCAGACCCAGCAGTGGCTGGGCAGTCCTAGCAGCCCCCTCCCAGGCCCCAGGGCAGCTCTCAGAGGTTGAGCAGTGCCCTCAGGTGGTGACAGGGACTCCCGGGGCCTGAGGCCACCCTTGCCATACAAACCAGGGAACACACACAGCTACAATGTGCCCAAGGACAGTTCTTTTATTTGGGCTTCTCTGAGAAGCTACAATTTCTCACAAACGTTAGAGACAGGCATCCCACCACTTCCCAGAAACGTTACAGAGGATCCATGCCATGGCCAACAAAAGATGCCCCTGGAGCTGGCAGCTACTGCTGCCCCAGAGCAGGGAGTTCTAGGACTAATTTTACCCTGTCCCAGCACAGAACCCCAAGGTGATACAGATTCCAACACATTTAAAACCAGCCTGTGAGAGAGCTCAGGCTTTAACACACCTCCTTCAGTGCATCTTCAAGCCAGATTCCCTCATTCTTCAGTGTACAGGTGGGATGAAAGCAACCCCCTGCTCAGAGGCATAAGATGCAAACAGCTTCTAAGCCCTGACCTGACAGCTTTTATTTACTTGTAAGGACAAACATCTTTCTCACAGGGCGTCAGGCTGCTGGACCTTACATTACTATCACTTCTTTGTGACATGCCTCACATCATTAAGTCCCAACATAATATTCAGTACACATAATATCCACAACAGGCAGATGAAAGGACAACCTCTGCAGCTGAAGATGACCCTCTGCCCTTCATGGCTTGTTCAGCTCAGCCTCTTCTTCAGATACCAAGTCCATTTCTACTTGGGAATGAAACAGTCCAAGCAGTTCCTGCTGAGTAAAGTACCCAACTCATTCAGCTTCCACAAACTACTAGTAAAGCTTCCTCAGGTCACTGTCTTCTGTGTTGTCTCAGGGCATACCAGACTCCCAAAGCTGGTCAGTGTCAGTCCCTCCTGTCCTCTGTCAGGAACCTGGAGAGCAGTATAGCTCCCGGTGGTTGTCCACAAACAGAGAGACCTTAAGGAGTGTATCTGAGGTAGGAGGGAAAAAAACCATCATTAGCTTCAGGCATTTTTTCTGTATGCTGTAGCCAGAGAGTCAACTTGTTTTTAAATAAACATGTAAGCAAAATTAACTCTGGAGGCCAAGTGAAACAGTCACCAAGCCCCCTGTGACACTGCAAGGACCATGTCACTCCCAGCTGCACCCAGGCTGTGCTGGGCAGCATTTGCAGCTGCACCTCAGCTCACAAGATCTCAGAGCAAGTCACAACGCTGCAAGCCAAGCAATGTTACCCACAGCTGCTGAGACCGAGGAGCAGCACCGAGCCTGGGCAAGAGCCAGGCCTTCAGCCCGGGGAGTGAGACCTCAGCACAGAGCTGAGGATAAGGCCCTGTGGCTCTGCTCTAAGTGGACCTACCTTGAACGACGTCTCCCTTGTAGCACTCCAAAATCTTCTCCCACGACTGTGGGAGGGCCTCCATATCCACTAGGCTGTCACAGCTGATGCGGAGGAGAAAAAGTTTGCTCTCAAGGTACCTTTGTGCTCGGTAAGGAAAGCAAACAGAACAATCCCCACTCCCTTCAGCGCTGCCCGCAGAGCCCCACCGTGGAAGGATACAGGTGTCGGTAGTAGCGCTCCACGTCCTGCAGCCCCTCCAGCACATCCGCCAGCGAGGGGCAGCGCGGCCCGCGCCGCAAGGCCGCCTCCAGCCCCAGTTCCGCCGCCCGCTCCTCGTACAGCCGCAGCACACCAGCTCCAGCGGCCCCCACGGCGTCCCGCACGGCCCGCAGCTCCGCCCTGCACGGCAAAACGGACTGAGCGGCTGCGGCCCGTCACCTCCGCCACCGCTGCCCCCACCACTACCGCCGCCTCACCGCCGGGCACCGAGCTGCTCCAGCAGCGCCTCGGCCGCGCCGCGCTGCTTCCGCCACAGCCGATCCTGCAGGTCATCGAAAGCCTCCAGCGGCGAGCCGCCCCACGGCAGCCGCTGTGCCGCCCGCATCTGCGCCGCCAGGCCGGCCAGCGAGCCCAACAGCGGCGCGCAGGCGGCCAGCGCCTCCCGCCAGGCCGCGTCCAGCCGCGTTACTGCCGCCGCCCACTCCCGTAGGGCTGCTGCCGCCGCCGCTGCCGCCGCCATGGCGACCACCGAACCGGAAGTGCTTCCCAGCCTCGCGTCACTACGCCGCTCTGCACAGAGCGCTGATTGGTTGTGCCCTGCCGAGCATGATTGGTCGCGGAGCTCTGAGCGCTGATTGGCAGGTCTGCCGTGGCGGTTGAGTTTGAAAGCGCGGCGAACGGCAACGCTTCCGGCTCCGACTCGGATCTAGCCTCTTCCCGATCCCAGTCCCGGTCCCGCCGCCATGCCTTCCGCACAGAAGAAGAATGGGTCGAGCGCCCGCGATAGGAAGCTGGCGGCTTTCCTGAAGGATTTCGACCGTGAGGGTAGGCCGTGGTGGGGCGGGAGGGGAGAGGAGAGGAGAGGGCTGGGCCCGGAGCTGTGGCTGAGCCCTGTGCGTCCCCGCAGTGCAGAGCCGGGTGGAGCGGCTGCAGATGAACGGACAGCAGCTTATCAAGGAACTGGAGAACCTGTACGATATGGAGGTCCTGCGGTTGCCGGTAGCGGTCCGAGGAATGAACTGGGTTGATCACTTCGGTAGGGGACCGGGAATGGGATCGGGGGAGGTGCTGGGCCATATTTTCCCTTATATGATAATAACGGCAGCCGGGATCTTCCTGCCTGGAGCCTCCCGTACAGCCGCCCGCAGGTCGGAAGCTCTGCTCTTTGTCCCCGCTCGCTGCCAAGAAAACCGGTTTGAGCTGGTTTTCTGCGCCCTGGTGGTGATGTGTTGCAGTATGTTTGCCTGCTGTGCAGGCTCTCCTCGGCATGTATTGCTGTCTTACGAAATATTTTCTTTTTAGTTAAAGGAGGATGCAAGAAGGCGTTGGAAGAGGCAGCAATGGTAGGTACTCAGTATAAAGTCTTGAGCTGTGCACTGCTGCAGGGGTTGTCTGTGTAGCAGAGGTCACATCAATATAAATGCTGCCTTAAGGCTTAATAGTGGGAGGTGCCTGCAAAGAGCACACAAATTTTTCAGCAAGTGAATGTATTTCTGGCTTGGTTGAGTAGCAGGGAGTGGGTGAGGTGTAGCTGCAGCTGCTGAACAAGGTGAATTAGTCCTGCAGCACACACAGACTTCTTGTGCTGTTGTCACCTGCAAAATAACATGGGAAGTCCCAGCTTCAGTACAACAGAGAACATGGGAGATATTCTTGCTGTACAATTAAGGATTTTTTCTGCTGCTTGGCTTTCTTAGCCAACTATCCTAACAGTGTCATGACTGGCTTTAATTTTAGGTAGACCTGGAAATCAGAGAAATAAACAAGCTAACAGTGGAAGTTATCCAGAGTCCTTTTAAAATTGCCAAGAAAGGTCAGTTTGTTTGAAATGTTGTGATGAGTTCAGTGAGATGAAAGCATGGCATTGGTTACATACTGTGAGCATTGATTCAGTTCTTACTTGCATTCCTCAGTACATTTAAAGACAGGATAAGAATACTGCTTTTATTCCTGTCATGTGCAGTGGCTCTGTCACCAACACTGGGAAATCAAACTTCTTAGCACTTCTGTGCTATCAAGAAGCAGTGAAATGTCTGTCTGCATGAGTCACTCAGGGGTTCCCAGACTTCTTCCTCCTTCTATGGCACCAAAGACACTTTTAATGTTTTCTCACCTGGCTTAAGTTCTCTACAAGAAATTTTACTATCATCACCAGCCCCTGGTTTAATTCTTTTCTGGCCTTGGTTTGCATGTTTGAATCACACAGGTGGTCTTTGAACAGATTAGACCTCGTATTCCAAACTAAAAATCTGTGAAAACATCTCATGACAAACTTGTGGCAAGCAGTAAAAATGCTCTTGTGGTCTGGTGCCAAAAATGGAGGGGAGGGGGAAAAACCCCAAAGTCTTGCTCTTTGAAATGCAGGCAGCTTAAAGCTTGACCTTTGAAATGTGAACCTAAGGTAACAGCTGTGCATGTTAAAACACTCAGAATAACCTGAGACAGTTCTTTGTTAGCTGTTTGGATTACACTGGAAGTTGGATTTCAGAAACATTGTTGCCAGAAATGTTTCTTTTCATTTACTGTTTACCTCAACTGCTAACTAATCACATAAAGCTGTTGATCTTCAACTGAGATAGCACTTCCTCTTCCTAGTGGGAAAAGGCAAGCAGAACATTGAAGCTATTGAAGAAGCAGCAGAGCCACCTTTGCTTCCTCAAGCCAAGAAAGCAAAACATGACAACGAATGTCTTCCAGATTCAGAAAGTGAAAACATCAACCCAAGAACTGCAAAGGTAAATAGTTCCTAGTGGTAGCTTTATTCCCAAGATACAGAGTATTTGCTGAGCTGATGCCTGTGATGATGCAACTATCCAGGATCTTTGAAGGGGACTTCAAGTCAGATACCACTTCCTGAAACTTCTAGTGATAGGAGCTCACTGAAGCTTGCATGTGTTTGTTTCTGGACTCTTGTGCCAGAAAAAGGACCCTGTTGAGTCAAGTGTTCTGTTTAGGAGTGTTTGTTCATTGTGGACTCAGCTGTCACAGGAGGGGGAGGTACCTGATTTGTGAGTACTGTGTGTTGCAGGTGAAGGCCTCCGCTAAAAAAGTGCCAGTGTCCAGGAGCAGAAGAGCTCCTTCATCTAGAGTGAAGAGCATGAGTAAAAGGTAACAGAGGGAAGTCTGTCACTGGAGTTGGGATGGAAAGTGAGTGTGGAGTGCTGATAGAGCTCTCAATGGGAATGTAGGCTGCTCTTAGGGAAAATCAGTTGAACAAAGAGCAGGCAGCTTCTTGCCCTGTGAGGAGCAGCTGTCCCGAGCTCTGGAGTTCACTTTTGGTTAGTAAGAAGCTTCAGGTTTTCTGTGGTGAGAACCTCAGCCAAATCTTTGCTAAGGTACTTTGCTCAAAGCATTCTTGTGAGCAGATATTTATTTCCCTTTAACAGGTCAAGCAAAAACAGCTTTATCACTCCAGCTACTGGGAGAATGGTTGATTTCTGTGCTCGGGGAGGCAACTCCATGGTCACACCCAGATTTGATTCCAGGTTTGAATTCTGTTAAATCTCTCGTAACCTCTTGTACAGGGGAGTGCCTTGCCCACTGCTTTATCTGGCGTCTGTTTGCAACAGGCACTTTGAACCTGAAATGAAGGGCTTGTAGTCAAAGTGGGGGTCCTAGTGGATGGAATGCTGACCATGAGCCAGCAATGTGCTCTTGTGGCCAAGAAGGCCAGTGGGGTCCTGGGTTGTATTAGAAGGGTTGTGGTCAGTAGGTCAAGAGAGGTTCTCCTCCCTCTTTACTCTGCCCTGGTGAGGCCATATCTGGAATATTGTGTCCAGTTCTGGGGTCCTCAGTTCAAAAAGGAGTCCAGTGCAGAGCCATGAAAATTATTAAGGGAGTGGAACATCTTCCTTATGAGGAGAGGCATCTGGGGCTCTTCAGCTTGGAGAGGAGGAGGCTAAGGGGTGACCTCCTTAATGGTTATAAATACATATAGGGTGAGTGCCAAGAGGATGGAGCCAGGCTCTGCCTGGTGATGCCCAATGACAGCACAAAGGGCAATGGGTGGAAGTTGAGGCATAGGAAGCTCCAAGGAAACAGGAAGAAGAATTATTTCACTGTGAGGGTGACAGAACACTGGAACAGGCTGCCCAGGGTGTTGTGGAGTTTCCCTCTCTGGAGATATTCAAGACCTCTCTGGATGCGTTCCTGTGTGACCTGGTCTAGGTGATCCTGCTTTGGCAGGGGGGTTGGACTGGATGATCTCTGTGACCTGTGAACGTGCTCTGAGCATCTGCAGTGGCATCACTTACCTGTAAGCTCTGTTTCAGTGTTTTCAAGACCCCAGGCCTGCGTGTGGCCACGTTGAACGAGCGTGTCTACACCATCTCTGCCAACGGCAGCCCCCTCGCCGACAGCTCTGACGTCTTCATCACTGTCCCTGTTGGAGGAGGGGAGGTAAATCAGGAGCTTTACTCTCAAATCTCTGCTGAAGGGATAGCTGGGAACTTCTTGGGGGCCTTACCAGCTTCAGGTCACCTACTCTCGCCTCTTTAGTGCTGCCGCTGGGGTTTATCAGGGTGTTGATGCAGCTTGGGGGATATTGAGTCAGAAGCAGGAGCTCTTTCAAGCTGGTCAAAGCAGAGTCATGGAATGGCTTAGGTTGGAAGGGACCTCAGGGGTCATCTGCTCCAACCTCCCCACCATGGGCAGGGACGCCTCTCAGCTAGACTCAGCTGCTCAAGGCCTCATCCAACCTGGCCTTGAACACACCTCAGGGAGGAGGCATCCACAGCCTCCCTGGGCAACCTATTTCAGAGTCTCACCACTCTTGTACTGAAGAGCTTCTTCCTAAGATCCACTCTAAACTTGCTCTCCCTCAGCTTAAAATCATTCCCCCTTGTCCTCTTGCCAGACACCCTTATGAAGAGTCCCTCTCCAGTCTTCCTCTAGGATCCCTTCAGGTACTGGAAGGCAGCTGTGATGTTTTGCTGTGTATTTAAGTGAGGTTTGAAGCAGCTTCTGCTGGCAGCAAAGTGTTAATGCACTGTAGGAAAGGTAGAAGGTGAGCTGAATGCACCTCTCTGCCTGGGTTTTCTCTTGCTCTGCTCAGACTCAGATTTTATTTACTTTTTTAATTTACCTTTAATTGAAGCTTTTTGCTGCTTCCAGCTGGTACAGTTGACCAAACAAAACCTAAGGTTTGGTGGTGGTGTTTTGTTTTGTTTTTTTTTTTTTTTCCCATAGTGCCTTCGTTTAACTGCAAATGATTTGACCAGGAAGAATCTTCTTCATCTGAATCCAGAGGCCCAAGGAGTTATGAAGAAGCTCTCAGTAAGTCTTGTGTAATTTTGTCAGTCATGACCTGAAGTTAAAAGGCAGCATTGTCACTGCCATTAGTTACTGGACTGTTGATTTGTGCTATAAACTCCTTTTTTCCCCTGTTTGCTTGTCTTTTGGCTCATGTCAAGGGTCAAGAAGCATAAACTTGAGGGGTGGAAGGAAGGGAAGTAGCTTTGTTACCTCTGCTTTGACACACACTGTGGATAAAACCTGAGGTTGTTGATAAAGGGCTGTTGTCCATGGTTTGAGAAACTGCATCAAACCTGAAAATGTCTTCTGCTTCAGGCAGAAATTGAAGTGTCTGTGGGATGTAAGTGTGTTATGGTTTTCCAAACCATTACAAAGTGTCTGAGTGCTGATTGATTTCTCTCTCTTTCTAGATTCGTCTCGCAGAAGCTTGCAGCGTTACAAAAAACTACAGATAAAGCTTGGACTGCTGAGACCTCTCTGTAAATACAGAAAATTACCTTGAGGACTGCTGAGACCTCTCTGTAAATACAGAAAGTTACCTTGAGGACTGCTGAGACCTCTGTAAATACAGAAAGTTAGCCTTGAGGACTGCTGCTTTTAGCTCTTTTTCTAATTTGTGGCTTCCATTAATTTACAGAATGGAAGTTAAGAACTGGTTTTTATACCTATGAGATATAATGACATTAGAATAGACTGCAATTTTCCTTTTCTTTTTTTCAGGACAAAAGAACTCCAGCTTTTGTTTGCTTCAATGTTTAGACCAAGAAACAGTTCTCTTGGGCTGGCAAAGCAGCAGGCTGGGCAGAGGGGCTGTTATGGTATCTAGCAGTGGACACAAGTGACTGGAGCTTGTATCTGTCTGGGTGAAGAAAGCACCAGATCAGATTTGTGCTTCCTTCCAGGCATGGCCTTTCTCTGCAAATACCCTTAAAAGGTGGTGACTGTCACAGTGCAGGACCTGAGCTATGTAAAGGGAAGTTCCAGGGGTCAAGTGGAAGTCCTGTAGCTCATGGTGGTGCCATGAACAGCAATCCTTTTTTTCCTGCAGCAGCTGCTGTATTTTTAACTGGCCAGCTGTAAGCAAACTCACATGTTTCATTGTTGTTAAAGAAATAAAGGATCCACTTTAAATGTCACCCACTAGGAAAGGTTTCTGTATGGATTGAAAGTGGAAGTGGGAGCACATATCTGGCTTAACAGTTCCATGTGAAACGATGCAAGGAGGAGGCCTGGTCTCTGCTTTGCCCCAACCACCATCCTGTTGCTCACAGCCTGGAGGGGCAGAGCCAGAGCTGTATGAAGCACTGGCTCTCTGTGGGAAGCTTGCATGAAATCTTCAACTGCAAAAGACTTACTCAAACCCCAGAGTTCATTTTTATTGTGAATCCTTGCAGTGGTACAGGATGGGAGAGGAAACCTTTCTTGTCTGTTGAGCTAAGGTATGGGATCCCTTAAAAGCCTGGGCAGCTTTGGTTCCTGAAGCATTCCCTGGTGTGGATCAAGTCAGATGTGTAACATGGTATCTGCAGGAACCAGGCTGATAACCCTTCCTCTGTTTCAGCAGGAAGCCAACATGAGAACATTTTATCTGGTGTGTTAAGAGCAGAGTAAAGAACTTTGCTCTCTACCTCAGTGTAAGATTTCTTTTCCAAAATGAAGCCAGCTTCTTAGTTGGTTGGCACATTGTCCTTCCAAAGGTACCTTTTTGTCCCTGATTTAAGCAAGGATGTTGAGAGTGGGAATTTTTTTGAGGTTTGGAGAAGTTCTGCTTTTGGGAAAAGCCAAGGCTGCAGCACAGCTGAGAAGGGAGAATTGGAAAAGCTATCAGATCCCCTGTGCTTTGGGGATGTGGGAGAAGGTTTGAAAAGCATCATGAGCATGGATTTCCTTTAGAAGGCAAGAAGGGAGGCTTGGGCAGCTTCCAAGTCCTAACTGCAGGTGGCAATGTTGTAAACTAAGCTACATTTGCTTTGCTGTCACTGTTGAATGCTGTTAACATATTAATTAAGGGGGGAGGAGGGGAAAGCAAAACTAACCAATTAGTGAAGCTGTAAATAAGGCTGTAACACGCTTGCTTTGCTACAGATGTGTGTCAAGATTAAATGTGTCTTTACTGGGAAGAAACTGGAGTGTTCAATGAGCTTGGAGAATTCTGTTGATTGCTGTCTGCTCTTAAAAGCCTCAGTCAATCTTCAAGGTGCTGTGCTGTGTTACTCTGTCAGCCATCTGGCTCTCCTCTTGAACGCTGAGGAAAGGATTGTTGGTAAAAAACAGGAATTCTAGGCAGTGGTTCTGCCCCCTGGAGGGGCAAGGAGATGCAGATATGCTTTGGCTGCTTCTCCACATGGGAAAACCTTGTGTCCCTGCAGGCCTGCCCAGCTCCTGACAGAGCCATACCTTCATTCCTAGCTCCAGCTGCCTGTGCTATACCTTCCTGACTCCTGGAGGATGCAGAGCTGTATCTCTATGTTACTGCACTTAACTCTTCATGCCCACACCAAATCACTGCTTGCAAAACAGCATTTGGCACTTGGAAGTCTGGAGGAAGCAGAAGCTGTAGAACTTGGCTGGGGGGTGGGTGGTCACAGCTGCATTTCAGTTTGGGCTTTCTGTGCTGGATTTGCTGGGGTGAAGGCAGCCACAGCTCCAGGTCCTCTGCAGAGGTGGCACAGGAAGCACAGCAGCCCCAGCGTGGCACAACCACCACCACTGCTGCTCCCATTCCAGCTTCTTTCTCCAATTGTCAGGGTGAGTTAATTGTATCTGACATGAATTAAAGCATTCTGGCAGCTAATAGCTGAACAGATTCATCACCTCAATCCATTCTGCATGCTGCTGCCTGCACTGTGTGCTGCTCTGGAAGGTGGGCAAGCAGCAGTTCATTTTTCTGTGGTTTCATTGCTCTTGTGAAGCATTGGCATCACTCTGGCCCTTTTGCACACTGTGTGGCAGCTGCATTTTGTTGAACAAAGCAGAAACTCCTCAGCTCAAGCACAGGGGCACAGAGGGGAGCTGGCTGACCTCTCTGTGGTGCTGGGGGAGGATTTGTGTCTCTATTTTCTGTGCTAGCCTGGCTGTAGTCTGAACTGCTCCTCAAATGGAGTGATGGGGAAATAAAAAGCAATGCAGGAGACAACTGTTCCCTCAGGCTGGGAGAGGCTGCATCCATCATGGACACAGCAGTTCAGCCTACAGAGTCTGACATTGGCTTGTGTCACCTGAGCTGCTGTCAGGTGCTACAGGCATTGCTTCAGGGATTGTCCTCTGGTCAGAGCCAGTCTGAGGGGGGGAGGACTGAGATGCCTTCTCAGAAGATGGGGTTTATACAAGTTCCTCCCAAGAACTGAACTATGTGACCCTCAAGGACCTGTGCTTTGTGTTAAGAGGTGAGGTTCTGCAGAGGGAATTAAGCCCTTGGTTTGTGTGTGGCTGGGTCCATGAGGAAAAGCTGGGGTTGTGGTTGTAATTTCAGGCCTGATGAACACTGTCCAGGGCTGAGGGCTGTGGCTTCCTTGTAGGCAAATGGTTTGATGAGGGAGTAATGGCCCTGGTTTGCTGAAGGATTGCTGAGCAGTGCCTTTTAAAGGTCAAACCTCCTGACCTTCAAAAGAAGTTTCCCTTGGAAGAGAGCAAGCTGTGGTGGTCCTGCCAGCAGGGAGCAACACGTAGCAGGGCTTGTCTGTGTTTCCCCAGAGCTCTCGCAGTGCTGGATAACCACAGTCTCACAGGGAAGGAAGCATTCCTGCCCTCCCTGGCTGGTTCCAGGCACAGCAGCCACCCCTTCAGGCAGGAGTTCCTGCACACTGTGCCCTGGGAGGGTGCTCAGGAGTTTTAGGGCTTGTGCTACAGCTTCGAGAACTTCAAAGTTCAGCCCAAATTCATCATGGAAATGTGAAACGATTAATCTAGAGAAATAATGAGCAAAATGGGTACCCAGAGAGATACCTTCCCAGGATGTGCTGACATTGAACTCCCACAAAGGGACTGGTAGATAATGATCCTAATAGGTGGCTCTTGCAGGCAATTTGATGGATGTGCACCATCCTGCATTGTCAGAAACAGCTCCGGATCCAAAGGCGTTTGTCATCATGGGCACCTTGCAGGTGGTCACTGATTCAGTGACATTGAAAGAAATAAACAGATAACTGTTCCCTGCTTGCTGATGGAGGGGCTGAGAGCTTAGAACAAACCAGAGCTGGCTCTAGGCAATTCTTTCATGCAGGAGTTTTGATTCGAAGGTGCAACACCGTGTGCAGCTCCTCCAGCTGACTTGTGCAGTTCCACCAGAAGTCCATGTTTCCTGGGTCAGCTGAAGGTGTGGTGGGAAATGCTCCTTAGCATCCCTGAAAGGGATCTGGGGGAGTTCACAGAATCAGTCAGAAGGGACCTTAGAGATCATCTACTCCAACCTCCCTGCTGTGAGCAGGGACACCTCTCAACTAGATTTGGCTGCTCAAGGCCAGCTCACAGCTGAGCAAAGTGCAGTTTTTAATAGGGTAAAAAGAATCTCCATTCAGAGGTGAGTCCATGGATCCCAGATCTGCTGCCAGCTGCCTTCCTGCCTGGTCCACAAATAGCAAGATGGAACCAGCCAGCTGGTTCCTCACCTTGCTCCTCACCCTTCTTCCGCTGAAGGGGAAGGTGCTGTTAGCAGATCACAAGACAGCAATGAGGAAACCTAGCTGGTGCTGGTCCTTGGCATGGTGGCCAAACTCCTGTTGCACGCAAGTGGCCTCAGTGCTGAAAAACTGCAAGCCCCTGCCGTGGAAAGAGAAGTAAAAGATGGAGCAGAGGTGAGCACAGGGGTTCACCTCTGCAGCTGCCTTCTGTGGTTCATCAAACCTTCCTTCTGTGATTGCTGATAGGATAGATGCTGAGTCACCCTCCCTCAGCTGGGGGAGCATCCTGCCTGCTCTGCTTAAGCTTCTTTAACTTTGCCTTTCTCCCTCCTTTCCTGGTGGCTTTGGGTTTGGTGGGCGCTTCTTTGCTCGGTTGCCTTTTCACTAACTGATGAAAAGATGCACCATTTAATTAACCTGCCTGACATCGTTAGCAGTTGGGCACTCAATTAGATGTAATGTATTAATTAGAAGATGTGAGTGGTGGTGGTGGTGGTGGGTGTTCCAGGCTGGCATCTCACCGCGGGGAAGCTGCGTCCCCAGCACTTCGTTGGGCTGGGCTCTGCCCATCGCCATCTGCTCTGATGTGGTGCTCCCTGTGGGACCACACAGCTGAGCCCCACCTCTGTGCTGGGGGCTCCAGGAAACAAACCAAAGGCTGCTCTTTGCCATGGCTTGGGCTGCAGCTCGTGTGCCTCTCATTAATCATGCTGCAAGGTGAATCCTGGAGGTGGGCAGTGGGAGAGGAGCCTTGCTGCCATGCTCGCTTCTCTTCCCACGTGCATGTTGCTCAGGGGTGGGATGTGTGGTCTCTTGGCAAGTTTCTGGTGGCTCATCTTGGAGGGGTACATTGGTTGGCAAGAGTCAGTCCTGGGGGGGTTTGTGTAAGGGACCAGAGGGGCTTTAGCTTAGCTTCTGGGTAGGAAATTTGTTGATGATACAGAAGAGTTCCCAAGGAGCTGCGCTGCTCTGTGCTGCGATCCTTGGGGAAATGTTTGTTCTCGGTGTGTCCTCTGCTCCATGGTGTTGGGTCACAGCCCAACCTTACAGTCCCAGCCAGCTGACAAAACAAGGAGGGTTTTGCCCTCCTGCAGCAGCACCAGCCTCTGCTTCCTGGATCTGAGAGTCTGACACCTCTGCTGAGCCTGGCTCTCCTCTAGCCATGGTGCCATTTCCACAGGGTGAGAAAATCAGGTGTGCCAAGCCCCCTCCAGAAAGGTGAGCCCCTTTCTGAGGTGAACATCAAGTATTTGCTCCCAGGAGTGGTGCCCACAAGGCAGGCTGGGTCTTAGCTTTCACAACCAGAAGTTTGAGCCTGCCGGGAGACCAAAATCAGTATATCAAATTTATTCATAGGTGGAAGCTTTCCTAAAGGCAGGAGGATTTCTTTCGCAGCTGTGCTGCAAATCAGATCTGTGTTGTCCACTGAATCTCATTTCCAGCCAGATAATATGAAAAGTGCTGTGGCTGGAGCTTGCTGTGGGATTGCAGGGTGCCACTGCTCAGCTGTCACAGCAGTGCTGGGGGAAGCAGAAATGTCCTCTTAAAATCCAGCGGTGGGAAACGCAGCTTACAGGGTGAGAACTTTTCAATTTCATCCTTGGGCCTGATGAGAGCAGGGGAAGAAATTCTCTATTTATCTCAGAAAATTAGTGCCCATAAGCCACAGAGTTTTACCACTCTGCTCCCCTAGAAGCATCATTACACTGAAAAATGGGATTAGACAGAAACGCTAATTTTAACATCACACACAGAGACCCAAATCCCAGGCACCCTCCTGTCTCTCCAGGGAAAGATTTATTGCCTGCTACAACATAATTAATTTAATTTCCCTTAATAAGGGTGTGACAGTTAATAGGAAAGTCATCTCTGTAAATTTGGTTGTCATCCCTACTGCCTGTGCCCCCAGGTGCCAGGTCCTGCCTGTGCCTCCAGGGGAACCAGCAAAGGTCCCTCTGGAACCAGAAGTTGCCATGGAATAGGGTGGATTGGGATTCCCTCTGCCCAAATGTGGTGGGTTGAAAATTCCAACCCTCAACATTAACTTTGCCAGACCAACTCAGTTAGAAGCAAATGAAAACTGTATTGATAAGCAAAACTACAATCTACAATGGAATGCAATGAATATGTACAAAATAGACAATATTTACAGGTGTTTACAATTAATGAGCAGCTCAAGGACCCTCCTGGCCAAAGACCAGGGGAGCTGCAACAGCTTCTCCCTTCCCTGCCTCCCCCTTACACCCCTGGACAAAAGGGACAAGAGACAGAAGCAGAGATATTAGACTCAGCCAAAACAATGCAGCCAAGGTCAAGCAGAACCAAGTTAGTCTCTCGCAAAGTGAAGAAGTAAGAAGTGAGAGAAATTGTTTTGGGAACTAAATCTTGTGGTAGACATCTCTCCAATGGGATTGTTTAGAATAAGCATTATTTCCCTTTTTACACCCAGTAGTGATTTATTCACATTTTACTACTTTCTGTTCAAGAACTGTGAAAAATTTTAAAGGCGTAGCCTAGAGCTACCACCCCAAGACTCAGTTCCATGGGAACCAGCACGGGCCACAGCCCTGGATGTGCTCACTGAGTCACTGTGGGTACAGTTACGCTGGCACAGAGAGGGGCACTTGGAACAGAAGGGTGTCAGGCGGGGGAGGCAGCACCCCCGGAGCAGCAGCACCACTGCCCAAGGGCTCCCCGAGACTGCCCCTCGAGCTGCAGCCACCATCGTTGTCAGTAAGGGAAAGGAGGCTCTTGCACCCCGGCCCTCTGCCGCTGTCTGTCGTCTTCTGCTCTGCCGGTGCTGCGTGGTCCTGCCGCAGCTGCGGAGCGCAGGGAGAAATCGATAGCTGCCGGTTCTGGGTCAGTCTCCTCGCAGCACACAAACCCTGCTGATTTTGCACAGTTCAGGGCTTCGCTGAGCAGGGAAACCAGGGCCATTCATACACGATTTGAAATGAATTACTTTGCTGTGAGGCAGAAACTGGAAACGTTAATGGGATCTCAGCTCCATCACAGCCCCTCCTTGGGAGCTACCTCAGGAGCCCTGAACAGTGTCGGGACCCGGATGAAGCCCCAAATCAAGGGGATGGAGTAGGGGACAAGACTGCTGATCCTTAGCATTGCAGCACAAAGCCAGTGGAAAAGGACAATTTATCCTTGTCATGCATCCCTCACATAAACAGCACTGGGGATGTGGGGGGAGGGGGAGGGGGTCGAGTGCGTGCTGCAGTCTCTCCCGGCTGCAATGGGAGAGGGGCATGGGGAGGGCTGTGCCTCAGATGGAAGCTGCTCTCCCTCCCAGGGTGACCTGGTGGCCTGGGAAGCTGGATCCCGATGGCATTTGATTGATGGGATCTGAGGAGTTGCTCTGTCTCAATGTCAGTCAGCCTGCTTCTGCTGACTGCAAATGAAGGTACCTGAAATTGGGCAGTGATCAGTGCCAGATGGAAAGCGCCATGGAAAATGCCTTCTGTCTGAGCAGGCAGCCTGGGAGGGAGGCTTGGCCAGGGCAGTGCTGAGCACTCAGCTCCTGCACGCTCACAAATGCTCCTGCTTTGTCTTTTGGTGCTCAATTACTGCACACAAAGATGATGGGAGATGCAGCTCCATAGGAACCTGATGGGCAAAGAAACCACCTCCAAGAGCTGCCAACTCCAAGTGCTGCCAGCTCCAAGCAGCTCTCGCAGATAAAACAGGAGATGCTGTGATCCTGCCAGGCAGAGCAGGGATCTGAAAGGCAACAGCTTTGCACTTCACAGCAAACAGGGCAGAGCAAAGTCAGCCTTGAAGGAGTGAGACCCTGTGCAGGCACAGGGGGAACAGAGCTGTCCAGAGATTGAGACAGAGCTGCTGGGCACTGGAGGCATCCCAATGGGCAGCAGTGAGGCTCAACTGTGCATTACATTGCAGCACAATGCCCACCTCCAGGGTGTGGGAGAACATCCCCTCCAGGAGCAGCACAGCTCAGCCCTTTAAGGCAGGAGGCAGGGTGAGTGGTGCTGAGCATAAAGTACATGATCTGGACCTGCATGAACACTGGGTTCATTTCCCAGGTGTGCCCAGTTACCCATACTTGAGTGCCCAGCAAGTGCAGATGTAAGCACTCAGAATACCCATGCATGAGTCCCATTAGCAGATGCCTGAGCCCCATGTTGGATGCTCATGGTGAGGTGGTGGCCAGGTGGCTAAAGACCCCTCTGGCATCAGTGTGACACCTCATTGTGCACTGAAATGTTAGCCTGGCAGAGGAGCCAGCTGTGCGCTGGTGACCCAAGGGAGGAGGAGATTTGTGGCTGGAGATGCTCCACCACGGAAAGCTGCTGCGGGGCAGGGCTGAGTCAGGGGTGCCAGCAGGGAAGGGGCTGCTGAGGAGGTCCCAACTCCTGTCTTCAGGAGCTGGAGCACACAGGGTGCTGCCTGTGGGTGTCCCCTTGAAGGACACATCCCAACCCTGTGCCAGCACAGGACAGAACAGTGACAAGGCTCCACCTGCTCGCTATAAATAAAAGCCCTTGCAGAGGAGAACCAATTTCCCTTTGGGCCGGTGCTGGCCGATCCTAATCCCATTACGTTTGGCAAATAACCCCTCGAGTGCTTTTCCTCTCATTTGAGGAATGACTTGTGAATGACTTACAGGTTCATTTTCTCATCAAATATCCAGCTCACCTAGAAACCAGGAGGTCCAACAGCAAAGGGAGGAAACTTTGTGGAGACAAAGTTTGATGCTAATAGCCTAAGTTAATTGCCAATTGTTCGGAGCGGGATCGTTGGAGCCTGTGGCTCACTCCACATAATAACTTCTCCCTCCTCAGACACCTTCCCCATCTGGCGCTTCCATCTGTTCCCCACAACACTTGGAGAAAGTTTGCTGTAGGAATTTTCTTCGTGCAGAGTGCTGGAGCTCCAGGAAGGGCACTGCCCACTGCAGGGCATGGGCAGGAGTGGGTAGCATGGGCAGAGGCAGCACAGCACGGGTACTTTTGGAGGCTGGGTGCTCATGGTGGTCCCTCAGACCCTGAGCAGAGCATCTCTGCAGACATCTGTGCACGTGTCACCCCTCACCAAATAATTATGTCAAAACACCCCAGACACCAACAAAGCTGTCAGTGTCTCTGGAGAATTCTGCTTCTGCCCCACTGCCTCTGAGGGATGCAGTCAAGGGCAGCCAGCCTCTCTGCAAGGGGGAAGGGGCTGGGGTGTGGGATGGGTGCACCTTGGGAAGAACAAAGCCTCCACTGGCACAGGTAGTCTGGAGCATGTCCCCCTGCTCCAGAGGGGCTGTGGCTGGGCAGTAGTCTGGAGCATGTCCCCCTGCTCCAGAGGGGCTGTGGCTGGGCAGTAGTCTGGAGCATGTCCCCCTGCTCCAGAGGGGCCGTGGCTGGGCCAGAACTGCCAGGCAAGAGCAGCACCAGTGGGACCCAGCAGTGCTCTCACAGCCAAGGAATGCACTCCCCACTCAGTGCTGTGAGGGCAGGGCCATAACTTGATGAGCTGAGATCTTGTTAACTAATAGATTCAGACAGGGGCTTGCAGGTTGCAGGGAAGGTCTCTGTGAAGCTTTCCTTCTCTAGCTACATCTGCTGATGGCCTGGAATTACCTTCTCACCCTTTATCCTGGCTGAACCCTGATGCTGCAGTCAACACCTGTCTGCTCTTTGTGCCTGTTTTTGTCCTTAAAAACCACAACTTGCTTTTGATTGGAAGTAGAAATGCCATTTTAAATATAGATCCACCATGCTGCTTTCCCCTCTTCCCAAGATCTCCCTGCACTGACAACATTCTGGTCCTGTTTGGAGGCTGCAGTTACTCACTGCAGCCATAATTGCCTCTTGGCTCCAAAGGTTGCTGATGAACCTTCCTCTGCGGGTGCTCAATGGCAGCACTTTTCTGGCCACGTGTGGCATCAGCAGCCTTGCAGGGTGTTTCCTTTCCTGGCAGAGAGAGTTTAATCGATTCTGGGCTAAATTCTGCAAGACTGGCAGGGGGACAACACTCCCAGTCTGGCTGCCAACAGGGTAAAGGGGGAGTTGGAGGACGCTGCTCTTCATCCCACCTCCCTTGCTCTGGATGGAAGCCCTGGCACCACCATGCCCCAAGCAAGAGGGAATTGTCAGCATCCCAGGGATGCTTTTAATCAGCCAGTGCAGTAAAATGAAATCCCATCAAAGGGGATTCATGAAGATGCTTTGTTAACCAGGGGCTGTGCAGAATTGTTCGGCTGTGTTCGCTCAGGCCCAGCTGTTCCATGGTGCCATAAACCTCCCAGCACAGGACTGAGCCATGCCAACCCTGCCCAGGCTCCTCTGTGTGCTGGGTAACGGCAGGGGCATGGCACAGAATGAAATGAGCTGGCACAGGGACCTGGGCACCAGGGCAACCTGTCCTTGGTCTCATGGAGCTAGTCCCATGGGATTTATTTTTTTGCCAAGCGGACAACTCTGAGCTCCCAGGACATGACTGTTGCAGTTTCACCATCTCTGCAGTGCTCATTGTAATGCAGTTGCTGAGCTTCTCAGGCTTTGTTGATTGTCCTCTTTGCCACCAGTCTCCAGATCATGTTGCTCCTTCTTCTTGCTCTCAGCTCTAGCCCAAAGTGGTCCTGCTGGTTCTTCATCTGTCTTAATATTCAGGCCTCTGCTTACAGAGGTTTCTCACAAAGCTGGGATTTTACTGGAGTGGTTGTTCTGGAGGAGCTGCTGCTGCAAGAGGCTCTGCCAGCAGGTCCTTCCCCCAGGACCTGACCAGGATGAGGACATGGAGAGCATCCCATCTGCACAGGGCTGCCTCCATCACTCCTGGTTTGATCTCACCAGGTTCAGGGACAGGAGGACCCAAGGCATCGCCTCAGCCTCGCTGTGCCCATGGGGGCTGCAGTCCCCAGCTGCCCTCACAGCCCAGCCAGCAGAGAAAGGACAGAAAACGGCCTTCTGCTCCTCCACATCTCACCTCCCTGAGTCTCCAGGGTGAGTCTCGCAGGGGACAGGGCAACATCCTCCACCTGCCATGCTCTGAACAGCGATGTTCAGCCCCATCCCATCCCATCCCATCCCATCCCATTCCCTTCCCATGTCTCAAGGAGGATCCACAGCTCTGTGGGGAGGAGACCAGAGCTGCTCACAGGATCCCTAATGACAAATGGTTGGTGAAGTTGTTTTGGGGAGCGTGCAGAGGCAGTAATGGAGTGGTAATGAATTAAGTGCTGTTAAAATTGAGGCAGGGCTCCTGTAATGAATGTGTGTGTGTTGTGAGGATTAGGACAGGGGGTGATGAATATTGTCTATCAGCTGTGATAAAAAGCCTATCAGCCCAATACATATTTTCAAAAACTAATTTGAGGCTGAAAGAGATTATTAAAAATGAGGAGAGGAAATTGTCTGGGATATATTTAGAGTCCCTTGCTAGGTAAGATGAATTCCAGAAATCAAAATATTGCCTGTGGAGCAAAAAGGAGAGATGCAGATATTGTGGTTAGCTTGTGACAAGAAGACAGGGCTGAGGAAACCCTTCTGCTGGAGGTGAGAGGTCTGGGAACCTGTGTGCTGGGAACCTGTGTGCTGAGGACCTGTATGCTGAGGACCTGTGTACTGGGGACCTCTGTGCTGGGGACCTGTGTGCTGGGGACCTGTGTGCTGAGGACCTGTGTGCTGAGCTGATCCTGCAGCACCAGGACTGTCCTGGAACCATCAGTCCTTGCAGGGGGAGCAGAGCACAGTGCAGAGCTGTTCTCCCCCAGCCAAGATCTGGCCATCCCTTCCCACCTTGGGTCGTCTCCTGAACCTGTGGCCGTTTGCAGCTGTGCTGTGGGGACAGGACTTGTGGTAAGCACAACTTGTGGTTAAGGATCCCAGGGCTCCTCTGAGGGGAACAAGCTTGTGCAGAACAGGGTCTGAGGACAGCTTTTGACTGGAGGTATCAAAGAGAGAACCCCGCAGCGCTGCTGTGGGTGTGGGCTCTGGATCCTTCACTCCATGTTTCATCCTGCCCCGAGCTGCTGGCCAGCTTGGGCTGAGGGAACAGAGCACCACGAGCCCGCAGCCCGCCGCGCTCCGGACATCTGGAAATCTGAGTTTTGATCTTGACTGTTCCCTCAGCGCTTCCTTTAATGTCTCTGTGCTGTTCACCGTGACAAGATCATTAGAAACCCGGCTCCTGTTGCAGAGCTCTTCCTCCCGAGCAGAGCGGAACCACGCGGACGATGCCTGCAAGACAAGAGGCTTAATTGTGTTCTGCCAGCATCCAGGGGGATGTCAGCGAGTCAAATTTAAAGCCAGGCTGGATGGGGGTGGGGGTGGGAAATGCACCTCCATTACTCACCCAGCCTGAATGAGGTTTCGGTTTTATTATCTCCTGAAATAGCCGGTGCCTGGGAGGTGCTGATTGAAGCCATTTGAAAACATGACAACATCCTCAGGACAATAGGTGTCTAATCTAATGAAGCCAGAATGCATTAGCTAAGAGCTGCGTAAAGCGAAGAAAATGCAATTAAAGCATTCCTGAGGACAGATGTCGACCTACGTAGGGGACACTGATATGAAGACATCGGCAGAAGTTTAATGAAAATAAATGATATGTTTGAAACATTCCTCAAATCAATAACGGACTCCAAGACACCGCCGCTCCCCAGCGCCCTCGGCAGCTGCCACCTCGCTCCTTTGTCACTTGCATCTCCTCACGTCCCGGCAGAGGCTGGGACAGGTCTGGGACAGGTCAGGCTCCCGGGAGGACTGCGGCTCACTGCGAGGGCAGGGGTGAGGGCAGGCAGAGTGCACAGCTGGCACAGACCAGGTTGTTCCCAACACAGGGAGTAGCCTCGCTCGAGGTCTGGTTAGAGGGCAGGACTTCAAGACCCATCTGGATGCATTCCTGTGCGACCTGCGCTGGATTCTATGATCCTGCTCTGGCAGGGGGTTGGACTCAATGATCTCCGGAGGTCCCTTCCAACCCCTAACATTCTGTGATCCTGTGACTTGGGCCAGGGGCTGGGGGGCTGGCCATTAGCTCAGCTGCTCCAGCACCCACCTGGGCTGAGGTTCAGTGGGTCCTGCTGGCAAAGTTAAAGTCAGGCTGGGTGGTTGAATCCATGAGCTGGTGAAAGCACCTGCCCATGGGTGGTGACCTGGGCAGGGGCCAGTCATACTCCTACCTGTGCATCACTGTGGGAATGACAAGAGTTTTGTCTTCACAAAGAGCCCAAGAGAGCATCACCACCCTCCATCCCCTGGGGCTGCTTGTGCCAGTGAGGGAGCCCCTGTGATTAACACCCTTGGCATCACCAAGGGATTTGGGCTTTTCCCAGGCAAAAGCTCTATCCAAAGCTGGGAGACTGAAATCTTCCTTGGAGTCTGTTGGTGAGACAGATCTCTTCCCTTCTTGCAGAATTTTCTAAGTTTTTATCTCTAAATGACCTCTCCAAATACCTCAGGCTGCTGGATTCTAATCAGCTCTTTTCTTCTGTAAAGGCCACACCAGAGGCACCCCCAGAAGCTCTCAGTGCCATCAGACATTGATGCAGAGGAGCCACATTCCAGAGATTTCATCATCAATAACCAGGACTCCTTGCTGTGTCTTGTGTTTTAGGTTCTCAGGCTTCCTCTGACAGATTCCCTTTTGTTCCCAGCTCCTCTTTGACACAGGAAGTCTGAGGGAAGGTTGATCTGAGCCCATACATCTCCCTGGCTTTTCCCATCTCTGGGTGCTGGTTTAGAAGGCAGAGAAGAGCTGCAGCAGCCCCACATCAGAGAACATTTTCCCTACAGGAGCAGCAGTGCCAGGCCCATTCCCTCACCTGCCACTGCTTTTCCCATGGACAGCAGCACATCCTGGAATCTCTGTGTGTGTGTCCATGACCCAGGCTGTGTAAATGGGGGGTTGTGATTTGGGGACATGCACCTTCCCCCTGCAGTGTGCCAACTGCAGTGCCAACTCCCCAATAACCCACAGCTCTGCACCAACACACTTCACATCAAATAAAACTCCCATTTGGTTCCCCCACGTGAGCTGCAGACCCTGCCCATGGGTGGGTTGCTGGCAGCAGAGCCCCCTCCCTGCATTCTGGGGCCATTCCTGCCTGTACCCCTCCTGCACAGGCCTCCAGTCCATTTTTAGGGCTGAGCTGGCTCCCAGGGCTGATCCTTGGGTGCTACCATCCACAGGCACCTCCAGCTCCCAGGGCTGGGTTGATGTCCATCTGCTGCCCATCTGGTCCCACCTCCTAGTCTTCCCATCTGCCTCTTTGCCTGCTCCTTTCACCCAGTGCCTCTCCAGCTCCTGCACCACTTGCTGTGTCCATGCTTCTGGTCCCTGTCAAGTACCCAAGGAGCCTGCCTGGGCCAGGGACAATACCTCAACCAGGTGTGGGCAAGAGATTTGGTCAGAGCCCCACCTCTGGCAGCAGCCACCATTGCCTCCATGGGTGTTGGGCTAAGTGGGAATGAGGGGAACTCTCCTCCTTGACTGCTCCAAACAGACTGAGCTCTGCTCTCTCTCAAGCTCTGCTATTTTGGAGCTATATTCAGATTCTGGGGTTTCTGTTGTACAGCTAAGACACATTTGGCTACAGACACCTTCCTCTCATTCTTTTAGTCTCTTACTCCTGTTATAGATAGCAATTAAAACCCACCCACTGCTGCAAATTGCTGGCAAAAGTAACCTGCCTCAAATCACGATTCTTTGGCAAGAGTTTAAATTGACAGTGACAAGTTTATTTCTAGAGCAAAGTTTTATTTTGGGAGGTTTGATTCATTATGCCACAGCTCATTTGGATGGGGTGTGATGTGATACTTGACACAGCAAGCTTCCCTGCAAGTCAAAGCAGGGATTTATGCATTGCCCTTGCTCTGTGCTGTAAGACAGCTCCTGCCCTGCTGAGCAAACTCTGTGAGCAGTGAGTTTAATGCTCAGGGAAACTTTGCCCTTCTGTGGGCAGGGGGCAGGGCTCCCCTATAAAATAATTCAGTAGAAACCAGGATCTGCCCCAGTGTGAGGCACTGCAGAGCCTATGGTGCTCTTAGTCTTGATTAGGAAATGGAAGGTGCTGCAGAGCTGGCTGCAGCCACCTCTCTACCCAGCACAGCACAGCCAGCTGCCCACTAGCACAAGCATGTGGGCTGCTGGTGCTTTGGATGGAGAGGACTCAGGCACATGTGTGAGAGGTCCACAGACACCTTTGTGATGCCTCCAGCTAGCTCAGCTCCTGCACTTACCACTCCCAAGCTCTCTGGGACTCCCCTGAGCCACCTCCAGACTCTCACATACTGCAGTCTTAGGCTAAGGTGTCTGCTGGTTTGGGGTTTGGTGTGATGGTTCTAACCTTCAGCCAGCAAGGATTTGGCAGCCATTTGGAGGCCTTTTTGGGGGGGGGGTAGGAACAAGCAAATACACAAGGAAGAGACTGGCAGGGAAATGTAGAAGCCCAACCCACAGGCATAAGCTGAAGGCTGTGCAGGAGCACCCAGAGTGGCAGTGTGCAAGAGCAGGTGAGAACCCCTGGGGTCACACACGTGGGGACAGACAGCACCAGGGCAAACAGGCCTGGGGATGAAATGGTGAGGAGAGGATGAGCCTGTTGTTGCTCCCTAGAGGAGCTGCTGGGATGAATTCTGCTTCTCCTGCAGAGCTGCATTTTATCTGCACTTAACTTTGCCCAGAAACAGCCCCAGCAGGAGCAGTCTGGGTGCTGGAGCCTGTTCCTCCCTGGAGCTGCAGTGTGTTACTGATTTACACCCCACTTACCCTGGAGCTCATCACCAGCCCCTGTTTATCCAGTGATCACCACCACCCCAGGGCACCTAAATCTCACCAAAAACATTTTCATTGCCCTATTAATCTCTTTTTTCCTCCTGGAGTTTAATAGAATTCACTTTAAAATATTCAACAGCATAAAACCCCCATGGCTGAGTGCCATCCCTACCACTGCTGGAGGGGCTGCCACAGGCTGCCAGAACTTCCCAGCCCCAGAGCTGTGACCAGACAGCCCCTGTGCAGCACCAGCACTGGTAGCAGCCAGGCACATGCCTCCCCACAGGGTGTATCTGTCGAGCAGACGTGGCAGATACACTGAGGATGGGAGCACTGGAGCGTGGGCACAGCAGGCAGGAGGATGTCCAGAACCCCACTGCCACAGGAGCTGGCACTGCCACCACCATGGAGATGGCATTCAGCCAGGCAGTACCATGCTGCTCATCTCTGCTAAATGGCTGCAGGTCAATATTTCATCTCCCATTTGTAAAGTGTCACTTAATGAGCAGCCACCTCCAGCAGCACCCCAAGCCTGATGCAGCTGTGTCTCTAATGAAGGCTTTTGCTCAACTGTTGCCAAATCCCAGCACCTCATGGAGTTTCTTCTCATCTAATGAAAGTTTTGTCAGGTGTGATGCAGACTTGAAAGTCTGGTCTGCTAAGAAAAAAAAAAAAAAAAGGACTCACTAGAATGGCCTTTTAATTATGTCCTCTAAGTCAGATGCACACTGAAAAAAAATAAAATGGGTGGGGTGCAGGTGCCTGGGCACAACCCCTTTATAAGGGCTCTTCATTGTAGCAGGAAGAGCAGAAACCCTCTAACCCACCTCCCATCCCTCTTCTGGTGGCCACTTGGCCAGCAGAGACCTGCCACCAGCTTGCAGCACACACCTGGGTAAGGCCACATCCCAACCAGCAGCACCAGCACCATCCTGGGTGTGTTTTGCTTCCAAATACCATGAGGGCAAAACCAAAGCAGTGGTGGCAGGGGCAGGGAGGGGACACAGCCCCTGCCAGCCCCCAGGCTCCCACTGTCAGGGCTCTGCATGTGGCAGGTTGTTGGAGTGCACAAAAGCAAGGCAGGAACAGCTATGGGGCAGAGCCTGTGCTGAGGTGGTGGCTCAGGGACTGCTCTGGACCTGCTGACTCAGTGATGTTCCTCTGCTTTTGTTTGTGCCCCTTCAGCTGTGGCTGCTGCCCAGGAAGGCAGCCGCTGTGTGGAGCGATAACAGCGTGGCTTTGTCTGATGCTGAAGGTGCTCGTCAGCCTCGGCAAGATAAAGAGGCCAAAGACATTTAGAATTGGGTAATTAAACAGCTCCTCTGCTGCCAGGCATTGCTTGCTGCTGGGCAGATGGCTCCACTGTCAGCAGCAAGGGTAAGGGCAAGGGCAGCTGGATGGGTGCTGCTGGCAGCCACCCAGCCCTGTGCCAAGGCCACTCAGTCCCAATCCAAGGCCACCTGAACAGGGACATGGTGCAAACCCCAGCACTTGCTTCAGTCTGGGTGTCCCTTGGCCAGTCCCTCCTCTGTCAAGCCAGAGCTCAGTGGCTGGTCCTGCCAGGCAAGTCCAGGACTGGTGCTTCTGTCCTGGCTGGCATGACCTCCAGGCAGAAGGAGCAGGTCCCTGCAGCTTCATCTCACCTCACTGTGTGGCTGAAACAGAGTCTGCAGCCTCTGCCTTGGTCAGAAGTGGTTTATGTGGGGGATGTTGGGGCAGCACAAGGGGGAAGGCAGAGCCAGTGCAAGGCAGACAATCCATGCAAGGCTGTCCCTCCATGCCACACACTTACTCCAGCCGAGCTGGGCAGTGCATGGCACCACTGGCAGCTGAGAGGGCAACTGGACTTCATGGTGAAGCCCTGGTGGGCAGGTGGGAGCTGGGATGTAGCAGGAGGAGCTGCAGGGTTTGGGCAGTGCCTCAGTGTGTGCAGAGCTCTTCTGGAGCAGCGTGGTGGTGGGAGATTAATCTGAGGAGGAACACTGCATCCATCCCAATGACACCTGGACTGGCAGAGCCCTGCTGATGCTGATGGATGGCACTGGCTCTTCCTGGTAATTAGCAGCCTTTCACATTTAAACACTGCTCTTCTTCCAGAACCAGTCTCTCTTTAATATTCCCCAGGCATAGCTCTCCTCCTGCCCATCTCCTTCCCGTGCAGGGAGGACAAGGGACACACTCCAGCGAGGCTGGGCTTGTCTGATCCCCACCATGCCACTGGCACGGGAGTCGTGGCTCCTCCTGGCCCCATCAGCCAGCACAGCAAAACCAGGGCACACAGCCTCTTGCAGCAAACATGCAAAAGAGGATGGGGGGAGGTGAGTGGGTTTGTGTCTGAGGCTGCCAGGTGGCAGCAAGGGGCAGGAGGAGGCTCCCCAGCTCTTCCTTTGCTCTCCCAAAACACCCTCTCCCAGAGGCTGTGCCCAGCTGCCCAAACAATGAATGTTGCCCTCAACAACCCCCATACGAGGCAGCACCTGCCTGGCACTGAGCCCTTCCCTGACTGATCCCTGCTGCAGCTCCCATTTGACTGTCTCAGCTCTAACAGCTTATTGATCCTCCTCTGCCACCAGCACCACGTCCTCCGAGACACTGTCCCCAGCAGCACAGGGGAAACAGGGGTGCAGGGCTGGCACTGAGGTCCCCAGGGCACAGGAGCTGGCACTGGCATTGCTCAGCCACAGGCCAGCCGTGCACAGGTTGATAGCTGTGCTGTTTGCTGTGATTTCCCAGCTGTTTTCCAGAGCTGATTTTTCTTCCTCAAAGACACTGAACATGTCAGAGGCTGGCCAGCCCATTGCTGGATGCACAAGACACGTGCACAGATTCAGACCAGGCTGTCATTCCCCCCTCAAACTTCCAGAATCAGATGGATAAAGGTTCTCTCTGGTCTGCTGTGCAGCAAACATTTGCTGCCAGGTCAGAGGGTGGGGGGAGAAGGAGCAGCAGCCACAGTGTCAACCCTGCAGTCCATCACCCAACAGGGCAGCCCTGAACACGTCAGCACAGAGGTGTCAGGACAAAGCTTCCAGCTCAGGCAGGGTGAGGAGAGGCTGACACTGCTCAGCACGAGAGCTTGACCCAGTATCCAGAAAGTCTGCCTCCATGGTAGGAAATGCAGGGGACTGGGACAGCCAGGGAACCCCTTCTCCCTGGTTGCAAAGTGTCAGGAGCCCCTTTTGTGCCACTAATTAATTATAGGGGTGTCTAACGACTCATTTCTGGGCAGTTACTTCCCTTATTTTATTTTTTCACTCTTCACACAAGGCATCAAGTGAGATGAGCTCAAACCTGCCAGGGAGACAGTCTGAAAGTCAGGACCAAGGCTTGGACCTTGGAGGAGGCTCAGAGCTGCTGGATTCCACGCAGGTGACCACAGTGCCATGGCATGCAGCTGTGACCATGCAGCTGTGGCCATGCCCTCTTTGCTCTGCCCCTTCCTGGAGTACAGGGCAGCTGCTGCTCACAGTTCCTCAGCCATCTCCACAAGCTGCCTCCTGTAGCCACCATCAGCTCAATTATTAATGGCTCGTTTACATGGCACACCACAGCCCTTGCCTGGCATCTTCCCTGGGGGACCCATTGCTGTCCCTGCACCCCTAGGCTGACCTTGAAGCCCTAAGGATGATGGCTGCAGCTGGAGACCCCCAGCATCACCCATACCCTCCATCACCTGTGCTGGGGGTAACCAGCTCCTCAGCAGCACAGGGAGAAGCTGCCCCTCAGTCCCCAGCTAAGAACATGTCAGGAAGGTCAGAGAAGAGAGGTAAAACCATCACCTGAGGAGCACAGGAGCAGATAAGTGGGCACAAAGCCATCTGCCTGGCTGTGACTCGCCATCAAGCCCTGCTTCAGAGCACTGATGATTCCTTTAGAGTGCCAAGAGAGCCCTGGCCAGGCTCCTGCTGAACACTGCCTGAATTAATTGATCGACAGAAGGCAAATAGGCTTCACCCATTTTAAGCACCCATTCAGTTGCTTTCCCCAGCAGCTGTCACTGCTATCAGCAGACCAAGCCAGGCTCTGGTGCCTGCTCTTTGGCATTAAGCAGCTTAAGAAAAAGAGAAGAAATGTGAACCAGTGAGAGTGGCATCGAATCATTCCTACCTGGTTTTGTTTGTGCAGTGTTTGCAGTTCCCTTGCTGGCCATACCCTGCTTCCATTGCCTCAATTAAACAATTAATTACATGCCTCAAGCAGTGTAACTCTGCAGTTTTCCCTTTGCTCAGCAGCAGCCCCACCCTTCCACAGCCACACCTGAGTCAGACTGGCAATGGCACCTGCACTGACAGCTCCATGCTGTGAGCACTTCCAAGCTGCCAGGGGTCAGGGAGGGATTCCTGCCTGCCCCAACCCCACCAGGCCTGGCTGGCCAACCAACTGACCTTGCTGTCCACCAACCACACACAAAGCACCAGGTATGGCACTGCTAACAAAGCCTCAACAGCAAGAATCATAGAATTGTCAGGGTTGGAAGGGACCCCAAGGATCATCCAGTTCCAACCCCCCTGCCATGGGCAGGGACACCTCACACTGCATCAGGTTGCTCAGAGCCACATCCAGCCTGGCCTTAAAAACCTTCAGGGATGAGGCTTCCACCACCTCCCTGGGCAACCTGTGCCAGTGTCTCACCACTCTCATGGGGAAGA
Source organism: Indicator indicator (assembly GCF_027791375.1). Lineage (NCBI taxonomy): Eukaryota > Metazoa > Chordata > Aves > Piciformes > Indicatoridae > Indicator > Indicator indicator. The sequence continues at coordinate 2,873,633 of NC_072042.1, read as the reverse complement.
ATTTCTTCCTGACCTCTAGTCTAAATCTGCCCTCCTCTAGCTTGGATCCACTCCCCCTAGTCCTATCACTACCTGACACCATAAAAAGTCCCTCCCCAGCTTTCCTGTAGCCCCCTTCAGATATTGGAAAGCCACAATAAGGTCTCCTCAGAGCCTTCTCTTCTCCAACCTGAACAATCCCAACCACCACCTCGAGTTCCACCTCTGCAGCAGGAGCTAAGGCTCTTCTCCAACACACCAGTGAGTTAATTGTGCATCATTTCCCACCTTGCTGTGACTAAAACCATTCCTCACCCAACCCCTCCTACCCATGCTAAAGCTGAAATGACCCACACAGACAAACCAGGGTGAAATGAGGGCTTGGTTTTACTCAGGTATTTAGATATCTCATTATTGCAGTCTTGAAACATCCTTCAATAAATACAAAAATTAACAAAAATGCCAAGAGATCTTTATTACCATTTATCACCATTATTACCATTATTATTATTAATTATCCCAACCCAACTGTGATTCCCTGGAGATGTCTGACTATAGTTCAAACATGAAATGCACACAGTGTCCCTTATGATATTATATTACATTGGTTCTGAGCTTAGAAAAATATAGATTGACTTCTCAAGTAGGTATTTACAGTATATAACACATGGTTAATGAATATCAAAAAGCATCTGGAGATGAACCAACTTGATTCCAGTTCTAGTTCCATGCCAGGGGTGCTGCAGGGTGCTGTGGTGGCAGAGCCCACACTGAGCTGTGCCAGGGGGATGTGACCAGAGCTTCCCTATCAGGCTGCAGAACAGCTCCTCCCCTGGTGCTGTCCCCCTCTGCTCACCCTATAGGGTCTGATCCTGCAGGACACAGCAACCAGAGCAGCCACAGGGGCAGGATCCATCCTCCTGAGGGGACAGAGCAGGGAAAATCCAGGACCCTGGCACCAGAGGCTGGATGAGCAGAGACTGAAATGGTTTTGAGGCATTTCCCTTGGTCGAGCAGCTTCCAAACAGTGTTGCTAATTAATTTAATCAGAAAGCATTGAATACCTCCCCAAAGAGAGATGCTGAGAGGATGCAAGTTAATTTTAAAATCATAACAACCATCTATAGCTTAATTTGCTCATTTTATTACCCTCAGGGTTGACGAGGAGCTAAATTAAAAGTGTTTATTGTTGCAACAAGCTCGGCTAGAATGCACACCTTCATTGTGGGCTTTTTCTTTCCTTGCTTGAAGGAGAGGCCAGGAATGCAAGCACCTCCTGTTCGTGCTGAGTTAGAGCCTGCTCTCCCCACTCCAGAAAGAAGGAGCAGATCCCAGTCCCTCACCAGAGCAAGTCAGAAAAGTAATTAAACACAGGGAACAGCTCGAGAGACTCAGAGAAAGAAATTCCACCTTCAGTTCTGATTGTGCTGGAGACTGCAGTACAGGAGCCTAATCCATTGGGGGAAAGACTAAATGATTGAAAGATGGTCTCGATTTCACTGGGAGAGCTCCAGCACTGAGCACATGGTTACAGAGCACACAGCCCTGAGGGCTGTGGGGCTGCTGCCTGGGCACAGCTCAGCAGCTGTGGGACTCCTGCCTACACAACCACAGCAGCTGCCCAAGGGATCCACAGTCAGTTTGGCAGACTCTGAAGCTCTGTCACCTCGCCACCAAGCCCTGGCTTTCCCCAGCCCTCCCTGAAAGCAACTGCACCAAGCTGGAGCCAGCCCCTCAGCAGTGACCTCCCTGCCAGAGACCCTGGCAGACAAGACAAGGGCAGGGAGGTGGGAGAGAGGCTCTGGAATCAAGTTGGTCCAACTCCCTGCCTTTCTCTATAGATAAAATGTAAACATAAAGAGCATACAAATTGCACTTGATCCTTGGGATCTGGCATCTCTACCAAATGAAGGTTTCGGTTCACCATTAATGACTCTTCTGGGTGCGGGGCAGCAGGAAGCTGAGTGACCAACCAGAGCGGGCAAGAGCCAAAGTAAAGACAAAATATTTGTGTTAAAAACCTGCCCAGGTGACACAGGGGAACGTTTGAGCTGCAGAGGTGGCAGGAGAGAGCTTGTTCACCTCAGAGAGCAGCAAACTGGAGTCTGCCCAGCACTCGCCTGCTGCTGGGACAGCTCCGGTCCCACAGGACAAGCTCCTGCCTCCAGCTCTGCTCATGCCTGGCTGTGCTGGTTCACAGCCCCCCTCATGTTTGCTGCTGGGAGCTCAAATCCTGCCCATGGAATTGTGCTCTTCTCATCATCCTGCACCACGGAGAGCAGCAGGAGTGTGCGGTGCTCACCACAGCACCGCCCAGAAACAGGGCATGGGGCAGAGAATGGAGAGACCAACAGTAGCTGGCAGCTTCTTGTGGCCACTGGTTGGTGAAGATCGGGCAGAGAGTGCTGATCTCTGACACAATCAAGCTAAAATATGTAAAGAAGTGAAATCTTGATAGTCTGGAGCGCTCCCGGATCCAGCTGAGCCAGAAGAGCCTGAGGGCAGGTGAGAATGAAAGCACCGTGACTAAGGCTTTGCCAGGCTGGATCCCTGTGGTGCCAGGGCACATGGGTCTGGGATAGCCACTGGCACCCACAGCAGTGCCACTCTGCTTGCCCACGAACCGAGAGAGAAGGAAGACACCAGGGCAGGGTGAGAGGCTGCCACAGGGCCCTTGGCTCAGTGGTGGTTCAGATCCCATCCTCTGGAGCAGGCTGCCAGGAAGAGCTGACTGGAGCAGGTTTCCAGCTGCACTGTGAACATCTCCCACAGCATCCATTCCCTTTGTAAATCTTTGCCTTTCATCATTAATAATTCACTTGCAATACTTACAGACGATAATAAAAGGCCTACAAAACTCTGAACAAGGCTGCAAAGACTCATTTAATTAACTAACTTCAAGGGGAGTTCCATTATTAAGCAGATGCTATTTATGTCTTCCATCAGGGATTGGGAGCTGCCAGCGTGCAAGGCAGGCAGCACCACGCTACCTCTGCCACCAAATAAAGTGCTGATGTGCCCTGGATTATGCCTAGATGGCACAGCAGGTTTTCAGGGATGCCATGGATGCAATGCCCAGTTCTGCCCAAGCCCCAGGTCCCACCTGGGGGGCCATGGTCCCTTTAGCATATCCCCTGCTGCCACTCTGAACAGCCAGACCTAGGTGCACCCCACTGCAGAGGTCTGGGGTGCTGCAGGGTGCACTGGCACTGCAGCCTTTGGGCATGGACCTCTGCCCAGCAGTGGGAAAGTGAGCAGGACAGCAGAGCAGGACACTCTTTCTGCCATTCCCTTCCCTGCCCAAGGGCTCCACTGCTTGCCCTCTCTTGGCTACGGCTCTCTTCATCAAAGCTTTCAATTTCTTCCCCTGAAATTGTCCTGCCAAGAGAGCTTTAGCAACATTCAGCACCATTTACTCTGCACTTTAGTGGAGAATATTTGGTTTTGTTCACCAACTGTGGCATCAAGGCTCAGTGAAGGAACTCTTGGAGCGGAAGGGACACGGCTGGGAAAGAATTTCCTTCAGCATAGCAGATGGGGAAAGTCACCTTCCAGAAGTTGGGTGCTGGGTGTGAGCTGTGCTCTGGTCTCTAAAAATAAAAGCAATAAAAGCTCCTCGTGGGGTTGCTAGAACATGTCAGCTTGTATAAAAATACCCATGGATCTCACCAGTAGGATGCAAGATAGAAAATGCTGTCAGCTCTGGATTACAACAGTGCACAAATGTCCATCCACCCTGTAACCCAGTTGCCAGAGGGAATGGCAGCTCTGCATCTCACAAACCAGTGCTGGGAGAGCTGCATCCACCTCGGCACACCACTTGCCTCCAGGAACGCCCCCAGCACGGGGGCTGGGAAGCCCTGCTCTCCTGCCACATGGAATGACTTGTTCAGCAGCAGCCCAGTGACTCCTACACCCCACCTGAGACCACCAGGCTTCAGAGATTTCCTCTGGCTTGGGGCTGGCTCTCTCCTGCCCGGGAGCTGGGTCAGGGCACTGCAGCTCTGCAGGGGCTGTTCACACCTGCACGCCTCGGCCGTGCATCTGGATCACCTGGGCCCGCAGGGTCTGGATCCCGCTCAGGATGGTCTGCTGGTGCTCTGGCAGTGTGATCCCCAGGCTGAGGACATCTCTGCAAAATGAGCCATGTGTCAGCCACGAGGAATGAGCCCCCAAGATGAAGTGCCCCAGCACCAGCTGCTCCCAGCAAGGCCAGCGCAGGTCTCACACCGTCAGGCTCCTGAGGACCTGCTGGAGTAAGAAGTCCCCAATCTGCTGCCCCAGCCAAGGCAGCACAGACCCTGTCAGGGCACCCATGGGTAATGTGTGCCAGCAGCAGACCAAGCATGAGCCAGCTCCTGGCTCTGCACCCTGTGCTGTGTGTGAGTTTATCAGCCAACAGCACCCAATGGCTTCTGCTCTCCGGCAGGGACAGGCCACACTGCTCTGGTCAGAAACTGAGGTCTCAAACTCCATGTTTAAATCTGTGCTTCAAATACCAGCAGGTGAGACATGCAGCCCAGCCCACCCACCCCAGCGAGCTGTTACAGACTGCAGACCAGTGATGTCTGACCACCACTGAAGAGCAGAGCTTGCTCAGACTGCACCCAGCAACATGAGGCTATGGAGCCAGGAAACCAGTTCACTTACTGGGCTGTCATCCTGGCCACTGATTCTAGGTAGCAGTAGCCTGCAGCAGTGAAGTTGTCCTTGTACCTGCCCATTTCTATGGCTTCCAGCCACTCCCCCACAGAGCTGAAGGATGGGAAGGCCGAGAAGGTGCGCTGGGTGAGGGGGATGGAGGTGCTGCGGGACCTGTCAAGAGAACAGGGCAGTGAGCAGGCAGCAGGGCAGTGAGCAGGCAGCAGGGCAGTGAGCAGGCAGCAGGGCAGTGAGCGGGGCAGTGAGCAGTGAGCGGGGCAGTGAGCAGGCAGCAGGGCAGTGAGCAGGGCAGTGAGCAGTGAGCGGGGCAGTGAGCAGGCAGCAGGGCAGTGAGCAGGCAGCAGGGCAGTGAGCAGGGCAGTGAGCCAGCAGCAGGGTGGTGAGCAGGCAGCAGGGCAGTGAGCAGGCAGCAGGGTGGTGAACAGTGAGCAGGCAGCAGGGCAGTGAGCAGGCAGCAGGGTGGTGAACAGTGAGCAAACAGCAGGGCAGTGAGCAAACAGCAGGGCAGTGAGCAAACAGCAGGGCACTGCACGGCTGAGCTGGGTCCGGCATGGAGCAGGAGGACAAGAGACAGCAAAGCCATAGGGTGGTCACCTGGTGCAGGTGGAGGTGGGACACTTCGGGGGCTCTGGGCTCTGCACCATCTTGCTCAGGATGTTGTGGATGTGTGAGAACTTGGGTCTCTGGCTGCGCTCCTTCTGCCAGCAGTCGAGCATGAGCTGGTGCAGGGGCGGCTGACAGTTCACTGGGGCAGGTAGGCGGAACCCATCCTCCACAGCCTTCATCACCTGCAGTGGCAGAGGAGGGCAGAGGAGGTGAGGGGCTGGAGTCAGGCGCTGTGATGCTGATCACAGGCAAAGCCCTGGGGCAAAACTCCTTTCACACCCCATCTGGGAGCAGCGGCAGCAGCAGCTGCTCCACACACCACGGAGCCACCCACACACCATCAGAGGTGGCAACATCCTCATCTACCGTGCGGCCACCGCAGACTCACGTCCTGGTTGGACATGTCCCAGTAGGGTCTCTCGCCATAGGACATCACTTCCCACATGACGATGCCGAAGCTCCAGACGTCACTGGCTGGGCTGAAGTGGTGATACTGAATGGCTTCAGGGGCTGACCACAGCACCAGGCTCTTCCCACGCTGGATAGGCAGAAGAGGAGGAGAAGTGACATGGCCAATGGATGCAGTTCCCGGGTGTCCATTTGTTGTGCTCAGTCCAGCACCAAAGGGATGGGCACTGAGCGAGGTACGTGCAGGTTTAGGGCTAAGAGAAAACTTTTGCCTCAATTTGTTTTAAAATGGTCAGGCAATAGCAGTGCTACATGGGAGTGGGACCCTGAAATGTTAGGAGCAGAGGAGAATGCCTCTGAGCAGAGCTGAGGGCATTTTCTGCATTCATATTTAATGAAAACCAGCTCAGAGCGACGCAAACACGCAGCCCATGCACCCTGGCTTGCTCTCCTGTAATTAGCCATCCCCATCCTGGCATCCACAGAGCTCTCTGGATTCGCCAGGGGGAAGCAGGTGACACACATCACTAATTATAATTAACAGTGGGGAGACCTTGACCCCTGAGCTGCAGCCCTGCTGCACCACAGTGCCAGCAACCAGGGCTCCTGCTGGGCTCTCCAACCCCCATGATCATCTGGCTGCTCCTTACCAGCAGCACAGAAGTGCCAGGGCAGCTCTGCCCCAGAGCTCTGCAGCCATTCTGCCAGCACTTTGCTGCTGGGGCATGCTGACAACAGAATTTGGAAGTGCAGCTTACCATGGTGGAGAAGATGGTCTCCATCTTGTCTTCTTGTGGCCGTCTGAAACCAGTTATTTTGCATGCCAGGCTGCTGTTCACCAGGACTTTGTGGGCAGCAAGGCTCTTATGTATGTAACCCATCTCTGCCAGGTACTTCATGCCAGAGGCAATCCCCTGCAACATGCAGATGAGCTGGGTGGCTGTGAACTGTCCCTCGTGTTTCTGTAAAAAAGAGGAGAAAAAGCCAAAGGTGAGCGATGCCCAACTGAAGCAGTTACGGCCAGGAGAGCCTGAGGGGGTGGCAGAGCCCCACAGTTACCACCAGCTGCCAGCACTCACCCTGAGGAACGAGTCCAGCACACCATTCCCCATGTACTCCATCACGATCATCATGGTGCTCCCTGCATGGACAGACAAGGAGCACAGCATGAGTCCTGCCCACTGCAGGTGTCAGAAATCCAATGCCACCCTCCAGCATGGTTGGCTCAGGTGAGAACTGCAGCTCGGGCAGTTTGCAACCAGCACTGGGTCTGAGACTTTCCTGTGGTGCCCAGCTGGGAATCCAGTGAATCCCAATACCAAATGCTCCTTTTATCAGGACACAGAAGCACATCACTTAGTGACAGCAAAAGCAACCACCTCAGCCCCTGACCGAGGACAGAAGCACCTCCTTATCCAACAACAGGCTGGTTAAAATCAGCAGTGGCACTCCTGTGCTGCTGGGTTTGCAGGGGGATCCATTTAACTCCAGCATCCACAGCCTAGTTCAGTGCACACACTCCCATGGGAGCCAGGAGCAGAGTCATCTGTTCCTCCGACAAGAGCCTCACTTCAATTTGCTTTTATGAGGAGCGCACAGCTCTGCTGCTAAGCCAGTTCTGCTACCAAGCCAGTTCTGCTACCAAGCCAGTTCTGCTACCTGGATTTATTCCTCAAGCTGTAAGCATTTTATTAATCACCAGAGTGCTAATATAGCCAATACAGGAGGAAACAGCTGATTGCCAGAGAGCAACAGCATGGCACCTCCAGCACCAGGGCACTGCTCCAAAGCTCAAAGCTGCACAGGAGCCTTTCTCCAGCATGCATGGCTTGGGCTGCCTATGCCACATAGCCAGGACCCCCCACCTCTGGTGATGATGAACCCCTCACCTCTGGTGATGATGAACCCCCCTCACCTCTGGTGATGATGAACAACCTCACCTCTGGTGATGATGAAGCCCTCACCTCTGGTGATGATGAATCCCCCTCACCTCTGGTGATGATGAACCCCCCTCACCTCTGGTGACGATGAACCCCCCTCACCTCTGGTGACGATGAACCCCTCACCTCTGGTGACGATGAACCCCCCTCACCTCTGGTGATGATGAACCCCTCACCTCTGGTGATGATGAACCCCCCTCACCTCTGGTGATGAACCCCTCACCTCTGGTGATGATGAAGCCCTCACCTCTGGTGATGACCCCCTCCAGGCGGATGACATTGGAGTGGTCAAACTGCCCCATGGTGCTGGCCTCTGCCAGGAACAAGCGCTGCTGCTTCTCGGAGCAGCCTGCCCGCAGGGTCTGGATGGCCACAGGCAGCTCACGCTTGCTGGGCAGCTTCAGGCAGCCTCTGCAGATCTCCCCAAACTGCCCTGCACAGCAGAGAGAGGAGTTACCCAGCAGCCATGGCTGCACTGATGTGGCCCTCACAGCTCCCCTCCAGGGGACATTCGCTTTGCTCTGGGGCCCAGAGGTGCATTCCTGCAGCACCAGTGCTGTGTCCTGCTGGTGTAGACAAACAAGATCTTCCCATTGGAAATCAGGGGATTTACCAATCTGTGACCTCAGCCCTGCATGGTTGCAGGTTGCCCCCCAGGAGTCTGTTCTCCCAGCTTCCCCCTCTGCTGAACACAGCCCTCAGCACAAGTTTAGCACCAGCATGTGACTCTAAACACGAGTGACAACACAATGGAATTTCTTCCCTCTCTCTCTACACCTCTCAGCTCATCTCCCCACGCTCTGCTCTAGTGCATGTTGTGCTTTTTCCCATGAACAGAGCAGCCTCCAGCCACCGCATTTGGGCTCCCTGGGTCTGGCCCATCCTATGCCTAGCTTCAGTTCTGCTCCTCCCAGGACAGAGCTCAGCAGAGCCAGGAGGGTCCTGCCCTGCACAGCCAGACATTTCCCAACAGCAGCTACTAAATTCCCAACATAAAAAGCCAATATTGGCTTTACAGCAAAAATGTGTAGCTCTGAAGAGCTTCATTGATTCGAACAGCAAAGTGCTTGTTAGGTCAGCAGCAAAACAAACACCCTCCCAAATTTCTTATATTTAAATGCATTCCTGACTAGTTTGTCTTGATTTTTCAAAGACCAATTTGCTTCTCAGAGGTCTGGGAGGTTAGTCTCAGCTGCTCCACTCAGCAGCTACAAAGAGAACCCCCTCCTCAGTGTCCTCTTTTCTTCACCACTCTCCTTAAAGCTGGGGGCAAGCCCTTCCCCCTTCCCCCACCTCTTCTCTTTCTGCAGCTGAATTTATCTTTAGGAAAAGAAATGACAAAGAATAATCGTGTTCCCCCTGTCCTGGTGTGCATTAGCAATTCAGGCTCTAGGGCCCAGGGAGAGGATTTTAATTTGCTTTTAAGTTTTAGGCAGGGAAGTCAATGAAAATCAATAAATCATTAAGTTCACACACTTATAAATAGTTTGGATGCTGCTGTCAAACTGCCCAGATGCAGGTAGTTGCTGATGCTTCCTGGCCCACACCTCATGCCTGGCCCTTCCTGGTGCCTCAGACAAACAATGGGAAGGCAAAGCCAAGCTCCTGAACACAACCCTCAGCAGTCCCATTCCCACCTCCCCCTGAACGTGTGGACCCTCCAGACAAAGAGCAAGAGCAGAGGCCTGCAGTGCTGACAGGGCCAGAGGAGCAGTGCCCTGTGGCACTATAGCTTTGGCAGGACCACAGCTGTGGTGTTGTGGCACTGCCATGGCCCCGTGTGCTGGGGCAAGAGGGGAGTGCTCCAGCTGGGCACACACACAGCCACCACCCCACGGCATGGCCACAGCCACAGAGGGGCCAGCGAGGGGGCACTTGCCTTTTCCAATGATCCTCTCAATTTTAACATTAGCATTATCCAGCTCTTTGGCAAAGAGGTGCACAGCTTGCATGGGATCTTCACAAGTGTCAGGGTCGATGTAGGTCCTCCTGGTGGGTATTTTAACTGCGGGAAAGGCAGAAAGGAGGCGTGAGAAAGGCTCAGCAGCACTCCTGCCCAACTGTCCCTGGCAGGTTATCCATGTCTGGGGCTGCTGGCAGGACTGACTGGCTACCTTTGGACAAGCAAAGCCAAAGACTTGGCTTTAAGGTTGCTAGGAAATTCCTGGTGCCATTAAATGAGATTAATTGCTCTGCTCCACTGCCATAACCCCTGGGTTAAAGAGCAGTTCCTCCGCTTCAGTGCAGCTCCTGCCCAGACTGAGCCTTTCTGCCACCCATGCTAATCCTCAAGTATCCAAATCATCTCCATTCCCAAGACCTCTAGGAGAGATCACTATAATAATAAACAGCAGCCACGTTCCAGGACCCCTCAGCTAGCAGCATGGACAGCAAAATGCCTCCCACAGGCACCCAACCATCTGCTGCAGGCGAGTGACCATGCCTGGGAGCACATCCATGAGAACCCCTGGAATAAGGCTGACCCACTGGCAGGAGACCCTGCAAAGCTATGCAGGGGAAACAGCTGCCTGCTTGCTGGGGCTTCCTCACAACCCCAGCTCTCATCTCCTGAGAACAAGCAGCCAAAGCAATGGCCAAAGCACCTCAGCTCTGCTGCTCACCCAGCTCTGCTAGAACCCTGCCAGGGCTTGTTCTCTTCCTGGTCAAGGCCAGGAGGATGAGGCATGTTTTGCATGAGCTGTTTGGCCTAGCCAGGACCAGCAGATGGGCAAACAGTAATGCTCCAGGAAGGGGTCACACCACGCAAGGCTTTCCTTCCACCTCAGCTCCATTCCCTGTCTCAAGAGAAGGAAGCTGCTGCACTCCCCTCACCCTGCAGGGGAAGCGCCTTAGGCAAATTCCCGAGGGCAGTGCAGGGCCTTTCAGAGCCAGGGGAGGCCAACCTGCACCCAAGCAGCATGCAGGATCTGCTGCCTCTGAAACGCTTGGGGAAGCAGGAGAGCATGTGCTGGCGTCACAGGCATATGCCAGGAATCAGATAAACTCATCAGTCCTGGCATCTGAATTTGCTTTGACACGTGGTGTCTGTAAAATTGTTGCTGCTCTATAACCAGGAGTAGCCCCAGGAAACAAAGCTGCATCCCACAGCCGTTTGTGGAAGGCTAAGGGAGTAATTCCTGCACCCTGTGGAAAACTGAGCACAGCTCCCTTCCCTTCAGCACGGCAGTGACCTGAGTGCAGGATGGACACTGGCTGAGGAAGCTGTTCAGAGCTCTCTGTGCTGAGCCCCTGCTCTGGGGCAACACGGGATGGAAATGCTGCAGGAGCTGGGGCTCAGGGCTGCTCTGTGGGGAGCTGGGCAATACAGCAATGAACAGAGAGGTCCCAACGCAGCCAAACCGGCTGTGGTGCCCAGGCCCCACTTACAATGGAAGTAGAGCTCCTCGTCCCCGTCCTGGCTGGCCTTGCTGTACCCACACTGTCTGAAACGAGAGTGAAGATGCAAACCATGACCTGGGCAGCAGCCCCTGGCTGGGGGTAAAAGCCTCGAGTGGCAACCCCTGGGAGCAGCCTGGCCCCACAGCACGAGGAGCTTGCAGGCAGCTCCCCCAGCCCCCAGGCTGACAGCCAGCACTGCCCCCTGCTCACCTCAGCGCCCCAGCCCAGCCCAAGCCTCTTCGGGCCCTACTCCAGCTCTGCTCACCTCCTCCAGACCATCACACCGATCACTACGGACACCAGCACCGTCAGCGCCGCGATGGCCACCACGGCGATGATGAGGGCAGGGTTCTGCTCGCTGGACGCCACCGGCACTGCGGGAGGGAAGCACAGCATGGGGCAGCCCCGGACGCTCCTCCCAGCGCCAGCCTGCATCCTCTAGCAAGGCTGTGGGACAGTTCACCCACAGCCCAGGCTTACTTCTTACCATCCTCACAGAGCTCACACTGTGGTCTGGAGCTGGTGCCGTCAGACCAACGTGCAGGCAGCGCTGCGGGCACGGATGGAGCAAGCCCTGCACTGCCACCCTAGGCTCCTGGTTTGGTAATCAGCGCCAAGGAAAGGCTCCTGATTATCCAAGGGATGTGTTAAAATTCATGGCTTACAAATAGCTTTCGTTCATCACATTAATCCCTGCCCTTCCTGCTTTTGCAAACAGGGGTATCAGAAAGCTACATTCTATATAAAACTTTTATTGGCTTCAATTCATTCTGAAAATGTCTTCTGTGTGGCAAATGGATGCAATTTAAAGCCCTGTTAAACACAATCTGTGAGAGCTGTACTGAGCCAGCCAGCTCAGGGCTTTCATTTCCAGCCAGGGTGGGTTATTAGCTGAAGCCCAACCATCTCTCCAAGCCCTCTTTCAGCCAGTGAAATGAGGTGCCTCTGGACTGGAGTTATGAATGGGAACTGAAAAGGAAAAGCCCCAGCAAATAACACTGACACTGGTCGACCTCACTCAGCCAAGCAGCTAATAAGCCAAGTGCCTCCTGGGCCCTGGGGCACATGGCTATGGCCAGCTGGATCTCCAGTTGGGCCCTGCCTCCTCTGCTGCAACCTGTGCAGCCACCTACCCTGTCTCTGTTGCACGACTGTGGGCTGCACAGCTCTGCAGAGCCAGGCAGGATCATGCCCTCAGCAGTTACACCAGCAGGGACTGACACTCACTCCCTTCCAGTGCCTGTTTGGTGGCGCCACAGAAGGGACCTGGTGAGATCTGTTCCAGCACCAACATCACACCGAGGCAGAACAACCCCCAGGCATTCTTGGCTCTGCCAAGCACTTTCTTGGGCAAACTCAGTCAAAGAGCAGAGACTGTCCCCAGCCTCTACAGAGGAGAGCCGCCAGAGACTGGCTTCCCTCACTGATGCTGCACTGAGGAGAGTGAGGACAGACACCTCCAGGACAAGACAACCAGCAGCAGCAACCTTGTCAGAATCACACAGGAAAATGCAATTAACAGCATGTCCAGGGAAGTGTCTGCTCTTAGACATGGAGCAGCAGAACCAGAGGAACAGAAGTTGCTCCATGAAATCAGGAGCACAGGATCACAGGATGTTAGGGGCTGGAAGATCTGAAGATCATCAAGTTCAAGCCCTCTGCCAGAGCAGGGCCAGAGAATCCAGCACAGGTCACACAAGGACACATCCAGATGGGTCTCGAAAGTCTCCAGAGAAGGAGACTCCACAACCTCTCTGGGCAGCCTGCTCCAGTGCTCTGTGACCCTCACAGTGAAGTTCCTCCTCATGTTGAGGTGGAACCTCCTGTGCTATAGTTTACATCCATTACCCCTTGTCCTATCACAGGGTGCACCTGAGCAGAGCCTGTCCCCTCCCTCTTGACCCTCAGATATTTATAAATATTTATTAAATCCCCTCTCAGTCTCCTCTTCTCCAGACTAAAAGGGCATGTGGGGAAGGAGCAGCAGCATTCCCACAGCTCAGCTCAAAGGACCTCAGGCTGCAGGAAGGTGTGAGACACCCCAGCCTGGGCAGCACTTACGCTCTGCCAGCGTCTCCACTTCAATGCTGGGGCTGGAGCCTCCGTAGTCCGGCGAGGAGGATGTGCGGACTTGGAAAATGTAGAGGGTGCCAGGCTTCAGGTTATTGACCGTCACGGCTGGGGATGTGGTTTTCACAGTCGAGTAACTTTGATCTCTCTGATCCTGGGAAATAATGAGGTACCCAAGATCTAGCTGAGCTGACAGCTGCGCCACGGAGCGGGCATGGCACGGCTGTATCCGCGCCCCTGGGTCCCATCAGGGCAGTCTGTCTAAACATAAAACCTTCCCCGGAAAGAATACATTTGCTCCATGTCTCATTAATAGAAATTACATGGAAAGGTCACATGCAATGGCAGATGGAGCCAGATGATGTGCTGTGAAGGCAGGGGGAGGATGGGGTGGTGGGGAGCAGCTGTGCCACCCCGCATGGCTCCTTTTCTCCTGCCTGCCTCCATGCCGGGGCTCGGCTGCTGGCACTGTCTGGCCCCTTCCCACTCCCCTGTGAGGGCCACTGGAGCTCTGGAGTACATACAGGAGTGTTAACACAGGCTGGGTGATCCAAGCTGGCAGGTGGCTTTGCCAGCAGTCCTGGTCTCCAGGATTTTGTTCACTTGCCCAGGCCCCTCTCCTCTAGCTATAGACAAACAGCCAGGCAGCCCTGTCCACGGTTGGCAAGGGCAGGGTGGGCTCTGCTCAGCCAGTGGAACCACTCAGTGACTCTGCCACTTTCACCTGCCAGAGCAGGAGATCCCCAAACCTCTGCTTCCTGTGGTCTGCAAAGCAGAACAGGTCCCAGCCTCCTGTGAGCTCCCACAAAACTTCTCGTGCTGCTGCACAGCTGCCCTGGGAATCATCTCAGCCAAGCTGGCTGCTTCTGAACAAACCTCCCTGGCCAGAGTTGAGACCAGTGGTTCTGCAGTCCCAAGATAGGGTTATCCAAGGCCACCTCCCACCGGGAGCAGGGCCAGGCCATATCCTGCAGCCTCAGCATCAGCCTCAAATACGCTGGAGCCTCATTACACTGCAGACCAACCCCAGTGCACATCCCTGGCATGGGCAGGGGTAGCATCCGTTCACCACACTGATCCCAGGGCTGGCCACCTCACTGCCAAAAGCCTTTCCCATTCAATGCACATTTCCCCTTGATCTCCATAGCTGAAGTATGGCTTCAAAAGCAAAGATTAGGAACTAAGCTGATTTTGTGTCAGCATCAAGAGCCTCATTTCAGTGACTAATGGCTAAACCATCATTTGGATTCCCTACCCAAGCAGGGAAGTTTCTCATCTCACTAACCCCAGGATCTGGTTGCTGCAGCCCATTTGCACAGGACTTACTGTCTCAGGCTTCAGCCTTCGCCCTCACCCACAGATTCCTCTTTCAAACCCATCAGATACTGAAAGTCACATTAATATGAATCAGCTTGAAGGGAGCTTGTTTCCAAATGCAGAATGCCAACGTGTCACCTGCACCGACTGTGTTCCACATAATCAGCTCTGTGAGGAGCCTGAGCACACACAGAGAAGGTGATCTGCAGAACTGTGTCATAAACCACATCCATTTGGATGTGGAGCACTGTCCCTGCTCTCTGCCCACCAGTGCTTCTTCCAAAGCTCTCAACCCACCACACCTCTCACCTAACAGCTAGTTTTCGACTTAAGAGACTGTCAGAAAAATGTTTGCTTGCATCCCCTCCCCTAGAGGGGACACCACCCCCAGGGGTCCAGTGGCACTCAGTCCTCAGCCAGTGAAGACCACAAGGTCCAACACTTTCCCAGAGCACAGGTTATGAACATTGGTGTCATCTCACCAAAGATTTAGAAACCCACTACTGCTTAGCAGTCCCTGGCTGGCTAATGGCAAGCACCCAAACCTCACATTTCCAAAGCCCTTGAAAGAAGCCAGCCAAGGCACTAAAAAAGAAAGAATGAAAATGATTGGCTTTGCTCTACCTCCTAGGAAGATGGGAGATGTCAACATTAAGATGGGATGAAATCTTGCTCCATAGATGGGGAAAAAAATATCACTCTAGCACATGCTCTACAAATAATCCAAACTTCCTAAACCCTGCATAAGCAGATTGCATAATGCTGCCAGAGAGGAAAGACCTTTTTGGCCCTCGTTTGAAGCCCTCCTCTTACTTTCAGGTATCAGTAAAGCCTTCAGAGCAGCACCATCCCCAAACACACACTCCCTCCCTTTCCCACTCCTCAATCTTCACGTGGCAGGTGGTTGGCTGTGACTGGGTGCCACAGCAGCCATGGCAGGGTGGCACCAGGAGGAACAGGTGACACCACACTCCCACAGCTCAGACCTAGCTAGAGAGGGAAGCACCTGGGAGACAGTCAGGGAGGGTTGGGGCATGACCAAGAGCTGTAGCCAGTGCCCAGAGCCTACCTTCTCATAGTACTTGACCTCGTACTCAGTGCTGTTGGTGGTTGGGAAGCCTGGCACCTGCCAGGACAAGGAGACACTCTTCTGCTCAACCTTATCCGTGTGGATGTCAGTGACAGGAGTTGGTGCTGAAAAAGCAGAGAAGAAAGCAGCTGATGACTGCAGTGCTGCCACCAGCGCAGCATCTCCACACCTGCCCACCTGCCTTCCTTCCCCAGCACCACAGACAGACCCTGACCCACAGGAGCATGCTCACAGCCCTCAGGGCTGCAGGGCAATCCCCACCACAAGCCCACAGCTGCTGCTTGGGCACTTCTCACTGAGTGTTTTACAAGCAGAAGTGACACAGGTGGCTGAGGCCAGGCTGATGCACCTGCACACCATGTTAAGTGCTCCTTGCTGGTTGATATGATTCCCATCAATAAAATATCACACAGATGCCCTCCTGCACCTCTGCATCTCACAAAGGGACTGAAGAAACCTGAACAAGAGCTCCTGAGTGTTAACAAGGTCATCAGGAAAAACCAGCCTCAGGCAGCAATGGGCTGCAGAGCAGACCCCATGGTACATGCCAGAGAAGCAGGCACTAGCCTCAAATTTGTTTAAAAGGCATTAAAGAAAATCACACAGACTACAAAGCATTTCACACTGTGAAAAAAAAATGTTTCCCATCAATATTTTAAGTTCCCCTAACGTTGCCTCAATTCTGAAAAAGCAAACATTAAATAATTCACCACCCTGCCTGATTTTATAAAGTCCTTTCTGCTGAATGTGGGTTTGCTCCTCTTAATTAACAGTGCAGCAGCAGAAAAGGCATAAAATGGGGTCTGGGCACCTGTCCTGGCATGGAACAACCCAGAGGGGGCCCTTGGAGATGGACAACAAACATTTGCAGATGGAGTTGAACCCAGAGTGCCTGCAGGAAGAGCCACTTTGGTGCCCAGCCCCTGCACCCAGCTGTCCCCAGGAACACTCCCCACACCTTTTTGGAGCTGGGGCAGCTGAGCAGACCACAGCAAACCAGAGCAGACCACCACCTGTCCATCATGCCATCCACTGCTCCCCATATGAGGTGAGCAGCAGTCAGGCAGACAGAACTCACCATCATCCCTGAGCACCTCTGCCACTCTGTGCCATGGCACAGCTCACAGTGGAGGGCTGGCCTCTCCCCTCCATCACCAGCTATCAACATCCCAACACAGAAAACATGCTGGGCACTGTCCCAGAGGCAAATCGTGCCCCAGCATCCTTCCTTCCAAACCAAAGAAGCAGCCTCATCAGTCCTCACACAGCTCTTCCAGGGCTGCTTTGTGCTTAGGAAGCACTTCCTCACAGAAAAGCTGATGAGGCACTGGGATGGACTGCCCAAGAAGATGGTAGAGTCGCCATCAGTGGAGGTTTTTAAGGAAAGATTGGATGTAGCACTGGGTGGTATGAGTTAGCTGATGTCATGGTGTTAGGTCATAGGCTGGCCTTGATGAGGTCTTTTCCAGCCTCAATAATTCTGTGATTCTGTGTGACTCTGAGTGCAGATCCTCACCCCAGCATCAGCTCACCCTATGGACCCCACCATCTTTGCTGGCAGGGGCTGGGCTGGCGTGGCTGCACCAGAGAGGTCCACTTCAGAGGACCTGTCTCAGCACAAGCTGCCTCTCCAGGGTCTCTCCAAGCAGACAGCATCCAGCCCTGGCTGCATTATTAATCTGCAGCAGATTTAAAAGCCCTCTAAAAGAGGAGCCGATCCCTGCCGGGAATATAAATGACATCGTCCTGGAGCGAACATTTACATAGCTAATGCAGCTCTGCTCCTGCAGGTAAACAGTTCTCTTCTCTCCTCAAACACTTTTATTTAGTCCCATGCTGGGGGCAGATTAGAAAAAACACAGTATTAATTTTGCCTCCTGCAGACTAAATAGCATCTCCTCTTTTTCCCTGCAAACGCAATGAACAACTGCTAATTCCCTCTGGTGGCTGCTGAAGGGGAAGGGCAGTGCCAAAGCTACACTCAGAGTTATATTTAGAGGAGCAGGGATCTGACAGCTAAATAGGGTCGTGCTTCTTTGTTTAATTTTTCCTCTGAAGCTGTGTATCTGCAGCCAGAGCTCCCCTGTTGCCACAGATGACTTCCCTGAGCCCATCGCGTGGCAGCCGCTGAGGAAGTCACAGCTGCAGCAGGAGTCTCAGGGCTCCCTTGCTTCTCATTTCTGGCTCCATCCAGCACTTCTCTGGTGGGCTCTAAAGATGAGGGGCTCCAGGACTCAGGACTTGCTAGAGATGGCACGGTCTACAAGCTGTCCATGCCAGCCAAGGTTCTCCACCAAGTTCTGCCTGCACTGGGGGCCTCTTGCCCCAGAAGGGTGTTACAGACAAACTGGACAGAGAAGCAGCCCCCCAGGAGAAGACCTTCTCTCCCTCTTTGCCAATCAGCACAGGTTAATTGTCACTGTCACTTCTTGCCCACAGTGTCAAAGCCAGAGGACCTGGGCACCCACAGATGGAACAGCTCAGCACTGCCTCCAGGAGGAGACCCCTTCAGCAGCAAAAAAATGAAATGTCTCAGGACCTTTCCTGCACCTCTGCTGCTTCTGAATCACCATCTGCATCTGGAGACTTTACAGCTCAACAAGAGACATTGATTTGGATTACAAGATTAATTATGCCAGATTCTGTGTGTGCATTCCAGCTCCTTCAGGAGTACGTGGGTGTGGAGGAAGGGGCTGAGATTCCCACTCACCCAGAGCAAAAGCTGCATTAAACAGATGAACACCAAAGCATGGATTGGTATCACAGACTTGTTGCTTCACTCCTTGCAGAGAATGGGGCATTTGCTGCCCTCCTGTCCCCAGCTCAGACTTGAAAATCTGGGTGAGGACACAGCTCCTGAGCACTGGTCCCTGGACGCAGCACCAGGCAGGAACCTCTGGAGGAACAGCTCCTCATTAAACCTCACAGAGCTCACCCTTCCTGAGCTTGTGCTCTGGCTCAGGAATAAGCCTGAGCTCAGGGGATAGAAGATCTTCTCAGAGCTAAATCCATCCTTGAACAGCAAAGACCCTAATGAGGAATGACATCTCCCCTGAAGAGCAGCAATCTGCAAGACAGCATCCACCCAACAGATTCGCAGGAATTGTATGAGAGGAGAGAAAGCAACAACACAGGCAACAACGTTTGATCAAGTGGTGGGAAAATTATTTATAACAAGATCAAAGTTTAATCTCTTCAGATGAAATTGTTGGCCAATTCCTGCCAAGAGGTACGTGAGGATCATCTGTCTCCATTAGCCGTGGCTTGGCAAAGGCTTTTCATGCAAATTAATAACGGAACCACAGAGGAGCAGACAAGGACACAACAAGCCAGGGCTCATCTTCTTTGGGCACAGCCAACAACTGCAGAGGGACCAAGCACACCAGCCCAGGGCTCTGTTTGTGTGCTCAGGCTGGGCACTCACCTCCCCCACATCAGGGAACAGAAACACAAAACATGCAGGGGAAGGGAACATGCACTGTGAGCCTGCATGGTGGGGACAGCTTGGCCCTGCAGCACAGCAGCTCCTCACCTCTCCACCACACCAACCAGCACCCCCTTGGCAGTGCTGGGTCTCCATCCCATTCCTGCCTGTGCTGCCCATCACTGCGGAGCACCACTGAGAGCAAACTCAGAGGAGCCAGGGCACTGGCATGGCATTAGGCATGCAGAGCCTGTGGACAGTGCCCACACTGCCTCCAGACCTCATGTCATCCTGGCAGCAAAACCACAGACCTGGCCTCATATGGTCAGTTTGGATGTTAGGAAGAAATTCTTCACCATGGTGAGGGACTTTTTAGGGTGTCAGGTAATGACAGGACTAGGGGGAATGGAGCAAAAATAGAAATGGGTAGATTCAGATTGGATGTTAGGAAGAAATTCTTCACCATGGTGAGGGACTTTTTAGGGTGTCAGGTAATGACAGGACTAGGTGGAATGGTGCAAAAATAGAAATGGGTAGATTCAGATTGGATGTTAGGAAGAAATTCTTCACCATGAGGGTGGTGAGACACTGGAACAGGTTGCCCAGGGAGGTGGTGGAAGCCTCATCCCTGGAGGTTTTGAAGGCCAGGCTGGATGTAACTCTGGGCAACCTGATCTGGTGTGAGGTGTCCCTGCCCGTGGCAGGGGGGTTGGAACTGGATGATCCTTGAGGCCCCTTCCAACCCTAACAATTCAATGACACCCCAGTGCAAGAGAGTGGGGGGCAGCTGCCATCTTGGTGCCAGGGGACAAGGCAGCAACCACCTCCAGCAGCATCCTACCTGCGAGGCCAGTGGAGACGTTGACCTCGGCGTACTGCTGCCCGGC
Source organism: Indicator indicator (assembly GCF_027791375.1). NCBI lineage: Eukaryota > Metazoa > Chordata > Aves > Piciformes > Indicatoridae > Indicator > Indicator indicator. Next base: position 2,853,851 of record NC_072042.1, on the reverse strand, counting down.
CAGCGGGCTGAGGGCCGAGACGCCGTTGACGGCCGCCACGCGGATGGTGTAGTTGGCATGAGGCAGCAGGTTCACCAGGGTGACGGTGCGGCCCACCAGCCCTGTCTGCTGCGGCACGAAGCCCACGCTGCTGCCGCACTGCTCGCAGCGGCCCCGCAGCGCCGCCGGGCAGCGCCCGCACCACAGGCTGTAGGTGAGGTCGCTCCGGCCGCCTGCGTCGGCAGGGGCACTCCACTCCAGCACCAGCGACGACTGCCGCAGGCTGTACACCAGGTTCCTCGGGGCAGAGGGGGGACCTGGAAGCAGAAGAGTGTCTGTGTGCGGGCGCTGGGACAGCCGGGCACTGCCAAGAGGGAGGGCAAACCTACAGCTCCTCAGGGAGCAGCAGCATGGGCATGGAGCAGGAGAGTGTGGTCCATGGCAGCCGCAGCACGTGGCAGCATAAGGGGGCATGGATGCCCTTGGCACGGTGGGGACAATGGGTGGAGAAGTGCCCAATTGGACCTGGCATCTCCTGGGGGCTGGGTTACAAGAGTCCAGGAGCCACTCGCTGGTGGGACGCTGCCCAGCCCTGCTCACGCTCGGACAGAGCAGGAGTTTCCCCATCACTGGGCAGACAGCAGCACAGCATCCATCACTGCAATAGCTGGAGTCCAATCCAATTAACCAGAGGCCATTTAATTAAAATCTGAGCTATATTGACTCAGTGACTGCCTTGGTTTTACTGGGGACTCTGCAAGCCCAACCACACAGCTCTCATCAGCCTGCAGCCACAGCCTGCAAGCTCTGTGGCACAGGGACAGCCCCTCCGTCCCCTTCCCTCATGCAGACCTCCCAGGACACGCATGGCCAGGCACAGGCCCCGTGGGCTGGCACACCCAGCTGGCAGGGGACAGCCTTGGGCAGCCAGCGGGCACCTGCTTGGCTTGGTGCTGCCGGACAGACAGTGTCTGGATTGCCCCTGTGCCTGCCAAAGAGCTGCCACTGCAGCCAGACGTACGTGTGCAGGAGGCAGATGGTGGGTCTGATGGGGACCTGGAGTAGTTCTTCTGGCACAGACAGAACGTGGAGGCTTCCTCATGCGTGAAGCTGTGCTCAGGGCAAGGAGAGCAGAGAGGGAGCCGGAGGGACAGCTTGTAAAATCCAGGAAGGCAAGCTGGAAAGACAGGGAGTGAGAGTTACAGGAAGAACATCACGAGGTGAATGTGGGACATGTTTGATGATTGCATTTCCTGGGACATCCTTTGCCTGCCACTGGCCAGCAGATACCACCCTCCCAGCTACTTTCCCTGAGCACCTGCATGATCCTGGCACCAAGAGTGGTGTGCCTTTGGGTTCACCCAGAAGGGGCATTTGGATGCTGTAGCTCTGCACTGACTTCCAGGCTGAAGAAATGGTCAGACATCAGTTGGGGCAACATGTGAAGGGAGCTGAAGGTTCTGGAAGGACATGGAGGATGAGGTGGCTGCAGAAAGATGCAGGGTATGGAAAAAACATGGCTTAGTGTTCAGAGTTAGGTGAGCAGAGCAGAAATTACACGAAAAGCACAGCAAGACTCAACAACAACCCCTAAAGGAGAGGAATATTGAAAATGGAGAAGCTGGAGACCTCATCAGTCACCAGAGCCTCACATACAACCCTGAGTCACAAGGCCATGTCACTGTGGAGTACAGAGCAGTGGCTGCAGGCAGGGAGGTGTGTGCTGGAGTTAAACAACAGGAAGACAAATTTGCTTTCACAGCCCCTCAGCAGGCTCCCCTTATCTTTTGGAAGTGCCTTTGATACACATACAAACAAGGAATTCTCGTGCTGGTCAAGGGCTTGTTTGATCTTTCCCACCAGCAGCATGCAGCCTGCAAGCAGCACTCCTGGCAGGACACCCAGCTAGTTCTGCATGAAAGAGACAGCACTTTACAAGAAACAACACAAACGGCTGAAAAACTCCTCAAAGCAGTTGGCAGCAGCTTCAGTTTGACCCTAAAACATCTGAAAAGGAAGCAGCCTGCATGCAAAACCTATACCTGTCCTTGGTGGGTATCTCCAGCAATAGGAGATGGGACAGGCACAGGGGGCCCCATGGGCTGCAGCCCCTCTGAGCCTCAGCCCCTAGCAGGGCCAGCCCTAGGGCAGGCCTTTGTCTCAGCTGAATTTCAAGCCATACAGAAGCTTTCATGCTTTGCTTGGCCTCTTCATCTTCTTGATGTGGTGCTGCTGTCACTGTCCCTTTAGCAGCTCTCGGTATGTTTAAGCTTAATCACTTGTAAAGTTCCCAGATGAGCAGCTCCACTACGGCAGGCTCCTCTCTTATCATTTTTAAGGAGCTGGCTGCTGAGCCTGTTCCTTTCAAAGCAGATTCCAGTGCACTCTGGTTCATTAATTTTTAGCATGATATAAACCTGGCAGCTACAGCTGTGATCTGAGGACAAAGCACCAGACACGGCATAGGTGGAGAGGAGCCTTCCCTGGGATGCTGAAAATGGGTGAACATTTAAGGGGAGGTTATTTCACCTGCCACAAAGCCTTTAGAAATTCAGTGCCCTGCAGTCAGTGACAGGTGGGGACGTGAGGAGAGATGGCAGCACCGTGGCTCGGATTTGTACTCCCTGTGGCCCTTTATCCCAGGGGCCACTGGCACACAGCAGACAGCAGCTTGGCAGAGATGCCAGCAGCAGCACACATCAGAGATCTCTGCTTTTCTTACATAACAGACAGAGCCTCTCCAGAGCTGCCCAAGAGCCTTGCTCCTTGCCAGACAAGATCTTGTGCTGTTGTGTCACCCAACACAAGCACAGCCCACAGGAAGCAACAGATTTGGCCAAGCAATGAAGAGAGACTTCCCTCTGTCTATACTGCAAACAGCAACTTCTCAGCTGATGAGGACTCAACATTTCCACAGCAAAGCTGGAAGGTTAAATCGTTAAAATGGAGAATAAACCTCTCCTCAAAGTGATAGAAAATGAGGGAACCAAACATCGGCAGGTCACTGCTGGGCTCTCCTTGGCTGCAGTTCCTGCTGAATGGGACAAGACAGAACACTCCAGCACATGCTGCAGGCACTCAGGCACGAAGAGCAGCCCCAGCAGTGGGCTCTGGCTCTGAGCTGGTGACAGAGTAGGACACAGGGACCCCACGAGAGTCCCTCGAGACTCCTGGAAGGGTGCTCCTTGTCTGCCTGCAGTGTCAGCACCAGCTGAGGTGATCTACTGTGCCAGGAGCCCTCACTGTTGTCTCTGCAGGCACAGGGAGCCAGGGCACCTTCACAGCTGCTGGAGCATCCCCTCCTGAGAGGGGCTGGAGAAGGAATTTCTAGAAAAACGTCTATTTCTGGGAAGAAGAGTAGATGTTTGCTCCCTGATCTTGCAAACAGCAAGCAGCTGCTGCCAGTGTGGGACTGGAGAGGCTGCAGTTCAGGATTCACCTCTTCTTGGCCTGTGCCACAGCAGAAGTGAACTTTCCAATGAGCCTTGAGAAACATCAGAGGTGAGACAGGCACAGCCACCACGCACAGTAAATGTCATTGCCTACCTAGGGTGCTAGATGAAAGAGGGGAAACCAGCAAATGTTTAAATGATTATTCCCAACACTTCCAGCTTCCTCTTTATATTTGAGAAACCAAATGAGAACTGATGTTACATTCAAACAATGGAGACACAGTTTGTAATCCTCCAGAGAGCAGAAACCTGAGAGCACATCAGAATGAACCCAGACTGAACATCCAGCACTTGGAGCTCTCTGCTGAGCCAGCCACCAGCTGTGACCAGTGTGTGCTGTGCCCATCCTGGAGAGGCCAAGAACTGGCAGACCCCCTGGTCCCCCAGTCCCCATACAATGGGGACAGTGTTTGAACTTTGCCAAACATTTGTATGGTTCCTCCTGGCTCTGTTCATGGGCTTTGGTGCTGCCCATCAACTGCAGCCACCCTCTGCTGCAGCCCCAGCTCAGCCCCGTCCCGGCCCACAGGAGAAGCCGATCTGGCCATGACATCAAAGCTGGCACAAAATCCCTGCCCACAGCCTGTCAGGCAGAACACAAAATCGATCTTGTTTACAAACCTGATGGGACCTGAGCACTAAACCCAGAGCTCACTGCCACCGCTCCTGGGGTTCAGAGAGGAGCCTGCCAGCCACACAGAGCTGATGTCACGTCGCAGGAGATGGAACGTTTGGATTAGAGGCATCTTTCAGGCTGTTCCTCCCTGGAAGTGAGCTTACAGAAGGCAGCCCTGCAGCAACACCTCCATTTTCCCAAAAACAGGCACTAGGACACCGCAGGAGCGTGTCCCACCAGGAGCCCAGGCACAGGATTATGTGTTCATTTTGTCTGAATCTTACCCTCAAGAAGAACAAAAGCACCTCAGCACATGTGATGCAGCCTGTGTGCACCCCTTTTCTAGCCTCAGAGAAACTCCCACCTTCCTCCACCTCATCCCACAAGCGTTATTCTCAGCCCTCAGCTGGCTGAGGTGTCCCTCTCATTGCACAGTGCTCATTTTTGCAGTGGGTCTGTGACAGCTCTCAAGAGATCAGGATCCATTTACAGGATGAAATTCTCTTTTCTGTACGCTGCTTTCTATCCAATTCCTTGTCCTCTGGCACTACTGTGACTTAAATATTAAATAATAAAATCCAACAATACCTTCTCCCAGAGCCAAAGAGAAGCAGTTAGACGGAGCAGACGTCAGTTGCCTCTCTCCGGCTCCATCATCGCTGCCCACGCAAGCTGCTCCCTGCTCCCCAGCCCTGCCTTACTCATTTCACTGACAGGGAGCACACATTCCCTCCTTGATACAACACTGCCTGCGCACAGGATCAAACCAGGAGCAGAACAAGCAATGCTGATCCCTGCTGCAGCTTGGCAGAGCACCCAGCATGATGCACCCACGGGAAGGGCTTCACCTACCCACTCATCGGCCACAGCTCCTTGGACCAGAGTGGATGGCTCCAGAGAGAGGAGAAGGCAATGTCCTCTCATGCTCAGTCTGGACTATTGAGGATGCAGAGCTGAAAAATGATTGGGTTCCTACCCACCTGGCATGGGACAGCTTTATTTTCTCTCCCCAGCACTTCCAACATTCCCATCACACAGAACCATGAAGCCTGCCAGTGGCTCCTGGACATAACCTTTCTCTCCAGCCAGTCCCACCTCCACAAATGCTGAAGCTTTTCCTTCACCAGCAAGGATCTCAACATTTTCTATGCCACATTCAAATTTTGGTTTGAAAAAATGGCAGAAGAGATTTTGATTAACCAACAAAAGCACTCAGCAGAGAAGCCTGTGACAGACACAAATTCTGCTTCCGCAGAGGAAGCTGGACCAGAGGACCTCCAGCTCCACCCTGGCTACACAACTTGGACACTCAGCTGGGTCTGATGTGACTTTCCCACAGCTGTACCCAGTGTCGAGCCTGCTGCCAGCCAGGCCAGTGCCACTCCCTGTCCCTCCCATGCCTGGGGCAGCACCTGGATGCTCTACACAGCAGAGGCAGCAGCTGCAGCATGTTTTGTAGATCATGGGGTGGGTTTCCACTGACAAACATGAGCAGCAGCAGGGAGCACTGCCCCAGACACTGTGCAGGGCCCAGTGAAACCACGACCCCATTTCCTGAGCTTCTGAGTCTTTTCTAATTAAAAACTGTTCAGCGTTTTGCAGAGAGGAAGGGGCTGAGACCTAAGTAAACACTGAAGCTTAGCATAAAATATGAAGAGAATGAGCACAGATGGAAGATTAAATGCTAGGATAAAAGTCCCTCATATCCTGGATTTGGGAATAAAGCCACTTAACCCAGACAACTTCATGGTAATGTTAATATAAAAATCAGGTAAAAGCCATCGAATCATCTCCTGCCTGCCTGCATAGCTGGGAAAACCACGTGTGCATGCACACCTTCCCTTCTCCACTTCTCCAGTCATGCTGGGAGGACTTGCCTGAAGGTCCCACCTGGGGTACAGTTCAGGAGGACCCTTTTTAAGACCATTTTGGGATACTGCTCTGGGTCTGCGCTTCTCAGCCCACCAGTACCAAACCAGTGATAGACACTGGCGCAGCCTCCTCTTGCCTTCCCCCTCCTGGACCTGGATGTGAACATGGACCACAACTCTTGCACCTGGACCCACACTATGCAACGGAGATGATACCTCCTAATAAAGGTGTTATAATGACTCTGCAGGTACCAAGGCAGTTTCTGTTGGAGTGCCCATGCTGAGGCACAGTGTCCAACCCACAGCAGCAAAGCAGTGGGACGAAGGATCTGGCAGTGACACCACTGCAGGGCAGAGGGGATGAGAAAGGGTAAGGAGGATGAGAAAGGGCAGGGGGGATGAGAAAGGGTAGGGGGGATGAGAAAGGGTAGGGGGGATGAGAAAGGATAGGGGGAATGAGAAAGGATAGGGGGAATGAGAAAGGGCAGGGGGGATGAGAAAGGGCAGGGGGGATGAGAAAGGCCACAAGCAGGACAAACTCCTCCCTGGCTGTGGAAGGCATTCACCAAGCTCCAGCAACACCCTGGCAGCCACACTTACCCCTCCCTGCTGTCTGGTATAATTTTCTTCATATCAGAGTCGGGTGGTTTGCTTACACCCTCCTCAGCATTTAGCTTTAATGCCTTTGATGGATTCTGCCTCTTTTTTCTTTTTTTAATTTGTTCCCTCCCCAAACTGTCTGGGGTCAGTTTGTTGACCCACAAACCTTGCAGATAGCGCTGAAGAAAGAGAAAACCCAGGAAGGACACTGCCTGCGTTAGCACTATTGAACCTCTCCAGGCTGCTGAGCTCCTGCAGATAGCGGAGGAGCTGCCTGCGTGCCAGCAGGAATCAATAACGCCTGCAGTTTCCCTCCAAACGCCTATAGAGTCATTTATAATTAACACTACAACTCGGTTGTCTTCCAAAATCAATCCCTTTCCTTTCCTTTTCTTTTTTTTTTTTTTTTTTTTTTGTCACGAGATTGTATTTGACAAAGTTCATCTGCTTTTAGCGGGTGTTAATTTTCCCTGCTGAAGTAGGCATTCATAAAAATGCTCTTTAGGAAAGACAGCAAAGCTAAAGGAAACGATCAGCCGGTGCCAAGGGGATGCTACAAGTGAGAACCATCACAGCACCCCCAGGTCAAGACACCTCAGCAGAGCCACAGTCCTTCCTGGCAAAGGACAGGTGTGGAGCACCCAGCTCGTAGGCTGGCATCCAACACTTCCCTCACATGGGGCAGACTTAAGAAGCACGAATTTCCAGTGCCCCATGAGCCCCCACCGTTGCAGGGCAGGGCTCTGTGCAGGCTGCACACAGGGCTTCCCCCAGAGCACAAAGAGCAGATATGGCTGCTCCTTAATTAAGGTGTTACCAGGATTAGCCCAGCTCAAGGCAAACCAAAGGTCTGCACCAGCCCCTTCGAGCACTAAGGGGAAGAAATCCTCTGCTCCCCATGCCAAGGGCTGCTGTCAAGGGCACACACACCACATGCTGCATAGACATCCATCTTTTGTGTCTCTGCAAGCCCACTGCTATCATCAGTTGTGCAGAATGTGAAGTTGCTCTCAATGTGTCTGTCACCAGAGCTATTGCTGCAGCTGACCCCTCCCCAGGCCAGACTGGCACACCTAGCCTCTATCTATCCTACTTCCACTATCAAGCCAAGCAAGTCACTGTTGATTATGTTCCAGCAGTGAAGAGAAGTGCTCCATGCCAGCACAGCAGGAGGGATGGAGCAGCAGCCCCAAGGAGGACCAGAAGGACCAGGGTGGGAGTGGGCAACCTGGAAGGAGGCTGCAGGCAAGCACCTGCAGATGAGGGCAAGCTGCCCAAAAACAGCCAGGGCACTTTGTGCAGAACACAGCAACAGGATGAGGTTTTAGTGGTGTTATCGAGCCAGTGAAAGAGCCTTGTCAACAAATGTCCTCTGGTAATAGAGAGGCTCCTGTCCCCCTGCCACGCTGGGTTTGCAATCTGGCCCTGTCTCATTGCAGACCTGTAATCAATACCCTGCAGCAGCAGTGATGCTGCCGCCGAGCCCTGCTGTGAGCAGGGAACGGAGCTGTGTCCAATCTCCGCACCGTGCTCAAGGGACGAAGAACAAGGCAGCGATCGATGCAGGCAGGGGATCAGGTCTCCAGCTCCACTCACCTTGCACCCTGTGATGGTTTGAAACTGTCTTTTTAATTTTTCCTTGCAAAGTTCAGAACAGAGAAAGTGAAAGAATGTAAATAAGTCACTATTGGGTGTAAGAAAGCAAAATAACGATTGTTCTAAACACTTCCATTGGATAGATAGAAATGTTTAAGAACTATTACCCAAAACAAAGCAGGCACTCTGCACATTCTGCGTTCTGCAGTGGGGGCAGTTGCTGGGCTGTCTGGCTGCTGTTTCTTCTTCTCTTCTGGCTGAAGATAACACACTGACCTTGGCAGCTAAGTTAACAACTTTCTGCTTAACTAACTCTGCTTCTCTGTCCAGGGAGGTCTGGGGGGGAAGCTCCTGGGAGAGGGAGGCCCCTTTGGGAGGGTCCCCTTGGGGGGAAGCAAAGGGAGATCGGTTGTGCTTTTTCTGTTGATTGTATATATTTGTGAATGTTGTGAATTTTGTATATTTGTACATATTCATTGCATTTCATTGTAGATTTTAGACTCTGCTTGTAAATACAGCTTTTCATTTGCTTCCAGACTGAGCTAGCCTGGTTATTGTCAGTGGGGGTTGAATTTCAGCTCACACCGACACACACCCCACCTGCCAGGATTTGCATCTCGAGCTGTGCCACCCGAGAGCATTCAAAGGCAGCCTGAGCTACACAAACTTTGCTTTTCAGTAGCTGGGTTTCAGTAATGGCTGCTTTCCCTAGCCTGCAGACCAGCACGTCCCCAGCACCCCTGAACCCTTCAGGACAATGCTACTCTTGTAATTTTTTGCACTTCTTAAACAATCTGAAGAGCACTGAAATGAAAACCCATGTCCAGAGGCTGGATCTTTGTGCACCTCCAACACCGAGCTCTCAATAGCTGAAATTAAATTCAGTGATTTAGTCCAGAAGAAAATTAAATACCCAGGAATATTTATCAAGGCAGCCTGGAAACATCTCAGTGAATGCCTCTGCCTGCACTCAGCACCAGAGCAGCAGCAGCAGAACCTCACTGCTGTCCACACAGGAACGCTCCTCAAGGACAGGCTGGAGCTGGCACATCCAGTGAGCCAACTGCAATTTACTGTTGTCTCCTTCAGCTCCCTAATGGATCCACCCAATGATTCCCTGTGAAGGACTGGCTGACCTGCAACTCAGCACAGCCTGCTCCTGCAGCAGGCTTTCATCTCACACAGAGCCCTGGGCCCTGGGCTCCAGGCAGGACACAGCTGCCCTGTGCAGCACACAATGCCCAGCAGCCAGGTACCTGCAACCTTAAGCCTGACAAAAAATTCTGCAAATGAACTGAGGTCCTTGTAATTTTCTGAGCAGTTTGCTCTAAAATTAAGTGTCCCAGAGTAATTTGTGTCTGGCTCTGCCACAATTTCCATAGCCATAATTATTTCAGACACGCCATGGAACAGCAATGTGATATGCAATCCCGAATAATAAATATCTGCAAGCTTGATCATTACTCCAAAGAGAGACTGAGGAGAAAGCCTCTGCTTCACAGCATGACTGATGGAAAGCAGCACCTACCATAAGGCATTACGGCTGCCACGGAGGCGATGGCTGAGCCTGGGTGGAGGCAAATACTCCAGATTCATTCAGCACAAAGCTCTCCATGCCCTGAAAGAGTCGCTTTGGCTGGCTTACAAAGGTGCTCCAGCCATGTTCTGCTAGAACACCAGACCCAGGAGGAGAAAGCCAAACCATAATTCAGAAAGGAAACCACCAGAGTATAAATTTCCTCAGTGATTATTCCTGTGCGACAGGCACAGATTTACTCCCACAGCCCCACTGGATGCGTGCCCCATTTCCCACCCCACATCCACCCAGCACAGTTCCAGCATCCCTGGATCCAGCCCCAACAAGTGCATCAGCCCCAGCCCCACAAGTACAGCATCTGTCTGCAGGATGCTGGTGGCTGTATCAGTGATGAAAGCAAAACCTGATGCTTTGTGCAACTTAGAGAATCCCAGGAGAAAAAATAAACTTATTATGCATAATACTCGAGCATCAGTCAGAAGATAAAATAAACTCCAGAAGCACATGCGGGTTTGCAAGCTAATGTATAAAAGATGAAATGGATCAAAAGCCTCAAGTGCTCTACATTTGGATCCATCTTTTCTCTATCTAAAGGGAAAAGCAGACCTTAGGCTTCAGGAGATCCCTTTGCACTGGATGACAAAATACTGTAATTGAGCAGTCTAAATTGCTCCAACTTTCAACTGATCTCTTTATTTCCCACCTAAGGACACTGTAGTGACGTGATGGGACACACATAACACACAAGAAAGAAACTCATCAATACCACTTCCCACTCTTGCCCCAAACTTCTCAGCAAAAGCAAGCCCTGGCCATGCAGAGCAGGCAGTGCAGGCAGCCAGGCAAAGGTACTCAGTGTGGCAGCCTCGATGGACAAGCACAAAGTGAGTGGTCCAAGACCACAGCAATCTCCTTCCCCAAACTCAGCTTTGTGATGCTCTGCAGACAAGCACTAAATGGGATTGGGTTCTTAAAAAGCAAGCACTTTCTCTATTGCAGCACTTCCCTGTGGAAAACGAAAACTAAGGAAAACCTCTTCTTTAAACTTCCCTTTAGATTTGCTCAGACATCAACCAAGTTCATGTCCAAGTAAGGGCTGGCAGCAGTGAGAAGCCAGCTCAATTTCACAGGATTTACAGCTGTGATTTTGTTCACAGACCTCTGCTCACAACAGGCAGGATGAGCTCCTCAAAGGTTTTGCTTATCTGCTTTTTCCCCTGCTATTGAAGAAGTCAAGCACAGGGAAGATAACATCGACTTTCCTGAAGTGTCTGTACAAGGCACAATCTGCCCTGCCACTGGGGCAAGGAGGCAAAAGTTTAAGCTACTGCAAGGACAATCTGTACCAGACACAAGAAGAGTGAGGGGCTAGGACAGCCACCTGAGCAGGAGAAAGAGGCATTGCTGGAGGACTCTCCAGAGCCCCAAGAACCCCAATCCCAGCGGGCAGAGCAAGGGGAGCAGCAGCTGCTGCCTTGGCACAGGCACAGGCCTAGGAAGTCACCAAGGAGCTGAAAATGGGTTAGGAAAACAGCAACAAGGAAGGATCAGATCAGAATCCAGACTGTGCTGTCACGAATCTTGTCTCCTCATTAACAGCAACAATTATAAGCTGCCATAAAGTGCAATTATACTACACACAGTGTTAGACTCATCAGGCAATTAGAGCCATTAATAACGTGGCCCAGCCTGAGCAGAGCAGAGCAGGCTGCCAGCCCAGTGTCCTTTACTTCTCATCAGACCCCTGACAAATCCCCCAGTCGCTCAGAGCAGCCATTTCTTGCTGTTGCAGAGCGCTAAGCATCGCCTTTGGGCTTGCCAGCAGTAACCCTTAGCAAAGATTCTTCTCATTAGTCTCAGCTTGTGCCTTCCATCCAACCTCTATGTTTCAAGACCAGCAGCTGTGCCAGCCTGCCTTGCAAAGCCCTCAAAGTCCTTCACACACAAGTCACTGGGGATGGGCCCAGCACAGACCAGGACAGCGTCCTTCTGCCAGACATAGATGTGCAGGCTGGAACCGACAGCCTTGCATGTCAGAGCTTCCTCCAGGGCAAGCCTGACCCCTCTTAGGAAAGGCTCTGAGGGGAGATTTGCCTCCAGCACTCAAAGTCCCCTTCCCATGCAAGCAAACAGGCAGAGCTGCTGACAGGTCATCCATGCAAGAACATTCAGGAGCACCCAACACAGTGGGATGGAGTGGGCAAACCCACCCAGCTGAGACTAGGAATTCCTGCTGGTTTATCACAAATGTACAGGAAAGGAGTGGAAAAAGGGAAAATCCTGCAACAGCAACACCTTTCCCTTCTATCCTTGTTTCAATTCAGGAGGATCCAGAATAAGAATGAGTCTAAGGGCTCCAACTTTCTCCAGCTTTCTCCCAGAGCGAAACAGGGTAACTCTTCCTTGTCTCCTGTCTATGGCATGTTGGATCCAACCAGCTGCTCAAAAATTCCTTCAGCAGTGGAGGAACTTCTTTTATTCCACTTTTCAAACAGCCACCATGGACACTGGCAGCTGCTCCTCATGCCCATGGGCTGCTACAAACAGCGAGTCACTGATGTGACTCTTGCATGAGGTTTTCCTTTCCTGGAAAGCAGCAATGCTTGCTGCCTGCAGTGAGGGAAGCAAATATGTGTTCAGCTGGACCATGAAGCTGCAGCAGCACTGGCCAGGGACCAGTCTGGCTGCCCGTGACCCAGTCAGCTCCTGCCTCATTGCCCAGTCCCAGTGGAGCTGTCAAACCCACACCAATTCACTTTAAAACGTCCTTTAAAACCTCTGACAAAGCACTGGGAGCTGTTTCCTCCCTAAAATTGGCTTCAGTCATGTCATCCCTGCGTAGGCAAGGGGCAGAGCCTGGTAATCAAACCATCACCACTGGAAGGCACACAGTGCCAGCATGCCCTGCACAGTGCCAGCCTGCCCTGTGTGGTGATGCCAGTGCAGGAGAGCAGAGCACAGGGCATTTCCCCAGCACAGAGCCAGCTCCTGACACAGCTGTCAGCAGTGGAAGGAAATAAATGGAGAAGGAAACTTTGCTGCAGCACAAATTTACGTTTCTGTCAAAGCAGAGGGGCTGACAGCTATTTCTGGAAACTGGTCTCCATCATATTAATTCAACGTCTGGTTGAAGTTGTCTCATTTGCAGCGAATCTGGCTGGTAAATATTAACCTTGGGCTTTGTTGAAATTCTCCTTGCAGGTATTACAAGGGATTGGATGGGAAAGATGAAGCAGAAAGAGACAACTTTACAGCAAATGTCAGGCAGCTCCTCCACATCCTGGTTTCATTTACACAGAAGCTATTGCGATGCACCACAAGGTAAATGGCAGGAAGGGGCCAGAGCTCAGGCCTGGTAAAATTAAGGATAAAAGCACATCAGTGCTGTGAAGCCTCCTGAGAGCAGAATAGGGCTGGGCAGGTGAGCATCCACACTGCAAGAGGACCTGGTGCTTGCTTGCTGTACATCTGCCAGAAATAGGCTTTCAGATCAGAGTGAGCACAGAACAGCATCTGGCTGCAGATCCATCCTGGAGGAGAAAAGCAGGGGGAGTGTTTGCAGTGACAGAACCGCTCCCCTTATTCAGGAGATGTTAGCCAGATGCTAAAGCTGCTCGGTTCCACCCCAGAGATGGCTGCATCTCAGTGATCACTGAAGTGATTCATCACAAATGTGCATGCCCCTGGCAGCCTGGCAGGTGCTGGGGCTTCTTCAGAGAGGTGGCACAGCACAGGGAGAGGGACAGTGCAAGGGCTGGGCTGTCTCATAGCAGTAATCAGCAGTGCTGGAAATCCTGGCAGTCTTTCTCATCTCTCCTAATTTCAGTGTGAGGATACAAATGTGCTCTCAGCAGCGGGATGATTTCAGCACTTAAATCACGGTTACAAGGATACCAGCTGTGGGATTTAGTTCCAACAGCTTCCCCAGTTCAGTGGGAAATGAAGCTCGTTCCTGCTGCAGAGAAACTCACACCACCCACACCTCATGGCCACCACCACGGCCACCACCTGCACTGCCAACCAAGCTAAGCCCCTACTCATGTGTCAGAAGGGCACAAGAGTTTTGTGGGCAAGATGGACCCAGTGGACTCACACCCTCCCAAGCCACCCCCACAGGGGCAGGTGGTGGAGCTGGATTTGCTGTGCCATCACTGGGCTGCTTCAACATCCCCAAACTCCCCTCCATATTGACTTGCCTCCAGCTCAAAGGTTTTCGTCCTTGTTGAAGAATTTCCACAGCTCTGGATGCCTTTCATCAGAAATCTTTTAAAGTTATTCACTTAGCACTATGCTAATGCTGGGCTCTGGAACAAACCAAAAACTTTCAACCCTTATAAACTCTTTGCTGATATTTGACCAGACATCAGAGACTGCTCTGCAGAGAGTGACTAATGACCTGCTTTCTGTGAGAGAGGGGAAAAACTTAATTATGTCCATTAAATTACTTCAAATATTTTTCCTTGGAGAATATGAATTATTTAAACTCAACACAGAAACCTGAAACATTAGCAAAAGCCTTCTGGGACCTGCTATGTAAATTCCCACTCGGAACAGATGGGGAAAGCATGGCGAGCTGCCACGAGCCACTGAAGCAATGAACAGCGCGAGGCTTTCGATTCCATAGTTCTCATAAGGTCTTAAGGAGGGCACCAAGTGAATGCCACCACCTGAAGAACCAGGGAAGGCTTCCCACTTCCTGGAGGAAGGGGGCACATCTGGCACAGTCTAAATATGAAGAGCCTCAAGCAGCTCCAAAGGAGCCTCAAGCTGACTCCTCAGGAAGAGCTTGCACGGGAACTGCACCTGCATGGGGTTTCTTCAGTGCTTCTCCTTTCAATCCATCTGGTACCAGGTACAAGGTATCAGCTGGACACCAGGCAGGGGCAACAAAGGATCTTTCCAGATGCATTTTACCTGAGAGAAAAGATCTCTCACATGTCCCAGCTAGTGGCCCAATCTCTCCCCTGCCCCAGGGCAGCTCTACTAACAGGACTCCTAAGTGGGAGCTAATTACAGCTTCCAGGGAAGACAAGCTGATAGACAGACGAAAGGCCATAGCTGGGGTAGGAGATGTAGAGTCACTGCCCAGGACCACTGCCAGCTCGTGCCTCTGCTGAGCTGGGAGGAGGTCCTGACCATGGTCCAGAAAGGGGCCCAGGGGGAGGCATCAGCCCAGCACCTCCCTCCTTTCGGAGGCTCCAGGAGGAGCATCACAGAAGCCCCCACCCCACACTCAGGGCTGACCACATGCCTGGCTCTCAACTGCCTTTGACAGTGAGATCAAAGTGCTCCCAGTACCAGGTTCGTGAGAGGGATGCCATTAAGTGGAGGCTACATCCACTTTACAGCTGTCATTAAACATAACCTTGCAAGCTGTAAAGTCATCAAACTATTAAGTTGTGTCTAAAGCCTGATGAGAGGGATATTAATGTTCTAGAGTAATTTTATGGTTAAGATAAAGCCGTTGGGAAATGCCTGATGATATCCACAGCCCTGGCACGTCTGCCCAGTCAACACCACACCGAAGAGCAGCTCCCAGCCCCATCTACCCAACTGCCACCATTCAGACAAAGGTCTGGCTGTTAGCTGGGGAGCTGCAATCAGCTAAGACCCATTCTGCTGACAAAAGGCAATGCCACTTGTCTGAGCTGTGCTCAGGCACCAGGCAGAGCGGAGCAGCCTGGCAGCACCATGGACTGACACAGACAGAAGCTGGCCAAGGACACGGACAGGCACTTTTACCTCTGCATTCCCCATCCTTCTCCTCGAAGCCAGGACCACAGGCACACTTCCCAATGGGCACCAGCCACTCGCCCTCTGCGCTGCAGTGCATCCGGGGGGGATTATCCACGTCCACTTCAGCATGAGCCACGCAAGTGCCCTTAACTTCCACCAGCGTCGCGAAGGCCACCTCCGCCACCGTGTCCGGGAACACGGCCAGGTTCTGCACGGTGCTGAGGCACTTCTTGTAATAGACCCGCACGGAGACCAGCGCCACACAGGCACCCACATCCTGGAAGCCCAGGTGGAAGCCTCTCTTGCTCAGGTGCCCAATCTCCCTCAGCTCGGTGTTCAGCTTCATCTTACGCTCGCCCAGGTCCCCCTGCGTGAAGCTCTCATCAGCAGCAATGGTGTCGATCTTGGTGTGCTTGCTCTCATGGACGTGACCACCCAGGTCAGAGTCAGACTCAACGTAGTACAGGTTGAAAGTCTCCTTGCAGGTGCCAGTCACACCAGGGATGCTGTTGCAGTCCCGCAGGGTGAACTTCAGCTCGATGAAGATGCGCTGGCCGTCGCCCCTGGCGATCCAGCCTGTCTGCAGCCAGTTGTTCTGGTTGGGCTCCATGACGTTGCAGACCTGGTAGGTGCGGATGGGTTTGTAATTCTCATCCACACCACTGATTTCTTCCCACTGGGGAGAGAACACAAAGGGCTGTAAGAGCTCGGGGGCTGCTGTGAGCCAGAGCCAGCCGCCCCAGCACGGACTCACCACTCACTATAAATATCCCCACCACGAGCCTCTCCACCTACAGGCCATTATGTCATAGGCACCAGAAGTCCTCAGCCTACCAAGCCCACAAGCTGTGGTAACACAACGGTACTGCTGGACCACCTCGCACCTGAGTTCTTTGCAGAGATGCAGACACAACCAGAAAGAGGGCATTGGCATCAGGCCTTCCAAAAAAAAGTCTGGACACATCATCTGCTGAGAAACCAGAGCCTTTATCTCCCACGCCTCAAATTTTGTCCCTGGCAAGGTGCATCTGCACAGGATCACCACACAGCACAATGCCAGATGGCGTTGAGCTGCCCAGAGAAGTCAAAGATGGCCAAAGAGAGGTGACACCAATCACACCATCACACAAGGACAAGTACCTTCCTGGACAGCAAGCAGCAGCTTCTCTGACAGAAGTTTTACTGAGAACAGGAGAAACCCTCTGACTGCAAGTGAAATGGGATCTCCACATGGTTACCAGCAAAGATCCTGGTTAGTGAAATGATGATTCAACCCTCACAGCCTTGAGGGTGACCTGGCAGCTTCCCAAAGCAAAGCTTTCCAGGGGCAAATGCATGCAACATTGCCAAATGCACCCAAAACAGTGTCTCCTCTGCAGACTAACAGCTGGGCAAGGCAAGTGACTCTGGAATCCATCATCACTCCCTCTGAAGGGTTTGTTTCCACTCTGGAAAATGAACCCAAGGCAGAAAGAAACACAACTCTGACTTTTCTGTGAGCAGCTACAGGCTCACCCTGGCAGCAAAGCAAGGACCTGATCAAATCAACCCTGTGTGATACAGAGTTCCTGACAAACCCACCCCAGCCACAGCCTCTTCCAAGGGCTGGGTTGATCCCATGAAGCTCATGCTGGTGTGCAAACCACAAACCCGAACCGGCTGGTGGTGATTTGCACGCTACAGGAGAGTGGAACCCTTCTGATAAGCTGCTCCACACCAGTCACAACATGTACATAACCAGCACCTCACCTCTCACTCTTCTCCCAGGGTGCCACCCTCTGCCCTCTCCACCAGCTTCAGTGTGGACTTCAGACGCTGCTGAGCACCAAAGGCAGAGCACCAAAGCAAAGGAGTGGGACAGTGCCACCACCACGCTTACCCCGTTGGACGGGTGAGAGGTCCAGCCCAGCTCCGCCTGCGATTCCTTTGAGTCCAGCAGGACAACTGCAGGAAAGACCACACCTTAGCAAGCATACCACAACAGACACCCATTCAGCTGCCCCTTGGGGAGCTCAGCACCGTGTCATGCATCCCAGACCGTGGCCCCCAGCCCGAGTGGTGAGCGAGGTCCCAAATGCAGGGCACAGCTCCTGCCCAGCTCCAGCAGCCCCCGAGCAGGACCTGGGGACCTGCAGCTCTAGAGCAGATGCCAGAGCAGACTTCACCGTTAGGCCATCAGTGCCCCGACCTGGAGGGGACAACGCCCCAAGGAAGGCTACAGCCCAAAGGGACTCCGCAGGACAATCCCACCGACCCAGCCAGCGCTGTCGCCGCGCCGTGTCCATGCCATCCCTCGCGGGCCGAGAGGCGCTGCCCGGCGCTGTGGGGTAGCCCTACCCTCTGCCCGCAGCCCTCCAACTCCCCTTTGCCGTAAGCCATTTTCCCAAATCCAGGCTCCGATTCCCGCTCCGCCAGCGAGCGGACGCGCCCCGGATAGGCGCCGCGCTTGGTCTCGGACTCGAGTCATTGGACACCTCTGGGAGCGGCCACGGGGACCACGGTACCCCGAGGGCTCCCGGTCACATCTCCGGGAGGCGAATCCATGCGAGGCAGCGCGTCCCCTGCCGTCAGGGACCCCCGGAGCTGGAACCGTGTCCCCGCGTCACCGGGGATCAGCGCTGCCCCTCGGAGCCGCTGCAGCCGGGCCGGGCTCCCGCCTCTCCGGCACCGAAGCCGCCCTAATCCCCTGTCTCTGGGATCCCCCGACACGCCCGGGAATCCCGCGGGGATCCGCCGAGCGGGGCGGCCGGATTCGCCGCGCCCCGTCCCGTTTCTCCCGCGCGTATCCCCGCACAGCAGATCGGCGGCACATCCATCCCATCCCGCGAAGCAATGGCCGAGCTCGCGGGGACTGGCGGTGACTGCGGGGAACGCCGCGGGGAGGTGGGGGAAGCGTGCCAGGACCCCGATCCGCTGGCCCGAGAGCGGACCAACAGACCCTGCCCCCGAGCCGCGCCAGTCCCTCCCGGTCACCGCAACGCGAAGCCCGACCCGCCACGGGGGATCGACGCCGGAACCGATGTGGCGGCACCAGGCGCGGCGGCCGCCGGACACGGAGAGCGCGACCCGCGCGTCCGGAGCACCGGAGACACAGCGCGGCCAGAAACGCAGGTGCGGCGGAGATGCCGCTCCGCCTTTGTGGTCCCGGCTCACCCTGCTCGGCGGCGGCGCGGGGCAGCAGCGACGGCAGCAACACCGGGAGCAGCGGCAGCAACAGCAGCGGCAGCGCTCGGGGGAAGCCGCCGCTGCCGCGCGCCGTCGCCATGGCGCCGCCGACTCCGCGCGCCCCGCGCCGCCGCCGCGCGCCGGCCGCCACGCCCCGCCCCCGCCAAGAGCCGCCAATCGCCGCCGGCGGGGCGTGGCCGAAAGACGGCTCGGCCAATCGGCGACAGCCGTCGGGGTGTGCAGCGGGAGGGCGGGGCGAGGCGCGCCGTTCACTCTGAAGCTCACTGATGGCAGCTGTCGGCGCCCGCCGAAGCGGACTGAGCGGTGCCGGGAAGAGCTTTGGGCTGCCCGGTCCCGCTGCCAAGGGCAGGGGTTGCCAGTGGGACTCAGAGGGCTGCTAGGCCACGGGTAGTGGTGATGCTGAGATGCGGTGGCCTCGCTGTCACAGCCACAACTAACAGTGCCGTGGGACACCCACCGGGTGACATTTGCTCCCTCCCGCCATGAACGGACAGCAAGTGGCGAGTCAAAGCCTTCTTTCTGCACCACAGCCCCGGGGACAGCGGGGCAGTGCTCGTTACTGCCTGTGCCTGCTAGCAATGCCCAGAAATGCCAGGTTTATGTCTGACTTTGAAGGCTGAAATTTGATTCCCAGCTTCATCGCAAGGTCCAAGTGGTCAGCCAAAACCCCAGGAAAAGGCAGCGCCAGGCAGGGTGAGTCCTGCCAGACCATCATGACACGCTGTGCCATGGCAGCAAATGCAGCATGAGGAAGCTTCGAGGAGATTTGCCAAGCTGGTGGAGGCAGTTCCCGACTCATTTGGGTGAGGTGGGTGCTGCCAGGCCCACAGCCTCCTGCACTGGGGGAGGAACTAGACAAAGTTTGCTTATCATTAATTGTAGGTGTTGCAGGTCCCTGAAAAATGTAATGAGGCTGAACACCTGTCAGGTTCTCACCTGATGGCTCATACCATGATGCCAGAACTTGTTTGTGTAGCAACACTTGTTCCTGTGGGGTGTTCCCTTAGCTGATTATGTGCTGTCAAGGCAAAACATTGCAAATCTGCAAGAAAATTACTGAGACTTCATTTAGCACAGCCTCTCTGGGCTGCAGCACCCCATACACAGCCCCTGGTCGTGCTCATGGGTGCCTAGCCCTGTAGTACCAAAACGGAATATCCGCAGCCCTGGCATCACTGCTGGACCCCTACTGCCACAGCTGGCCAGACAGGAATTTTGCGTTTCCAAGCACTTTTAACAGCTGAGGCGTGTCCACTTCTGAGAGGTCTGGGAGGCGTTGCATCCATGGACAAATCTGCTGGCTCTCTGGGGCTCCTGGCCAGCTCAGAGGAAGGTCCTGCTGCTGTGGCTGTTCTGTGGAAATAGAGGAAACCTTTTTCAAGCAGGATGATTCACAGCTGGATTTGACAATATGCACCTCTAATATTTCTACTTGCTTTCCATGCCTTCCAGCACTCCACTCCCACTCCAAATGCTCTTCAGCCATCATCTTGGCTATAGCCTGGCAGATCTGGGGCAGAGATCCATGGCGGGATGCAGACAGCCCAGCTGGGCACCTGGAGCCCAAGGCTGTCTCCAGCTCTCCCTCCAACTCTCAGCCCCTCTGGGCACGCTGCCACTACCTTTTCTCTGATAACCTAAGTGGTCAGAAGATGCTGGTCCAACTATCAATGCTGTTCCCCACTGGAAGCGCTCAGCATGGGCTGATGCTTTGCTGTGATGCTGCCATTGCACAGAAGTGCTCCGAGCCCTGATGCTGCCAGGGAGCCTGGGGTCCAGCCCCAGTGACTGGGGTCACAAGTTCATACCATTAAAACCCTCTCCCCATCACATTACAGGGCAGGGAAGCAAGAGACAGGGTTTATTCATAACCTTCCTCAAGTGGAAACCAGAAGAAGTGACCCACTATTACTGGAGATTTCTCAAGCCACCCAGGAAGAAAAGTGATATTTAGTTGTCGTTAAAGGCTCATAACTGCATAACAATTTCATGCTATGTTAACTTCTAGGTTTTCTTTCGCATATAAATTTTTAAGGAGTAAAACAGAAAAACCCAGGCACTTGACCTTTAATCACAGTTATTTGTGTGATCAGTCAAGTGTGGGAAAAAGCCAGTTTGTGCTTGAAAGATGCCCTTTAAAACCGAATTGCTCTAATATGACACACAACTCACACAGTGTAATACATGTGAGCTCGCTCACCAGCCCCTGGGGCACAGCAGCCTCCCATTCAGAATTCCCATGCAGGCTCTCTCTGCGGGGGACGTTGGGAGGTGTTAATGTCACCAAGCAGATCAATGCAGACCCCTGGGACAGCTCCATTCACCAGCAAGACCTGTGGGAGCTGCACGCATCCCTGCCACTGAAGAGCCAGACAGGGAAAGAGCATTTTCAATGCATGTGGAGGGTTTGATGTTAGAGATGTTTCACTAGAGGACTGTCATGCTAATAGAGTACAAAGCTTCACCATGTATCTGAAATATTATTTCAAGCACTTATAAAAGCTTAATGTTAGAGCAGCCAGAGGTATTTTAATTATGATTTTGAAGTATTGCTGTTGTTTTGAGGAAATGGTCTCATGAATTTTCTTTTGGTAAGGCTGGATGACTAAAAGCCATCACTGGAGTAAAGGAAACAAGCAGCCTTTAAATCTGAGGCTATTGGAAGGATTTGTTGTCAGGCACAGCTAATGACCAGCAATGGGCCCCTGAGCCCAAAGACTGGCTGGGGCAGGACAGAGGGACTCTGTCCCCCTGGGTCAGCAGACACAGGGCAGGGCTGCTGTCCCAGGATGGCCCAGGACAGCAGCCCCTACCCACACACCAGCAGCACACCATGGAGCCAGTTCCTGTAAGTGAAGGAAGAGGAATGCCCTGCTTGTCTGGTCACTGCTGTCACTCATGTCCAACACACAAGCAGCTTCCCCTACCTTGCTCCCCAGTGCCACCACGGCCACAGGATGAGCTGGAGAGACAACAGTGGGAAAGCAAAGATGCCTGATTGTCTTGTCCAGGCTCTGTATTTCCAGGAGATCTTCTGCAAAGAGCTGGAGGCAGCGTAGCCCAGAAAACATGTAATTCTCTGAGCTGAGCTATTACCTGCTGTAAGTGGAGACAGAAAGATAGTTTTGAAACCACAGTGAAAATAACCCTCCAGGAAAAAAAAAAAAAAAAAAGAAAATCAATACAAACACCAAGGAAAGAGGATCAGAATCCGAGACCATCAATTCCTGAGATAAAGAGTTGAAAGTCTCAGTGGGAGGACAGCCAGATCTGGACTGAAAAACAAAACTTTGTTTCTTTTGCTGACAAATGACTTTCTATGCTAAAGGACAAAGGAGCTCTCAGTATGTGGCTGTAAGAGCTGTCCTTGAAGAGAAGAGGAGCAGGCAGAAACTTCACAGAAGCTTTTGCACCTCTCCTTCCTCTTCCACAGTTGAAGGGATTTTCTTACCACATAAAACAAGGGATTTGTGCAATTTTGTGCTGTTTGGGGCATGCCACAAAAAAAAAAAAAAAAAAAAAAAAAAAAGGCATGCTCCAGGACCAGTTTTGCTGCTTCTGCTCTGACGAGGCTGGGGCAGGGCAGAGCAGAGCAGGCAGCAGCAACGCAGCACAAGCATCCCACGCTGGACACCGCCGGGTTAGTGCAGCTCCAGCGACACGCAGCAGGTCCCTCCGTGCCTCGCCAGCCCCTGCCTGGCTGATTCCAGGGCTCAGACACCGCCTCCCAGGAGGGCCATGCCCCAGCACCGTGCAGACAGCGCCGTCTCATCCTGCACCCTCTCGTCCCTGCTAACTGGTAGAAATCAGAGCGAAAATAGAAGTTAATGTAAGGCTTCCCCATAAATCTGCTGAGCAAAGCTGCCCAGCCCTGCCCTGTGGGCTGCCAGAGGAAAATGCTCTGTCTCTTAACTCCTCTTAACTTCTGTGTTGTTTGTCTGAAAATAAAAGCAACCAGAGCTATGCATTTGTTTTCAGAGGCTTAATTTTTCTGTCAGCTGTGTACTCTTTGCTTCGGCATCTCTGTGCTAGAAATGTTTTGCAGCAGCTCTTTAGCTTTTAAGGTAATCACATAAAAGATCCTTGACTACATAAGGGCAGCTAATCTGGGTAAATGCCTTTAAGCATCTTTACATTTCTTGCTAATGGATTTCTAGGCAGCCCAGAGAGATCCATGTTCTAGAAAATAACATAAAATATAGTAAGTGTCTGATTTTTTTTAAATGCCTCACATTCATCATATCCTGAGAAAATCCAGAGCTCCAGGCAGCATAAGATCATTACACTTACATAAGTAATACCCCCTCCTGTCATCATCAATAAGATGGGGGCAGGGATCCACTCAGCATTAAATTCCAACTCAACTGGAGACAAATTATCACAGTCTATTAATTAGAGTCAGGCAGGAGGGATCCAGGCGCTGCAACCAGGTAACAGAATCTGAAGGGCAAGCCAAGGCATTTGCTGAGCCCAGGAGTTCCCTTCTCCCCACAGTGGCCAGACCCTGCCTGCCCTTGGCCACAGCACTCCCCAAAAGCCCTGAGCATGGGGCAGTCGGGGACCCACACACCCCTTGAGGGTTGTGGTCACCACTGACCTGCTACTGACCACAGCTCCAACCCCCACCTGGCTGGCATCGATCAAGAGGAAACCGTTTGGTGCTAATAGAAAAGCAATTTGGAGCTCAGGAGGAATGCAGATGTAATTTAGTGCTAATTAATGCCCAATTACTTAAACATATTGACTTTGGGCTTGTGGCCTGCCCCACTCTTCCTGTCACTGTTGATCACCGGGAGCAGAAATACTGACCTGCTGCACTCCCATGGCCAACGAGCAGAGGCACCAGGGTCGAGGCACTCCCAGCTGGACCCAAGAGTTACAACCAGGCTGGGGTGGGGATTCCAAACAGAGAAACACCTCAGCTCCCCAGGGAAGAGTGGTTCTGCCCTACAGAGACCTTTGCTGGTGGTGCCAAATACAAGGCAGGACACTGCCACCTTGGTGCTCTTCACATGCAGCCCTTCTGCTGCTTCTCTTCTCCTGGTTGGGAGACAGAACTTCAGTCTGAGAGCTCAGGTGCCTGAGCCTCTGCGAGCCCAGGTCTGTGATAGAAATGCTGATATACTTCAAGCATAATGGTGCAAACAACCATTATCATAATTTTGATACCAATTACATGTAATTTGAACAAAGGAGTTGTCCTAGCTTTGATTTGCTCTCCTTGTATTCCTGGCTGGTTTCATTAAAATCACTTACAGAGATTTGCAGCAGTTCTGTTTGAAGTGCTGTCATTAGGATGTTCATTTGCAGCAGCGTCAGAAATCATCTCACAGCAGGCTGTTTATGTTTTACAAAGGGATCTGCGGCGGGTGGCCATCACTTGTGGCCCGATGGGTTTCCTGCTGGCCTTGCAGTCAGGCGAGGCAAGTGCCCAGCCTTGGGTACCAGGAAGGATGCTCCAAAACAGCTACAACAGAATCCAAGTGCCTGCTCCATTGCTGAGCTCCCACCACAGCCTGTGCTCGTTCCTGGACCTCCTGTGACTGCTGCCAGCAGCACTGTGCTGAATTCATGCCAGGCTAGGCCATGCTGCTCCTGGGGGGACCCACCGCTCTGTGTGTGCATCCCTGTGCACCCTGGAGAGGGACCCCAGAGAGCCAGCTTGCCCCAGCTGTGGATTTCCCTTTTCCATGTTTTCCCTGCTTGGGGATCACAGGATGTTAGGGGTTGGAAGGAACCCCTGAAGATTGTTGACCCAACCCCCCTGCCAGAGCAGGACCATAGAATTCAGCACAGGTCACACAGGAACACATCCAGATGGGTCTTGAAAGTCTCCAGAGAAGGAGATTCAACAACCTCTCATTTTTATATGCAAGTATCTTCTAAATCCCCACTGAAAACCAATTCCCCAGTTTTCTAATTTCTTTGGTCCCTCACTAAAGTGGCAGCAAACACCCCTGAACAATAAGGGCACTGAAGTTGCAGCACCAAGCTGCCAGGGCTCTCCTTGGGGTGACACAGCCCCAGCCCCTGTTCATTAGGTAATTAAAGATGCAAGCTGCATGACACACTGATGAAGAAAGACACCTCAGGCCTCAATCACCACAAGGTGCTTGACAATTATCCCTCAGTGGCAGGGTGAGGGTGGTGGGGAGGTCACCCAGAGTGAATCTTTTCATCTCTCCCTGCTAAGGGAGGGTAGAGCATTCTGCAAATTATAATTAGCAATTCACTCCAACTGGGGCTAATTCCTCCATGTGTTTTGCACTCTGGGACTCAGTGCTTGGGCAGGCTCTAAATAAGGCACCAGCTCGGGGTGTCCAGCTCCATTAAAGCTCTCTGCTAATTACAGGGCACTTGGTGTGCAGCAGAGAACTGAGAGATGGAGTTCCCACACCTGCAGGTGCCTCTGCTCCAGCCCCAGAGGGAGACCACCAGACCCTGGCCACGCTGTCACCCAGGACACCTGCCATGGGGGTCCTGCCAGCTCTGTCCTGCCACTTGGGAGGGATTCCCCTGGCCCCATTCTTGGCCCTGCTGCCTGTCCCTGCTCAGCACAGCTGCTGGTGGAAGGGGTGTTGGAGGGGAGAGGCTGCAGCTTGGGGAAGCCATAAATTGGGTTTCATTACAACAGTGCAGGCGCATCCCAGGACGAGATTGCCATGGAGGTTCACAAAAATACTGCTTAAATCAACAGAAAGGGAGGAAATGCTGGAGAGAGTGTCCAATCTGCATTATAATTAGAGGAAAGAATAACAAATGGCAGAAACAACCTGTTCCCAGCAGCAGCTGCAGCTTGTTCCTACTGTATCCAAAAGGCCATGCACCACCCGTACCAGGAGCTTTCTCTGGATGAATTTCTCATTCAGCAAGAGTGGGAAGAAAAAAAAAAAAAAAGAGCAGCTTTTTTGCATGTTTTGCAGATTGTGCTGTAATGGAGCATCAGGGAGAATTTAATCAACCCAGACACTTAACTGTTGTCTCCAGCCTGGGGGCTGCACTCCTGAAAGAGTCTCCATTGAAGCAGAGCCAACCTGGGCAGTGGTTTGGGGTCACCACAGTCGCATCTGGGCACCCGGAGGGTGAGGTGCTCAGTGGATGCATTTGGAGACATTATCCAGTTCCAGACTGACTAATTTATCCATAAACCTTCCTAATGAGGCTGATGGTGTAGGGATGGAGAGAAAGCAGCATTATTAACTGTAAACAGCAGTGGCTGACAGCGTGGTTAATCACAGGCTGCACAATGGTACCATCAGTGGAGGACAAGATTAGACACTTCTCCAATTAGTCATCACCAACGGCAGGAGCCTGAGGGTCGCAATGCACAAACAAGAGAAGCAGTGATCCAAGCTGGAGGCTGTCCTGGGGCGGGGGGGGCAGGCAGGGCTGGAGCCATCCCTGGCACCCTGACTTGTGCCCCCTGTGAGCAGAAGAGCCCTGGCACTGCCAGAGAGCTGAAGCCACTGCCTGGCACCCGGCACCCCTGCTGCCTTCCAGCCCTGCTCCTAAAAGGATTGTGCAATCTGTGGTGAATGTGCTAATGGGATAAAGAGGTAAAAAGTTCATCCTACTCACTTTCCTCTGCTTCTTCCCTTTTTTTTCTGAGCATCTTTCACTTTCTCTGGCTCAGCTCTCCCTGTCTGAGTGCTCCTGAGGTCTGCAGATTAAAAGCATTTATAAGAGCCAGAAATTATTATGTGATTCCTATTTATCACAGAGCAAACAGCATCTGGAGGGCTGCAGCCTTGGGAGCCATGGCTACTGCTGCACAAGAACTGCTGTCAAGGCTGGGGGTTGTTGATCCCTCCCCAGCCCCAGGTCTTGGCAAGGTGGCTGTGGGTGAGCACTGAGAGAGGGCAGCTGCAGGAGCCCCTGCCCATGGATCACAGCAAGAGCAGTGACAGCACAAGAGGCAAGCCAGACTCTAAAGAAGGCACTTCAGCATGAGACAAGAACTGGGAGAGTCTGGCAGAGCCTGCACAAACTGGAGAGAGGCAGGGGATGTGCCAGGCACCACCAGGCAGCAGGGTATGGCCATGACCCCAGGACTATTGCGGGCTGCAGCATTCCCGCTGCCAAGTCTGCTTCCGCAGCAGGCAGGATTTTAGCACATGCCCTCTCTTCTTTCTAATCCCAACATCTTGGGTTAAACCAGTAGCTCTATGTGGTGAAGTCCAGGTGGTTTGATTTATCTGTGAGAGATCTCATTATCAGCCACGGCAACAGAGACTCTGACCTTTCATGTCAGGGCCCCTTTGAATTTACTTTCTGCCCCGAGGTACAAAAGAAACCATGAGAAATCAATTTTCTTGCCTCCAAGACCCCCTAGTTTTCAAGAACTTTTAAAGGGCAAAGAAACCATAACTGGGACATCTTCTGTCTTTAAAAAGGTTCTTCATCATGTTAGATTTTGATTAATCAGCCTCCTACTCTCCCATCACTTCCAAAACAGAGAGCACCAGGGACCTCCCTGCAGCCCCTCTGCAGGGGAAGAGAAGGAGGAGAGGAGGGGGAGAAGGAGAGGAGAGGAGGGGGAGAAGGAGAGGAGAGGAGGGGGAGAAGGAGAGGAGAGGAGGGGGAGAAGGAGAGGAGAGGAGGGGGAGAAGGAGAGGAGAGGAGGGGGAGAAGGAGAGGAGGGGGAGAGAGAGGGAGAGGAGGGGGAGAAGGAGAGGAGGGGGAGAAGGAGAGGAGGGGGAGAAGGAGAGGAGGGGGAGAAGGAGAGGAGGGGAGAAGGAGGAGAGGAGGGGGAGAAGGAGAGGAGGGGGAGAAGGAGAGGAGGGGGAGAAGGAGAGGAGGGGGAGAAGGAGAGGAGGGGGAGAAGGAGAGGAGGGGGAGAAGGAGAGGAGGGGGAGAAGGAGAGGAGGGGGAGAAGGAGAGGAGGGGGAGAAGGAGAGGAAGAGGAAGGCTTCAGTGGCTGAGGGAGCTGTGTCTGCCTGTGGGGAAGGCTCCAGCCCCAGTGCCAGCCTGCCCTCCTGGTCCTGGTCTGACTCCCATCAGCAGGGCCATGGCATTGCGCTAAGTGCAGGACACCACCATGGGCACTGCTGGTTGCTGATTCCTGCTCACCAGTACCACTCTCCATAGCTGTCTCCAGGCTTGGAGATGGTTCCTGGGGCTGCAGACCCTGAGACTCCCCCACCAAGACTCCTCAGCATGCTCCAGCAGTGTGAGCATCACTCTCATCAATGAGCCTGGAACCGCAGGGGAGAAGGCTGCTCACCCCAGCCCCAGCCCTGGGCAGCCAGCGTCAGGGCCTGGAAGCCCTGCAGGTTCTGAGTGGCAGCAGCAGCCTCCTCTGCCACAGATGACATCCATAATTCAGGTGAAATATTCATTTAAGAGCGTCTGAGCCATGGTAATAAAGCAGACATTATGACAATACAGATCAATAAGTCCAGAGAAGATCCTTTGGTGAAACTCGCTGCAATTGTTCAAACTCTTAATTGTGACAGGAATTGATTTCACTTTTCTAATATCCCTGACTTTTAATTAAAAGGTAGTTAAGTAGACGATACATTTCCAGAATCGTTTAGAGGCAGGACAACATCAAGGAGCACACACTTAAAATGCAGAGACGGTGCCTTTGTAATACGAGGAGGCTGCAGCCTGGGGAGCTGCTCCGTGCTGCTTCAGAGATGCCCGCGGCTGAGCGGGCCACAGGAAAGCTAGGATCCCCGTGCCAGCTGCCACAGACTGTGCACCCTCCACCCCAGCCCCAGCATGGGGCATGTCCCCACTTGTTCTCTCCTGCTTCCCAGGGTCCTGCATCCATCTGCATTTCACACCCTCTTGCACACACAAGTGCTCTTATAGCTCTGATTATCCTACAGATTCCAGCTCTTGGCTTTGCCCTCAGACAGCAACACACAGCAGAGGCTGGCAGCCCTGCTCCCACAGCACACCAGGGAAAGTGATCACTGCAGTACCAGCTGCCCCAGCAGCTCAGCAAAGTGGCTGCAGCCCTAGCTCAACCTTTGCCCCATTGCCATCTCATGGCCATGTGCTCCTCAGGATGGTCCTGAGATGTGTCCACAGCAAGGAGGAGGCCTGGAGGAGGGAGCACTGGAACCCTTTGAAAGGGAGGGATGGGCGCCTCCAGCCTTTTTTTGTTTAATTTCCAGGAGTCGGCAGAGTGGTCACAGCACGGCACAGCAAGACGTGTGAAGAAGCCAACTGTGACCCAGCCAGACTCTTCTCAATCATCCCTATTAGAGTAAACCAGGCCAAAGCACCTTAATCTGACTGGAGGGAGGCCATTAACATCAGAGACTCCATTAAAAGAAGAAATGGGCCTTTTATCTACTAATCAAGAATCATAAAGGAGAAAACCTTGGAAGACACCCATAAATCCCCTAATGCACCCTCAGAGAAACCCCAGGGCTGCAGCTCACAGCTGTCCCTCTGCCCATGCCCAGCAGTTCCAATTCATCACCCAGGAGAGCTTCATTCCCACTGCCCTCCAAGGTGGCACCTGCAGCACAGCCAGAGGATAGGGGATGTGTCATCTCCTCGTGAACTCCAGCCATGGAAATGGGAAATTCAGCTGGAGCAGGTGGGTGTCCAGACCACAGCACTTCAGCTGTGAGATTCAAGGGACAGGATGGGAACAAGCTGCATACCAGTGAACAGCCAAAGATGATGCAGAGCTCAAACCCCCCCAGAGGAGTTTGCTCAAAGTCAGCAGCAGTGCAGTGGTAGAATTTGGAGCAGCACCACAATGCAGGGAGAGGTCCAGGTTCCAGCCCTGTCTCTGCATTAGAAGGTGCTGGGAGAGCTTTTGGCCACTCTCATGAAACCTCTCTGGTATTTACTCTGCCTGTGGGTTCCTAAGTGGTCAGAGACTGCAGCAAATCCTGTTTTCCTAGGAGTGATTAGATTAGAGAGCAGAGGTGCCTGAGAGCTTGCTGATATTGCCAGGGAAATAAAGCAAAGACAAAAGAAGATTCTCAGGAGCATCCACACCCTGCTCTTCTTCCCCAAGGCTGCTTGTCCATGCAGAGGCCTCACCTTTGCAAACACAGTCCACTTATTTATATTACTTGGCCAAAACACAGACAATGACAAATGGTTTCCTGGCTCGTTGAACCCCTCAACAACCCCAGCACGCTGCGTCCCTGAGCTGCAGCCAGGAAACGGGCAGAGGAAATGGCACTTTGTGCTTGGTGCATTTGGCAAGGACACAGCATGGTGGGGCTGCCCCAGCCTGCAATCCCCTACAGCTCCTTCCTAGAAAGAGGGAAGCAGCAGCCCAGCACCTGAAGGAGCCTGAGGGAAGGGTAAAGCTGTGGTGCAGGGACACCAGTCTCAAAGAGTGGGATAGCCCAGACAAGTTCCCAACGAATCTGCGATGCTCTCACACCTCTTCATGCTGTTAATCTTTTAATTTGTCCAGCTTTGTTACACTGGCTGCTTCCTTCTCCAAATCAATGCAGCCCCCAGAATGATAAAACCCTTCATTAACACCACTGGGCTGCTGCCTAAAACAACAACACACGAGCTGCTGCTTTTTAGTTTGATTTTGCTGTCGCTTGAGACAGGATTAGAGAGAAATATATCTACTAATTCTTCCAATATCCTTCAGCAAACATCAGCTCGGACCAAAGAGGACATGGGATGCCAGTGCTAGTAATTGGGAAGAAGCTCTTCACTTGCAGATGGTTGGAGACCCTTGATGGCACTGCAGGCTCTGACATAATTATGGCAGGCGCAGAGCAGCTGCCAGCCAGTGCAGTGCTCAAGTGCAAAGGGAGAGAGCTGCTTAATCACTCAGCCTCTCCTCCTAAAGCAGCCTTTCATCCTCGCTTAAACCCTTCATGGGTGCTGCACGACACACCAGTCAAACACCACGGCAGGGCTGGCACACAACTGGTGTCTCCTCTTGCTCGGGCAAGAGTCAGCTGCTGCCTTTGAAGTGGGGGGAAGCACAGCCACCTCCTGCAGCAGAGTTGGGGAAGCTGCCAGCAGGACCCCAGCCCCATGTTACCAGGGCCTGCACCATGTCAGCTGGGTCCTTCCTGCCACCATCTCTCTGACACCGTCCTGGCACTTTTGGTGTCAGCGCCTGCAGTTGGAGCTCTTGCATTCCTGCTCTCTGGCATGTCACCACTCAGATGCCTGCCTTGCCTGCCTAGTTCACTTGCTGAGTGCATCTTACCTCCCTTTCCAGTTACTGCTGGGTTTTTGGAGCTGTTCACAACCCAGCTAGCTCAAGCGTTGCAGCATCACAGTGGCCTTTCCCAAACAAGTCAGAATTTTCCAGCCAGACACCTCTGGCTTTGTGTCAAGTTCCAGTTGCCCAGCCAGCAGGTCCCATTGCCTGCCAGTCATTAAGTCCACATTCAGTCATTAAGCTGACCTGAGCTGTTGGCCACCGTGGCAGGGCTGGGCTGGCCGCGCTCAGTGCTGACAGCTCTCCAGAGCTGTTTACAGGCCTGTGGAAAGGTTTAGGCTCACCAGACATCCCCAGAAGGGAAGGTGACAGTGGGGACTGAGATGACTTCCCATCCATCCCCATCCCTATGCAGGTAGAGGAGCACGGACATTGCTTCCACCGGCAGGAAGCTAATTAACAGAGGGCTGAAGACAGCCTGGGCAGGGAGCTGAGCTCTGGCATCCTCCAGCTGCCAGCAGAGCCCTGCGGCACCAGGCACAGAGCCGAGGGAGCAGCCTGGCCCCGCGCTCAGCACAGGGCTGCAGTTTGTCTTCTGTTTTCTCTTGTAACTCTCTGTTCCTGACCTCACAACTGTTAACTCTCAAAAGCTGACCTCCAGCCTCGCTAAATGCATTTCTCCTCCGTGTTACCGTAAGGGCTGAGCGATGCCGGGAACGCTGCTCAATCAAGGCAAGCTGCAGAGGCAAAGGGTCTCCGCGGGGCACACCGGGCAGCTTTGCCAGCTGCCAGCACAGCCCAGCACCCCATAACACATTTGCAGAACAGGACACCGGGGGAGTCCCCAGGGGGGGTTTGCAGGATGGGGAGGCAGCACCAAGTAGGGTCTGTGGCCAGAGCCCTGCAGGAGCTGGGCAGAGCTGGGCAACTGGCACAGGCTGTGCCAAGACTGGGCAGGTCCATCGCAGCACAGGCACCAACCAAGAGTCAGCTGTGAGCTGCCACAGCAGAGCAACCCCATGAGGCACATCCCCCTGCCCCTCAGGTAAGTGGCAGCAGTGAGGGTGTCGGGGTAGGGAGCAAGCAGATGCCAGGTAGACTTCAGAGAGCAGTAAAGTAATTAAGTATTGACTGCGAATGTCCTCGGCACACCCCGGATGCACATTACATTCTGCTTCACTCAATAATTACCACATACATTATCCCTTTCCCCACTCTATCTTTATCAAGCTAAAAGGCCTGTAATTAGCTACTTGGTTTAAGTGTAAGATTTTAATTAATTCCTATAATGAAATATAATTGCTTGTGAGAGATAACGGTGCACCTTCCATCACACCAGAATCTCTCTGTAATATTGGGACCAAAATACAATGGTTTGCCACAGTGGGCAAGCAGAGGTTTGATTAGTCAGGCTCTGGGGTGCAAAAACATCTTCTACAAAGCCAAAAGAAACCAACAAACCAGGAAAAGATTTGGTGCAAACCCACTTGCAACACCAGGTCCCCTTCCAAAGCCAAGCAGGACATGTGAGGCCACCACTGCAGCAGAGTCAGGTCCTCCCTGCCCTGGGAGAGGCTCTGTCCCAGTTGGACCAAGGTCTGCCATGGCCCTGGCCACACAGTGAGCACACACAGACAGGAAAGGACTATAAAGGGACACTCCTGTCAAGAGCTACAGCCACCAGCATGCTCCATGCAGAAACTCAAGCAACAGCCACTTCCTCACAAGCAGCCAAGAGATTTGCCTGGCTGTGTTTCTAGAAAAATTCAGGGCTTCCACATCGTGCTCCCAGGGAAGAGGAGATGACATCTCACCCATGGGAACCCCATCCCAGCAGAGGCCAGGGCAGAGGGGGTGAGCCAGAGAGCAGTCAGCAGGAAGGGAGCAGCAGCTCTGTCACCCCTCCCAGTGATCCTGGCAAGGAATGCAGTTTGGAGGGAAACATGTTCTCCACTTAATGAGTTCTGCCAGCAAAGCTCACCTGAGCTCCATGCCCCCACACACTCCCTGATGGCCACAAATGGAGCCCAGTTCAGGAAGAGGTTGCAGCTCCTGCTGCCCAGCCCACCAGCCCTCGACACCAAGATGGCCCTGGCACCTGCAAATATATTTACCTGATGATTTAAAGTTTTGATTCCATTTAATTTAGATGTTAGAAGAGTTTTATTTTGGGGACTTAATCTGTTATTTATGAAGGTATGTCAACACAGCACATCAATTTGGCAACTGCTGCAGTTTGCTCCGAGACGCTGTTGAAGGCAGGACAATCTGTCTCACTGCATAATGTCAATGCTGTGGCACTTGCACAAATGCAAAAATCACTACAACATTAGAAACAAACAACAGACAGACCCGAGACTTAGAGAAATACCTTGTAAACAGCACAATAAATTATTGACTTCATGGCATTTGGTGCTGGATTAAAATGATAAACTAAAGTTTTTATCTGCCGAAAGCCGTTTCCATGGCGTGGAAATAGCAGATGGTCTTTCCTGGAGAAAAAGGAACTTCAAAGCTTTGCCAGAGCAGAGAAGAATTGGAGATTTAACATATGTATTGCAAAATTTAAGAGGAGACCACCTGGCGCTGCAGCCTGGCTGGCTGGCAGGGCTCTGCCTCGCAGGTGGCACCTTGCCCAGCCCCAGCCGGCCGAACGAAGCCAGGACCCACCACAATCACAGAATGTTAGGGGTTGCAAGGAACTTCAAAAGAGCATCCAGTCCAACCCCTCTGCCAGAGCAGGATCACCTAGGGCAGGTCACTCAGGAATGCGTTCAGGTGGACATTGATCTCTCCAGAGAAGGAGATTCCACAACCTCCCTCAGCAGCCTGCTCCAGGGCTCTGTCACCCTCACAGTGAAAAAGTTTTTCCTTATGTTCATGTGGAACCTCCTCTGCTTCAGCTTGCAGCTGTTGCCCCTTGTCCTGTCACTGCACATCACTGAGAAGAGCCCAGGGTCTGGAAAAGGCTCTGGGTGACCTGATCTAGTTAAGGATGCCCCTGCTTACTGCAGAGGGGGTTGAACTAGATGACCTTTGGAGGTCCCTTCCAACCCAGACCATTCTGTGACTCTGTGACCCTGTGAGCTGCTGATCAGGGGTTTCTCCATATTGTTCAGCAGGGAAACCCCAACAGCCACATCTTTCCCTCCATCCACACTAACAGCCTGTTCTGGTCCTGGTTTATGAGTCATTAATTCCTAATAAGTAGAAAACTGCATGATAGGCTTTGGGTATGAATAGTTTACTGTATCAGAGACAATCCATGATCTAAATTACCAGCTATAAATCAATTTTTGAATGTTGACATATCTTTAATAATGATAAATGAAGAATTTATGGATGCTGCTAAAGTTCACATCAAGATTCTGATTTATGAGCACATTGAGCTCAGGTGGAGCAATCAGCCTCAGGCCCAGCACCTCGTCCCAGCCACAGACATCAGTGCATCCCTCACCTGCACTCTGGTGACTGCCAGCCCCCATCACCATCCTCTGCTGTGGGGCAGGAGGTCCCCATGGAGCAGGGAACTGCAGGTAAGTGAGTTCAAATAGCTTCTGTCTGCCAGCTCCTGCCCTCCTCACCTCCTCACTGCAGCCAACTGGGGCAGTGAAAGATGCTCCCCCTTATCCAGATCTTGTTGTTCTCAGGGGGTGCTTCTCCCTGCCCCTCTGCTTCTCTTGATTTCACCTCCAGACACCTATTGTCACCACCCATGAGGGTCTGTGGGGGGACAGACACCATGATGGGGCAAGCTCTGACCACCCAAGCTTCCACAGAATTCAGGACACTGAGCTGACACAGGTGTGCTGCTGAGAGCTACCAGGATGGAGCAGGAAGCTGGGAGCCAAGAGACACTGAGATATTGGTTGTGGGAGGCCAACAGAGACCAAAACATGGCTTGGTCCCCTGCAAGCCTGGAGATGGTCTCATTCTGTAATAGCACCATGGTAATAGCAGGAGCTCCACCATGTACTGCACACACACATGACAGATGAACACAGCACAGCCCTCCTCTGTCCATCTGCCTGCTGGCTCTGCTTGTCTGTCTGTCTGTGCTACCTGGTGCTACAGGACGTGCCTCCCTGACAGGGGCTGTTGCTCTCATGCATGTGTGCCAGGAAGGGCTCTGGGCTGGAAAGCTGCTTTTCATTTGATTTCAATTTACTGTTGGAATTAAGCTGGTGTAAAACAGGGTGTGAAGAGAAAAAATTACCATGTCTGTGTAGAGAGCGTAAAATAAGTACTTGACTGTTTGGCCACTTGGATGGTGGGGTCCAAATCAATCCTCACCCAGCTCACATCCTGCCACAATTAATAAGCTGAAAATTATGCTTGTTAGAAGCAAACAGTAAACAATAAATAACCTCAGTGTCCCTCTCCTCTCTTCTTTCTCCTCTCCTCTCCTCTCCTCACCCACTCTTGGCACTGGCTTCCCCTTTCCCAGCTGGCAGAGCCATCCCTGATCCATCTTCTCCAGTGAACACAACCCAGGAGCTGCAGAGAACAAGGCAAGATATCTGGGTTAGGAACTGGCTCATTCCCCACACCGAGGGCAAGAGCACAATCCTTGCTACCAGCACCCCCACCACAGCACCCAGGGGTGCTGGACCAGCAGGACTAGGGCAGCTCTGCCACAGCAGCACCCATCAGCCCTGGGGCAACAGATGGGTGACACGAAAGGGACAGCTGCAGTGGTGCAGAGGGCCACAGTGGGGTGTTGGACCCCTTCCCCATGCAGCCCCACACTTGACAAGGTCTGGGAGCTGTGCAGTGAGAAGCGTTGAGCTTTTTGTTGCCAGCCAGAGCCATGACAGCTCCCCAGCCAGAGAAACATTAATTGTGAAGCAAGTAATTAGTGGCTACAAAATATGACCAGGACAATTAC
The DNA here is from genome assembly GCF_027791375.1 of Indicator indicator. Lineage (NCBI taxonomy): Eukaryota > Metazoa > Chordata > Aves > Piciformes > Indicatoridae > Indicator > Indicator indicator. The sequence goes on along the minus strand of NC_072042.1, from coordinate 2,818,278 downwards.
ACCGAGGGTTTTTTTTTCCTCTCTCTGACTCTTGGCACTGAACAGTCTTATAATTAGATGACAAAAGTGACAGGAAGCTCCAGTGAAAGCACCCATCCTCACCCTTTGCAGAGCCTCCCCCTGCGTTCTGCACTGATAATCACTAATCAAGTTCTTCCCTTCAGTATTAAAAACCTGTCCTGTAGGTAATTTGCCCCTAATAGCATAGGCCTGGCACTGGCAGGTGGCTCCACACCTCCAGTGCCCTGGGGGTCTGGCACAGCTTCAGCACTGGGCTCATCCCTCCTCCCAGCTGGGACCCACCTGTGCCCCCATGGATTCCAGGCTCTGCACAGCTCCCTGAAATTGCCACCCAAGGGTACTCAGCATGGCACAGCCACTGCTGCCCAGCACATGCTCCTCTGGCACCTGGTGATGGGATCCCCATGGCACAGCCAGGATGTGGGCAAGGGATGAGGCAGACAGGAAGAGTGAAGCAATGCCAGGCAAGCCCTGCTGCCTTGGCCTGGTGTCAGGCACAAGGGCAACCAGCCTGGGAGAGGCCCAACAGGCACGGGGGCAGCAAGGGTGCCCAAGCTGCCCCTCCAGAGGTCCAACCTGCTGAAGCCAGGCTTGCCCAGTGCTCATCTGCACAAGGACACATCCTACTCAGCACCATTGCATCCCAGATGTTCAGAGCTGCTGCTGCTGCTGTGTCCTGGCTCACTGGCACTGTAATGATGTCATCCATCTGCATTTTCTAGGACTATTTGGGGGGAAAAAAAAAAAAAAAAAGAAGCCTGCCATTCTGTAATTTGTCATTATAACCCAAAGCTGGAGAGCAGCAGAACCAACCACTAATATTGAACAAACAAACAAACCAAAGCCAATAATGGCTCCTATCGAGCAGAGCTCCAAAGCTGATGGATGACCTGGAGCAGCACAGGAGAATTATTTGTGAATTGCAATTGATTTCTAAAATCAAAATGTAAATTTTGCCTCCCAATTGAACTATCACAGGGGAAGTTTCTGCTTTCAGAAAGTCTCTTCTCTCCCTTTGCCTTTTTTGGGGAGGAAATCACACTCATGGACACAGAGCACGATGGTTAAACTCAGCACCCCTATCTGGAGGCTGGCTGGGGTCAGAGCATTGAAGGGCATCCTCAGAGGCTTCCTGGCCATTGAAATGCTGGCAAAGGGGCAGGGCAAACAGGGTGAGATTCAGAAGAAAGGCCTGCAGTGCTGGTGTGGCACCAGAGCAAACCTGTGAGCCACCATGTCTGCCTGAGCAGCACCAGCACCAGGAGGTCCCAAGATCTTGCTGGTTTCAGCACGGAGCAGATGCTCACATCCCTGCTGCAGGGAGAACGGTGCAAGACCAGGCTGTCCAAGATAAAGCACCAAAACCTGTATTTTACATCCAAATAGATGCCCATGGAGGCTTCTGAAGGTGGCAGAACAAGAGGACACAGTCTCAAGCTGCACCAGGGGAGGTTTAAGCTGGATGCTAGGAAGAAATTCTTCACAGAAAGAGAGATTGGCCATTGGGATGTGTTGCCCAGGGAGGTCGTGGAGTCACCATCCCTAGAAGTGTTTTATATAAGACTGGACGAGGCACTTAGTGCCATGGTTTAGTTGATTAGATGGTGTTGGGTGGTAGGTTGGACTTGATGATCCTGAAAGTCTTTTCCAACTTGGTTAATTCTGTGATTCTGTGACCAAGCACCTGGCCACACCACCGCAGCCTCAGCACAAGGCTCTGGCGCAGCGCTTTACCCCGACAGCTCTTGTCTGCCACCAAGGAGCTCTGCAGCTCCTGCCCTGCTGCCTCCAGCCCTGGCTCTGCACTCGGGCGGGAGCCGAGCACGTCGCTGTGAAATCCGAGCCCGCCGCGCTCGGCCCGAGCCGTTCCGTGTCATTAGCAGAACATCTGCCAGGCTGCCAACGCCGCGGCGCGGGCACCGCTCCCCGCTAACAGCATTAGTCCTGCTGCCACGGCCAGAGCCTGCCGAGGCCAGGACCTGCCCACTCCTGCCAGCCCCACCATGCTACAGACCACCCCTCCCTGCCCCTGGTGCCGCTGAGCCATCCTGCGCTGCCCTGCCCTGCAGACCCTGCAGCCTGGGCTGGCACTTCCCACACTGACACAGGCTGCTGATGCACTGCTCTGCTTCCAGCAGCTCGGTGTCTTCCTTCCCCTGTCCCCAGCCTTTTGTCATTAGCCAGCCCATGACAAACCCATTATGATGCTAAAGATTGGAATTACTGCGATCGCAGGCAGATGCCCAGGAACCGGCCCAGAGAAGCAGCAGCGTTTTGCACGAGGCAGTAGTAAATTACTGAAGGTCACCTATGATTTATCACTGCTTTGGATTAGAGACAGTGACACTGCTTCACCCAGGGAAGCAGCCTCGTGGGTGCCAGAGCATCTTGCTCTGGTTGAGCCTCTCACAGTGATGTTTTGCTTCTTTTCTTGGGCTGGAAACATCCCCAAAAGCACTCTGTCTCCTTGTCTGAGTGATGCCTCTGCCATACAGCACTGTGCATTTACATCCTGTCCCCTGTGCACAACTGCTCTGACAACTAGAAAAGCATCATCTGGGGAGAGGACAGTCTCCAGGAGCTGCAGACAGCCCCCATGCAGGGTGAGCTCAGCTCCAGCTCTCTCTGCCCTGCCCAGCAGAGAGAGCAAAGGACATGGCTGTAGGCAGCTTCCCTCTGGAGGAACATGGCACCTTCCACCACCATCCCAGGGGCACCAGGCCCTGCAGAGCTGGCCTGGCATGGGCTATAGACACAGCCTCTTCCTCCTATGCCTCTCCATGTGCTTGGGCCACCCTCTTTCCCAGGGCTCTGCTTCCTGGTGGAGCACCCCCACCCCAGCTCTGAGGCTGGGTGCCCTAAGGTTTCAGGAACACTGAGAGGGTCTTAGAGCCAGGGAAGCCTCCTCCTCACTGGCTGTTTGCCTGCCCAGTAGGAGGCAGCAAGAGCAGCCCCCAGCCACAGCCCCTCTGATGGATGCCATCCCACACAGATGCTCCTGCAGCTCAGGACCTGCTTCTGTGCGAGCCCCCAGCTTGTCCTCCTCTCCTGTCTCTATGACCCTTTGCCCCAGGGCTGTCCTCCCTCCTCCAGGCTCTGGTTCTGCCTCTCCCAGGGCTGGGAGAGCCCAGCAAAGCCAGAGAGGACTGAAGGGCACAGGTAAAAACTTCTCACAGCAAGACACTGCCAGTCTACACTGGCAGTTGCAGCCTCTCACTTTAGAAGGAGGAAAAATAATTACCAGCAAGTTTTGGAAGTAAATAAATAGTTGGTGAGCTGAGCTGCTTGAATTATTGATGGTCAGCTCAACTCTTCAGGCACCCTGGTTGTCACTAACAAGAGTTCCTGATGCCAATAAAGCCCTTAGCCTATTGCTCTGCCAATATAAAATAATCCAAAGTATGTATGAAAACAGCTACCCCTGAGCACAAGGAAATTGCCTTAGAAACAAGCTCAGAGGCTGGCAAAACCCCAGATGCCTCCCTGGTGCAGGCTGGGTCATTATCAGCAGGACAGAGCAATGACGCACACAAAGAGGAGTGCAGGGACCAGGCTGGGGACAGCTGGGAGATCCCAGCAGCAATGGGAGACTCAGAGGGCCCAGAAACACTGAGCAGACTCACACATGCTTTTGTTGCAAGTGTAAAGCACATCAGCTGCCTGCCAGAGGCTGCTCTGTGCTGGGCCCAGCAGAGCTGCTGGAGACACAAGACACATTCCTAGCTTCAGCCCTGCAGCTCCCCAGCCTCAGTCCCAGCAGGGATTGGTCTTTGCTGTGCTGGTGAATGTGCCAGGAAGGGCTGCAGGTGACAGGCACTGCCAGTGAGATAAGGACTATGCAGCACTGAGCCTTGTTTTCATCTTCAAAGAGCTTTAAGATGCTAAGAAATTAACAGCAGCTTTCTCCTGGGCACAGCTTTTGTGCCTGCATGAAGGTCTGAGCCACCAGGCTACCAGGGCTGCTCTGTGGCTTAAGCTGCCAGCTTAGGGACAACTGGACACGAGGGCAGAGATCCCAAAGGGAGAGGCTACCTCTGACACGGGCTCTTGTCAGGGCTTCTGCTGCAGCTGCCACCAGGCAGGGCTGAAGTGGCACTTGTGCCACTGCCATTAATGCCCCTGGAGCCTCCACTCGATGCCAAGGAGCAAGGACAAACCGCTCTTAGCCAGCCCTTGCTCTGCCACCACCCACTTAGCAGGGCAGAGGACATCAGCAGGGGCATGGTTCTGAACACCCAGGATTCTTCTGCAAACAGCCCCTGCACAGCTGCCCCAGGCCCTGGAGCCAGGAGTTCTGTCCATCCACCTATCCCTCCAGGCCCTCCTGCCTGTGCCTCAGGGGAGAAGGGACTGGGGACTGCAGCGCTGGTGGCAGTGGCTGTGCTTCTAGGCACCCCTCTCACCTCATCAGGGGCTGCTACATTTAATTCTCTGCACTTTGGTACAAAGTCAGGGTCCCATCCAGAAAGCAATTTGTGTCTCCCAGAGCAGGCAGACGTAACATTTCCCATTAAAATGTAAATTTGGCTAAGTTTTCTGGCAGCTCTTTCCCCCTCCTTAAGGTAAGAAGAATATGAACTTGTATTATTTTTTTCCCACCAATGTTATCTTCCTCTCAGTTTTTGTGCTAAGTAAAAAAGCTGCCCGATATACACCTCCTGCAAATTAAATTTGAATTGAGGCTGACAGCACAACAGGGATCCAGATTACAAAGAGATGTGCCAGCCTAATTGGAATCATTTCTGAGAGGTTATTCGCAGAAGCCTTAACCATGGAAGGCACAAGTGGAGCCAGACCTGCTCTGCACCGCAGGCTCCTCACAGCTGAGCCTCCCAGCACTGCCAGCATGGCCCTGGTGCTGCAGGCAGGAGCAGGCAGCTGCCCAGGGCCAGCCTGCACCGACACCAGCAGCACCCTGCTGGTGGTGTCCCCTATTGGGATGATGCTGGGTGCTGAATTTAGTTTTGCTGATGATTGCAACCTCCAACCAAACTCAGCCTTCCTCAGCCAGACACTGCAAACCTCACCAGCAGCTCCTCCTGACAGCCCTTCAGGTTTCTGGGGCTAGGCACCAGTAGTCCCAGTTCCACCACGATCCCAGCTGCACCACGATCCCAGCTCCACCACGATCCCAGCTGCACCACGATCCCAGCTGCACCACGATCCCAGCTCCACCACGATCCCAGCTCCACCAGCAGTCCATGCCCCACCACTTACCTCCCCAGCAGCTGAGGCAAGGTGTGCTGTCCCCCCAGCCCCAGCAGAGAAGGGAAGGGACCTCTTTAACAGATGCAGGATTTTGGCCAACCATGCTCAGAACAATCAAGCCAATTGTCCTGCTCATGCTGTGGAGTTAAAAAATATTCTCTCATAATTAAACCCCCAAATGCCTGGGGACTCACCACTCCTTTTGCTTTCAGACACCAGGAATTGCTCTCTCCACACCTTGGGAAGCCTGTCAGAGTCTGAAGGGTATTTAAAGGATACAACTACAAACCAAGGAGAAAAAAAACTGAAAATTACCTCTTGATGGTCAGCTCCACAGAAGCCAAGGGGGAACCAGGCTGCTGCCCCAAGGGGTCTCTGCCCAGAGCTGCTGCTGGACACAGCACATCGAATCATGCTGGAGCAGAGCAGCTGCAGAATTAATATGGGAGCACAGTGAATTAATTAACCACCTCCAGCTGCATTTCTAGTGGGGATAATTTCAGGTGCAATGGTTTGAATGACATCATTTCAAAGAAGAGTATCCCATTCTCCTGACTAATTTGAGGCTAACTAAATTTGTTTCTCACCAGAAGAGAGTTCATCAGCTCAGCCCACAGTCAGGTCAGCTCCACAAGCTCCTACATGTCCTTGGGCAGCAGGAGATGCTCTGGGGCTGGTCCCCAGGAAGAAGTAAGTTCAAGTTGTCCCATACCCTGGCTTCCCTCACAGACCCCCAGCACCCAGGGATGCAGCTGGCAGCCTGGCACTGCTGCTCCAGTGCTGTCCCATTGCCCCATGAGTGGCTGCTGGCCACTACATCAACCTAACATGCTTTGGGCAGCCACATTGAGCAGCCACATGGAGCTGCCCACTCCTGCAGACTGGGGAGTTCCTGCTTCCCCAGAAATCTCATCAAAGCAAGCTGTGGCTAACGAGTTTGTATCACAGGGTAATGAAGCTCCTGCACTTGACAGAGCTGCAGCCAGCCCACTCCCCAGCTACTCGTGGGCACAGTTAATGGAGAGCATCATCCCAGAGCCAGGGGATGAATAAAATTTAACAGCTTCATTGCAAGGAGGGGGCTGATCACTGGATCCTGGATTCCTGTCCCAAAGACCTTCCCAGAGACCTTCCTAGAGACTCCCAGGCCCTGGAGACAAGGGTGCTCCCTGGGCAGCCCCAGGACCAAGGCACATTAGCCCCAGGCCTGGCTTTCCTGCAGGGCAGCTCCTGCACGACGCTGGCTCCTGGCAACCCTCACGCAGCTCAGGCTGCAGCTGAAACCTCTGTCCCTTCAGCAGCAGTAAGTGAATTAGCAGAATCAGGCAGCATTAATTATGCACAGAATCATTTGCTGGTGAAATTAAAAAAAAAAAAAAAAAAAGAGAGAGAGGATCTAATTTAATCAAAATATAATTAAATGAATAGTTAATTTAACAATTCTGCAGTGGAAACCCCTTGACCTCTGGAGCTCTCCTCCTTGTGAGCACAGGCTGCTCATTGCTCCAGCACTTAGGCTTTGGCAGCAGGGGAATATCACACACCCCCCAATGGCATCTCTGTCCCCCACCTTGACCTGCACTGCCCAGAATCCTCTCCCCAGGGACTCACCCTGCAAGCCACCTCTGGGGTATCAAGAGCAGAAAGGGTAAGTTATAACCTTTTGGAAAATGGGAAGAAGAGATGGGTGTGCACAGACAGTGTCACCCTTAAGCCTCTGAAAAATTCCTGTTCCAATAAGCATTTTTTCAAGGAACTGGAAAATAGGAAGAAGATGAGCAGCAGCCAGGCGGAATTCCCTCCAGAAATGGGAGCTGAGTGTAAATCTGACAAATGTGTCTGGAGTGACTGGGAAGAGGGAATGCTGTCTGGGGAAGAGGACTCTCCAGATGGCCTCAAGGTCCCTTCTGTCTCTCTCCTCTATGCTTCTACAGACTAATTCCTTAAATCAGCATCCTGTGGAAATCTGCCAGGCATCCAGCCAGCTCTGGAGCTGGAAGAAGGACTGGAGGACAGCATTAGTGGATATGTGTGCACAGCATGTAAAAGGAAGCTGGGTTTTTGCAGCAGCCCCCCTATAATCTCCAGAGACAAGCTCCAAGGAGCATTTCACAGCAGCCTCCTCTCAAGACAGCAAAGCCCTGGCTCAGAGGTGCCCGGGGTGAGAGGCTGAGCAGCCCCAGCCCAACACTGGGTGCCCCCCTCCCACACACTGCTCCCAGCCCCCTCCTGCTACAGACAGATTCATTCCTGCAGCAAACCAAACAACTGCAGCTCAGCATCCCCCTCTGTGTGCAAAACTGGCCTAGATGGACGAGATTATCTCTCCTGGCTGTACCCACCATGAGTGACAAATTCTCACTCTGAGCTCCAAGCATCTGGCAAGGAGGACTGTGCTCCATCTGGAAGCTTTTCCCCGTGCACTGGACTCTCTCCTAGTTCAGGCATTATAAGAAAATAAATCAGAAGGAGATTAACATAGATGTTGTTTGAAAGATTTAATCAGCTACAATCTGCAGTGTTATGTTTTCAGCTTAATTAGCCCAAGCCTGGTTTTCTTTGGTCTGTATGGTGGAGTAGAGTGAGGGTGTTTAGAAGCAGCATTGCAGACCTCAGTTTGCTGGGATGGAAGGAAAGTTCTCCCTGACTGGGGCCTTAGACACCAGGATCTTGAGGAGAGGCTGCAGAATCCCAAGGAGAAGTCACTCCAGAAGCTTCCTGTGTGAAAATGTGAAAAAAAACATTAAAACAATGAAATTATTTCCTTCCTGTAACAGGAGTTACTCCTGAGCTGCTCTGATTTATGTCCCGCTTCCTACAGCACTCCAAACAATCACCAAAAGTCCACAAGAAATGGTGCTCCTGCTACACCAGCTGGGAAAAGTTCTCAGCATGACACTTCTGCCATGCAAGAGCTGCACAGAATAAAAGACAAAGAGTATGGAAAGCTATCAACTGCAGCAGCAAACAATGACATTCTGGACATGGGGAAGCACTCAACAAACGTCAGCAGACAAGAACACAGTGAGGAGCAGGAGTTACCCAGCAACTGCCCAACATCAGACAGACGCCCATTACTCAGCCAAGGCTTCTAAACACAACCCCCTGACAGCATTGTCCCCAACAGCTTCACCAGGCATGGAAAGGGTCAGACACTCAGCAGCTTCACCAAGGATGGAAAGGGTCAGACACTCAACAGCTTCACCAGGGATGGAAAGGGTCAGACACTCAGCAGCTTCACCAGGGATGGAAAGGGTCAGACACTCAGCAGCTTCACCAGGGATGGAAAGGGTCAGACACTCAGCAGCTTCACCAAGGATGGAAAGGGTCAGACACTCAGCAGCTTCACCAGGGATGGAAAGGGTCAGACACTCAGCAGCTTCACCAGGGATGGAAAGGGTCAGACACTCAGCAGCTTCACCAAGGATGGAAAGGGTCAGACACTCAACAGCTTCACCAGGGATGGAAAGGGTCAGACACTCAGCAGCTTCACCAAGGATGGAAAGGGTCAGACACTCAGCAGCTTCACCAAGGATGGAAAGGGTCAGACACTCAACAGCTTCACCAGGGATGGAAAGGGTCAGACACTCAGCAGCTTCACCAAGGATGGAAAGGGTCAGACACTCAGCAGCTTCACCAGGGATGGAAAGGGTCAGACACTCAGCAGCTTCACCAAGGATGGAAAGGGTCAGACACTCAGCAGCTTCACCAGGGATGGAAAGGGTCAGACACTCAGCAGCTTCACCAGGGATGGAAAGGGTCAGACACTCAGCAGCTTCACCAAGGATGGAAAGGGTCAGACACTCAACAGCTTCACCAGGGATGGAAAGGGTCAGACACTCAACAGCTTCACCAAGGATGGAAAGGGTCAGACACTCAGCAGCTCCACCAGCCATGGGAAGGGTCAGACACTCAGCAGCCTTCACCTCTGCTACAGGCACAGACTAAGCCTGCCTGGGCTGCTGTTGCTCGTTCGAATCGTCACTCGATGAGTTTGAACTGGCCCTGCTAATGAGGTTCTGAAGATGCATTTGGATTTGGAGGACGAGTGCTAATTAAAATGCAAGCCCTGCACTTCCTGCTCCGAGCGCTCCTGCCAGTGTGATTTCAACAAGGGTTGCAAGCACAGGAGTCACCCTGATCCGTACTGCTCCTGAAAGTGTTTATAGGTCCACCTACAAGATCCAAAAGAGCAGCTCCCTCCACTCCAGGAGGAGCTGTTTGTCTCATCATCCTGTCCTAGCTGGTAATGGGTCTGTGTTCATGATGCACCTCAGCAAACAGCTCACAGTATCCCGGATGTCCCCCACAGCTGTCCCCTCCACCCACTGCACACACAGTTCCTGGCACCAAGTCTTCTCATGGAATGTTAGGGGCTGGAAGGGACCTTTTAAAATCATCCAGTCCAACCCCCCTGCCTGAGCAGGATCACCTACAGCAGATCACACTGGAATGCATCCAGGTGGGTCTTGAGTACCTCCAGAGAAGGAGACTCCACAACCCCTCTGGGCAGCCTGTTCCAGTGTTCCATCACCCTCAGAGTGAATTTTTTTTTCCTCATGTTTCCATGGAACTTCCTCAGCTTCCACTCATTGTCCTTTGTGCTGTCATTGGGCATCACCAAGAAGAGCCTGGCTCCACCACTTGGCACTCACCCCTTACATATTTACTCACTCAGCAGCAGGGTCCTGGGTTTGGAAAGGACCAAGAACATCTCAATAAGCAGCAAAGCCTGGGTTTTCTCCTTGCTAGTGCATCCCAGAGGGGCTGACAATGCCCTCATGCTGACACAAAGGCTGAGGACTTTAGCTAGTGCCAAGTACATCACCCTGACAGCTGCAGTGGCCTGCAGACACCAGAGGCCAGAGGAAAGAAGTAATTTATAGTGGCTGCATTTCCTGCAAGGGAACAAGGGCACCAGCCCCTTCACCCATGCCTGACGTGCTGCTCATCCTCTTGATGCTGGTGTCACAAATAAAGCTGTCACCTGCAGGGACAGTGAACCCAGCACTATGGAATGAGCCAGAAGCAGAGAAGCAGCTGAGCTGCCAATATGTTCCTCGGATTTCTGACTATCCAGGATGCTTGCAAAGGTGACACCAGGTTCACAGGGCCACAGGATGTTAGGGGCTGGAAGAGACCTCTGAAGATCACCAAGTCCAACCCCCCTGCCAGAGCAGGACCATAGAATCCAGCACAGGTCACACAGGAATGCATCCAGATGGGTCTTGAAAGTCTCCAGAGAAGGAGACTCCACAACCTCTCTGGGCAGCCTGTTCCAGTGCTCTGTGACCCTCACAGTGAAGAAGTTCCTCCTCATGTTGAGGTGGAACCCCCTGTGTTGTAGTTTATATCCATTGCCCCTTGTCCTATCCCAGGGTGCAACTGAGCAGAGCCTGTCCCCTCCCTCTTGACCCCCAGCCCTCAGATATTTATAGACATTTATTAAATTCCCTTTCAGTCTTCTCCAGACTAAAAAGCCCCAGGGCTCTCAGCCTCTCCTCACAGGGCAGTGCTGAAGTGCCTTCATCATCCTGGTAGGTCTCTGCTGGGCTCTCTTGAGTAGATCCCTGTCCCTCTTGAATTTTTGGCAGAGACAAGGCTTTTGGGTGCCCAAAGCCTCTTTCAAGCAAGCTTCAGGGCTTGGCCTCACCTTCTTGTTGATCATTACTGCCCACCCAGCTATGGGACAACATAGGCTGTGAGGGCATCACCTCCATCTGCAGCCTTCAAAGTCCTCAAGAAGGGGACAACCTGCTGCAGCAGAGACCAGCAGTCGGGGAACAGCTCCCAGGAGGTCCCAGAAGCTCAGCTGGCTCCATCCACACAGGGCAGAGCTGAGGGTGGGTACTGTGCCAGTGCCAGCACAGAGGTCAGGAGCACAGCTGCACCTCCATTATTGATGGCACGAGATTAGTTTGTCTGAACAGGGAAATACATTACCGGAAAACAGGAAACATTTGGAAAGTGGATGGCGGGCGTGAGAGTGATGAACGAGCAGGGAGCCCGGCAGGGAGCCCGGCAGAGATCAATGAATAGCTGATGAGCCGCGGGCCGAGGCAGGGGGAGCTGCCGGGCAGGGACAGAGGGAGCAGGATCAGCAGGGAAGGGGCTCGCCATGGAGACACGTTACAGGGAGCCCCCAGACACCTCAGAGGTGTGTGGAGTGCCAGGGCTGGTTCTGGCTCTGCTCAGTGTGGACGTGAACCGGGGACTGTGATGAGCAAACCAACCCCATTCACCCTGTGCCCCACTCTGCCCCCTCCGCCACGCCACAGCCTCTGCTCTGAGCAGTGCCAACGAGCAGTGCAGGAACAGCTGGGGACAGGAACGGGCTGACAACAGTGAAGAGGTTCCTCTTACTTCCCTCAGCCCCTGGGATGCCCAGCTTGGGAAGAGGAGGGAAGAGTGAAGGCTCAGAGAAGGGGAAGCACTCAGAGACCCCTCACGCACAGGCTTTGCAGATGATAGCAACTCAGCCAGCCTGGTGCTGCTGAGCAGAAGCTCCACGGACAAGTAATCTCTGTGAAGACATCATTTTGGGGTCAGCTCTCTGTGTATTCCAGTCCATTAGCAGGATCTGAGAGAGCTGCTCATGAGCAATAAAGACACATAACCACTCCACAGCACTCAGGCACTGGGGAAAACCACCGCAGCATAGGAGCTTTGCATGGACCAGGCATGGGCAGGAGAGCAGCACCTGGTCCTGCTCTCCCCAGCAGCCCAACAGAGCACACTGAGCCCATAGGCATGGCTCCAGCACAGCACTCACTTGTTAATGCCCTGAACCAGGCACCATCAGCTGCCCCATGGCTGCCAGCAGTGGCTGAGTACTATCTACTTGGTGGGAGACATCACTCCAGCAGCTTGGCCACCCTAAAGCAAAGGGATGGAGGTCCAGCCCAGCTCCCAGGGCTGCTCAGGGAATGAAATCCACATGGATGGGGGCACTGGATGATCTTGGAGGTCCCTTCCAACCTGGTTGATTCTATGATTCTATGATTCTGTGATTCTATGACTGGGGAAGCAGGATGGTCATTTGGGACAAGTGTCACCTCCAGGATGTTGCAATGAGAAGTGTCCTGGGGCACTAATTTTGGGGAACTCAGGTTTCTGGGCCTTCTGCCACCACAAGGCAATTAAGTTGGGTGGGCTGAGCAATGGGGATTCCAGTAAAAGCTGATCCTTGAGATGCTGCTGGAACATATTTTCCACAGGCAGTGGAGACCCAGACTGGGCCACACCACTGTTTTACCAGGTAAGGTGGGGCTGTTAGACCTGGAGATGCCAACTTGTACACCATGTACCCCCCTGCTCCCTGATTCCAAGTGATTTCTGTTCAGATGGTTCTGTCCTGTCTTCATCTCCTGTATCTGACAGGTCATAAATTAAACATCACAGACAGTTTCTAGAGGCATTGTACTCACAGAGGGACAACAGTGGCAGCAAATTCACTGGTCTGCAGATTTCTGTCCAATGCCCTTGTCCTTGGCAACAGATACAGAAAGAGAAAGCTCTTCTCACTTCCCTGGAGCATCCACCCTCTGCAGTCTGACCTCTCTGAGTAGCCTGAAGGTAGCTATTTGAAAGAAAATGACAGCTGCTACTTGTGGGATGATGAGCTGAACAGAGCCATTTAAAGCTGTCCATCAAGAGGCAGTGGCATTTAGCCCTGCTGCCTCCTTCCCTGCAGTTGGCTCTTGGTGGCTCCAGCGTGCTCAGTGCAAGGGTCTGGTGACCAGCAGGTCACCAGCAGCAGCACCCTTTGTATTGCATATGCAAAGAGAGGACTCAAGAGACACAGGGGCAGCACTCCCGCCCCCCTCCTCCCCCGCCCCGAGCCGACTGGCTCTGCACCGTGCTCACTGCACCCACAACAGGCAGCTATGAAATGAGCTTCGAAAGTGTCCTCACCTCCAACAGCTGACAGTGAGAGCGGGAGAGGGGGAGAGGAACCTTACAGGGTCCCTAAGGATGCTGGAGTGGATGAAGCTGATGAAAAAGCATACAGGAGTGGCACTTGCAGGCATGAATCAGGCCCTTAAAACGACCACATCGGTCTAAAAAGATTTGAAAAACAAAGAGGGGGAGCAAAAGAGCCTCCTCTTTGCCTTACCCACCCTGAGGCTCTAAAGGAGTTCGCATTCTGGGTTCTGATCTCTGCCTATGATCCAGGGGGGGTCCTGCAGCTCCCTCAGAAGGGTCAGCCACATAGACCCGGAAAGGTGACAGGTAAGGACCGGTCAGCTCCCTGCTCTCCCCAGGGTGCAGCACTGGATGGATTTACACTCGGGGGCGAAACCCTCCTGCAGCGTCCCCGTTCGGGCTCCAGCAGCACTCGTGCCCCCAACCCAAACGAGATGGAAGACAAGGACCGTGTTCCCGGTCATCGGGGCTGGAGCCGTTGCCCACTGCTCTCCCCGCAGAGGCCCTGCATGCTGCTCACACGGAGCAATGCACCGGGAGACGCTCCCGGCCCTGTCGTGACAGCGAGGGGCAGCCATCAGCCGGCTCCTCCGGGCCGGGCAGCGGCGCTGCAGCCCCGCCGCCGCCAGCAGGGGGCGCGGCCGCCCGGGGCCGACGCTCAGAGCAGCCGAATAGAGCCGGGCCGGGACGAGCGGGCGATGCGGCGGCGGCAGCGGCGGAGCGGGCGGGCGGTGCTGCTGGCCGCACTGCTCGTCCTGGGCACGGCCCTGGTGCTGCGCACGCTCCGCGCTACCACCGCCGCCGGCGGGGTCCCCGCCGAACCCCCCAGGAACCCTCCCGCCCCGCCCGCGGCCCCCGCCCCGGCGGCGGGCGGCCCCTCCTATGACCTACACGCCTTCTACTACGCCTGGTACGGCAGCCCGCGCTTCGAGGGCCGGTATCGGCACTGGGACCACGCCCTGGTGCCGCACTGGGACCCGCGGGTCTCGGCAGGCTTCCCCCGCGGCCGCCACCGCCCGCCCGACGACATCGGCTCCAGCTTTTACCCCGCGCTCGGCCCGTACAGCTCCCGCGACCCCGCCGTGCTGGCTGAGCATATGGGCCAGCTCCGCGCCGCCGCCATCGGTAAGCGCCCCCCGGGGCAGCGAGGGCCCTAGTGCCAGCCCGCCAGCCCCTTACCGGGCACACACCCGCCCCTCAGCCCTGCACAGCCTCACCGGGGCCGCCAGCGGCTGCGATCCCTCCCCGCTGCCGGGCCGCGATGCCCCAGCACCGCGCACTGGCACCCATCCTGCAGCCAGCGCCCCTCCCCGCTGCTGGCACCCAAAGCTCCCCCTGCCCTCCCACCTGGGAGCGGTGGTTAAGGGCTCGGTACCCGGGGGTTAACCACGGCAGAGCTGCCAGAGCACGCGGGAGCTGCTGCACGGGAGGGTTTGGGAGCAGCCCCGAGCCCTGCTTTGCCTGTGCCACTGCAGGCGTGCTGGTCCTGTCCTGGTACCCTCCTGGCCAAGGAGACGACCCTGAGGAGCCGTCAGACAGCCTGGTGCCTGCCATCCTGGATGCCGCGCACAGCCAGGCCATCCAGGTGAGGCCCTGAAACTGGCCCCATGAGCTCGGGCTGGGGCTGCCCTGCGTCAGTGACTGCTACAAGGGCACTGGCGTTTAAGGCAGTAGGATCCATTCTGCAATACAGAGTTTTTCCTCTGCTTCATAACTGGGATTTTCAGTTTCCTCATTACTGGCACTGGGAAAGCCAGTGAGAGCCCCAGCTGTGCTGAGTGGACAGGGGAATCCTGCTTGTCAGAGGGGTCTGCCCAGCCTACACCTAAAGAAGGTCCTTTACAGCAGACGCAGGAGGTCAGGGTGCAGAGAAAGCAGCACCAGTGTGATGAAAATAACCATCTCTGTGGTCTCTTTTGGAGGTTGCCTTTCATATCCAGCCATACAAAGGGCGTGATGACCACACCGTGCACGAGAACATCAAATACATCATGGACAAGTAAGTTTTTCACGAGGCTAAATCCTGACGTGCAGAGTTGCTTTAAGCTCCCACAGCAGGCAGAATTTTGAATGTATCAGGATAGCATGCAAAAAATGGTGCAAGAGGAGGAGCTGCCTGGAGGGAGCCAGTAGGGCAGTAATCAAACACTGCTTTCTTCAGCACTTAATACTCTGCTTTCAGAACCCAAAATTGCTTTCTTCTGTTCAGGTTTCTAAGCTTAGCCAAAGGCTGGCACCTCTGCTCTTTCTCTCAGAAAGCTGCATGTACAGCACTCCCATGAAGCCACAGATAAGGGCTGTGGGGAAGGAGGTCCCCACGTCTCACAGTGTGTTTGCCATGTAAGGGAAACGGCTGCCGAGGGCTCATCCCCCCAGCCCCTGGACAGCTCTGTGCTCTCCTCTAGGTACGGATCACACGCAGCTTTCTACAAGTACAAGACCAGCACTGGCAGGAGCCTCCCACTGTTCTACATTTATGATTCCTACTTGACACCTCCTGAATCCTGGGCCAACCTTCTCAGCCCATCGGGTTCCCACTCTCTCCGCAACACCGCGTACGATGCCGTGTTCATCGCGCTGCTGGTGGAGGAGGGACACAAGCAGGACATCCTCTCAGCAGGCTATGATGGCATGTACACCTACTTTGCATCCAATGGTTTCTCTTTTGGCTCATCCCACCAGAACTGGAAAGCAATCAAAACTTTCTGTGATGCCAACAACCTGATGTTCATCCCCAGCGTCGGCCCAGGCTACATCGATACCAGCATTCGCCCCTGGAACAACCACAACACTCGGAACAGAGTCAATGGGAAGTACTATGAGACGGCTCTGCAGGCTGCCCTCACAGTCAGGCCAGAGATTGTCTCCATCACATCCTTCAACGAGTGGCACGAAGGCACCCAGATCGAGAAGGCTGTACCCAAGAAGACACCGACACGCCTTTATCTGGACTACCTTCCCCACCAGCCCAGCATGTACCTGGAGCTGACGCGCAGGTGGGCAGAGCACTTCAGCAAAGAGAAGGAGCAGTGGCTGATGTGACCTCAGCACTCACTCGGGAAGCCATCCTTGTCCCGCTGACAGCACAGGGCAGTGCTCTAGGAGAGCACTCAAGGAGATGCAGCTGCAGATCCGTCAGCCTGACCAGGTGCTGGGCGCAAGCAGCCACCCACCAGGATCCCAGGGACCGTGCAAGCCCCAGCCCCAGGCTCGCAGAAGTGGCATTACAGGGAGATCTGCCAGCAACACTCAGATGTGCAGAGCTGGTGCAGGGGACCCTTATTGGAGCTCCTCTGGAATTCACATGGGGCACTGGCTTGGGGACCAAAGATCTGGTTCTTCTTACTCTGTGTGTTTGGTGGTGTTGGACATGGTAAGCTGGGCTTCAAGCACACTTCACCACAAGCTCTTGGCCCACTGCTTGCAGCAATCACAGATCCATCCCTCCACCAGCAACTGTCACAGCAAAGAGGAGTAAAGACTCCTCCAGCTGAATATTGAGGTGACACTAAGCTGTGCTGTTACCCATCCTGTACTTCACTCAGCCTCTCCTACGCCAAGGAGTTCTGTGCTGGGTGCTGTCACTGTGGTCCCCTGTATCCTAATAACTACAGACAACTCAATCTGGAACACCAGAGACTATTTCCTGATGCTACTGTATGTGCTGGAAACCAGGGAAATGCAGAGATCTATCCTAAAACCTCTGATTTAGAGTTCCAGGGCTTGAAAATTAAGATCCAAAATTGCTTTCTCTCCTCCTGAAACAGGGAGAAAAAATAATTGCCATTAAAATGCAATTGAGAGCACCATTAATTTGTGCTTTGAAAGAGGTTCAGCTCACAGAAGCTTTCCCTTCTTTCCTTGGACCCTTCTGAATTAGCCATAAAATTAATTTATACTTGTCTATATCAATAAAATGAGAAGTGGCAGCTCTGGATGTGGAATGAAGTTTTGTTCATGACTGTCACACATTCTTGCCAAGCACCCAAGTCCATCAAAAGTGATGGGCAACAATGTCTAAAAATAAGCATTTATAACAAAACTCTGCAAGTTGGTCACCAATTTTTAAATTAAAAGCAGCTCCATAAACTTTACATTGCAGTGAAGAATAAATAACCAGCAGGAACTTTCATCCATTCCCCAATGCCTTCTGCTCAGCATATTCTGTTGTGAGAATATGAACAGAGGGAGGTCCACCAAGATCACACCAAGAGGTTGTTCTCAGTTGTATCCAGGGAAGCCAGGTCTGAGCAGCTCTTCTCCAGACAGTGATCATCTGAATAGTCTTCATTCTCAGCAGAACTCAGTGCTAGGTTTTGATTTGGAGGTTTAGATTTACACATTTTGAACAGAAAAATGGTTAGTGGACACTATAGCTGGGACATCCTAAGAGCTTGAAAAGCCTCTTTTCCATCATCTCTTTAAGTGCAGAGACAATAAACAAAGACTTGGGATAGGTGTGATGGGGAAGGTAGGTCAGACACCATCACTCCATCCTGGAACAGTCTGATGTTCACATCACTGGATTTCAAAGGCCTTATCACATGAATGAGGCAGACAGGGATCTGGGAAGGGTACAGCACACAGCTCAGCAGACCTGTTTGGCTTGGTCTCCCAGACTGTAGCAGAGGTGAGACTAATGTTGCTCCTAGGTTTATCTTTTCTTTCCTAAATCTTCTGTTTATTAACCTTGATATAATCCACTGACCTCATTTAACAAGGCCACCAACGCCCACCTCCTGAGCACACAGGCACACAGTGCCCAGCTCCAGCAGCTTTGCAGAGCCTCCTCAGTGTGAAGTCTCAAGGGGACTCTGGTACCAGGCCATACTTCTGCCTCAGGATCTCAACCGTGGATGCCAGCGCACTGTGGGGGAAACAGAATTGTCACAACAAGGCTTTTGGGGATCAAACTTTTTCTGAACGTGCTGGGAATGAATCTAAATAACATTAATGGGGAGATTCAACTGCTATGGGAAAAGAAGCAAAACATGACCCACCCTAACTGGCAGAATTCCATTTCATTTACTGAAAAGCTGCTGTTAGTCAGCAGAGAGCACTCACCAGCCAGGACGAATGATGGTGAACTTCCCTGACACAGACAAGTCGACCACAGTGGACCCCAAACGACACTCTGGGCTCTGGATGTCCCCTGTTGGGCCTCCATCAATGATTAATGACAACTGAGGCCACAGGTCTTGGAATTCCTGTAAAAAAAGAGAAGTGGCCAGCAGTTGTGGTTTGTGGTCCTGTGCTAACAGCCACTGCAGGGAGTCTTGCTGTTGAGAGAGACAGGGAAGGAGTCCTGCTATTGAGGGAGGTGGGGTCTCCTCCCTTCCCATCATGAATGCATCCCAGTTTGATTTCTGAGCACAGATTTGTCTCAGACATGCAGGAAAGCCACACAATCCTCTAGCTAAAGACTTCTTGCTGCAGCACCATTGCTAGGGAATGCATGAAAAAAGACAGAAGTCTGTTAAGACATCTTGGGGGAGGACTGGGCATCTGCCTGGTCCTGTGCCCAACTACTTGGTCACAGCATGGCTGCCCCACACCCCTATTCACAGGCTGCTTTAATTAGAGATTAGCATTTAAAACACTACCAGCAGCAGAGAAGTCCTTGTGCTATTGCTAAAGCTAGCCCCCAGCTGAGAGCCCAGGCCCTGACAGATGACTGCAAGGGCCTCACATATAGCCCCAGCCTCACCGACACAGCCAGTGTGCTCCCCTGGCAGCTGACGTTGGCACTCGTTAATGCCAATGGTCCAGAACAGGCTCGTGCCAGCTCCCTGATAAAAGGGTGGTTTGGGACACGAACACCAACCAGCTGCAAGAGAAGAGAATGGGTTTTAGAACAACTTGTGAATCCTGCACTGCCAGGCACCCTCCTGAGGTAAAGCTGACAGCCCAGAGCGCGACAACACGAGTAAGCCAACATCCAGTCCCTGCTGTTGTAGCAATGATTCGAGGTCTTCATAGACTTGCCCCAGCCCTGGGTCCTGTCATGTTCAGTCCCAGGGAGCACCACAGCACCAGGACCAGCCTCGGGAAGCACCAAGCGGTCACAAAAGAGACAAACCCACTACAGCAGAAGCACAAAACCAGCACAATGTCCTTCAAAACCAGAAGCGTGCCCTGTGACAAAAACCTACCGATGTGAAAGGATTCAAGTCTTTATTTAATTCTTCTGAACGTTTCAAGACCAGGGTCACAGGTCCCGGAAGCAGGTCCCGCAGCAACTCGTCCGGCACGTTCACGTGGCAGTACCTGCAGAGCACAGTGAAGCGAGTTACAGGCCCCCCCCAGACCCGGGTACCAGGCACTGGGAAGCGGCTCCCGCGCAGCCTGTCCCCTCGGCAAGCAGAAAGCAGCTGCTCGCCGCCACAGCCGGCCCCGTGGGCAGCCCCACTCGCACGCGGTTGTAGGAGGGCTCAGGAGCAAAGCACCACACTCGCACCTGTAGAGGTGGTCCACGTCCCCGAGGCAGATGGCCAGCGGCTTCGCTCCGTTCCGCCCCTTCAGGCTGTAGATGCTTCGAACGGCGCCGGAGTCCTGGGCCAGGCACGCCACGCCGTACACCGTGTCCGTCGGCACCGCCACCAGACCGCCTGCCTGCAGGGTACCGGCGGCGGCCGCCACCGCCTCCCTCCAGCCTGCGCGGCACCGGCGGGTCAGCGGGGCGGCCCCAGCAACCCCCGACATCAGCATCTCGCCCCGGACCTCCCGCCGTGCCGGCCCACGCCGCCGCCAGCCCTCGCTCCTCTCCCCGCCAGGCCGCTGCCCCTCCCGAACCAGCCTCTCCCTTCCACCAGGTGGTCCCCCGCACCTTGCGGGTCCGGCTGGGTCCCGCCACCGGGTGGTGGCGGCAGTAGCCGCAGGCGGGCGCTGCAGGCGCGGCCCGCACCCGGGCCCGGCGCCCCCTCCGCGGCCCGAGCCAGCGCCGCCAGGGCTGCCCGCCGCACGAGCTGCATGCACTAGGCGCTGCCGGGCCCCGGTGACGCAGCTCCGGGGACGGTGACGTACATCCGGGGACGCGGCAGCCGCGCGGTTCCCATGGTGACGAGGGCAGGGCCGTGATGGCGGCAGCGGGCCGGGCAGCCACCGGTGCTTGCTGTGCGCGGTCCGCGAAGGGTGCCGAGGTCCGGGAGCGGTACCTATATGCCTGCGCCACAAACTGCGAGGAGCTGACGGCGGAGATATTCCGCTCTTCGCCCCGTGCCGGCGCTGACCGCCGTTCTCCTGCCACCAGCTCCGTCCCGAACGACCCCATCCGACAAGGAGAGCTCTGTGCCCGGCGGCGAAGGGGAGCGGAAGAGCCGCGACTCGAGCCATCTGTCCCACCGCGGGACTGGGCAGGGCTTCGCTCAGCCACAGGCTCCAGAAACGGCTCAGTTAGTGCCAAACGCCTAGCCCTGGACTTGGCTCTCTCTTGAGGCACCGATACCGTATTTTGCTGCTTAAAACAGAGCAAGATGAGTTTAGTCTGTCTGTGGAGGTACAGTCTGCAGGCCTTGCACCAGCTTGGCTCAAGTGCTGACTCTTCCTTAGCAGGACCAGGGCTAGTTAATGACTGACCTGATTTAACAGGGCAGGGAAGCACGCAGGCTGGGGCTGGCTCTCTGGGTACCATCAGCCGCTGGTGATAACTGCAGGCCTGAAATCAGAGCCCTGAACGAGCCGCAACTTGAGGTTGGGAGATGCAGATTCCCACCATCCGCTCTAACTCATCCTTACCTGGGTAAATCTGAGGATATGGAGCTTCCAAAGGTCACCTGGGGAGGAGGAAGGAGCCTGCCAAGGGAAATGCCTACATGTCCTGGTCTGTCCTAAGGGGGCAGGGGAAGGGGGATTCTCCCACTCATCCCCCATCTGATTTAAAAATACTCTTAGGAATGACTATTATAACACGAAATTTAAATAAGCATTTAATTAGGATTCCATTAGTATTAATATTGCTTTCAATTCCAAAAAAGTTAATTTCCACTTCTTTGCAGATATTTCAAAGTACAATATTAACTTCATACAAAATGAGCAATTAAGCAAACACCATTATTTCACATTTTACATTCTTCAAAAAAATACAAATTCATATTTACTCTTTTTTTTTTTCCTTTTTTTTTTTTTTGGGGTTTTGGAGATGCTCTTCCTTTGGAAGTACTGTACCTGTAACTAACATCTTCACATTGCTCAATGTAAGCACAATTGTTTCCATGTTTCATAGTTAAATAAATTCCTTTAACACCACACACACATTCTTGTAAAACTGGGGCTCTTTTGTCATCTCCAAGACCACTGCCCAGCTCCCCGGGCGTGCCCACACGACACGGCACCAGCGGGCACCACCCACAGCTCTCCTGTGCCTCCCGGGCTGGCACTCACAGCCACCAGCGCTGGGAACAACCCAAATGTCCCAGGCACAGGCCTGCAGGTCCCTGC
The DNA here is from genome assembly GCF_027791375.1 of Indicator indicator. Taxonomy (NCBI): domain Eukaryota; kingdom Metazoa; phylum Chordata; class Aves; order Piciformes; family Indicatoridae; genus Indicator; species Indicator indicator. The sequence continues at coordinate 2,796,687 of NC_072042.1, read as the reverse complement.
CTGCTGCTGCTCTTGCATCACAAAACCACAACTGCACCTCTCCAGAACTAGGGCGACAGCTCCGGGTCAGCAAGCGAGCGAAGGGCACAAAGCTATGCAGCAAAGGAATACTGACTACCATTGACTGCAGGACTGCAAAAACATACCCTTGATTCTGCTGAAAAAAAAAAAAAAAAAGATCTTATGGGGAAAAAAAACTCAGAAAAAAAAGTAGAAACTGCATTTATTTGAAAGTGTACACTGCATAATGAACCAAATTTTGGCCAGCTTGCACACCAGCGAGGGCAAGGTGTGGGATTGTTACACCAGTCCCAAGAACGCACACACAGACTCTGAACACCACTACATAAATATCCAGTTTAATTTGCATTTCTCAGTGCAGACACAGAATCCAACTTCTTAGAACAGGAGGACAGGTAAAAGACAAAAGACACACACACAAAAAAAAAAAAAGGTTCAAAGTTCAGCCCTGTTTGTATCAGCTACAGGTAACAGGTATAGAAAATGTGACGGTGTTTCCAAAATACATAACGGGAAAAAAAATAAGTCTGCAATTAAAAACTCGCAGGGTCTGTTCAAGACTTGCTGCTTTGTTTGTTTGTTTGGGGTTTTTTGCCTTACAGCCCAAACTGACTCGAGCAGCTCTGCCCAGCTGCCTCATGCCACCAGTGCCAAGGACGTCCCACCCATGCATTTCAGAGCATTTCGTAAGGACAAGTTCATTGTCCTCATTTCATAGGGAGGAATCGAGGCACGGAGAGGTCAAGCGACTTGCCCGAGGTCTCTTGGCCAGTGAGCAGCAGAATCAAGGTGACACCAGAACATCCTCTACACTACACCACGGACCTGGCTGCCAGCCATGCTCCCCCCTGAATCAGGAACAGCTTTTCATCTCCAGTCAAGGCCAAAGCCAATTACCCCTTAGCTCATCTCCCCAGCAGCCCCTCCAGGCCAGCCGAGCTGCATTTACAGCCAGCGCAGGCAGAGTTCTGTAAACAGTTTACCAACGCTGCTGCCACTGCAAACACAACACCCCACACGGCTGCAGAAGCACCATCCCCCAGGAAGTAAGGCAGGTAATGACATCAAGAGCCATCTCAAAGAGAAATTTCGAAGGTGCAACATGCCTGTTTCAGAACCACTTGTCACTTCTGTTGGTACTGGTGTGGCAGAGCAGAACGGAGGACGAGGGAGGAAGGAGACAGACCGAGACCATGGCCGCATCCAACAGAAGTGACAAGCAGCCCCCCCCAGAAAGCATGAGAGAAAAGGCTGCAAAGCACAGTGCTCTCAGGAGTATTTGCATAGATTGGACGTTTGCTAATGGTGCATAATTTCTCTGGGGTCAGACAGGGAGGGGCAGGACATCACTGAGCTACTGACTACATCTACTCCATCGACAGACACAGACAGACCACGCGGGACAATGATCTCCAGCTACAAGTATTGCACCAAGTTAAGTGCTCATCTTTGCACACCCCTGTTAACTTTTACTCAGAGCAAAAATAAACTTTGTGAAAGTATATACAAAAGAAATTGCAGCAATTGGGTTAAAGACAAAATAACCTAAAGTGCATTTTAGATACCAGTATGAGGTTCTGCAAACTAGCCTGGACACAGTCAGCATGACACCAAGTGCCCAGTTCATACTTTGTTCTATAGAATTCAGTACCAGCATTCAGACAGTGCTGATCTCCCAGCCCTCTACCTCTACGAGCATGAGAAGCAACTTCTACAGCCTCTAACTGCATGTCAAGTCACTGTGTGGTGACCAGAGCTACTGATGTTGGTAATTTGACCCATTCTACACGTTCAAGCTTCTGCACCTGTCTAGACACCACAGGTAACCAAGGAAATCCCCATGAGCCACAGAAGAGCAAAAGTTTTAACACAGAACAACCCAGAGCAGAGCAGCTTTGCTATCTGACTGATAACTAAAGGGGTTCATGAGATGGAGGCTTTGCAGAGGAAGGGCAGATAGTTCTCAGAGGCTCTTTCTGGGAATCCCACATCTACAAGACAGGAAGCTCCCCTTTATTAAAGATGTTATTGTGAATGTGCTAAATGCTGGGGCAGCAAGGGGAGGACACAAAACTCCCTGGCACTGAGGGATCCCAGGGCTTTGCTGGGACTGCCCTCCCTTGCCAGCTGCTCAGATGGATCTCTCCCATCCGAGTGTGTTAACAGCCACACCAGCAGCCCCAGGGATGATGAAATGTCCACTGCCAGACATGCAGCATTGAACACTTGGGAAGCAGACCAAGAGCTGGGCAGCAAAAGCACACATCTGTAGATCACAGTGGGGAGGGATGTGTGGTTCGTGGTGCAGCAGCCTATGCCTTCAGTCACACTCCTCTGGCCTCCTTACCAGCTCTAATTAGTTTCACCTAAATTGCAGCCTGCCAGATGCACATGCAAGAGGTTAATAACAAATCAAATGGACCTAAAAGTGAGCATAAACTTGGAGCACACCAACAGAAAACAGCAGAGGTTAACCTCTGACACCTGCTCAGGAAGGATGCTTGCAGCACTGCCCTGCTGCTCATCACTGTGCTCCCAGACCAGCTTCTACAGCCTGTGGCAGAGACTCTTCTACCGATTTGTCACAAAGGAGTTTCTGAAGATGCTACCTGCTGCAACCAGAAGCATATTTTACCTGGACTGAGTCACAAGTAGCAAAAGTAGCACTGAAAAACATTCTCCCTGAAGGACAGGAAGGCTCTGCAGAGGTTGCTAAATCCCCCAGCTGTCACATTTCAGACCTCATCTGGTAGCCTTGTCCCCGTCAGAGAAAACCCAACAGCTATAGGGGGATCTGCATGCTCCTGCACTAGCAGAGTCTCACACTCATACACCCTCTCATCCTCGACCATTACTATCATGCTGTGCCATGGGAAGGGTGTGAGGCCCCTTGCAGAGGGCTGTGCTCCATGGAACCCTCTCAGTTCCAGGCACCACTCACACTCCTCTGAAACAGAGCTCTACCAGAGGACTCATCCTGCTAGTTCCAGCCACATAGGCTTGAGACAATTTCTTTTGTGTTCAAGGCAGTTCTTGCTGCTCTGCAACCAAACTGCAGCACAAAACAAAGGAGAAAACCAAAGCCATGCCACTGCCTCACTGCCCTGCAGGGATCCCCACTGCAGGGACAAACCACAAACCACTTCACTAGTCTGTGTTTCAAGGTGCAGGATCCACCTCCCCACTGGGACAGTACTGCACCACACGCCAACACACCCCCAGAAGAAACACAATTAGCAAGGAAACACAATCAGTCTGTTTCCAGCTCAGCTGGTGCCAGCAAGCTCTCATTGCAATCACCAAATGGAGCACTCTGCCCTCGCAGAGACACAGCACTACCCACACAGCATCCTCTGCACGGCCTCTCCTCACACACACCCACCCCAATGGGGTAGGATTTCACCCTTCTGCATCTGCACTGGACAGCTGGCAGCCAGCTAACAGAGATGAAAACCCAGCTGCCTTCAGCCTGCTCCCAGCTGTGCCACAACAGTGCACTTGCAAGGGAACAGCAGGAGATGGCTGAAGCCAGGGACGTGACAACAGTGGTGGTAAGGCTGCTGGTCACCCTGGGGAGCTGGTTGCACTGCTGCCACTCTCCCCAGCAGGTAGAGAGGGCAGATCTGCTCAAACACCCAGGGACATCTCTAGTCACTGGAGACTGCCTCGCTAGCCTGGTGCTCAGAGATTCCCCATTAATTGGCTTTACAGTCATTATCTTTGTATCTCACTAATGACAATACTGTCAACTGAATAAAGACTACTTAATATTCTTTCCTTTAACATAGAGACTGACTGCCAAAGCCAGGAAGATGGGGTAAAACACTATAAAAATTACATCTTTTAAAATAATGCAGCATAAATAAACCATTTAGAATGAGACTGCATTTATTGCAACATTACAGGCTTTTTGGTGGAAAGGGGGGGGGGGTGTTTGTGTTTTATTTACCCTGAGTAGGTTAGAATAGAGACTTCTCAGTTTGATATGAAAAAAAAAAAACCAAAACAACAAACTACTATGTTGTGTAACATCTTTCAAAGTCAAGAAATAGCCCCGTGCACAAAAAGCTGGCATTGCAGTAGGGTGGAGGCAGATTCAGGCAGAAACAATACAGTTTAACAAGGGAAAAAAAAAAAAAAAAAAAAAAAAAAAGAAGCATTTCTGGACAGCTGAAGGAGAGACTCAACTGAATTCAAACGGAATTGAATCATTCTGAAGGTTTCCCTAGAGCTGCTCTTGACAGAAGATGAGAGTAACCAGCAAAGGCACCGTGCTCCTGATGAAACAGTCGCAGGAATTACGAGGGTGACTTGTTTCCGAACAGAGCCAAACGAATCAGAAGAGCAGTAGGCACCAAGCTGCCTACCCCTGGGACTCACTGCATCCTTAAAAGAGAGGCAAACAAGCTCCTAAACCTAAGGAAGCCAAGGCTCCAACAGAGTTTCCATGCTGTGGAACGGGGTTTGCCACCACACTTAAGCCCTAGCGAAATGAACAGCTCTGTCAGGAACACAAGGTACTTGTGATCTCCTGAAAGGACTCCCCAAAAGCTTCTGCAGGCTTCAGTAACAGTGTTAGCACAAAGCAAACCTAAGCATCAGCTCCCACTCAGTGATGTGACAATTCCATTCCAATTCAACTGCAGACAAACCATCTGCTACAGCCATGCCAGTTCCTACCACAGCAAAGTCCTCTCCAGGCTCCCCTCATAGTGCATGGTTAGCATCAGACATAAGAGACAGAGAAAATGATAGACCCAAGGAGTTGTAACAAAGACCCACTTGCTGCCAGTACCTTTAACCCAAACATAAGTGATGTGCAATTGGAGACAAACTAACCCCCCCCCTTTTTTCTTTTTAAAAAAATCTTTTTTTTTGCACACAAGTAACTTTTCTGTGTTCACATATGACAAGCAAAAGTGACAGACAGTGCAGCCAAAACAGTTCATATATAACTTAGCTTTTTTTCTTTTGTTTTTACCTTTTTTCTTTTTTTTTTTTTAAGATAGATTCTCAAAGATGGATGTACCTGGGATGTGACTAAGATGACATCTGTGAAGCAGAGATAAGCCACAAAACTTCCAAAGAGGAAGGAAAAAAAGAATCGATCCTTCAGTTTCTGCTTCTAAGGAGAAGGGTTTTACCCTCCAGGTGCAAAAAAAGAAAAAAAAAAAATATTCTGGAACATCTTCACTTGGAGAAGCTGCTATTCAAACCAATTTCTTCCTCACCCTGCAGTAGTGCTTCGATTGGAATTATGTTAGAGGGGGTGTCAGGGCTCTGGAGGGACAGGAAGTCCGAGACATCCATGGCACTTAATGTTTCAGTCTGTGAGTCTGAAGGGGTCACTATCTGACTGCTCTGCCCACATGAAGGAGAAGGGGAAGGGAAGGTCTGAGGCTGCAGCTGGGGAGCTGGCTGCTCCAAAGCTTTAGAATCAGGTGAGGAACATTCCTTCTTAACAGTGGCTTTGTCCTTGGCAGAGTCTCGGCAGGCACACTGACACTGGCAGGCCTCCTCCTGCTTGATAATAATGACAGGAACACTGAGACCAATCTGCTGAACAGGGCTTCCTGAAGGTGAGACAAAGACAAAAGACAACGGAACTACATCATTTCACAGCAGGGAGAGAGACAAATCACCTTTGTTAAATGAGATCGTGTGCCCCTGGCAGCAGAGATTAGCTGTTACTTTGTTCAAGCACAACAAACACCTCCAGCAGATGATCAATAAGAAGAAAGTGGCAGGTACTCAGCTGTGAGAAATAAGGATAAGAAACCCTTTCAGTCTGCACCCAAGCATTAGAAGTCTGATCTAATATTTTTACACAGCACAGTGTCTCTTCTGACAACCACTGCAACTTTTACAGCATCAAATCAAATAAAGAACAGCTCTCAAGCCCCCAAGTCCCTAAGCACCAACCTGTGAAGATGATACCACATTGCACTTTATCTTTCTATGTGAGCTCCATTAAAATACCATTTTTATGACTACAGGATCTAATTTGTGAACCTGATTATCTTAAAGTCATTGGAGAAACTACTACAGGACAGAGCTCAGCACAAACCTGTATGTCTCCAGCAGACTGCACTTAAAACCTCAGGAAGGTAAAAAAGGGAAAGGATTTTTTCCCCACCATTTTTACAAGCAATAAAATCACCACAAGTGCTGGTCAAGCTAAAAGTGCTACAGAGAGAGAGAAAAAGCAAGTTCAGAGTCAGGCTTACCTGTGTTGCCAGCCACTGGTAATGCGGTGGTAAAAAAAACCTTTTCTACTACTTTTGGAACTTGTGGCTTTAAAGAAAAAAAAAAGACAAAAACATCTAAGTTGATTTCAATCGAATTTCTGTTGTTTTAAGTCTGAAAAACTGCAATCAAATGAAAACAGCTGCACATATATTCCAGAGACAACACACAGGAGAATTAATTCAAAATGGTATTATCTCGCTTGGTTCTGAGCCATGTTCTGGCTGTCCCATAAGTCAGTTATTGTTTCAGTAGTTCTAAGGATGGGGAGCAACCACCCTCCACACCCCACCCTCATTAACACAGCCTGGGGGATTCTGACAACTAAATTCTTCAAGTTGTCCCTGGAGCCATTCACTGCTGACCATCTGCTGCTGAGAAAGCCTACAGCTGGCAACAGTATTCCCAAAGCTAAAGCATGAGGACTCAGGTCTCCAGATTTCCCAAAGCATGAAGATTCTCAGCTCTCCAATTGATTACACCCCAGATATGTTCTTGAGCTATGTGGTATTGTCTTGGACCTGCTTACCTGCTCTAAGAAGTCTGTGATTAGGACAAGAGTTTTCTGCACCCTGGATTTTTCTACCTATGTTCTATTTATTTCTCTCCCTGCTTTGGGGGCTGCACTGGTGACGTGCCTACACACATTAATGTGACAGGCATTCCACAACACTGCATCTCAGCTCCTGTCTTACAGTTCCACGGTTTGATCCTTTCCCTTTTCAAAAGCAAGTGCTCTAGGAGGAAGAGCTCCAGCTGCTCAAGGCCCTGCTGCACACACTCACCATTTGTTCTTGGTTTTGTGAGGAACCAGTGGCACCATTTAAGATCCATTGCAAGTTCTGCTCTCCCATGACAATGCTGGACTGCAGGATAGCAGTGCTCTGGGAAGGAGTAATGGTTATGGTTGGGTTACTGGTCAGAACGGGGTTTGCACCAACAGGCACAGTCTGAACCACAGCTGGCAGGGGCTCAGTGGCACCAGGCGCTGCCGGGGCAGGGGCCCCAGCCACCACTGACAGTCCTGGCACCATGGGCTGCGGCGGGGGCTGGGGAGGCTGCAGGAAGTCTTGGTGACTGGCTGCAAACTGTGTGCTGTGAGGAACAGGCACTTCAGGGGATTGTAAAACAGTTGCAGGATTTCCAAATGCAGCTTGCTGTGAGCTGGTTCCTATGGAGGAGGGAGCAGCGGGGGCTGCTGAGGCTTGTAGTGCTGAGTGGGAAGGCTCAGAGATGCCAAGCTGCAGGACCAGGGGAAGAGACAAGGACGCAGAGTCTCCTGCGGGCGGCGGAGCAGCAGGGACCGAGTCCGTGTCACCGTTAAAACCTTCCATCAAGGCAGCTGCCAAAAGAAACACAGCAGTTCTCATGAGATCTGAATCAATGATCTTTTCATTGAGCTTATCGGGCAGCAGGTGGATTTCTGCCCTGTGAAGCACTGCCACCTCCACACCTCCAGACCAAAGGCTCTCTGTCAAGCCAGCCACAAGCCGCACCTGTCTGCTGAGAGTCATCCTGGTTTGCAGGCTCTGGGCTCTGGAACATTGACTCGAAGATGCTTGCTGGTGAGATTGTGCTAAGGTCCTGTCCGTGTGTCTGGTGAACAGAAAATAGAGGAAGACATCAGAAATTGCCAATCTCAGTCCTCCACAAACTTTGACAAATCCCAGTCAGGCAGCAAACGGATGTCAGAAATAACTCTCCAAGCACCAACCACCTTCAGGAAAGGCAAAATTCCTGAGCATACTCCACTTACCTGATGTAAAAGGACAGTTTTATATTATCCACAACCAAGTTTACCAACACAATGAGCAAGTCCTTACAAAAGTAAGTCCTTCAAAAGTAAAATATATTCTTCTGCATCCACACTTTGTCTAAGCCTTATTTCTTGTAATACTCTGTTAAACAGAAACAGACATGAAATTGTTCTCGGCTGTTTGCGAGGCCTTTTCTGGGGCAGAAACAAAACAGCTCCATTTAGATTACATCCTAGACTGTGCACCACTGTCACCCAGCCTGCCCTAGGAACAGAGCAGATGAAATAGCTGCACACTGCTTCCACACCAAAGCACAAAAGATGACTCTCTCATCAGTGGATGATTTTCCTCTATGGAAAATTTCAGCTTAGAAAACAGTTACCAATGAGCAAGAACATTACTGCAGTAAAATCACATGCAGAGCCTTTAAAACCAGGCTGAATGAAACACTGCCTATATTGGAGGAAAACCCCTCTCCTTCTCTCTGTTACTTTGGTTTTAGGCAGAAATATTTGCATTTTGTTCCAGCAGTCCAACATGGACAGCTATAAGAGGTCATATTTGCAGGCTCAACAGGGTGTATAAGAAACATCCATTTTCCTGTTAAGACACACAAAGCAGGATCAAATCCAGGCTCCATCCAAACAACATCCCCTCCCCACGCAGAATGAAAGCCTAAAGCAGAGCATGCTGGAGGCCTGAACAAGCAACACAGAAGCCACCAGCCACAGGTATCTCATCTGCTGTGCTCTCCTGGGCAGGATGAGCATGTTGCCAGCAGAAGCACAACCCAAATATCAACGTGAGGCCAACTGATGCCAGTGACTCACTGTGTTGGAGTTCTCCCGCAGCTCAGAATCTGTTGAGATGAGGCTCAGGTCACTCAGACAAAGCGAGTGGCTTGTATCCTGTACAGCAGAGAAAGAAATTCAGTTTCATATTTTAAAAAGAGTCAGAAAGGCTTTCAATTCCTTTTAGAATCCCTGCCCATGCAGACGTTATTTTACTGCTATGTAACCCAAGTCTCAGTTCTAAAATCGAAGGAGCAATTTTACCAAGCAAAAGATATTTGGTAGCTCTCAGGATTTTTAACATCTCTTTCACAACACTTTCAAAACGTTAAATAGCCTAGAACTTTTAATTAGCACAGGAACAAATCAGCCCACAGGAAAGAGAAGTGCTGCTAACCTCAGACACGTTGTTATTGGGAAGTGCATTATAAGACTGTCCTTTCTCGTGACCTTTCATGTGACTCTTGAGGCTGTACTGGGTACTAAATGTCTTCTCACAGCCATTACTGGGACAGAAGAAGGGTTTCTCCCCTACAGACAGCAGAAAACACATGTAGCAAACTTACAAATATTATACCAGAGGCATTTTTAAAGCACTTAGAAGAGTCATATTTTAACACAAAACATTCAGCATTCTTGGGAGCCTTGCAGAGAACAGCCTCTGTTTTACCAACTGGACTGATGTAAGAACACAGAACTGAATTCTCACACATTATTACTGGCATGTGCCACACACCCAGGAAACTCAAGACTTGACAAGCATAACTGGAATACTGGAGGCTGCCTTAACCCAGGCCCAGGAGCCTGTACCTGGCCTTGTTAAACTTCACAGAGTTGACATGGGCACAGCCCTCAGCCTGCCCAGGTCTCTGTGGGTGACATCCCTTCCCTCCAGAGCATCGATTGCACCACTCAGCTTGGCGTCACCCACACATTATATAGAAGTATAAACACATGTGAAGAGTCTGGGAGTTGGTATGAAGTGAGTAAGTTCAATTAAAGAAAATAACAAGCCCTTGGGACTTACCAGTATGTGTCCTAACGTGTGTTTTCAGGTGGTGGCTTGCAGCAAAAGCCTTCCCACAGCCGTCGTGCTCACACCTGAATGAGGCATCACAGAAGGGTTAGCATCAGCAGCACCAGGATTCTCTGCTGCATTAGTTATAACCTTAGATCATGCTCTGCAACAGTCCCAGGACCCTGAAGAGTAGGCCCAGCACTAATCTGTGTCAGAAGCAATGACCTCCCACCAGCTACTCTGCGTGACACAGACCACAGCAAGGCTCTGAACAGGGTGTGAAGAGTCAGGCGTGAAAGCAGCGTTTGGGGCCCCCCCTGCCCTGCTCCTTCATGGAATAAACACTTACTGCATCACAGCAAACCAACAACATGCTTTAACAGGTTTCAAACACATGCTCATCATGGCACACACTGATGTTTAAAACAACAGCCTGACTCTTCTCATCTGTGAAGACAACCATTTCACATACCTGCACAGGCAGCTGAGGGAGCTCCAGCACGCACACACTCACACACCAGCCACCTTCACCTCCTCATGAGAAGAGTTTTTCACTCAGGACAGCAGCAGCTGCCCCATGGCACAGTCACAGCTGCCCTTTGTGTGCCCCTTTGCACAAGTCCCCCAGAACTGGCCCCAGGTGCCTACCTAAATGGCTTTTCTCCTGTGTGTGTTCGGATGTGCTTCCTCAGGTCACTGTGCGTTGTGAAGTATTTACTGCAGCCTTCCGATTCACAGTTGAACGTTTTCCCTGTGTGAAGCCTCTGATGTGCTTTCAACCTGGAAAGTATGCCACAAAAATCCCTCTCAGGACTTGCAGGAAGAGACAGCCCCTGAGGCAAGCAAGGCATTCATTCAAACGTGCAGGACAGGATCAGAGGCTGGCTGTGTTTGGAAGTGAAGGTAACTTCCTTATGGAAATAACTGATGGCACTTCCCAAGTCCTTAAGCAGATCCGAGAATTCCTCCTGCATCATTTTCAGCCCTACTGTGATATAAATAAGCTAAGTATGTCATCGCAGGTCCTGTCATCCTACTCCTGGTACAGCATTTCCCCATTTTGAGGGGGCTTATATTTATATCCGTAGGAAGGAGGGTGACAGTTCCATTCAGACACAAACAAAAAGTAGATGCAACCTGTCAAACAGCAACAACCAGCTCTGGAGAGCCAGGGGCAGAGCCTCCCTACCTGTACAGGGTGTTGAACGCCTTCTCACAGCCCTGCACGTCACATTCAAAAGGCTTTTCCTTAGTGTGCACTCGAACGTGGATTTTGAGGCTGTAGGAGGTAAGAAAGGCCTTGCCACAGCCCTCTTGATTGCAGACAAAGGTGTACTCCCCACGGTGAGTCTTCTGGTGAGTGCGCAGGTTGCCGGCAGTGCTGTAGGTGCGTGGGCAGCCCTCAAAGGTGCACTGGTATCGCTTCACCTAAGGGGCAAAACGCTGCAGGCTTAACATTTCTGGAACCCAGACAGGGTAAAACTACAGTCAGGCATTAAAGACAAGACTTTGACCTCAAAGGGCAAAGGGGGAAAAAAAAAAAAAAAATTAAAAATTGTTGTTTAATTATTTAGCTAACTTAAGATTGCTCTGCGCTAGATGAGGAAGGGGTGGCACACTCTGGAAGCACACTGATCTTGCAGACTAACAGCAATCTATGTGAAAAGAGAAGAGAGGAAAAGCACAGTTTGAAATGTTTGTAGCTAAAAAGCTGGTAAAGGAGTTGGAAAGGATGCCAAGAGGCCCTCAAACCAATGCACTTCACCTGGGTGCTTCTGGCAGAGATGCTTACATGGAAAGGAGGAAGACAAGGAGAAATGTGCTTTCACAACCTGACCCTCAAAATGGGCCCAGGTCCCATTCACACCTCAAACAAGAGCTGTAGCTTTCCCCATCCCCTTCAATCTAACCATCAGTCATTTCTTACTTCGTTTTATCTCAAAAACAGCCTTTGCTGTGCTTTGTTCTTCTCTCCTCTACTGACACAGTCAGCACCTGAAGTGTAACAAATGTGCTTTACATGCTACAGGTTTCTGCATCACCAAGGAACAACTTCACATTGAACTGAATTTGGTACCTTCCCAGCGTCTGCAACAGGCAGAAAGAGGCCATGCAGAGCCTTCCAGTGTCACAAGGTTTAATTAAATCTCGTTCTCTCTCATGACACAGAAGGAATAAGCCATCTGATATGCCTGAATAAATTATCTTCAGCAGTAATTAGCAGACCAGTGGCTTTCATTTTACTGCTGCAGTTGAGAAATCTTAACATCTAAGAGTGATTACAGAGTCCAAGAGAGGACTTGATGGTTGTCAGGCAAGAAGCAGGAGTGTTCCAAGAGATGTTATTTGGGAACATTCAGAAAGGCAACATGAACCAGGAGAGAGGAGCAGGATCCTGCATGCAGGTTTAGTGTTCTAACAGCTGGTCAGGGAGAGGACACAGCAGGAGACAAGCCAGCAGCTCTCCTCTCTGCCAAGGCACAAAGCACCCATCTCACAGCACCCAGCATGCTGCTGAGGAAAGGCTGGAGACTGCCTCCAAAAACCAGACACTGAACTGAAGGCTGATACCAGGATTGATGAACCTGCACCCAATCAATGCATCACTTCTGTGGGTTTCTGCCCATCCCACCACTCAACAGCTGCTTTTTTCCTTTACAGACAGCCCTCAGAAAAGAGCATTTGATAGTCAGGGTTCTTTGCTGCCACAGCTGGCAAGCTGAGAACAGAGTAACATGTGATGCCTTCATCACTTGTCAGGGAAGTACAAAACTACTCTATTTGAAGTTGTGCTCCTCTCAGAACAATGGGAATTTCAGCAACTGTGTGAAGCAGGAGTAACAGCAGGAACACCACTGCTAGTGAGCAACAGGAGTGGTACCACTACAACAAACCCAGATTCTCCCTTGGCTTTGTACAAGGCAGTAAAAAGCCAGAAGATGATACACACCCAGTGCTCAAATGGAACAACCAACCTCAATGATACAACCAAGGAGTAACTTGAAGGTAGAGAGATTTTGAAGGTCTGCACGTTTTTACTCAGTCACTCAGCATTATCAGAAGGAAACAGTGATTTCACTGAAAGGAACCTGCCCTAAATGCATACTTTCAACCAGGTAACAGCACTAAATATTCAGACACTACAACAGTTACAAGATAATTAGGAAGTTTGGTTGAGTCAGCCAAAACCAAAGGGCACAGACTGGTAACACACAGACACAAGGTCCCAAAGTCCATTTTATCAGACAGGAAGGGGCACATTATCTTCACTAGGGATCATCAGATTCAGTACAACTTATGTGTGATGGTTTGAAACTGCCTTGGTCCCCTTGGGGGGAAGCAAAAGGAGATCGGTTGTGCTTTTTCTGTTGATTGTATATATTTGTGAATGTTGTGAATTTTGTATATTTGTACATATTCATTGCATTTCATTGCAGATTTTAGACTCTGCTTGTAAATACAGCCTTCATTTGCTTCCAGACTGGGCTAACCTGGTTATTGTCAGTGGGGGGGGGAATTTCAGCTCACACCAACACATGATGTATCAGTACTGAAGTAAATGTTCCCTGTTGGAGTTTTAAGGCTGCTGGCAATTAATATTTTACAAACTGCATCCCAGGACATTCTCCACAGCACTTCCTGTAACACACAAGAGGTCTGACACCAGCAGGAACTACCTAAAAATCAAGTGGAGCCTGTTAAGCTTTCTAGGTGTTTACATTAGGTCTGGGAAGTGAAAGGAGCACATTAATTACAGGTGAAGGATTTGGCCCCTAGCTGCCAATGAACGTATTTAAAGGAAGATGGCAGTGACACTTTCAGCTATGCACAGGCCTTGCAGTGCTTCCCCTTCCTCAAGGGCCAAAGCTTTATTTCACAAATCACTCTGGGAAACTACAGCACAGGAAGTTCCACCTCAACATGAGGAAGAACTTCTTTATTGTAAGGCTCAGGGAGGATTGGAACAGGCTCCCCAGAGAGGTTGTGGAGTCTCCTTGTCTGGAGACGTTCAAGATCCCTCTGGATGTGTTCCTGTGCCACCTGCACTAGATTCTATGGTGCTGCTCTGGCACAGGGCTTGGACTCAATGATCTTCAGAGGTCCCTTCCAACCCCTAATATCTTGTGATCCTGAAGACAGAACTAATGCTCCCACCATGCTCTAAGAAATAAAACGGTCTGTGAAGCAGCAAAGCCTTTCTCTTTTCACATTAGGAACATCAGCACATCACATAAATGCAGACTGTACACAAAATCACCCAGACATTGCCCATAAAGACTGGTGGATAGAGCAGCAAGCATTTGAGACAGAACAAAAAGGGCTTGTACAAGATGGAGGAGTGTGATCCATGCTTAAGGATTATTTCCACTGCAATGAAATCACAGTGTAACTCCCCCTCCACCCCAGAAAATTAATTTAAGTGGTGGAAAATCAATTCATATGAAGGATTTCATTAGGAAATTCCAGGGTTTAGAAGGTTTTTTTTTTAAAAGGAGAGAAGAAGAAATAAAATCAGTGGAGTTGCACATGCAGCCACGAGCACCTGTTCAGCTGCACAAGCTGCTCTCAGACACTGCAGCTGCACACGTGGTACCCACAAAAGGAGAATGAAGCACTGCTGTGACTGACATACAAGAACGTTAGCAGCCAGCAAGGTAGTACACAGCAGCTGCTGGTACAAATAATAACTGAGCAAGAGGAGTTCTTCAAGCCTAAACCAGACTTATTGAACAAACCTCTGTCCAGCCATTTCATTAAGTACAGAGCTGACCTCCTGCAGCCCCATCTCCTTACTGCCCAGCATGTGGTGACAATGGCTCCTTGCTCACCTGAATTATTCAGTGCTCAAACCCTGCTTCCCTTCTGCAGTTCTCTGACACCCAGTATCAATTACACAAGGAGTTGATGCCACTGATCCTGGCCCAGACCCTTGTACAGATCACCCCTTAGTTAACTAAGGGGGGCCAAAAAAGGAGCAGAACTTTGGCATTTCACTCAGCTCTGCATTGCTTTTGTGCCTAAAAAAGGCCAGACTCAGCCTGCATGAGCCCTCACCACTTTGCATGCAGGCAGCATTCATTAGGGAGATAGAATCAAAGGAAATTCCCATTTTAAACATGTAAGATGACTTCAGCTTTCAAAATACAAGAGATGGTAGGTTACAGTTTCCCTTACTTCCATCTGACAATTTCCCTGCCAAGTGACACACTAAAACAACAAAGTAATCTGGAATCTTACATTTCACACTTCAGCTATCACCAACGATCTGGAATTTAACCTGCAGTTTGGATGCCCTTATCTCAAGATGGTTAATTGCAGAAACAGCAGAGATCATCTTCTTTTTAATCACCTCTGAACTTGGGAAACAACTACCCAACCAAAATAAAACCAGGAGAGCACTCACCCCACACATTACTCACATAACCACATTTTCAGTACCTCAGTCTCCTACTCTCTGGTGTTGCCACACATCACAAAGTGCTCCCTGGCTGCTTCACAAGGAACCATCAGGTTATTAAAAGTGAAAACTGGGGGGACACATACAGCTTTGCTGCTGACCCACTAAGTGACCAAGGAAAAGTTCTGCCCACCAGCACAAAGCACTACAATAGCAGGAAGCAGCAACAGATCTAAGAGTGCAGTTCACTTCACTAGACAGAACCTTCAAGAACAAGGCAAATTCTTGTCTGCAAAAAGTTGTGGCAAAAAGTTTGAGGAAAAAACATTTTGAAAGCATTTAAGGCCACCAGGGAAAAAGCACATTAGGTGCAAAATTCATAATCTCACTTAGCCACTTACTTCTTTAAGCTTAGTTTCTGGGCATTCAGATTGCAAAGTGAGCGTTGCTCCTTCAATATTTCTTGGCATAGGAGTTGAACCAGGATTTATTGTTAGATGAATCTGATCTGGAGAAATAATATGTTGCACATAACCCTGGGACATTCCTTCATGATCTGCTATTAAATGAAATCCTTCTTCATGACCCTCTGGCAAAAAAGGCAAGTGATCACCACATTGTCCTTCATCCTCATCGTCTTCCAATACACTGTGGTCCTGTTCTATTAGAACAGTTGTCCTGTCATAGACTGTCCCAGACGACGACGAAACCAGCCCGTTTTTATCAGCAAACCTCATCATATTATCATCTTGGGTTAAATCGTCTTCCTCCACTTCATAGTAGATAACGTTGCCTTCAGGGCTGTTCTCCCCCATGGCTCACCGCTTCTCAGTGCGATACCGTGCACCTTAACGACTCATCTGCAACAGAAGGACGGGCGGCTGGGGTCAGGCGGCTCTGCCCCGCCGGGCCGCCCCGAGCCGCGCTCCGCCCTCAGACGCAGAGCCTCGCGGCCGAGGCAAGTGCCCCGCAGCGGCAGCCACCCTACCAGGCCCAGGGCGGACGGCAATAAAGGTGCCGGGCCGTACGCCGCGGCCCGTCACCCCGCGGGCCGGGGCAGGCGTCCCTTCCCCGAGCGCGGCGCTAACCCCGCCCAGCCCCGTGCCGCCCCGCGGGGAAGCCGCCCGCAGGGCCTGCTGGGGCCACACCGCCCCCAGCCCGGGCGCCAATACGCGGCCTCGCGGCGCTCACCGAGCTCCCGGCAGCGGCGGCACCTCCTTCCCCGCCCCAGCGGCACCATGATTTCCAGCGCACTCACTTCCGCTTCCGGCCGCGCATGGCCCGACGGGAGCGCCGCGCCCACCGCGGGGCCTGACAGGAAGGGCGGGCCCGGAGCTGCTGCTGCTACCGGGGATCCCCCAAGCCCCGCCCGCCCCGGGAGCCCGCACCTGTGGTGCTGACGCAAAGTGCGGACACCCTCTAGCGCGGAAGGGAGCGGGACCAGCGCCAGGAAGCGGTGGTGGTGGTGCCGGGGCAAAGGCTGTGAAGGCTGCGGCCCAGTCTGACAGCCGCGAAGCTCCCACAGGCGCAGTACAGCCAGCGTTAGACACAGCATCGCTGCCCAGTTACACCAGAGACATTCACACAACACAGGTTCGAAGCAGAGCATGCAAGGCTCAGGCGAGTTTCCCATGACTCCATTTTCACCTCAGTGCTCTCTACAATCCCTCCAGGGATCCCCACAAGCTGCCCGTCACCGGCTGTGGCCACCCAGCTATGGGCCACAAACACCTTCACGGCTCAACGCGTATACCCAAAGCCTGGGGCTGCCCTGTTGGAGAGGCCTCATCCCTCATGCCCACCTCTCCTCCCACACCATTCCCATCCTCTGCAGCAGCCCTACATCACACTTGTGTTGTTCCAAAATAACTTCCTTTCCTGCAGGCCAGTCCCTTACCTCCACTAGGTGACCTGTGCAGAGTGCTGCCTGGTCTCAGTTATGCAGGCAGGAAGAGCAATTCCTCTAACACCTCTACATTGCCACCCACACCCTGTGCCAAACTCTGGCAGGACTGCTCCAGGCCTTCCACAGCAACTTCAATCAGTCAACAAACCCAGAGCCCAAATCAACACTGAAAACAGGCAGAAAGGCTGAAAAAATGCACTGGGATCTTTTTTTATTTAAATAACAAGGACTTAAAAATTCTTTTAAGACAAGTTAAATAAAATATAAGTGTTGATATCAGCTTTTTTTATAGTTTTGTCTACATACAGCTTATTTAGAAATCTGATATACTTTACAGCTGAAACAGTGATATCTGACTCAAACTGCTTGAACTGTGCCTTCAAAAGCAATAGATTGTATAAAATACTGTAATATAAAACCCCCCTAACAGTATACTGTACAAAAAAAAAAAAATCTTTACAGTAATTTGATATCTAAAAAATCAGCTACATCTGAAATTCATGGTGAATTGTCTTCTCTCAAGAGGAACTGACGGATGAATTGCTGAGCTTTCCTCTTCTCTCCTATATCAGGTGTAGGGTGTCCAGGAGGAGGTCGAAGTAACAAGCCACCAAATATACTAGCTGCATTGAAAAAAAGCCAGAGACACAGAGTGAGAGCCTGTCAGCAGCAAGAGATCAAAGGCAATTCCACCAACCCCACTCAAAGTCAGAGTGCCTGGCTTCAGAAGGGGGTGAGCGACCATCTCGGAGTCACTGCACCACTGTTCCCAGGCTGCAGCAATGACTCCTCCTCCGTGGATGGTTTGCTCAGTTTTAAATGCCTCAAAACAGCAGAAGCCACATCCACGCTCACTTTGGAGATGTGTTTTGTTACACAAACTGCCAAACTCCTCTGAACAAAATGGTTATTTTGTGCCTTACCAAGAATATTCACATCCAAATGGTTTCTCTCGGAATTTTTCAGCAGTTCTCGTAGAAATGCCATTAGATATTCAAACACATTTTTATGGCATCCTGGCAGGTCAGAGATAATCTGAGGAGGAGAAAAGAAAAAACACTTCTATTGAAGACAAGGCAATGGCTTAGCAGGTTTGCCTACTGCCAGCATCACCCTGTCTGCAAATACCAGCAGCTCCTTATAACCAATTCTACATCGTTCTACTATCAGATGATTAAGATTCTGAGAACAAAAGCCTGTTACTGGTCCAGCACCTCCCCTCCCTCTGGAAGGGCAGCAGGAGTCTCCCAGTGAAGCCTTCCATACCTGGCTGCTCAGCAGGTAGCTGCTGGCACTCTCCAAACAGCTGCTGTAGAAGCTGTAGCAGATGACAGGCTCAGGCAGGCTCTCCAGGAAGAGCAGCAGGGCTTCTGCCACCGAGTGGTTGCTGCCAACTGGTCCAAAGACAGTTAAGGAAGAAGTAAGCAGAGCATTATCTGTTTTGGTTGCATTTCTGCTGAAGCACTGTTTGCTCAGGTCTCCACAATCTCCTGCCACCACTGTTCACAGCTTTGACTGCACATCTAATTTCTGTTGGCAGCTGGACACTTGGGGATCTCATCAACAATCATCGTCAGCATCGCACGGACTCGGCAGAGGCTTCCACACTGATTCCAAGGAGCAGGGAGAACTGCAGACTTTGGTCACCCCAAATTGAGACAGTAATTTAAAGCCATGGTGGAGCACAGAAGACTGCTGTCATCTCTTCAGCTTTGGTCACGAAGGCCTGGAGGACCTCCCTGGACATCACTCTAAAAGGATACAGAGGGTATCGTACATTCCTGTGTCCAAACAGTCTCGGATCTGCTCAAATTCGGATCTGAGGCCTGGCTGCTGAAACAGATCCTCCTGCAAAGAAGGCCATGAGTCAGTCTCAAGGAAAATTAAAAGTTATTTGGGTAAATAGGGCAATGTCATTATAATCTAGCTGGAAAAATACCTCCAAATCGGTCATCAGCACAGATTTCACCATGAGCAGCTCTAGTAAGGCTGCAGCACTGAAGCAGAGAGTGGAGCAGAAGGACAGCTGCTGATTTATGCCACATTCAGGCACGGTCACCACCATGAAACAATGCAACCAGGGGCACCAGGATCACTGGTCACAGATGTCCTTTATCTCTCTTACCATTGACCACAAGTTAGCAATGATCATCAATGCCAGGGTCTTCAAAACTAAACCTGACACAGGCAGATGATGTTGTGTGTGCAGTACAAACAGTGCCCACCTGCTGGGAAGCATTGCGGTACAAGTGATCCACCATCATCCACAGCTCCTTTGGGATGTCCATAGGCTTCTCAGCTTCAGCAGCACCTTCACTCATTTCTAGTGGCATCAGGGTCTGAGATAGGGAGGTGTGGGGAGGAGGGGAAATAAACAATAGCCAAGTTCTTATTCAGCTCTGCAAAAATGCCTCACAGAGGTTATACCTGAGAATGAAAAGTTGTTAAGAAACTGCTCCCCTCCCCAGTCCTCATACAGACTTGTCCCACAGGCACATTGATACCCAAAGTCCAGATAGAAGAACCAAGCTGCTCTCACAAACACCCAGCTCTGTGGAAACATTACATTGTTCCTCACAGACAAACATCTCTCTCCATTCAGTGCAGAGAAAGCCAAAGGCTACAGGAAGAAGGTCCACATGTAGAAGCTGCACATCTTTTTCCAATGTGCAGGCAGAGCAACTGGGATCTTACTGTCAGTGCTCTCATATGGAATGGGTTGGTTCATCCATGTGAAGAACTGAAGCAAGGTTTGAAGATGGAGACCTGGAGAGCACAAGCTACATCAGCATTCTCAGCCTATGGACCAGGGAAGTGGAAGGTGGTTCTTTTATCAATAAATAGTGGCTCTTTTATCAGTAAACAGGACTTAACATCCAGTTTTAATGGATCTGGTGGGTTTGGGAGGGAATCTTGCCTTTAACTCACAAGTTTCCGAATGGATTCAGCTGACATGTCCTGGATCGGTTCCCTCATGTAACAGAGCGTGTGAATGGGAGACCCAAAGCAACTTGGCAAGTAGTTGCCTGTTACAGACAGAAAATAATCCTTCCCCCCATTAAGATGCAGGACCAAGATATCTTCCAGTTTTTCTTCTCCAGAGTTTAAGTGTGTAGCTGTTGATTTATTAACAAACACCTCCAACTCAATTGTGATCTCAGCATCTGCCAGAGGGCGACAGGAAAAAACCCATACTCAGTTAAAAAAGGTATTAAAGCACTAAGCCTGCCAATAGAGACAGCAGTGTCAAAACAGCAGAGAGCTGAGCCAGATGGTGACACTATTAGCTCATTAAGGAGGAGGAGCTGAGCTCACCTGCCATCAGAAAGCCCTTACTGGGATTAGCAATCAGCCACTCCTTGCAGTAGGTTTCCTCATTTAGTTTGCTGATGAATTCGAACTGGCAGGGCACTGGTCCATTGCGGATTGTAAACTTCTCCACCTGCAGCTGCATGTATTTAACATCCTCAAAATGGAACTAGAAAAAAAAACAGTCAACAATCATCAGCCAGTTCCACCTTGCCCAGCGCCAACAGCAATTCCTCTCCTGTGGTTTAATCATTAAGCAGCAAGATACCCAGATTAACCCTCTTGCTCCTGCACCCCATCTCTACCAGGCCTCTGCAGGATTACATCTGCTTACTCTGGAGGCTAAAGTCGTTTGCATCAATGAGACCTTTAAAACCAACACTGCCCTCAACCTCAACAAAATGCAAAAAATAAGATAGCTGCAGCCTCAAAGGTCTCATTTGCCTATCTTTTTCAGTCCTCAACACACAAAGCAAATCCTGGCTTTCTGACCTTCTCCAAATCCTTCATATTTTACATTTTATGGTTCAAACAACAGGTCAGAGCAAGGGCCACAAACTACCCTGTTACTGCCTCTCCCCACCTCAGGGAGTAACACACCCTGCACTTCAGCCAGGTACTGTGGATGGCATTTGCCTGCACCTGCATCTGACCAGAAACAAGCATTTCTAAGGCTTGTAAATACAGCGTCTGCAAGGCAAAATATTCTGCTTGTTTGGGGTCTAGATCTGGGGTCTAGAATCCACCTAATGTCCTTCTACAGGACACGCTTCTGGACACACTTCTGGGGTGAGAGGCTGCTCAGCTCTCCAGTGAGTCACAGCAGTGACCATGACCTACCTCTCCCTGGGACAGGGTCACGGAGGGGATGTTGGCATTCTCCAGCTTATCCAGGGAGCGAACTATTTCTTCAAAGGCTTTTCTATGGAGCTCCTTGTTCACCACCTTCACCTGAAAAGGACACACACATCACCCACCAGCATCGCTGTGCCTCTGTAGGAGTGCTGGGACACAGCTGGGAACACAGCATGAAGTGCTTGGACTCCAGCAGCACACTAGTGCATTCAACACCTGTAATGAACAGAGCCAGAGCTCCCCAGGATCCAAGGGGGAGGCACCCCACCAAAACTAGCAAGAGAGTTGCCCTGTCAGGACCAGATCAGCTTCCTTTTAAAAAACGAAAGGCCTGTGTTGTGTTGTCAGTGATGGAGCATTCCTGCACTGCAAGTTTCTGTCCGAATTATTTGGAAAATAAGAAAGGCCAAAGGACACTTCTGGAAAAACACCTTCAGATATTCTGTTCTGCTTGACTGAAGTATCTCTGAGCACAGCCCTGCCTTACAGTGAACAATCCTATCTGGGTTTCTTATCTAGCCCACCTTCTAGGCCATTGCTCTCTGGAGATGCCATAAAAGCAGGAGATGGAAATCATCAGGATAACCTCCCTCTTCATTCCCCTCTCCCCAGGCAGAGGCCAGGTCAGCAGAGTGCTTTCCTCACCCCGATGTCGAACAGGGAGCTGACAGGTTTGTGGTCGCTGATCTTCAGAGCCATGTGGCTGCGGTAGCTGCGCTGGGCGATGTTCTGCCCCTTCCAGAGGATCCGATCACACCACGCTGGAACACGGCACTTCTCACTAGGACAGAGGCAAACACTGCAGCTTCCAAGTACAGCTCAAGGGCAACAACGTTGCAGGGCAGGATCCTGCTCTCCCAGAGACTCTTTTCCTGACACAGCCCAGAGCCGGTTCTGTGCCCAGCTTCATTTGAGTGGTTATAAAGGGTTTTATTGTCTGCTGTTGGGGATCTCTGTATCACATTTCACTCTATTTTTTTTTCCAAAGACACAATTATTTGCTGTTCTTTCAATACACTTAACACACAAAGCAACATTCAGAGACACCTTTAAATAAGAACCATGAAAAGTAAGCCTTTGGAGAACACACTCAGCTACCGACAGCACAAATGCACCATTTTGAACCCCAGCTGGCCTGGGGTAGAGCAGGTAGAGAAAGTACCAGCAAATAAAAAGTAGGTAGAGCAGGTACCAGCAAATAAGAAGTAGGTAGAGCAGGTACCAGCAAATAAAAGATGCTCAAAATTTTGCTTGGGAAAACGAAATGAACCAAACCAGAAGAATTAAGCTAACTAAGGTGACTTCTTGATTTTGTGCACCTCTAACAAAAAGGGAACCCAAAGGATCCTGGGGAAAAGATCAGGAATAGCTAAGAAATAGCAGTGGAAATAAAGCAACACAAATAGATGTGAACTGGAGAGGGATTTTAGAGCCAAGGGAGTGGAACAGCAATACTCTCAGAACTGTTTCTTTTCAGCTGTTTTCACTCCCTTCACTGCTAACATTAGCCATTGGTAGCATCACAGACCAGGTGACCACTGTACCTTGTGTCCCACTCATCACAGCCAGCATCGTATTTGTATGTTGGCTGGAAAGAAATCTCTCCCTCTGTAAAGCCTTCAAAGACTGCATGTGCATTCATTTGCCTCTTCAGCTGCAAGAGAAAATAAAAGACAAAAAAATTACACTGTAAATAAGCTCAAGCACAATTCCCATCTGAGTTCAAAAGGAGATGTTTGGCACCAAGAAGTCCAAGGATTATTGGGTTGTTTCTAGCCAGCGCTCACAGCAGCCCCTGAGGGTAGAGATGTCAGTACCTGGTCGTACTGGCACAGCTCTGGGAATGCTTTCTCATCCACAAGCTGCTTCACTTTTGCCACATTCAGCTCCTCCAGCCGATAGTTGAGGTCACCCAACCATAAGATCACACTGGAAAGAGAACATATAACAGAGGTCTGCACAGGGGTCTAAAAGATGTCAGAACACAAGCATAGCTCCAAAGCAGTGCCTTCAACCACCTAATGCAAGCATGAGTTCTTCTAATCTCTGAGAACAAGTAAGAGTGAACACCTGAAAGAGAAGCTACATCTTCCACCTCTGCTGCTTTGTCACTACCTCTTCATAACCTATGTTTTTAATATTCCATACCAACTGAATCCCACAGCCCACTGGGAAAATGACTGCCCCATTCCCACCTCACGTTGGAAAATGAAACGAGGCCTGGAAGGGCATAAGGTGGCAGCTGACTTGTCAGAACTGTACAGCTGCCCATTCTCAAAGCCAGGGTTAGGGAAAAGCATTTCTGGCCCTTCCAGGCTGACAGTGGATCACTGGGTAGCCCTTCTCACACCCCTGCTGACTACCCCACTCCCCAGAACACCCACAAGGCTCTGCCTTGCCACAGGCAGCCACTCAGGCAGGCAGAGGGAAGCATACTCATGTTTGCCAATAGTGAGAGGAGGCAAATCTGGATCTGCCTGGCAGAACTGCATCCGGGAGCAGATGTCTTTGAAGTCCTGGTTCCTCCGCTCAAACTCCTCCGTGTGAGCTGCCAGGTGAGAATTCACAACACACACACTGGTGTTGTGGAATCTAAACCTTATGGCAACACCACCTTTGTTACCCTGAAAGATAAAGACAAAGATGGTGGTCAGAAGCTTCTACACAAGAGATAAATCCACAAATCAGCTACCAGCAGTGGACAAGCCAGCAGACACTGAGGCAGAGTATTTAATTCCAAGGGAAGGAAAAGGCTGAAAACACCAAGTAGTGGCAACTACTTAATAAATTCAAATCACTATCTCATGTGAGGGTTGCACACAGCAAGCAAGCACATGGAATTTGGTTTGTAATTAGGAAATTAGTACCTGTAAGACAAGAGGAAATTAGTAGCAGTAAGGCAGGTGATAAATTACTCCAGCAAATCCTGAAACCGATTTAGGAACAAACTAGATCCTTCAACACAAACCATAAAAAAAGCTGTAAGTGGAGGAGGAGGAAGCACGAAGCTCAGCTGAGCAGAATAGCCTTGACAAGTCAGAGCTGCAGTGTTCACAGAATGCACAGATTACATTCCAGTCATGTGGAATACCAGGAGGCCAGGAAGTTCTCCTCAGGAACACTAATCTGGACAGACATGGTTCTTCTCCTCATGTTTCCTTGCATTACTTGCTTTGAGCAAACTCAGCCAGCATCAAAATCACGTGAGAGCAAGGCCCCACACAGCCCAGCACACATAATTGGAAAGAAAAGCCTTCAGAGATTTTCCCTGGAGCCTTGGTGAGCACACAGCAATTCCCTGAGCTGTGAGGACTCTGTGCTTCTGAAGGCAGCTGCATCCCTCAGCTGGAGGAATAACCACTGCACCTAAAGAGAAGGACTGCCTAGGGCTCTTCTAAATCTCAGCCCTCCTCATGCATAGTTGCCATTCTCACCATCCTCCCCATGATTCCAGTTCCCACTGTCTCAACTTCCACCTCAGAGATGTTCAAAGCCAGGTCTGCTTTCACATACAACAGAAGCATGATCCCCACGAGCCGCACGAGTTTCACCTGAAAAACAAAGCCTGTTCCATTAGATACAAGGATGGGAGAGGGGTGATGAGAGAAGGTACACTGCCCCCAGTCCAGAAGGTGGGCCACCAAAATACAGATGAAGAAAAAGAGAGTTCCAGGCTCATCCAATAGAGCAACTGGGCTCCCGCTACAGCACTCCAGCAGCATAGCACAGGAAGGAGACAGGGAAGAACACCTCAGAAAATGAAGCTGAAGCCCAAAACAAAGCTTACAGGCACAGATACAGCCCATGGAGTTTCCCTTCAACAACAGGGACAACAGGCAGACCTAAGGAGTGGGAGCCAAAGCACATGCAGTATTTCTACCAGGACTACTTCCCAATTCATTCCACCATTCATGGAAGAAACTCCTCCTTAAGACAGCAGGAGCTTCCTCTGTGCATGGCTGCCTAGCTCTCCTGTCCTGCTCCTGCACAGCAACACTATCTACTACATCTTCAGAGCACTCCTGACTGAGCAAAAGCCTGCAGATCATGAGCCTCTGGAAGACACAGCGACTGAAGACAGCAAAAAGCAAAGGGAAAAGAGGCCCAGGTGGAAAATGATTCCACACTCAAACTTCCCCAAAAGCCACATTTACCTTTGCATATTTGGCATCTGGGTGCAGACTATCAGTTACAGCTTTAAACCACTCCTCTTCCTTCGGTGTGTCATTGAAAAAGAAGGCTTCTTTACTCAGGTCAAGCTCCTGGAAACTGTGTTAGAGGAAGGAACCCATGGGTGCAAGCATTTGTTTATAACTCTCCAGCCCTTTCCTCTGGGAAAGAACTAAATCAATTTCTACTCACTAAATTTACAACCAAAACCTCAAATTCAGTTATGCTGATTTTAGAGCCATGTTAAATGTGAATTACTATTAGTGTTAACTGAATGGCATTAAAGATTCTGTAACACTACAGTGCCAGAGAGTGCAAACACTACCAGAGCAACAGCTTCAGACTGCAGAAACACTCCAGGAGCTGTGCAGTGGAGGGAGGCAATGGGCAATGCAAACATTCCTCAGCTGTGGCATTCTGGCCAAACACCCTCATGCTACAGATTCACCAGCAAGCAACCCTCAATCAAGGCTTGGAAGGACAGACCAGAGAGAGACACTCACCCTACACAGTAGACATCTGGAGGCTCAGCATCACAGCTCAGCCAAGGCTGGAGGCTCTCTCTGGGTGACTGACCATTCACGTTGTATGTCCCAACAAAAAATCTGCAAAGAAAGTAACTAAATGCCAGAGCTGAAAACTGTAGAGGTGATGGAAATGTCACCATTACTAACCCATGTACTTACCACTACATGTAACTATTGAGGAGTGACATGCTTCCAGGAGGGAATTAGGAAAAATGTGACAAAGTTTAACTCCCTAAAATTATTTCATTACAGCAGCATCTTACAGAAGGATACAGAGTTTTACACAGAGTGTATATATTAAAAATAAAAAGCAGACTAGAGCTGTACAGTGGCAGTTTGAAATGAAAACTTCAGAGTGACATAAAAGGATTTTGACCCCGGTAAAGTCTTGATCCTAAATATGTATTTCACTCAAGTTCTTATGAGTTCATTGGAACAACTCCATGGCTTAACAAAAAGGGCAGTGAGAGCAGGTCAGAGGTGCACAGAACTGATGCATTTCCAGATATAGATAAGCACAGGAGAAAGTCTTTTCAAAAGGGACATTTTCTCAGTAAGAACCACGGGACCAAGTCTTGGCAGAGACACAAATGCCTAAGTGAGGAAAGCAAGATGTTCTGCAAGGTATGGGCCATACTCTCCTGCAGTATCTCCTGCTTGCAGGGGTTATCAGGTGAAATAACACACATGAGGTATTTTAACTTATTCTGCACAAAACCAAGGTCTTCTCAGGGGTGACCATTACCTGAAGCTCTGGATGTGTGTGTAGGAGTCTTCCATTTGTACAAGCTGAGATTTAACAATGGTATCTCTGAGTCCAAACTTTGGCTCTGATAAAATGGAAGCCTTGTTCGAAACCATGACGCTGGAGGACTGCACTGCTTCAGCTGTCACTTCAGGTTTGTTTGGCCTGCAAAAGAAAGCAAAACTGTCTGATGAAACCCAGGACATACACACCCCAACCAGCTTATTTCTGCCATCAAGGACTTGATTTGCATTCATCTGTTTCACTAAAGATAAATAAGCAATGTTTGGGACAAGCATCAAAACCAAAATGAGTATTTCTTGGAAGGGTTCAGCTCTCTACATAAAGTAGTTTAATAAACTGAGATCACAAAGGGTTTTCACTAACCCAGTGCAGCCCCTTGATTCAGAGCAGGCCTCACTCACACCTGGATGCTGGCACAAACCCCTTTACACATTTCCTGCTCGCTGGGGCAAGGAAATGCAAATCTAATCTTCCATCGCCTGTGCTCAGCCCTTCTGACCTCAGCAGAAGAATGAAAAAATGTGTGTGTTTAAAAAGCCTTCTGGTGGAAAATCCCAGCTCTGCTGAGAAAGGAGGCAACACAGCATGGGTGGAGGTAGAGGTGCTTTGAGGATCTTGTGGCTTTGCAAACTCCTTTTGCAACACTAACAGTGCCCCAGCTTGGGAGTTCCCACAGTAAGAGGATGGTATAAATTTAAGGTCAACAACCTGCACATGAGTGCCAAGGACAGCACACAGACAGACTTTGAAGGATATGCAGCAGGGTCCCCAAAGTCCTGGGAACTGGAAAAATCAAACTCTTAACATTTTAGGAGTGTATCTATGAGACATCATGGCCCTAAGCCAAAGATCTCTGAATTCAAAATAAACAACACTGGTGGGTCCTTCCCTACTAACAGCAAAAATATGCCCAAATAGGGGACTAGCAGGACCAGTTCCAAGAGACTGCACTGAAATTCCCACTGAAGTTCTGACAGCCTGCTCATGCTGAACTTTGTTCTCTTCTAACTAGAATCTGCAGATTCTTGGCTCAAGTTGCCAGCTTCTGCTCTAGGTCCCACCACCTCTGGGGACTGCAGCCAACACTGTCACCAGCACACGGAAGGAGACAACGCAGGCGCCAGGTCGCTTGAGCACTGGCGTGTGTAGAGACCTCACAAGCTGCCACCAGAGACACCAACTTCCCCCCCTTGGTTCCCAGCTGAAGACCAGGAAACCCAGACAGAAAGCTCTCTGCACTTTTTCTTCCTCTAGAAATCAAAGCATCAATCATTTGCCCACCAAAGTTCATTCCATCCATACACAGTCACCCACAAGAACCCAGAACTTTGGTGCTGTGCATATTTACTGTCACTACACAGATTTTGTGTTGAGGGGAGGCACAGCCAAGCCAGCAGAGGAAGATTACCACCACATTTGCTCCTCACTAGACCTTCCACAAAGAGCTGACATGCAGGACTCAGCTGCTCTACCAAACCTACAGGAGAAGCACCAGATACACCATACCTGGGAGCACTTTTACTGGTGCTGTTGTGGCTCTGGTTCTCACTAACCACAAGCTTTTTTCCATTCAGCTTCACACCTTCAGAGCCAAGCACATCTGGAAAAATAAAAACAACAGAAGTTTCACATTAAACACGATGTGTTCTTTCATTTACCAACACTCTAGGCAAGTGCTGGCAAAGATGTGTGAGCAGAACATCCTTTGAATTTGTGTAGAGAAACCAAGTGCACCACAGTCTCTCCCTGTTACCTGACAGATTTAGCTTATTTTGACAGAACTGTTTTGTGATGATGCAGCTTCCCCTTCAGAGAATGAAAGGACACTAATGTGCTGTGTGACTGTGGAGAGTGGCACGATAGCTGTGTGCTGCCTGCCCATGTGCTGGGAGCAGGTTGCTGTTGGCTCTCCCTTACAGCTGAGCCAAACCAAGACTTGGCAGCACAACACCTAGGACTTTACTCCAAGAATGCAAAAAATATGTGTTAGTAACAGGGTTTGCCTTTCTGAAGCAAGACAGGAGGTCTGAAGGAGGCAAGAGAAAGGGAAACAAAATAACAATATATTAAAAAAAAAACCACACAAAATAAACAAACAAACCCCACAAACACCAAAACCCCACCACACCATTTCAAGGGTTTCTACCTCTCTGCAAACAGGCAGCAAAGCACAAGTGTTTCCCTACTCGAGGCAGTGCAGCACAGAGTGACCACAAGAACCTCCTGTCCCCAGCAGGAGTGAGTGCCTCAGTGCAAGCTGCACATCCCTAAACAACAGGGCTGCTCCCATGCAAACACAACTAAACTAAACTAAATACTCCATGCTCATGCTAGGCTAGCACAATCTGGTCATTCTTTCAGGTCTGCTCCTACAAGTGGCAAAGTAACAGTTAAAATGGAAGATTCTGCATAGGGGTCTCCACATTTAAGATGCACAAAGAGCAATCTCAAGATAGAGGTTGTTTTTAAGGTTCTAGTCACTCACAAGAATTCAAATGTCACTGCTGTCACAGGACATTCTCCAGGATGAGAGCACAAACCAGACACAGAACATGAAGTACTTGACCTAAGCAGAATATAAACAAGCTGGTAAGAAGTGGCCATATTCTTAGCTTGGAAAACCTCTTCTGCCCAAGAACCCTCTGAGGATAAAGACTGTGTAAGAGGATTTATCAGAAGCTGAAGAGCACCTGACCCAGACCTCATTACAGATCACACCACTGGAGTCACACAGGGCTCACCAGGAGCTGTACACACTCTGAGATGCACTGCCACACGTGGCCCAAATAAGCTGGGACAGAGCAGGGCCTTAAGTATTTAACCAATGCTGCCTCAGCCTCAGCAAGTTCTCCTGATCTTGATAGTGCCAAGAACAAGCTTGGACTTTCACTTGCAGCAGGGAGCAGCAGCTCAGGCTGTATCACCCACACAGGATGACACTACTTGACAGCATGCACGAGGTGTCAGTGGCTGCTCCCTGCTGCTGACACAGCTGCTACAACATCCAAAGATCATGGTCACACCCCACGCCTTTCTAACCTCCTTAGCAGAGATCAGGCTTAGATAGGATTCTCCCAAAAAAAGAGATTTGTCCTGGAAAAGGGCTGTTTCCTTTAGATAAATGTGCACCTCTACACATCACTGCAGCCAGAGGGACCTACACAGCAGCAACCTGAAGTGGAATGTTTTAGCAAGATAATGATCTTGTTCAAAACTGAACTGGGCACAGAAATGCTGAGCTGTGTGCAGAGATTACAGAGCAGAGGAAGGCATCTGGCCTCAATCAGGCCGGATTTGCATTAAAGAGATTTAAGCAGTAATAAAGAGGTTCTTGTTAAAATGTGCAGTGACATTATAGTGCTGCTCTACTGCAGGAAAACATCCTATCATCTGGATAAAGCAGGATTCATGCTCAGAAGGAAGAATTAAATTGGCCCTGCCATTGGTGGTAAGAGCCTTAACTTAACCACTGTGAGCAGCATCTGTGTGGGGCTGCCCTGCTCTGGGCTGGAGGGAGCAGATTTGCTCTGCTCTGGGTTCCAGTAAGGCAGCACTGCATATGTGGCTGTGGCTGTACACCCAGGCACACAGAGCAGGTTTTATGGAGGGGTTCCACTGAAATTGTGAAGCTAAACCATATAGGGTAAAGAACACCTAAAGCCTTTAGACTCCTTTACAGATGTTCTCATTCATCAGCCAACCTTAATTCACAAAAGGTGTCATGAACCAATATCGCTCTAAGAGCAAGTGGCAGCAGTTACACAGCAATGAAAGATGCTTTGATTTGCCTGTGGAATTTGCTCTCTCAGTGCACGTGTTCATTGAACTAGTTACAGCTACTCCTGGAAGAGAGCAGGCAAACCCTCATTCTAGATCAATTTCTGCTCCAAAAGACCCCAAGTGATGACAGAAAGCATGTTCTTCTGTTAGTACGAGGGGAAAAAAAAGAGAGAAATCCCTAGAGTCCTCTGACTCAAGAAAAACACAATGAAACCTTGAAAAGCAACTCTGTCAAAGCTCAGAAGTGTGGTTTGATAAGAGAACTACTCCCCAAGGAGCTCTGCTGTACTCTAGATGCAACACAAATACCACAGAGCAGCCAGGCTGTGCTTCCTTCAGTCCTTCCTCCTAGGCACGGAGAGATAACCAAGTCTCTCCCATCCAGATCCAAGCTACAGGTTAAAACACCACATCCAAGAGGACATTCCCGCACCCAGACTTGGCTCAGGCGACACGATTCCCCGAGTTACAGGGCCCATCCCTTCCCTATTTTTGCTGAAGTGCACAGACCGAAGAAATGCACGCAGGTGCCCAGCCCAAATCAAACTGGGAAATGCACGACTGATATTTTGCATCCCACGTCGCCTCCCGGGAATGCCCCAGCTCCCCGCATCTCCTCACGCATGCTCCGCAAAGGGACAAACGGCAAAAGAAGCCGAGACCCGAGGGGGCAGCCAGTGAGCACCGACCTGCGGCGTGCAGAGCCTGACCGACACTCGGGGACCGGGGACTGGTACGGCCGGGGCGAGTGGTGCGCAAGGACCAGCGGCGCCGCACCAAAAAAGTGCCGGGAACCCCGGCGATCGGCGGCCGGGGCGATCCGGACCGGTTTGCGCTGCTTGCGGAGAGCTCTGACCGCGGAATGCCCTGACAGCCTCCCCCCGTCCCAAGCCGCGGGCGATTCCCGTGCAGGACGACCCGGCCGAGCCCCGGACAGACGCCGGACACCGCGGCTCCCAGTCCCAGCCTGCGGCGGGAGCCTGCCTAGCCGCGCTCTCACCTCGGCGGGACCGCCCGCCCTTGGACATTGCCGCCGTTTGTCCCGGCACGCGAACCGCCCCCGGGAACCGCCCCTGGAGCCACCCCCGGGAACCGCCCCGTCCCCGCCCCGGCGGCAGCTCGCGGGAGCCGGTCCCGGTGCTCCGAGCTCCGTGGGTTGATGGCTCTGGATGACCGCCGCGGGGGCGAGAGGACACGAAGCGAGGCGCCGCTCACGGGCCCTGCTCGGTCTGTCGCTGCACCGACCCAATGCACTAGGCGCCTGTCGCCTGTGGCTCCTGCTCAGCCCAGCACCTCGTCACAGCGACCGCCACGGCCCTGCCAGGCTCCCGCCGGCACCGCGCATCTGCGGAGCACCACCGCGGGACCACCCTCACCCCCGCCCGAAGCCGCGTCCAGCACAAGGCAGCTCCTACCTAAGCTGCAGCTGGCCACCTCCTGAAGGAATGCACGGGTGTGGGAGCCGAAGGGCAGCTGCACCGTGAGCCGCTCATCTCCTGAACGGATCTGGACAGTGACGTCAGAGCCTAAGGACACCGGGAGAAGAGCTGCTGTGGGTGGTGCCTTGGGAACCCAGCACCTGCTGCACTCCATGCAGCGGTGCATGCACACAGCTTCAGCAACAGGCCCCCCTGTGCCTCCTTACCCTGATCCTTCCCCACGCTTCACATCAGTTTGCCATGCAGAAATACAAAAATCAGCGTTTGTAGTAATTTAGATTCTGCTCACTCAGTAATTAATCTTCCATTAGCAGTTTTAACAGTATTTGGGAAAGCCCTTCACTGGGGTGACAATCCTCATTAGCATGAGCTGAGTTGTGACACACAGCACAAACTCCCTGACAGAGCACAACAAGACCAACCCCACCCCTCTCCCAAGTCACTAGAGCCTCCCTCCACCTCATTGAGCATGGCTGGTGCAGGGCTGGGGACACCTGGAACAGGCCTTAAAGCAGCCACAGACTCACCAAGGACAGGAAGGTCACTGTCAAGCACAACTGCAAAGGCAAACCAAAGTCTGGTTACAAAGCCAGGCACAGGTTAGGAGACTGCACTGGTGCTTCGAGGGTCATGAGCTCAGGATGCATCTCAAGCCCCAGAAGCTCCTTGTAGGGACAGATAGTGGCAGCACCACTTGTGGGACAAGAGGCCATGGCCAGTGCTGGGAGGGCACTGGGTTCTGGCTGCAGAGCAATTAATCTAGGAGGGCTCTGCAGCCACACTGTGTGACACCAGCATCACCAGGGATTACAAAGTGAAGAAGAAATGTGAAGGCTGAATAGATCCTGGGTCTCAGCAAGGAGAACACCAACATGTGGAGTCCAAACCCCTTCATCCCCTTTGGAGGTGATCACCAAGCCATAAAAGCACTAGTACCTTCTTGCACTGAAAACCCTTCTGTGATGGGGATGACTTTCTCCAGGCAGACATCCTCAGCCGTGATGGCCATTCGGCGGTGGGTGTACACATGGATCCTGCAAGCATGGAGCAGACATGGAGCCAATGCCTCCTTGACTCTGGCATCTCTGTGGGTACAGGCAGACTCAACCCACCCAGCAGTGCCTGCCAGCACAGCCTCATGCAAACCCTAGAGAAACTTAATGTGCCCACCACTGCCCACCCCATCATTGAAATGCCAGTGTATTTACACCCCCGGCAAAACCCACCACCAGGCCAAAACCTCGAGGACCTGGGCTTTGTCCCAGCCCACCCATCACATACAGGAGGGGAAATGACACAGCCACCACCCCCTGGACTCCTGCCTGGTGGAATGTCTTTGGGACAGGAAGGGGTTTTCAGATGGTTTCCAAGGCCTGCAGAAGACCCGCAGAGCTCCTGGCCTCTCCATGGATGCTCCCCACGGCTCCCTCTGCCCTCCCAGCCGCCGACTCGGCCCCAACACCCACGCGTGCTGCCCGCCGCTCTGCACCAGGCCCAGCAGCCGACTCTCCACGCTGTCCCCGGCAGCCAGGATGCCCTGCACGGCCTTCAGCGCGGGTCAAGGAAGGACCGGGAGAGACGGAGCCCGCGGGGCCGCCGCGAGGGGGCGAGACGGGAGGGGAAGGAAGCCGGCCCAGAGGGGAGAGGAAGGAGCGCAGCGAGAGGGGAACGGAGGGAACCGACCCGGAGGGGAGAGGAGGGAGCCAGGCCTCCCCCACCGCGCAAGCCACGGCCGTAGCAAAGGATACGATCCGGCATGTCGCGCCCTCGGCCAGGCTCTCCTGGATGGCCACCGACTGGTCCATTCCCTGCACCGGGGGCAGCGGATGCTTCTCCCCGGCACCGGCCCCGGGACTTGACAGCCGCAGCCCCGGGCCCGCTCAGCGGCTGTCGCGATGCGTCGTGCCCGGCCCCGCCCCGCTCGGCCGGGGCCTCCCCCGCGGCGCTTCCCTCCTCCTCGGCCCCGCGGCTGCCAGCCTGCACCGGAGCTCCCTCAGCTCTTGGCTGCGGGATTCGCCGCAGGCCATCAGCCTCCAAGGTCCCGGACGCTGAATTAAGCGGTTGGGCCGCGGGAATAACGGCGCGGGCCCGGGAAGGGCCAGAGCTCTGCACGGTGCCGCCAGAACCGTGCCCGATCCCCGCCCCGGGCAGCGGGTTCACAACCGCCCGCATCCCACGCATCCTCCCGGCGGGGTGCAGGCCGCTGGAGGGCACGGAACCGGTGGAGCTGGCGGGCACCGGCCGGGAGCCTCCCGCAGAGCAATCCCGCCGGGATGCGGAAAAGAGGGGAGGAGGCGCTAGGGTCAGCGGGAAGCTGGGGAGGTTCATTCCTGGTACGTCGAAAAAGGCTCCTCTCAGCAGCACCTGAAGTGACATGGGTGGACTTCCAAGAGTGACCCCGCAGACTGGGCCCGCGGGTGTCAGAACGTGTCCCCAGGCTTTTGCATGGTAAAGGTGGGAGAGTTTGGCCCAGATCAGCGCTCTTCCATGGGTGCAGAAGTGACAGCCAAGATCCAGAGATTAGGGAACACCGAGCAAGCCCTGCTGAAGTCCCGGCTTTGCTGCCTGCACGCTTGCCAGCATCCCAGCAGCATAGACTGGAGCCTGCAAAGAGGAAACCAAAGGAGAACTGTCTGAGATGTCCACTGCAAACACTAAACCTCTGTTCTTACAAGAAATGCGGTGCTGGATGATGTTTCTGAGATAGAACACCTCCGGGTTTTACCCTGGTTCCACTGGCTGTGAACACGCTGATACTGTGGCTCAAAAGGCACTTCCCAGCTGCTGTGCTGCAGTTTGATGCAGAGCAGCTCTGGCCGAGGCTGTCCTGCACTGTGCAAGGGGGAGCCACCGTTTCTGTGTCTTGTCCCATCCACCCCACACCTGCCCAGGGCTGCTGAGCGAGGCCTTTCTGTAGGCTGAGACACAAGGGACCGCAGCTGTCCAGTGCCTCAGACCAGTGCATCCCAGCTCACCCTCCCCACCAGCATGTTCAGCCACAGTCAAAACACCTGGCACTGACACACAGATCTGTTTATTTTTTCAATATTTTATTTAAAGAGAAAAGGGGCAGAGGCCGGCAGAGCATTTGTGTAATCCCAGCGCACAGACACCATGCAGAGGGGGAGGAGCAGCCACTTGCAGCTGGGCCACCTTGTTCCTGGGAGAGGGGTGTAACTGAGGGTGTTCAATAGCAGCCTTGGCTGAAGTCATACAGTGCAGCAGGGAGCCTAACGAGTGCTGCGGAGCTCTGCTGCAGGAGGGCAGGCTGTGGAGCACCTGGATGGCTGCTCACCCCCAGAAGGAAGTGGAGAGCCTGTAGTTCAGGAGAACAACCACCCCAAATACCATGAGCTTCAAGAGTGGGGCCAGAATGACCTGCCCAGCACTGTTGACATGAACTTTGCCATCCAGTTTCAGACAGCTAGCCTTCAGGGTAGCTGGGCAGCACTCCTGGAAACAGGCAGCCTTCATCCCACTGGCACAGACTGGTTTGGCAGTCTTGCAGACTTTGCTGCATCCTGCCACGTAATTCAAGCCTGTCTTCTTCATCTGGAAGGAGGAGCAAGACATGAGCCTGGGGGCCCTGCCAAGCCTGTGGTATTCAAATTACAGGAACCATGTAGGCTCCTGGGCTGTCCTGCTCCTTAGTCCCAAGGCCATACCTCACAGAAGTCCTGCCCAACAATGCATCTAGCAACAGTCTTCTTGCCTTTGAAACATCCATCCCCACGACAGGAGAACGCTGCACACACCTTCCCCTGCAAGAGAGGACCAGAGAAGACTGCATTCATCAGTCTGGAGAGCAGGACTCACAGGGCAAGACCAGAACTCCTTTCCCAAGGGCTCCTTTCCAACTCTGGTCTGTTCTGCAGTGTTTGGCCAGCACTCTCTGAGGTATTTCAGATACAGAGATAAAAGACTAACAGCAACTTGTCCAAAACTGCGAGAACCTTTAGTGAAGCAGCAGCATAGCAGGCAAGCTTCAAGGCTCCTTTTCCTTCCTCCTAATAGGCCTCTGCAAAGATAAGCACCTTCCTCTCCATGGAGGCTCAAAAGAAAGGCTGCAGTGCCTGGCTGGTCCTCACGTCCTCCCTGCAGCTGTGAGGAAGGCTGCCCTGCAAGGAAGGCTTCCACCCAGCCAGCTCAGACTGGGCTTGGGAGCAGGCTCGTTTGACATTACAGACTCTTCTTTCAAAGCTTATTAAGGATTTGTTCCCCTTCCAGGGCTACATTTAGACCCTGTAAAGAAGGCACAGGAGAGACATTTCTCTCTCCCTGTAAAGAAGGCACAGGAGAGACATTTCTCTCTCCCTCCACACCAGTGGAGCTCAGCAGCCCCAAGAGAGCTCAGGACCACAGCAGCCCCTGCCCAGCAGGTACCTACATTTCGGGGGGGAGCTCGGGTGGTGGTGGTGGTGGTCGTAGGTGGCACAGTGGTGGGTGGCAGGTCACCTGCAGACACACAAGGAACTCTGCGAGGCTGTGCCCAGCCTGCACAGAGCCCTCCATGGTAACACATGGGACAGATTCACCAGTGCAGCTCAGCATGAGCAGCCAGAGCTGCTGGGCCACCCTGTCCCCTCACCCAGCCAGCCCTCTGCCGTGGGTTTTGCCCACCCATCTCCCTCCTGTGCAGGGGATTGAGCTCAGCCCCCCGTGGGCAGTTACCGTAGGCACTGGCGTTGAGCCGCAGGCAGAGTGGGGTGGCACAACAGTCCAGGGCACAGTGCTGCCCACTCCTGCTGCTGTTGCTGCTGCACAGCTCCTCACTGCACCTGCTGCTGCACCTGGCCGTGTAGTTCATGCTGGAGAAACGGTAAAGCTGCAACAGCAAAGCCAAGGGAAACTATGCTGGGAGTGTGAAGAGGCTCCAAAGGGGAAAAGTAGCTGTCAGAGAAGGGCACAGCAGACTGGCACAGACCTCACAGAGTGCTGTGGATTCCTGACATAAAGAGAGGGAAAACAGACTCATTGCAGCCCCTTGCACCTCCATCTCAGCTAGCTCCATACCTCACAGTGAGTCTCATTATGGCAGGTCACTGTTTCATTGACGTGGGCTTCATCCTGGTAACATCTCTTCCCAGAGCACTGAAAACTCTGGCAGGTGAGCTGCAGGGAGAACACACCAGGATGGCACCACGCAGCAAAACCTCCTCACATGGCACCATGATGCTGTCCCCAGTCATGAGCTCACTGTCTGGAGGGGCTGCCTCTGCACACCCACCCTCCATGCCCAAGGTGCTCCCCTTCTACCTCAGGAGATGCTCTCATGGAACTCCTAGCTCTCAGGAAAGATGAGCTGAGCTGCAGCTGAGCTGCTGGGGTTGGAACAGCCTAGCCAGCAGATGCATTTGCCTCTGCCTCTCCTCTCCTCTCTTCTCCTCTCCTTACCAGTTTTCCTTCTGTAGCATTCACAGAAGTGTTGGTGGCCACTGAGGCATTGCTGGCAGTGGCCACTGAGGGGTTGCTGGCAGTGGCCACCGAGGGGTTGCTGGCAGTGGCCACCGAGGGTTTGCTGGCAGTGGACACTGAGGGTTTGATGGCAGTGGCCACCGAGGGGTT
Source organism: Indicator indicator (assembly GCF_027791375.1). NCBI lineage: Eukaryota > Metazoa > Chordata > Aves > Piciformes > Indicatoridae > Indicator > Indicator indicator. Next base: position 2,759,136 of record NC_072042.1, on the reverse strand, counting down.
GCTGGCAGTGGCCACTGAGGGGTTGCTGGCAGTGGCCACCGAGGGGTTGCTGGCAGTGGCCACTGAGGGTTTGATGGCAGTGGCCACCGAGGGGTTGCTGGCAGTGGCCACTGAGGGGTTGCTGGCAGTGGCCACTGAGGCATTGCTGGCAGTGGCCACCAAGGGGTTGCTGGCAGTGGCCACCGAGGCGTTGCTGGCAGTGGCCACCGAGGCGTTGCTGGCAGTGGCCACTGAGGGGTTGCTGGCAGTGGCCACTGAGGCATTGCTGGCAGTGGCCACTGAGGCGTTGCTGGCAGTGGCTTCCAAGGTCTTGGTGGTGGTAGCCACAGAGATCTTGCTGGCAGCAGCCACTGAGGTCTTGTTGGTAGTGGCCACCAAGGCACTGCTGGTGGCCTCTGAGGCCTTGGTGGTGGTAGCCACAGAGGTCTTATGGGTGGTAGCCACTGAGGTCTTATGGGTGGTAGCCACTGAGGTCTTGCTGGTGGCAGCTGTTGAGGTCTTGCTGGTGGCAGCTGTTGAGGTCTTGCTGGTGGTAGCCACTGATGCCTTGTTGGTGGCCATCGAGGCCTTGCTGGTGGTAGCCACTGAGGTGCTGGCAACTGCATTGTGCTCTGGAAGACACAAAATTTCCTCCTTAGGTGAGGGAAACACCAATCTCACATTCAGCAAGCTCAGCATCCCTTCCTGAGCCATGGCTGGGTACAGAGGGACCTGCAGGAAGCATCAGTCACACTGTGGTTGGGACTTGCATGGCAGTCAGTAACAGGATGTCCCAGACAAGGTCTGTTTGCAGCCAGGGACCAGGCAGCCCAACAAGCAGGTCAGAGACAACAGGCCATCACAGCAGCACTATGGACAGCTTCTCCCACCCCTTTCCAGCTATGCTGTATGTGAAGGACAGGCTTTTCTGGAGACAAAACCTTAACAAAAGTTCTTCAGTGCAGCTCCATCCTACAGAATGCACCCTGGAGAGGACAGTGATAAAGTCCCCACTGCACCACACTGCCTTTGCCCCACTCCCCACAGGACCCCCCAGTTTCCCTTGGAATGCAGAGCTCACCTGCTGTGGCCAGAGGGTCCTGGATGCAGAGGTGCAGAGCCAAGATGCAGAGCAGCAAGCCTGGAATGGAGTGGGGATGACTGAGACCACCATGTCTGCCACCTGCTTTACCAACAGCCTGAAGAGCCTCCCCAGCTGCACAGGCAGCTCACCCTCAGAACAACAAACACAGCTCCCTCCAGCCTCCCTGGAGCAGGGTGGTGGCCAGATGCCCTCAAGGAGGTTGCAGGGAGTCTCCCAGACACACCTAAGGACAGGAGCCCACACAGGCTGCAGGGGACCAGCCCTGCTGCAGAAAGACCCCCCCCTGCCCAACCTGCCCAGAGCCCCATGGACCAGTGGCCACCCCTTGTCCCAGAGAGCCTCTGGCACAGTCTCCAAAAGCTAGGGCAGGGAAGGACATCCTGGGCATGCTAGGACAGACAGACACTGCTCTCTGTGCTGCAGCAGAGCCCTCGTTACCTCGAGCAGGGGGTGCCAGCCGTCGGTCTGCCATCTTCATCCACCAGCAACTGCACCCAGGACCTGGCAAGAGGAGACACAGTCAGAGCTGGGCAGCAGAAGGGGACAGTCTTGGTGGTTGCTGCCACAAGCACTGCAGCACTGCCTGGTACACAGCTCCAGAGAAAGTGGCAGAAACGACAATAGGACAAGCTGCATAAAAGAGACTTTTCCTGCTGAGGCTGTCTTGTAAGAAACCTTTCTCCTAGGAAATTCTGCAGCTTTTATTCTGGCCCCCATGGGACACCAGAGAAACACAGGCTGTTGGGTTTTGGTCTCTGCAGGACGTACTGAGAAGTGCAGTCCAGGCCATCTCAACAGGCTCTCAACCCAGAAGTCATCTAACATGTAAATAACCAGGTAATCCAGCACCCTTGTCACTGTGCTTGCCTGGACTTTGGGGAGCAACACCCAGGTCCTACAAGCCACAACAGCAGCAGCAGGTGACTGAACAAGTGCAGAAGGGGGCCGGGAACTGCCCCCCAAGCTGGGCCTGCAGAGCCACCATGGTACTGCCAGCACAGCTTCAGAGCCCAGCAGTGCTGGGTGCCCCCTCCTGAGAGCTGGGTGCCTCTCCCCAGCAGTTCAGCCCAGCACAATCTCTAGTTCCAGCTCTGGTGCCAACAGCCATGAGGGCAGCCCCAGGAGGCCCAATTGCTCCCTCTTAAGAGACTCCAGAGCCACTGATGCTGCCACAGCCACTAACAAGTCCCAGGGGCACAGAGCAGGTGGTCCCCAGGAGCCCCACACTGCTGCTAGGGTGGTTATCCTCCAGTGTGTGGAGCTGTGGAAGCTGCACAGTGGCAGAGTGATTATAGGCGACCCTTGGCACCACACAGCTGTTTGCTGGTGCTGTTACAGATGGAGATGTGACCCACCAGCAGCAGCACCCATCACAGTAGGACCCAGGCCTACCAGCCCTCAGAGCTCAGGGCAGCAAGAGAGACCCTGCACAGCAGCTCCTGTTGTGGATGGCCAAAGTCTGGCATGAAAAATGCTCATTTCCAGTCATGCTGACAAAACAGGTCCTCAGGACCTGGCCAAGAGCAAAACACAGCCCTGTTAGTTCTGACACACAGCTCGTGTGGAACAGGAACGTTTCCAGCCTCTTGCTTTCCCTAGCCGAGGTGGAAGTGCTCTGGATCATGAAGAGCCATCGTGCTGCCAACACTCAAACATTTCTGTTAGCTCACAACAAACACTCATGTCCTTCCCCCCTGCCCATCGCTGTGTGTCTGCCTCCCTGCCAGCCCAGGGCAGCTGCACCTCCAAGGGCTGTAAGCCCTCCCCTCCTGTCACATAACCGAGCCCCAGTCAGCACTCCCCAAGGACCAGAGGGGCTGAAGCTTGTGTGGCGACCACTGAGGCCATTCAGAGTGAAAGAGACAACTCAAGCTGGCATCTCTCTCACCTTCCACACCAGAGCAGCCACCACCCAGAGCAGGTTTGGACAATGGTGCTGAGTAGGGTACCACTCCCACAGCCCAGCCCCAGGGCAGGCCAGGAGCGAACCCCAACCAGGCACAGCCCTGTCCCAAGGAGAACATTCCCAGAGCAGGGCAGGAGCCCACAGCACTGACTCACCCTTTCTGCTCCCCGAAGCCTTGAGCCACTGCCAGCAGTGCAGCTAAGCACCCACAGCAACTGGGCACCAGCCTCAGCCCTGGGGCCAGCAACCAGCCCCACCCCTGCCAACCATCGGCTGCGCAAACCAGCACCCAGGGGAAGCGTTTGTCACCTGCTGCTCTGCAGCATCTGGAGATGCAAACAGCCCTGCTGTGGAGGTAGAGATGTCACACAGCTCCATGCCAAAATGAAACCCCACCAGAAGAGGGTCAGGTTGGTTTCTGAGAGCACAGACTGCATACAAATCGTTTAGAGGACACCAGAACCAAATCTCTTCTTTCCAGCACAGAAAAGAAGACAAACTTCTCAGCGCTTCCTAAATTAAAATCAGTTTTATTTTTCAAGGTGGGGTTTGTTGGTTTGGTTTTTTTTTTTTAATATAAAATAACCTCACAAGTCTGCTTTTCACAAGGGGGCTCACTAAAAATTGACTCTATAAAGTATCCTTGAAATCTATACTCATGCACATACAAAATCCAGAAACTGAAGGGAAGTCAGAGCTGCTGGCACTCCTCCTGCTTTTCAGGGGTGAAATCCTTCAGCACTACAGCAGCCCTTGGCGTTTCAGGTCTTCATAGGTCTTTTTATTCACCACGTTCCCACTGGAATCCTCATATTCCTCCTAGAACAGAATGAACAATTTAGAGACACTTGGACACAGCCTGACTCAGCTTGTCCTACAGCATTCGAATTGCAGCTCCAGCAGCACTGCCTAACAACATCCACCCTGCCTTGCAAGAACCTCTCCACATGAAGGTCTGCAGTGATCTACCCATGAGAGGAGCTTACTCAGAGTCAGGACATCCACAGCTGCCCCACAGGCTGCATGCACTCCCCACAGGCTGCCTTGCACACTGCTGAACAATGGCTAGAGGCAGAAATTCACAAGAAGGCATTGGTGTGAGCATTCTGCTCCCCACAGCTCCTTTTCCTTCTCTCCCAGCAAGATGACATCAGTGCTGTAAAGATCCTTACAGAAGGATTAATCTGTCCCATCAGAGCTGCTTTCCAGCACAGCACAAGAAGTGCTTTTCTCACACCACCATGAGCAGGAGCCACGCAATCAGCAGTGCAGGGTCCTGACATCCCTCCAGCACTGGGGATTCCCTCAGGAATTCTCATGTCAGAGCCAGACAGTTCATGTGAGGTCAGGGAGGACTCCCACAATACACAAGACTAGGGACAGACCAGTGTTCTAGAAGGTCTCACCTCTGTATCAGGCTGCCATCTCTCTGAAGCCTTCTGCTGTTTCAGCTTTGCCCACACTGTAAGTACAAAGTCACACAGGATCTGATGCTGTTTCTCTTGCAGTAGCAGTTTTTAAACTAGTCATAGATGAGATTTTTTTAAACCCTGTCACTTAGCAGCTCAGGAATGCATCTGACACCCATTGTGAATTCACCATTCCTCTACATGCTTTACTGAAAGGCACAGTCCCAGCAAACATCTACTCCTGCAGGTATCCCATGAAGACAAAAGCCACTCTCCTTCCTCAGAAGGAACTGGGAGCTTTTCCTCAGACCATCTCACATGCACCATGTGTTTTACCCTCTTTCCCCAAACCACTCTCTGGTCATAATGCAAGACAAATTTCTCTTGAGAGGTAATATGAAGCTTCTTATGACACCTTCCCTGTTCTGCCATCACCACTTACATGAGACTGCATCCTCAATCTGGGTGACGTTGGCAAAGTGAGCTGTGTTGGGAATGCCCAAGCACCTCATGCCATGAGCATGCCTCCACTCCTGGGAAGAGAGAGGCAAGTGGTCAGAGCACGAAGGGAACACCTTGGCTAAAGAGACTTCCACATCTGGACAGAGTGAAACAAATCTTATTGTGATGGTTTGTGTAGTTTTTCTGTAGTTTCACCAATCGCTTTTCCATTTAAACTTTCCATCACTCTCCAGTCCGTTTGTGTGTGTCATTCTTTTGTCCCTTTCGGGGCAAGAGATGTTCTGGCTGGCCTCAAACCAGCACACTTATCAAAATACCCATCCTAAGAACCTCTGCAAAAATATTTTGTGTGCATTTTACACAGTCAAAACACACTTGGCAGTCAACAGGCACTCTGCACCCATCAGACCTGGATACTGGAATTGGTGTTCAAACAAGAAGGGATCACATAGACAGTGGCAGAAGAGATCTGGGCATGCCCTGCATCGTGTCCAGCTCCCATCACAGGGCCCTGCAGCACAGCCCAGATCCACAGTTGAGAAGATGAAGCACTGTCCCTGGGCACCCAGTGTCTGACTGATGATAATGATCTCTGAGCATGCACTGAGAGTTTGTAGCAAAACCTTACTCACTGCAAAGTGACGCTGGAAAGCCTTGGGCCCTCTGTAGGTGTAGTTACCACAGATCTCACAGTTGTAGTTGATGTTCAACCCATGGAGTTTGTACAACCAGTATGGGATGGGCTGAGGGGCAAAGAGAAACACAGGTCAGGATGAACACTGGGGTTAGGCACAGGAGCAGATGGGGTCGGGGACAGCTCCCACTGCCCCACACCTGACAATCACCCTTACCTTGCCATCCCAGCCAAGAGGCAGATTTTTAGGATTATAAATGATTTCATTTTCTTCATCTTCACTCTCACTCTCACTTATCTGCTCTTCCTCCTCCTCCTCCCTCTCTTCCCCTGTCCGTGCTTGCTTACGCTGCACGTTCTCGTGAGTGAGGTGCCTCTGCTCCTGGAGTGAGAGGGAATTGTTCACATGACATGTCAGTGACAAAAGAACTCTCATCTTACTTACTTAACAACTTATGTTTTTAGTGTTAACATTTCCTACTTCCAAAGACTGAAACCACTGTGCTAACCACGGCACTTAGTGCCATGATCTAGTTAATTAGAATGTGTTGGGTGATAGGTTGGACTTGATGATCTTGAAGGTGTTTTCCAACCTGGTTAATTCTGTGATTCTGTGAACCATCAGCACCTCCCAGGTGACATCTAACAGCAGGTAAGAGCAATCAACCCAAACAGAGGCAAGGACTTAAGGAAAGTGTCAAGGCAAAGCAGAGAAGGGTTTGCAATGCCCTGTGACAGGCATGAACCAGAGGAAGAAGAGAAGAAATAAGTAAATAAATAAACAAAACAACAACAAAAAAAAAAAAACAACAACAACAAAAAAAAAAAGACAAGCCAGGCTTCCTGAAGAGAACATGCACATGAAAGCACTGGGTAAAGGTCTGCATGACCTTTCAGCCACTATTTGACAGCTCTGAAACTAAAAGCTCAATGACCAAATAAAAAATCCTTACCCCAAGAACTTCCACGTATTCATAAATCTGAGCTTCCAGGAATGCAAGATCTTTATTTCTTTCAGTGTCTCTGGAAATAGATAAAGAAACTTCGTGAAGCCCATTCCCAAACTGCAAACATCCTGTGGACTCAGAACCCCTGAGGACACATGTGGTGAGTGTACAACAGTTCCTGTAAACTGAACATGAGCCCAGCTCTGGGATCTTCCATCTGCTTCAGGACTACTTGATCCAACATGAAAAGCTTCTAATGCTCAAAGAATCTCTGTCAGAACTGCATGAGAACAATGTCTACAGGACACTTCTCATCCAGGTGAGGAGAACAACATCAGCCTCAGAATGGCCTTTAGGAACTCACCTTTTGCTGCCTTTTGTCTTTGGGTTTTTAGCAAACAAGGATGCATCCAGTGCTTCCAGGGATTTGCCTTTAGTGCTGAAAAGCCTCTGAGCACGCTCCTCCAGAGTCCTGTGGAGAAGAGGGGAGGAGAGGAGTCCAAACCAGAGTGTTACACCTCCCAAGAGCTGTCTGAATTCATGCTACAAGATGTCTTTCAAACGTCATTAAGGTAATTCTTGTAAAACAGAAATGACAAAGCAGGTATTCCATAAAGGAATTTAAGCCAGAAGACCTCAAGAACTTAAAAGGAACTGTAAGAGGATGGCATCTTACCCGCCACATTTTAGTCCCAGGGCCAGCAAAGCTGATTTTAACCTGTCCAGTCCCAAGGAGGCCAATTCCTGCTCAATTAAAGCAAATCACAGTAAGGGAAGAGCTATGAAACAAATACAATACAGATGTATGTCCTCTCTAACTCATTCCAAAAGATGAACAGTATTAAAGAAAGGTTTGTCAAGGTTGCACCACTCCTTGCTGAAAAATAAGGAATGGGCAGAAATTAAGTCATCAGCAGAATCAGTTTTATCCAGAAAGCACAGAGCCAGAGACGAAAGCACAGCAAATGAAGTTATTAAAAGAAACAAAATGATTAAGCTTCTAGCTGCTGACACTCAGAGTAGAGCACTGAGAGCATTACCTCCCAAGAGGAAAACGCTGAGAGGTCCAGGTGGGCTCCAGCATGAGTGAGTGCACTGCTAGTTTCTTTCTGTCAAGAAAAACCACACACAAGATCTCTGTGACATCCTGCAGCACCTCATGCAGTACAATACCCCAGCCCCAAGAGCAAGTCTGTTCACAGAGAAAGAGTCTCTCACTGATCTGACCAAAGAAACAATGGGAAAGATACAAAATAAATAAACCTAAAAAAGGCCAGTTTCAAATGGGTTACTTGGTTCTCAAATTCAAGTTAGTATTAAACTGCATCCTTGTGATACACAACTGCACCCCATGCTGCTGAAACGTCACCTCAGAGGTGACTTCACCCAAAGGAGTCACAGAAACCCCTTCATGAACACAGAAGCATTCCCAGGGGCTTCACCACTGCTCACCGGCCAGCCAGGGAAGGTTCCATTTTCCCACTTCTTCTCAAACTCTGTCTGGATTTTCCCAAAAAGTTCATTCTGGTCCAGTAAAGGCTTCACTCGGTCTGTGTAATCCTGCAGGTACTCAAGAAGCATTTCAAGGTACCTAGCAGAGAAATGAGCACAGGTAATTCAACACCAACCTCTACGGTGTTTCTCTAACCACACCTGTGGAACACAATTTAGCCTCTAGCTCTCTAAAGGGCAGTCATCAAGACTTTTCAACACAGCTTCCAGATGCAGCAGTTACAAGGACAAAGTAAGTTCCTTCCACAGAGTAGGAAGTGGCTTTCATGCTCATGCTGAGCTGTGTGTCATCTCAGGGCTCAGGCAGCTGAGTTAGTAAAGCTCAGTGACCCAACGTACGCAGGTTAAGTTTGACTGTTAGCTGCTCTTAGCAGCTCTGCACTGATGAACCAAATTCCTCCTCCTCAACTGTTGTGAAAGAAGCAGGCAGGCAAAAAGGCTCACCTCTTATATTCAGCATTTTTCCTCTCCTTGGGAATATCAAAGAGCTGGTCAAATGTAGACAAGTAGGTGATGTAGTCCAGTTTCTAAAGATGAAAAAGTCTTGGGTCAGACTTCAGACATGTGCAGCCAAATTAACCCCCAGCTCCCAGACCAGAAGACAGGAACTAGCTCATGCCACCACTCAGGTTCTCTGCACTGACACTCTGCAGGAAACAGGCTTTAGGACAGACAGATCTCAGCTGAGGAGAGCAAGAGGAGAGTCACAAAACAGCATTGGGAATTCAGATGCTGTCAAGCTCGCTGTGCAACAAAGTGACTCTGGAATAGCTATCAGAAATAAACTTTACACAAGAAAAAAACCCAATCAATCATGAACCTACCAAAAAAAAAACCCAAAACCCCTCACCCTTAAGCACTGAAGTTGCCCAGACAACAGGGGCCACTTACCTCAGATGACTTGAGATTAATGTACTTGAGGTAACAGTCGTGCAGGTCCAAGTACCGCCCATACCCTTCCTCATCTGTGAACTCCACCAGATCTGTAGGGATGATCAAGAAGAGCTTTAGTATGAGCTCAACCTCCCCTACTTATAACACATATGCTTCAAAATTTGAGAAGCCTTCACTGGGGACTAATTTATGCTTAATGAAGGTGTTTACAACACAAGTGGGATACATCTGAATGCTCCTCTGTGTGAGCACACCAGGGCAGGCTTTGGGAGAGGCACTGCTACTGTGGATGCCCCAAGGGCTGCAGAATCCAATTCAAAAGAATTTGAATGACACAAGAGCAACTGGAAGAAGTTATTTAGTCAAAAGCAAGCAGATCTCTGAGACATGCAAACCAGGCCAAACTCCTCTGAAGAAAGCACTGCATTTTCACTTCAACTGGCCCCAGAGAAAAAACTCCAAACTTACTCTGAGCTTCTTCACTTGGGTTGTCCCTAGCTTTCAACAGTTCCTCGAATTCCACAGACATTGGAACACAGATCTTCAAGGACAGACAAAAGTCACACAAGGAATTATTACTTCAGCTCATGTCCCAGAATAATTAATACACGATCACAATAAAACAACTGCAAGCAATAAGACTGGCAACTGGAAAGGTTTCCAAAACATTGCTTCACCATTAATGTTGCACAAGTCTGACTTCAGCCAGCAGAAAAAAAGGCAAAACCAGACACCAGCTCAGCTGTCCCTGAGCTGTGAGCAGAGAACACCACCAGCACCTCATGTCTTCTCCTGCCCACATCACTCCCACAGGAGCTGACAAGTGACCTCTGACACACCACCTAACCACAGGCATCTTCTCTTCTTAAATGAAGTTTGAGTGATTTTAATATTTATATACTAAGACAATAAAACTGGGGGGGAAGCCTGTTAATTGCCAGGGATGAGATCCAGTAGGCCACAAATCACCAGCTCCTGTGAAGCAAGTAACTACTGACCTCATTGGGGTGCTTCCGGTGAAACTCCTTAATTTGCTTCAGTCTGTTGTAGAATTCTGCAAATTCATTTGGCCCCGAAATGGCACTGAGCTCTTCCTTCCGTAAGCTACAAGGTCATGAAAACAGGAAGGAGAAAACCTTGGCACTGATACAGCTTTTTCCAAGTCTACTGCTGCATTCTGCTCACACAAAGCTCTGGTCAGACTGACTGCAAACACTCAGACCACCACATCAGCTCTCACAACCCACCAGGTTCTCAGTTTGAGGTTCTGGGTCACATGCTGTGGTCTCCACTTAGAAACCTTCAAGGCAACTCAGGGCTTCCCCCATGACTTAAGCCAAGAAAACAACAGAGTGTGTACATCCAGCATGCATGTATCCAATGTGTAACCTGGATCACGCTCCAGGATACTGTTTTGAATATTTTTTCCTGGTTTCACAGTGCTGCCTTGCTTCCCACATATTAACAACTCATTGAAAAGATCCCCCCGAGTTCTTCACCTGCAGAACACATCCTGCAGAGATCCCAAAGAACACGTAGCAGAGGTGTTTGTACAAGCACTTACCCATCCTTGTCATCATACAGGTCTCTCAGGTTGCCGCTCACTTCCATGTACCTCTAACAAAACAAGAGAAAGCCCCAAATGCCATAGGACGTTATCAGGGCCAAGACCCGCTCAGTCCCCGGCGCTGTAGCAGCGCTAGGCAGAGGCTCGGCCTGCCCCGCGCTGTCTCGCGGTTCGGGGACACCGACGGGGCCCACCCTAGGCCTGCCGGGACCGCCGCCCACCCTGCCCCGCTCCCGGTGCACTCACATCCTGCATGGCCCGCGTCCGGTGGTCCGAGTTGATCTGGTCGCGGAGCTACGGGAAGAGGCGAAGAGTCAGTCCAAGTGAGGGCCTAGGCCGCTGCCACCATCCTTCCCCCGTCCCCGCGGCCCCGGGCTCACCGTGGACTTCTTGGTGAGCATCTCCTTCACCATCACGTCCATGAGCCGCTCCCGTTCCTCATGGTACCGCCGCTGCTGCTCCAGGATGGTCTCCATCGTCCCGCGCTCCGCCGGAAGCCGCCGTTCCTCACTTCCGGTCCCGCCTGTGCCTTGCCGGAAGGTTCCGGAACGGTTGTGTCTGCGGGAAGGCTCCGGTCCCCCTCCGCGCCTGGTGCAGAGGTTCCGGCCCGGCCGCGCTGTGGCGAGACGGGAGCAGCCCCGGTGTCCGGTGCTGGAGGAGATGGGCCGGTCCTGGGGCAGGGGCCAGCGTCGGGCCACAATGCACGGCCTGCAGAGGCGCAGCCTCAAGCCTGCCGGCAGGAGGCGACTCTGACCCGGCTGTGCCCCTGCGGCTCGGAGCCATCTCAGGCCGGTGGGTCGCCATCCCGCAGGTGGGACCGGGCCGGTTCCTCGCGGCTCCTGCGGCTACCCTCATGACGAGCCGTGGGCGTCATTGGCCATCCCTAGCCCTGCTCGGTGCCGCGGGGGGGCTCCAGCGGTGCGGCTTGGCGTGAGTCCCTGCCAGCGCGGCGGCTGCTGAACGAAACCCCCCGGAGTTGGGGGCTTTGGGCTGCCCACCGGCACGTGGAGAACCGGCCCTGTGCCACGGGGGCTGCTCGGCCATGGCCGGGTGACACATGCCAGCTCCATGCAGCTGCGCAAGCTGTCAACTCGGCAGTGCCCCGTGGGAACTGCTGCCTGTTCTCTGCCTGCTCAAGAAAGAGCAGCAGCAGGGCTGAGGCCAGCGGAGCAGGGGGTTCCCAGGCCTGAAGACTTCGGTGGTATCCACCGGGCACACTGCAGCCACAGGCTGGGTCAGAGGAGCTGGGGAATCCAAAGCCCAGGCTCATCATGACAGAATCTGCACAACTAGAGCCTGCAGAAGGGCTTGTAAAGCTCCCTGGCACCCCTTTTCCCACCATTTCCTACCAGTGCTGTTAGTAACAGGCTCAGCGTCCCACGTTGGCACACACCTGGTGGCCCACAGTGTCCCCCTCACTGCTGAGGCCACAGGGAGATGCATTGGCCAGACCCAGAGGCCCATCAGGGTGGGTGAGCGGGTGCCTGCCTGCCGGAGCACCCCAGCCCCATGGCCAGCACCCTGCACCTTCCCCATGCCTGCAGGTGGGACACCAGCAGCTGGCAGGGCTGACAGGCTCCAGCAGCATTACATGGCCATGAATCAGAGTCTGACCTGGAACATGCCTGAAAGGAATCAGCATGTTGGATCTGGTGCACAGCCTGCACCAGCTCCCACAGGTCAGAGCTGTTGCCCTCGGTATCTGGGAAGTGCAGACATTTGTTGCCTAACAAGCTTCAACAACATGACTGTGCTTGACTGTCGTGATCCTGGTGGAAGTCCTCCCACAGAAATGGTGGCTGCAACCTTCCACTTTCATTTGGATTTTAATTGCCTTCTTCAGATCCACCCTAAATGCCCAGGAGAGATTGTGCCAGTGCTTTGCCCCCACTTTGCCAAATGCAAAGCTGTAATTAAATTTTAACTCACAAATAAATTATTCATCTTTTTCTACAATGCATGATAAATTACTTCAAGCCAAAAGCAACATCAACTAAAAAAAAAAAAAAAATAAAATTGACTTAATTATGGCAGACAAACGTGACTCTGCTCTTGGAGCAGCCATTCACTGAGGAGAGAATGATACTGAAGGTAAGAATATGGTCTTCAAGCACTCCCTTGCACGACAGCCTGCCCCAAAGTACGTCATTTCTTCCTCATGTAATACCTCTCTAAAAATAAAAACAGAGATAAGATTCTGGACTTAGTGTTCTTCCATTTCCCCTTTCCTGAAACTTCATGGCTGCAAAGAGAGAGAGTTGAAATCTAGCAATGTCCCATCCAGCTTCTTTATTTTGGGTGTTAAGAGGGTTGAAGTTGGACAAGACCAGCCCCTGTGTGGCCTCCCTCCTCACACCCTTGATGGCAGCACAACGGGAGAAGGTTTGCTCTGGTGGGAGAAGGCTGCTCCAGAAGGTGCCTTTTGGTCCTGAGACAGCACTGCAGCCCCTTGGTGCCATGTGCCACAGCAGCAGCCTTTGTGCAGATGGTTGTGGGGCAGATATTCGGAGGGTATCAGTTTTCCTGGAAGGAAAGGTGGGATCATGGGAACAAGCCAAGCTATGCTGAGCTCCTTCCCCACCCCCTCAGGACCTTCACTAGGCACTGCCCTGACAGGGTGGGAACAAAGGGACAATAAAAAAGACCTGGGGGAGTATTCACGGGATGCCTGCAGGGTTCAGCCTGGCTATAACCACATTCCCATCTCCTAACACTAGAGACAAAGGAGAGCTCTTCACCCTTTTACGGCAGCTCTCCCTCCAGCCCTGGAGACTTGCCTGGTTACCACTGTGGGGCCAAGCCAAATCCTCCAGCTTCACCCAACACTGGTGCAGCCTCCTGACCAGTCACTTGGAGTGATGCAGGAGCAGCCAAGGCAGGTCTGTGCTTGGTTTGGAGAGCTGAGCCAAGGCATTACTGGCTGTATGGACCTGTGTGCAGCTGGAGAAGGGGCAAACGTCAGCAGGCAGCTGGGAGCTGGAATTGGCCCTTCCCTCCTGGCCCTCTGGCAGGCAGAGTTCCTCCATCCGTGCAGCTCCCAGCAGCTCTGGGACACCCGCACACATCACTCCTGCACAGACTGTGCCCAACACACCCATGGCTCAGCTCTTCTGGGGAAACTCTGGCTGGAAAGAGAACAAACCTCTGGGAGTTGAAACTGCTGCCTGCAGTGAGCCAGGAGCAGCCATGTCCATCTCCAGAGGAGGAAGCATGTGCCCAGCACTGGCACCGCTGCATACCCATCAGTGAGCAGCTGCTGTCACTGTTGAGCTGAGCTGCTGCTGGTGCCCTGTGCTGTGGCAGAAGGTTGCTTCCAGGCACTGAGGAGCACCCTGTCCTAACCCTGTCCTCACCCCTGCAGCTGCATCAGCCAGCCCCCCGCAGGGCCCTGCTCTCACCCTGGCACTTGCCCCAGCCCAGGACCAGCAGCCTTTCAGGGGCACCTTCCTAGGCCCTCTGCAGGCAGTGGTTTGGCCCTGGCCCTGCCCATGGGGGTTGCAAATGCAGCCCCTGCCGGGGTCCTGCAGAGCAGGCGAGGCAGGGTGGGCACATTTGGTTAATGCCAGGGCCTCTCTCCACACCCCAAGAGCTGCCCTGGACTCACAGACAGTTTCCCTGCTCCCCCCTCACCCCGTGCAGCACCCCCGCCCCCCTGCACTGCTCCTCTCTGCTTTCTGATATTTTCATGACTGTTTTAGACCCGCACTCCGGGAGTCTCGGGGGATGTTTGTGCATGACATCAGCCTCCCCCTCCCGTAAATCAGGCACTGGGCTGTGCATAGCCATGACCCATTCATGACAGGGATAAAATCCAGATGTTCCAGGGCTACGTGCAGCTGGGTCATTTCCTTTTTTGGCTAAAAACGTGAGGCTCTTGAGGCTGCTGAAAGAGGAGCCCGGGGGCCCTTTGTACAGAAACCTTTTGTGGTTAATCCCTGGAAACAGCGCTGCAGAAACAAGGGCTTGTGGAGCTTCTGCTGGAGGACAGGCTCAGCTGGAAACCTCCCGGGCTGGAGCTGCTTACTCACCCTTCGGGGCCGAGCAGCAGCAAAACCAGAGCCCGGCGCAGGTCACAGGGTGGCAACGGCAACGAAAATCTTATTGCGAAGCCTTGCCAGAGCAGGAGCCTCTGAGGGAGCCAGGACTGTGCCCGCAGAGAGCCCCTTCCGAGGTCCCACACGGCCCCGCAGGCAGCCCCAGCAGCACCCAGCACAGGAGCTGTGCAGGGGAATGGAGCGGGGGGCTGGGGGCCAGAGCAGGCAAGCCCAGAGGAAGTTGTGGCAGCTGTTAGTAAATGTAAAGGAATCTGTGGAAAATAGTTTCAGATGTGGGGGGGGGATAAACGGCTCCCAGCAGCTACCAGTGAGCAACGAGCATGCACCGCCCCCGGAGGAGACCGCGGTTACCCCGACTGGAGACCACAGCAGCTTCCCCATGAAAACCTCCTCCCAAAAGCTCACCTGAGTGTGGACGACACATCACGGGAGGAAGGATGCCAGCAGGATGCCAGCGGGCATCGCAGCGATCCCGACCTGCTCTGGCAGCACAGCAGCAGCCTGGCTGCCACAGAGCCTGGCCCCACAGCCAGCCCGGAGGCACTGGCTGAGCCCTGCTCAGGCTTGTCCTGCACAACAGCCGGCCCAGACAGACAGCAAGCACGGACAGACAGACAGCCCTGGCACCAGGAACCCACTGCATCCCCACAGCAGGAGCCTGGAGCTGTCACTCCTCTGCCATAACCCAAGGAATTGGTCCAGCTGATGCTGGAGGGCTCCGCAGGCAGGAGTCCTGTGGGTACTGGGGCGAGGACCAGGCTGAGCATGGAGCCACAGCACCGACTTGGGCAGCACCCTGCCCCATGCCTGCTGTTCGAAAAACACAGGAGAGCCAAGTGTCACTGAAACGGTTTATTATATAAAACCGTAGGAAATACAGAGGGGGCTGAGGTTTAGGACACTTTCCTTCTAGAGACTGGTCCAAGCTCCTCAGAACAGCAAACACACAAACTCTGATTTGCCTGCATCAAAGCTTTCAAATGAGGGTTCAACCAGGATCTGCATACAGAGTCAATAACACTTCAACATGCATAACATTCTCTGTTCTTAAGTAAAGCTGGGGGGGAGGGGGGCGGGGTAAGAGGGGGAGCCCCTTCATCATCCTGCAGTTGGTTACAAAATGACAGATTTTATGACAAGTACAAAAGAAACACAAGATGCTTTCAGAAAGCACGTGGGTGTCTGAGCAGGAAAGCAGAGTCAGCATATGTGCCCCAGCAAGAGAGAAGTGAAAGGATGCAGAGACAAAGCAGGCATGAGCACCCCACTGCAGAGGGGCCTCAGGGCCAGCTCAGCATCAGGCAAGGAGGGCTCAAGCCCTTGTGTGAGCCTGGGACGGCTCAAGATGTCCTGCTTTGCAACATTAGGCCCAATGCAGGGAGCTGGTAGATGCAAAGCCCTTCCTCAGGGCAGCCTGAGTGCCACCTTTGCTTTGGTTCTCATTTGGGACACAGCAAGGGATGAGTGTGGCTGGGGGCAGCTGCTGGCAGCAGGTACACTCAGCCCTGGCAGGAGCAAGCTGTGGGCACCCCAACTGCCCCCTCAACTGATGTTTTTGCTGGAGCCCTGTACTCTGCTAACCTTCCCATCCCACATCCCACAGGACGAGCTCCCATGCCTGAGTTAAGAGGAGGTCTGGTGAGTTACTGGTGCCAATGGTAGCTGGGCTCAGGGAGGCAGCCCCCCATGAGAGTGATGGAGGAGGAGCAAAGGCCTTGGTGCTCTCAGCCTTCAGCATGCCCCTCTCTAGGGCTTCACCAGGCACATCCACCCTTCACACACAGGAGGGACCATTAGCAGGCCAACAGCCATCTGTGCATGAACTGAGCTCCTCATCCACAGAGACATGCAGAGCAAAGGGTTTGGCCTGCAAACAGCAAAGTGGCAACAAAAATCTGGAGATAGATCCCATCTGGTAGGACACATGCTCTTCTCCTGGCCACACTCCAGCCTGCTGTTCCCAGACTTCCCAAACAGGCCAGAGAGTGCCCTTCATGCCCAGGTTACCACAGGCCGGCCACGAATACAGGAAGGCTGTGCTGCAAAGTCATCTGCTCTGCAGGCCAGCACAGCCAAGCCACACAACCAGGAGCTGCTGCCTTCTATCACACAGAGCAAGGGAAGCACACAGGGGCAAGAAGTCAGCACTGTGCTACAGAGCAGGAAGATGCTGCCAATGTGCAGATCCAGCCGCCCAGCGCTGCTGCCCTTTGTTCAGCTGGGGCCCTGCTCGTGCTCTATCAGACAGGAAGCAAAAGGAAAGAGTAAATAATTTGGGGGGGGAGGGGAAGGGGGTGTGTCTTAAAGCTCCTTTTTCAACTTTATTCAGCTTTGGCTCCGCACAGAGCCATAGTGTAGCATCCTCTAGCCTTCAGGGAGCAGCACAGGGACCCCCGACACTGCGGTTCAGGGGCAGCCCCCATCTCCTGCGCCTTGTGCCCTGCCCCTGAAATGTTGTTGGGTGTCTGGCACAAAGACCTGAAGAACAGAGAAAGCCCCTGCCCCACGGTGCCCGGGGGGGCTCATAGGTCGCTGCTGCAGTCGCGGCAGAGGATCTCCTCGTTGTCGGGGATGAAGCCTTTCCCCACCAGCGAGGTGTTGCAGCGGGCGCAGTTAAAGCAGTTGTGGTGCCAGTGACGGTCCTCAAAGGAGACGTATTTACCACCGCCAAAGCCTGCAGGAGGGACAAAGGGGAGAGTCAGAATCCCTGGGGAAATGGGGACAAGCTTCCTGCACAGACTGAGCCTCGGCCTGCTCATCTCCGAGTCAGATCTTCACAGGCAGTGCTGCTCTGTGGGACCCAACACAGCCAGTATCGGAGAGGAGCAAAATGATCTCATGCTGAATTAGGCAGGGTTGAGATCCTCCGACCACAATCACTATTTTCTCCCCAAAGAGGAGCAGGAACAGAGCTGCACCATCAGAGTGAAGGAGCAGGCTGTCAGGAGGGGAGGTCCTGGCAGCAGTGCCTGGAGCAGCTCTCTCTAGGGACAGTGCTAGTGAAATCCTGGGAAGAGCCCTCCTGCTACCAGCCCAGGCCAGGGCTTCTGCAGAGGCTCCACAGGCAGCTTCCTTCCTCTGCCAGCAGTGCCTGGACTTGTAGGCTGTGACACCCTTCTCCCATGTACTGTGACAACCTGATAAGGACCAGACGGGAAGTGGGGTGCCCAGAAGCTGCCCTGTCCTCAGCTGGAGTCATCCTCTGAGTCACCAGAGCTGATTCACAGCTTTGCCTGCCTGCCCAGCAGCAAGAGAGACAGGCTGCAAAGGGAAAGGTCAAGTGGGGGAGGACAGGAAGGAGGCCTGACCACCTCAGGGCTTTCTACAGAAGAGGACCCCCTGCTTCCCCTGTCTTAGGCAGGTATAACCAGTCCAGACTCCCCTGCAGCAGTTGCTGTTCCAGCTATGGCTGGAAGTCCAGCTTGCCCTGTCTGGGAGCAATCTTTCCACAGAACGTGGCAACCAGCCTCAAACCAGGCAAGCTAGAGACAGGAGGTCATGCTGTGATGGCTCATTCTGGGAGCCTTTACTGCTGGTCAGAGGGAATTCTTCCCAAGGAGCACAGTTCACTGCTTTGAAAGATGCAGATGAAGGCACAAATGTGGCCCTAGGACCACTACGACAAAGAAATCCTCTCTCATTGTGTCCCTTGAGGGTATTTCAGTGGGGGACATGCCTGAGGGCACCTTGCACTCCCCAGCATTTGTCTCTGGGAGGCCTAGAGTGCCTGTAAACACTTGAGCAACCCTGCCTGGTTGAGACATGTCCAAGAATCATAGGGGCCTGGGTTACACTCAAGAGGGCAGCTGTACCCAGAGAAGTCATCATGCCTGCAAACAGGGCAGGTAGGTCATTCCCTGCTCTGCAGAGGTGCCCAGTAACTGGGGCCATCCTGCTCACCTGTGATGGGCTTTGTGCAAGCACTGCACTTCTTGGCATAGAGGTTCCCAAAGCACTTGACACAGTATGGGTTATCATCCTGGGAGGTGAACTGCTGGCCAGCCAGGGGGGTCTTGCAGCCTGTGCAGACGAAGCACTCCTTGTGCCAGGGCTCATCCCGGTAAGTCACTCCTCCCTTGGTCAGGGTCTGCAGGAAGAGAGCACACTGGTGACACCAGGGCACAGGGAACAGGCTGCAGCGCACAACCAGCAGCTGGCTGGGGTGCTGGCACCTGACCCCTTCTCTGGTGGGGCTCGGACAGAAGTAGGAACATAGTCCTGGGCCAGAGAACTGAGGGGCTTTGGGCTGTCAGGCCACATGTACCTTTTTGCAGCGAGTGCAGCGCGGAGCGAACTTGCTCTCATAGCAGGGGACACAGTAATAATCCTTCTTGTCTGGGATGAAGGACTGAGACCCGATGGGCTGCTGGCAGCTGCTGCATATGAAGCAGTGCTCGTGCCAGGTCTGCCCATTGTACTCCAGCTTACGGGACCCTGCAGAGAGAGGCATTCACAGTGACAGGAGGGGTCAAGGGAGGCTGTGCAGGATAAACTGTGGTCCTGCATACCAGGCTCTGTGCCTGCCCTCCCCACGGCAGCACAGGGCTGCAGGCAGCTGGACAGGGGAGGCCCCAGGGCTGCGTGGGGAGGGCTGCAGGAACATGCCCCCAGCACTGACACACAGGCTAAGTAAAGAGCCTGTTGAAACCTACATCTGAAGATGGTGCCAGAATGGCCAAACAAAGACACTCCTTTGCCTCAGGCCATTTCCAGAGACGCTCACACACCTTCCATCATTCTCTCATTTTTTGTTGGCACAAAACGCCCAGGAAACCCTCTGTGATCTCCTCCCCAGCTCACTTCCCCATGGAAGGGGGGACGAGGCAGCCAGGGCTGCTGTGGTGATCACGGCTCAGGATCCTGCTGTCTTACCAAACAAGAAAAGCGCCCATCCCACTCTGTGCAATGACAGTGGGGCAGAAAAGCAGAAGCTCATCTCTCCTCCTTGCTGCCACTGGCACCAGAAGCTGAAGCACTAGAGCCCAGCAGTTCCTACCTGGCATGACTGTCTTGTCACAGGCAACGCATTTGGAAGAGAACTCGCTGCAGTAGCAGTCGTTGCAGAGCAGCTCCTGGCCCTGGCAGGTGAAGGGCTCATCGGCCAGGGAGCGGTCGCAGCGGAAGCAGCGGAAGCAGTGCTCATGGTAGTGGCGGTCCTCGTAGTACAACTCCTGAGGAGGACAGCCAGGGTGAGGAGGGGACCCATCACCCACCAGGAACCACCCTGCCCAGGCAGGGGGCCCCCTACTCACTCTGCAGTCGTGGCCAATCAGCTCTTTGCACTCGTTGCAGGTGTTGGCAAAGTGTGCGTCGTAGCAGGGGATGCAGTAGGGGCCATTGTCCATCTGGATGTACTTGCGCCCATACAAGGACTCCTTGCAGTTGTCACAGTTGAAGCACTCTGTCATGGTGCCAGTCTGAGGGTCTCCTTCACCTGCTACGAGATGAGCGAGATGCTGGGTCAGTGCCAGCTTATGCTGCCCGAGGTGCCCCTGCACGGCCCTGCTGTCTCCAGAGGGCAAGGACCACAGATCCTGCACCGAGCCAACCGACAGCTGCTGTCAGGAGTGGGCACAGACCTGAGCTGCTGCCCCTGTTCCCAACAAAGCCTGCACACAGCCAGGGTCTGGGACAAGTCTCACTTCAGGTTTATAATCAAGTTCAAAGAACCACTCACAGAACCCAGAGATGTAAAAGGTGCAGTTGAGCATCTCACTGTCCGCCTCCTTGCTCACAAGCAAAGTGTAAACGATGACCAAAAAAGGAGGATTTTTAGCATGAAAAGTTTTGATCTGGCACTGCAAACAGAACCACCTACACGCTGTGTGGGTGCACATCCACTGTCACATCAGAGAGCCAGCCACCTTGAGAGGGATCTGTTTACCAAGCAGCCCTTCAGAGACCTGGCTGAGCCACCAGCATGGCCCTGGAACAACGGCAAGATTCCTCCTGAGCCTGTGAGCTGATGCTCTGCCTGATGGGGCTGTCAGCGCTCCAAATTCTGGAACTTCTCCAGGACTTTAAAGCAGCTGCTCTGCAGGGAAGCAGAAATCAGGCACCTCATGCTGTGCCTGGCTATGAAGCCACGTCCCAGCAAATAATTCTGCACATGTTGCTCCAGCTACAAACACTCTTCAGGGAGAAAGAGTTGGGGAGGACAGGGGCTTTATAAGCAGGAGAGGTGTTGGGGTTTTGAGTGCAGGAAATAAGACATCTTGCCTCCCTCTCAGACAAGAGGTGTATGGAACCATTTCACTTTTCTTTGGAGCACTAACTCCAGAACAAGAGTCTCTTCCTTCTGTTTGGTTTAACCTGGGTATTCCTAAATATGGAGTTTTCCACTTGCAAACTCACACCCCTCTCTAACACAGGTTGCTATCAAGTGTGGACAAGCCCACAGAGTTGTCTCTGCAGTCAGCTGCAGAGTGCTGCATGCTGCAGTTTTCTTCACGAACTCAGAAAGAGTTCAGAAAGAGCTCTTACAGCTTAGCCTGCAGCTGAGCATTGAATGGGGCAAGGGAGCTCACCTCCATCCTCAGGGCTCTCCAGGCTTGGAGGCAGCCCCCAGGGCAAGAGCCGACCCAGACAGCTCTGACTCATGCAGCTCCCCAGGGCTATTCTTGGTCAAGCCACAGCTCCCAGCTGCTGTCAAGCCTGGTATGTGCGATAGGGCTGCTGCTGAATAACCTCACTGTTCCCACATGGCTACGTGACCAGCGGTGGGGGAACAAAGTCCCTTTCAGATGCTCTCCTTACCCAGCTGCTGCCTGGCCGCTGCCTGCACCACTGCCCACCTTGTGCCCTCCGGTGGGGCAGCCTGGCATGTATGGCTGTGGCTGCAGCAGCAGGTCCTCGACGTGCCCCTGTGACTCCACCAAGCCCAGCGGGTGCTAGGGTGCCCCCAGCTCTGCCTTCAGCCTGAGCTGGCCCCTCGCAGTGCCTGCTCCCTCTGGGGCACTCCATGAGGTGCTTGCCCAGCTGTGTGGCAGCTCCCACATCCCCAGCACCCTGCATGGCTTCTGGCTACTTCTCACCCACCACCACCTCCTCTGCCACCTCACTTTGCTTTTGCTCCCTGAAGCCACCTGGGACCTTTCTCTCTGGCAGTGAAAGAAACTGAAATTAATCACCCTCCTCCTCCTCCCAGCCCTGCTGAAGGAAACTTTTCAAGGTGTGTCTCTAATGAGCACCCCTTTTCTGAAGGCCATGGCACTGCCAGAGTAGGGAGCTGCCATGCTTGCTCAGGGGGCTCTACTCTATTTCTGTGGTCCTGCAAGATGGGGTGAAAGGACCTCAGAAAACGTGAGGGAAGGAAAAACAACTTGAATGGAGAAGCCTAGAGTTTTACCAGTGACATGGACTCAGCCTCCTAAGCACTGCTGTACCTGATGCTGTCCCCAGACTCAAAACCAGAGACATCATTTCCCTGTGCTGCAGGAGCAGGGGGTGGGCAGGACAGACCCACCAAGCAGGGATGGGCTCTCACACCCCTAAACCACCCCAGTGAGGCAGGAGCTGCAGCCCAAGAGCACTGCTGTGCCCTTGCTCCATGAGCACTCATGGGACCTGTGCCAGGCAGCAAACTACAGGAGAGCTATGGATGTGAGCATCAGCTCCAGAGCAAGAGCTCAGGGTTGTGGCATGGCCAGAGCAGACCCTGCTCCCCTGGGGCAGCAGAGCTACTCTATCATCAAAACAGAGATTAGAAAGAGTGACTGGACCTATCAGTCCCCAATGCCTTTTGTTACCCAGGCTCCTGGCAGTGCCAGTCCTCCCCTCCACCACCACCACCAAGCTGCATTCCTGAGCCCACCAGGAGCCACAGCTAGCTGTGTGCTGGCCAAAGCCCTTGGCTGGCAATGCACTGGCAGTGCCGCATTGGGTGCCCCGTGGTGCCATGTGCGCCACAGGGTGCATACCACAGAGCAGTGCTGAAGAGGAAGTGAAACCCACACAAACCCTCTGAAAAGGCTGTGCCAAGGAGGATCCTAAGGCAGCATGGCACACTTGCCTCTGCTTTCAGCAATCTCTCCCCAAAGCCCACCTCCGTCTGTCGCTCCCGGTGTGACCAAGCTCTGCCAGTCTGCGCTGCCACCATCGGGGCTGCCAGCAGGGCAAGTCCCACGAGTGTCACATGGCTGAGAACCTGGGGATCAGACTCCACGCTGCCTTGTCCACAGGAAAAAAAAGAACAGGCCCAGGAAGTTTGCTGAGGGTTATTTGTGTTAGATAAGCTGTTTGCTCTCTTTGTTCTGGTCTCAAAGCGGCACTGGGCAGGGGTGTCACAGCCCTGTGCGACGCCAAAGCAAACTCTGCATCTTCACCCCTGGGGGCATGGCACTGCTCAGAGCAAGAGGAAAGTGGGACAAAAGAAATAAGAGTAAAAGAAATGGTATAAAAGCCCACAGTTTTCACTGGGATTGTGATGAGGAACCTGGAAATTGTCTCCATGAAGGAAAAGAGCTGGGGTTTTAAAATGCGTTAAATAAGAGATTAAAAGGAGGCTCAGATTTAGCAGGCATGATCCAGGCAGTCGCTATCTGTGCTCATTAGCATGTGCTCATTACTTTGCCATCTGCACCACCCTTAAACATCAGCTGTGTGCTGAGCAACGCCTTCAAATGCTAACCAAGGTGTTGCCCTAAAACGCTGGGATTGCACTTGCAAAGCCAGCCTGTGTTTGCCCATTACCAGATGGCTGTGGGCCCTGCGGGACAAAGGTCTGCTGAAGCAGATCCCTCCTAGGTGGGGACAGCAGAGCTGGCTGTGGGGTATTCTCTCAGCTGTCCCACTGGCTGTCTGAGGGCAAAAATAAACAACAGATATATGTGTGCCAGCTGCCTACCCTTCCCTTGGACAGAT
Source organism: Indicator indicator (assembly GCF_027791375.1). Lineage (NCBI taxonomy): Eukaryota > Metazoa > Chordata > Aves > Piciformes > Indicatoridae > Indicator > Indicator indicator. The sequence goes on along the minus strand of NC_072042.1, from coordinate 2,735,804 downwards.
ATAGCTGTGCTCATGGAGGAAAGGAAGTTCAGTTCCTCTCCTGTGCCCATGAACAAACAGCTTTGGGAACAAGAGCTCCTCTCACAAACAACATTTAAAGTGCTCCAGGACGCAAATCTGATCAGTCTGGAACAGAGCTCGGAATAGTTTCACGTATGAGAAAGGTCAGCAATTTGTCAAGGGCACACAACAGAGTCCACTTTCTAATTAGAGAGTAACAGGCACCTCACACCACCCTGGTGTCATTGTCTGCAGTAACACAGCAGATGGTTCAGCAGCAGCCCCAGGAGATGATTACATTAATTTCAGTGTCAACAAACTGGGGAACTATTATGTAAAGGAGGCAGCCCAGACTGTCCAGTGCTGCACACAACCACTTAGGAGTTTAAGCAGCCTTTTGAGACAGTTCCTGCTAGGACAAACTCCTTCAGCAAGAGGTCTCATGTGTATGGGGAACCTGTCACCCCCTGTAACATCACACCAGTTTGTTTGTTGTCCAGTCACAACCAGCTGCTCCACGAAGTGATCCTAGGGCAACACCAGGCTATTCCTAGGGAAACACTTAATCTTCCCAGGACACAGGAGTAGACCTGCCTTTGACTGTCTGTCAGGTTGTTGCCTGTTCTCACCTCCCTGGGGTGCTCCAAACGTGGCTCAAGCAGCTGCAGCTCACACCTAAAGAGCCGTGCAGGAGAAAGCCACAGCCTGGCAGGGGCAGCCCAACCTTCCCCATGTAAGGATGAAACCATCCACGGACAAGGCTTTGGAAGACGGTCCTCAACACGCTCCAAGGTCAAAAGAGGAGAACACTTCTTGTTCCTCTTGGCTTTGCAGAACCAATATGGGTCCTGGAATCTGCCTGAAATTGTTTCTGCCTGCCACCGACCCTAAAAGGGAAACCAGCTGCTTGCTCTGAGGAGCAGCTCCAGCCCCTCTGTGAGGCTGGGAACGTTTTTCAGTCCACATTTCCTGACATGGCTTTTGCAGATCTCTCAGGGTCACTGCACACCCCAGCCAGGGCTCAGCAGGGCCAGCCTAGGCTCTCACTGGGTGTGGGGGCCAGTTCCCTGGGGTGCTGGTGTGTTCCTGCACACCTCCTCATGCTACTGCCTCTGTCTGTACCCTCTTGTTCTGCTCCCAAACCCAGGAGTGTGGCTGTAGCCCTGGTACAGTGTGAACAACCTCCCACATCTGCTGTTACAGGAGATGCTGCTTTCAATGAGAGGCTGGAGGCAGCTTGCCAGAGGTGCCCAGTGCTTCACCAGGGCAGCCCAGCCAGACCCAGCTTGCTTTGAGCACCCTGAAGAGCTGTGTTGCATCAAGCCTTCACCTGCCTGCCTGCAACACCTCCTGCCACCAGATCTTGCCTCCCAGCTGCCTTCCAGGGACAGCTTGGAAAAGAGCTGCTCTGGGAGCTCTAGCATGGTGAGGAGCAGAGTCCACGTGGGGACCATTGGCACAGCCATGGACCTCACCTGGCAGGTCCCCATCACTGGCATAAAGGGAGGATGCTGCAGACAGTGTTGGGTGCTGAATGTCAGTCTGGGAGGAGGTAGCAGCAGTGCAAGGCCACGCAGCCCCTGACTGCCCACTTGCACCTGCCTGTGCTGAGCTCTGCCTAGCAAACCTCAGCCCAGAGCACTCATGGGCTGCTCTGGGCTCTTGCAAACAGATTTGGCAAAACAGCTGGCACAGCTGCAAGGCAACACCCTGCAGCTGAAATGTCATAAGTGCTGTCAGAATCACCCTTGCACAGCAATGCGAGCAGCTTCCTGGAAATGCCCACAGCTTGGAGAGGATGAAGTGGCAGAAACTGTTAAAGCGTCTGAGAGGTCATGAGTAGACCTGCAGCACTGCATGATTTTAACACAGTCTTAGAATGGCAAATTGAAGGTCTCCTGCTGTTCAGAAGAGATTTCTGAGGTACCCTCCATGCAAACAGCAAGCACACATCACATGGGCTCCTCCTGACAGCTCTGCATACTGACCTAGACAAGTGCTAGGGGTATGACTGTCCCAAAAGGTCTGACCTCAAAGGCATCTCACCTGATGCCAGCACTCAGCCCACCCAGAGTAGTCCTGCAGAAGCTCTGCACTGTTTGGAGAACTGTGCCAGAGACATCACAGCCAGACCAAGGTGAGCAATGGGGTGCAGGCATGGTGCAGGGTACAGCCCCTGCCACTGTGCCAGCCTCACACAAAACCCTGGCAGCACAGCCAGAGGCAAGGACTCACCAAGGCTGAGCCATGCCCTCACCCACAGCACTGCCTGCATGGAGCAAGAGGGTTCCAGCCCTATCCTACCCAAACCCAGCTTCCTGCAGAGGGGAGAAGCTGAAGAATGATGTTGCAACACAAGGAGAACATTGAAGACTCTACTGGAGACAAAGCCCAACAGTGAGTGCAGCAAGGGCTGGTCTTTGCCCCACACAACAGACTGACACAGGAAGCATCTTTATCACTGCATGCATTAGTGACATGGAACAATATGCCTGCCAATATATTTATTTTCTCTATCAGCAATATTCTATGGGAGGAGGAGAGGGGATGAATTTCCAGGAGGTCAGGCTAACTTTCACAATTTCTTGTAACACCAGCAATGCTGATTCTGGGTGGAAAATGACCACTGCTGCCTGGTCTAAGTACCTGCTGAATTCTGCCAGACCAGGCACACTCCAAAGGTCTGGAAAGCAGCAATGATTCTTTACAGTTTGAATTAAAGTTTTGAATTACCATAAATGACTGGCCAGGTCTCTCAGGAAGACCAACAAACCTTAGAGAGACCACACACAGATGCAGCTATCTGCACATGGAAAGAGTTCTGGCCTTGCTGAGCTTACAGACTCCCCAGCAAATGTGGCTGGGTCTGCAAGAAACCTCAGCACCCTTGGCCATGAGCTGTGGTGCCTGTGCACCAGGACCTGGGGCAGTCAGGAAGTTCAGGGTCCTAAGGAACTCCAAAACTCTGCTCTGGTTTCAAAACACCAATGAGTTCATAGACCCTTCTCATCTAGTACTAAATTCCTCATTTTTTTCTGCTAAGATAAGGAAAAATAAACTCAACCTTTTCCTGTGTGAAAGGAAACCTGCAACTGGTAAGGCATCCCTGACAGGGCAGATCCCCATACAAGGTAAAAGGACAAAGCTCTGCACCAGGATTTGTGCACCCTGGGACGTTTGTCCCTTCTCTACCCTATAAAGAAAGGATCTCTGTTTAATGAGGCTGCAGTTTGCAAGGGAATCCAATTTTCCATGCTACAGTGGAAAACCAGGAGGGTTTGCCCATCTGAGGCTCAAATTCTCATTTCTGGTGGCCAAGACCTTGCCTTGCATTTGGGTTTTGCTACTTCTGTCCCTTTCCTCTCCACGTCCCTCCTGTCTGAGTGAATCCAGCTGTGAGCTGAAGCACCCACACAGGGAGGATGAAGACACATGGTTTGGAGGAAGAGAAACAGAAGATCTATTCAACCACCACCCGTGAGAAATGGTGGGCTCCTCATGGGTGTGCATCTCTGCTATGTCCACCCACCTTCCAGAACCCCAACAGGGGGACAGCAGAGTGCTGGCTGACAAGGAGAAAGGCAACTGACAATTCAGCTCTGGACTCACTGTAGGGCAAATTCATTCAACCAAGAGCTGAGAGAGAAGCTAAAGAGTCCCAACTATGCAACCATAAAGTGAAAAGCCCTCCCCAAGAAAAAAAAAGGACAAAACAATTTCAGTTATGAATTTATTACTAAACACCTGAAAGGGTTAATTAACTGTTTCACATCCTGAACAAAATCCTCCCTCTTCAGAGGGGAGCTTGGACCAAGGGTGCAGCTAACAGCAGCAGAGCTGCTGCAACACATTCAGAACAAGCAGCCTGTGTCATTCTGCTGACATGAAAACTGGATATTTGCTCAAGAGTTCAGTTGTTAATCTCACTCAAAATGTATACACAGTAAGCCAATTCTCAGCACTCAAGAGGAAGTCAGGAATTGGAACCATTTGGGCAGTTTGGTCTTGTCATGACCCAGACAGGCACTTAACTGAAGGAGGAAGTCCAAGAGTAGAGGACTAAGATCTGAACACATCAGAAACTTCTCCCCAGCCAAATGAAGTCCCTTTTACCAGGTGGTTAAGAAACCTACAGCTTAAAGTTGTCCCAGAAATTATTCTGGGCAGTCTTTGAAGAGGCTTGGGAGAAAAGAAAGAGAGAACCTGGCCCAAGCTCCACATCACAGGTGCCTTGCCCTGCTCTGGGCAATGCTGACTGAGGAGGAGCATGCTGGCAGTAACAGCCTGCACTGAGTCCACTCCTGAGGCTGATGAGTGGCTGTAGGGCAGCAGCTGCAGACATGGCCAGGGTGACCATAATAGGAAGAACGATGCTGGAGCCAGGTTGCAGGGAGCGTGACTGATCACAGGAGCTTCAGTGTGATCAGGAGAGCAGGAGGCACAGGCCAAGGAGATGGGTGCTCAATCAGCTCTTAAAACAGAGCAAGGAACAGGAGTGCAATTGCTTCCTGAACTCCTGCTCCCTTCTCCTCTCAAGCACAGTGATAGGATGAGGGGCAATGGCTTCAAACTAGAGAAGAGCAGATTGAGGTTGGATGTTAGGAACCAGTTCTGCACCATGAGGGCAGTGGAACACTGGAACAGGTTGTCCAGGAAGGTGGTTGATGCCCCATCCCTGGAGATCCAGGTGAGCCTCAACAGGGCTCTGGGCAACCTGATCTAATTGAGGATGCCCCTGCTGACTGCAGAGGGGACTGGACTGGATGACCTTTGGAGGGCCTTTTCAACCCAGACCATTCTATGACTCTAAGAGAAAAGGATGTGCTCCCCTGCCATTATGGTAACAGTGATCCCCAAAACTCCAGAGTGCAGCAAGGACACCCAGCCCTCAGGCTCTCCTCGTAGGTGACAGCCAGTGCCCCAGCACCAGCCCAGCAGCAGCACTTCCAGCACCCCCAGCTCACACTGCACCAACCCAGGGACACGATTCTTCTGCTCCCTCAGCCTCGACAGCCCAGGCAAAGATGCCATCAGCAAGTGGCTGCAGGAATCTGCCAATGTCAAATTCACAAGTTCCTTTAGTTTTCCTCTTTCAACTAGAAAATTGGGCAAGAATGAGGAACTCATTACTTGTGCAGGGCTGAACAGGCCTTTCAGACACATTGAACCATCATGCTACTGGCAACAAGCAGTAATTCAAGAACACAAAACAAACCCTAAAGATAGTCACCAACCATATCAAACCCATGAATGGGCAGTGGCTGGCCTCCAGGCCCCAGGTTTCACACCAGGTCTGGGCAGAAGCTAATCTGGGCAGTGAAATGCCTGTTGCTCAGAAGGGATATAATTTATCTGTGAACCTTCTTTGCCCGTGTCATTAGGAGGTGATGGACAAGAAAAGGTGGTGGAAAGAGATCATAACTGGAGGAGGTTTTGTCAGGAAAGACATGAAGAGAGAGCATATAAATGTACATGAAACTACACACTAGTAGACAAGGTGTTTCATGCTACTTGCTGCATGTTTTCTTGTCCTGTGTGCTGCAGCCTCCTAACACCACACACCTCTGCAGTCACAACCCCACACAAGGTGCAGGGCCCCTGCACGAAGTCAGCGTTCTCCAGAAACAAAGATACGACCCCACAGATCCCATGGGACAACAATCCCACCCCCCACACTCAAGACAGAACTGTCCCACAGAGCCTAGGATGTCCCAAAGCTTCCAGATACAGAAACCCAGCGAGAGCTTTATAATGTTATAATGAAAGGGAGTCCCAAACACTGAACATGTTCTGAGGATTATAATTTAGCTAAGAAAGTTTAATTTTGGACTGAATTGATGCATGCCCAAAGCCATATAAATGCTTAACTGCTTAAACAGCTGCACAAACCCAGGCCTCTGGCAGCAGCATTTCAAAATCTCTTTGCCCCATGAAATAAAGGTCACATCCAGCACACTCGAATTCAAACATGAAAGCATGACAGGAAATGACTAACTGCACACTGAGGCCAATTTACCTTCATCTTAGATCTGCTCAGCACACAAGAATCTTGCAATTCAAACAGACATCACAGCCTAGATGCAGAAAAAACAATCTGACTGCTCTAGTTGCTAGTTCTTGGGGTCTGTGCATCTCAGTGAGGATATCACTGCAAAAGGATGGAATTCTGCTCTATTTCCCCAAAGTTCTTTTACAATTCTAGCTTTACACTGTAGTTTTCACTTTTCTTTTCCTTAGAGGCAGCTGCTTAAATCGAGGGTGAAGCCACTCTTCTTCCTGAGGCCATATATAATTTTGAGTTAGTGTTTACAAAGCTGTTTGTAGACCTAAATGAAGGCTACTTGTGTTTTGCCCACGAAGGTGACCAAGGGGCAGCTTGAGCTTTCCTCTGAACACTCATGAGCACATGGACAGGCTGCAGGATGGCTGCAGGCACAGGGCACATGCTTTGTGCTCACATGAAGGGCAAACCTGTGTGGTCTGAGCCCCATCCCTCAACAACTGCCTTCTCCAGAAAGCCTGGCAGCTTTTTTTGCTGATTAAGGGTCTGCTCAGCTTCAGGTTTTTTGAATAAACAAAACAACTTTGACTTAGAGTAGCAGGAAAAGACACATAAAGCAGACATGTTTCATTTGATGCATGCCTGTTACATAAAGAGTAAAGTGAATCTTTTCACCAAATTTGGTAAAAAAAAAAATTCCCTTTTCTGATTTGATTCTTTGTTTTCCAAACATGAGTATTTGTAGCAGGTTGCTTGCATGTAAGCAGATACACAGACTGTGAAAGGTAACCTGCATTGCCACCCTGGCACTTCTGTGCCTTTTGGGGCTCTCCATCTGCATGCAAAGTGAAGAGAAAGCCAGGAAGGTGACAAGGAGATGCTGCAATGACACTCGTGTGCCACTCACCAGCCTCCCTCCACCATCCCCATCACTACCTGTGGGCTATTTGCAGGAGAGTAAGGACAGTCCCCATCTAAAGGGCTTTGCACAGCTGCTGGTGTCCCTTGCAAGAAAAGGCCATGACAGCTCTGCAGCCCACAGCATGTGAGCAGCTTCTAAATCTGGGGAAGGACTGAATCCTGGCACAGGCAAATTGTCTCAGGTTACTATCATTTGTTGCCTGGGAGATGCTGTGTGTGCCAGCTGCAGCCCTCCTGAAAGAGGCAGCGCCCTGCAAAGAGTCCAAGAAAGTACAGAAGAACTCCTCTCTTGCAGAGAGAGGAAGACAGAGGAAGATTTGCTCTTCTTTAGCCACTGCCTTGCCAATGTGGAACAGGCTTCCTTCCTTCTTTTGTGGCTGAAGATTTCTCTGCTAGGTGATCAGGTCATCAGGTGTCAATCACTTTTGCTCTGCTACTCTGTGTCTCCTTGTTAAAGCATTTCTCACCACCACCTTTACAATTACTCTCAAGAACTCCACATTTGGGGTAGTAGAAGCCCTCAGCTGTAACTCTTACATATTTTACAACTCCTTGCAAGCACTAAGGTGCACCACACTTTGCAGCCTCTGCTGTGCTGCACTGACCCAGTTCATAGGATCACAGGATGTTAGGGGCTGGAAGGGACCTTTGAAGATCATCAAGTCCAACCCCCTGCCAGAGCAGGATCATAGAATCCAGCACAGGTCACACAGGAACACATCCAGATGGGTCTTGAAAGTCTCCAGAGCAGGAGACTCCACAACCTCTCTGGGGAGCCTGTTCCAGTGCCCTGTGACCCTCACAGTGAAGAAGTTCCTCCTCATGTTGAGGTGGAACCTCCTGTGCTGTAGTTTATATCCATTACAACCTTTGTCCTAGTTCGAGATCAAGGGTCTTCAGTGGTGCCTGTGAGGGGGAAAACTGGACTGGAAGCAGCTATTTTAAGGAGTATGGAAGCTCACAAAAATCTGAGTGCCTTTACACCCTACAGCTACACATCCAGTTTCCACACCTATGCCCCTGCCCGTGGGATGTGCCCGTCTCCAGGCCAGGACTGCTGCTCACAGCACTGGCAGGATGTCAGCCCAGGGATCACAGAGCACTGCTGCTGGCAGGCAGCACCGTGACACACGTGTGCTGATTGTGCCCAGAAACTCATAAAGAGAGGAAAACTGCTCTTTTACAGAAAAAACAAAAAAACCCCAAACCACCCAACTCACATGAGCAGAGAGACAGCAATATTAGAGAGCCCCTGATCCAGGTCTGGGGCTCATTTACAGAACCTCATTCTCACATTCAAATCTGAGATTTACAAGGAAACCTACATGAAAGGCTTTACAGATGATAAAGGAATCAAAAGGTCAGAATTGTAACTCAGAACAGCTCCTCCCATTACAACATTCAGGCAAAGACCAAGAAGAGTCAGTGTTTCAGCCCCTGAAGCAGCAGAGAGGAAGCTGTGCCCTGTTTCTTTGCTGCTGAGAAGATGCTCCCCACTCATTTATTGGAGGAAGCAACATCAACCTGCTCTCTGACTAGGTGAAAAGACTTTCCAAGCTGTTTTCATGCTCAGGCAGTTCAAAGACCATGGGCTTCACTGCAACAAGACACCACCAACACCCTCACGACCCTCCCTCTCTTCTCCTAACCAACCACAACAAAAATGCTCTATTTATAAGCAATTTGTCCCAATCTGGCAAACCCCTGGAAACAGCAACTTGAAGCAGTTCTCTGTTACCTTGCATTGCTGGATGGGGTGGCCCAGGTAGAGCCCAAGAGCCTTGAAGGGAGCAGTGCAGCAAGTGAGGGCGATTCGCCCAGTGCCTCACTCTGCAGCTGGTCACAGCAGGTGCAACCAGCCAGAGATGTCACCAGTAAATCATCACTTCACCAGCAAAAAGCACGCTGCTTGCCCAGAAACAAAAGCTGTCACATCATAAACCAGAGGGTGACATCAGCACAGGGATTGCATTTCCTACACAGGTTTAAATGTCATTACTTGTGACTGGGAATTGGATGCTTACAACTCCAGTTAGTGAACTCTAAATTTGCATGAGCTGTAAGAATTCCAGTTCCAGTTTGGCATAGATAATATTTCACTGCCAAACCTTTTCTATTTCTCTGTGTCATGATGAGAGAAAACAAAACAAACAAACAAAAGCCCCGACCAAAAAAAAACACCCCACAAAACACCAACCAAACAAAACCCAAACCAAACCAACCAACAAAACACAGCAAAAAACCCAAATAAAAGAGAAAAAAAGAGAACAAGCAAAACTCTTAGCAGACAGTGAAAAGCTAATGAACTCCATTTTTTGCCTGACTTACCAAGAGAGGAGCTAATGAAGTGAGTAGCAGAACTCACTGCTTTCCACTGGAAAGGGTCAGTGTTATTCAAACAGTTCTATTTGGGGCCCACCTATTCAGAATCTATTCAGTGCCCTTTTCCACTCAGGTTCTGCTCCATCTCTTCTCCTAAAACTAAACCCCAAAGGCTCTCAAGGACCAGAAATCATTTATTTCATCACTCTTTAGTCAAGTCACTGTTTCCCAGAGCATGAAGCATGACACAGCCTGTGCTTATGGTCTGACACCTTCACCCACCTGAAGTGCCTTTGTGATTTTCCACACAGCTCTCCAGGCTCTCCAAAAGCAACACATCCCAGGCTTCCTTACAAGCACAATGGGCCAGATTTAATCTTCCTGTGAGTTACACCATGTTTGCATAAGGTTGAGAAATAGTAGAAATAAAATTTCTCTTGGCTGTGTTACATGCACCACACTCTGTATTTTTGCTATGAATGACTCTTTAGCAAGTACCATTATTGCTCTACAGATTCCAGAACTCTCTGGCTTAGGCATTACAGCAATTTTCTTGATATGAAGTCAAAGGCAGCCACTGAAATGCCTTAAAATTTAAACACTGACTTTCTTTGACAGTTTCCCCGCACTGAGGGAAGAGGCAGATGAGATTAAGCCAGGTTTAAGGACACAAAGTAAAGATTTTTTTTTTCACTTGGACAGCAGTTTAGCTCTCTGACTCCTTTCTGCAAATAACACCTATGTGTATTTGTGGTGATCCAGTGCAAGACCATAAATGGAGCAGTGCTCAGTTTCTGCAGGTCTGACCTCCAGTGCCTCTCATAGGATTTGTTGCTTCCTTGATTCCCTAACAGCTGTCACCAGCAAAAACATTATTTACCCTTAGAATACCTGCAGGACAGGGAGTTATTTTATCTCCCTCCTGGGATTTGCACCTCAGAGGATTTTGGCACAAGGCAAGCGTGGTAGAACTAAAAATGGAATCAAGATCCAAGCCTCTGTCCATCTTCCTTCTTCTAAGGTGCAGCAACTCCCTTCATCAGCCTGGAATCCCTGACACCCACTAATGCATGTTAGAGACCTTTGTCACAAGCTGAACTCTTTGTGAGCTGGGGGAAAAGGAAAGAAGAGAAGGAAGAGAAGAGCGTGATCTTTAAGGTCCCTTCCATGCCAAACCATTCCATGCCAGGTTACAAAGTACAGTTAATCCAGACCCCAGATCTTTCAACCAAGCAACACCATGCCTTTGCTAGCTGCTCCTGCTAGCCAGACTCTGGGCTTTGAAAGCAAGCACACTGAGCTGGAAGAAGGCACTGGAGCAGTGCAGCACCAGGAGTTATGCACCATTTCAAACTGTGTTAGCTCTTAAGAAGAGGAACAGCCATGTTGCCCTTAAATGAGGGGAGTGGAATTCCAAGGTGAGCTCAAAAGTCTGCCAAAAGTCAGCAGTTTAGGCTGGAATGTGGGCTCATGATGCTGAGAGAAGCACTCCAAAACAGTTCAGGATCCACTTTATTATTGCTGTTCTTTCTTCCCCGTTTGCACATCCTAGAGTAATAACTAGGAACACTGCCATCAGATGTGGACCTCAGAGAGGAATTTTTTGTCTTCAACCATGCTGAAGTTAAGGCTTCCAGACCCTATTATTATTCAATTTCTCTCATTTCAGTAGAAGAGGCTCAAACCTCAGTCATTTTCTCCAGCAGTACTGAGTTAGCTTGCACGATGTTGTAGCAGAGAACATCACACAACCTGCAGCAATGACAACAGAAGCTACTAAACCCCTGCTAAACTCACATAAGGGAAATCCTGTGGGGGCTTGGATCATTCATGTGATAAGGTTGGTTTACAGTTCTAGGAACATGTCCAGAATGGGCTCTAAACTGGTGAGATACAGTTTGGGAAAAAAAAAAAATCAACTGTTAATTATTGTTACAATTTGCATTTTATATTAAAGAAATTAAAAAAAAAAAAACAACAACCCAAAACACAAACTCCTGAAGAGCTCAGGAGGCAGAGCTCAGCCTAGAAAGGATTTGCATGGTTCCACTGTAAGCCCACAGAGAGCAGGGATGTAGAACAGGAACAGTTCATTGCAGCTTTTAAGCTGATCCTGGGTTCTGCCTGAAACAGCTGGGATGATTCCTCCAGTTAAACAAATTTCTGTTACTGAAACTCTGATATTTAAAGAAATTTGGTCAAGCTGCTGAGTGGTCACCTCCCTGCCCAGATAACAAGATCAGAACTGTATGAATTTAAGTGAACACTTGAAATTTGGGTAAACAAATTGAAAATATCAAGGTCATGTGTACATTCTGGGGGGAATAATTAAATATTTACTATCTTGTGGTTCCAGTCTTCCCGGTTTCTGGAAGACATTCAGTTGGTCTGCTTAGATTCATTAGTTTCAAAATACATAAATAGAGTTCATTTTATTTACAGAAAAAAAAAAAAAGCTATCAGGGCTGCTTCCAGCTCTATTAAGGCACTTGGTGAATAATGTGTAAGCAACGCTCTCAGCAGGAGGTATCAGTTGCCAATCTCACTAATGCACACAAATATCTGTTAACCAAAACAAGTCTTGTATTTAGTTAATGCTCCTCTGCACTAACTAGAGTCATTATTCACAGCAATATGAAAACCAGCTTGTGAACAGTTCAATTCCCATTTTTATTTTCTCCCCCATGCTCCCAAATCCCCAGTGCTGAAACTGACTGATGAACTGTCTCTTGGATTCAGATACTTGTGCTAAAAGATTACAAAACACAAGTCTCCAGTGCCTACTCTTTTTCCACAAGAAGTTCCTGCATAAGCTCAATGCAGCTTTTTAAAATCAAGTAAACAAGAGGCACAGCTGAGATTGGAAAAAGAGTTGGATTTGGCTTAGTATCCATAGGGATCACCTTTTTTGGCCAGCAGTTTGGAAAGGGTTATTTACTGGAGAGCCATTTTTCTTTTTCTGGGAGATGCTGAGGTTTCAGCAAAGTTTCTGCAGAGTATGCAACAGTATTCAGCCTTTGCTCAGCTAGAGTTAAATCACTGCAGCTCTCTGATGGCTTGAAGATTATGGGTGTAGGAAAAGGGAATGCTCAAGAGGGGAACTTTCAGCAGTCACCACCAAACTGCGGTTAAAACAGACACCAATGACTCTATTCAGCTCCCAAACCTCAGACAGTTTCCATTTTCTCAATAACAAAGCATTTTTGTGGAATGAGGTAACAGCTTCCATCTGCCAGGTCTAACTCTCCACTAAGATTTCTCCAGAGTGTGGCTGAGTGAGGGCTGGCTGAGTGGAGCTGGAGTCCTCAGCCTGGGAAACAAAGGGACAGAGCTGCAGGATAGACCTGGAGAGGAGCCTCTGGGACCCTCACAGGAACTTTCCTGGGAGTCTGCCTCGACTGGGAGTAGCCTCGAGTGAGCTCCAACCTGTGTACTGCTGGAGACCGAAAAAGGCCAAGGAAAGAGGGAGACTTTTCTCTGAGGATGGCCTGGGACAGGCAGGAGGGAGCAGAAGACAAACGTGCCACAGGTTCAGCAGCCCATCATAGAAGTGCCAGGAGGATGGAGCAGTGTGAGAAGTGAAGAGGGGGCTGTGGGTACCCACTGTGAGATCCTAAGTGTGAGCAGGAGCACAGACTCCCTGATTCCAAGAACTGCTCCTGGGACCTGAAACACTGCAAACCTGAGCCACAGCGCTTACAGCCTCAGAACAGAGGCTGGGAGAAGATTGGGGTTTGTTCTTGCCTGGTTTTTGTATTTGTTAACCTCTTTCTTGGCCTTTCAGCTCCAGGGATGCTGAGCTCCTGCCCATTCTTTTGATTCATACAAAATCAGCTCAGCTCCTCTGAACAGCAGACTGCTGAACTTCCCTGGGATTCCAAGCCTCAGCTCCAGGTTCAACATATCTCAACTGCCTGTCCTACCAAAGACTGAGCAAAACAGAACACCACAACCTCAGGCTCACTCATGCAAGCAAAGGTAAAAACCTTGGAATAGCATAAAAAGATGTGCACAGCACATAATAGGAAAGGATCTTTGTGGTGTCTGCAGGTCTTCTGGATCTACTTTTGCCCCTGCATATATATAAATCCTTAAAGAGCAATGCAGGAACTTCTCCAGAACACTCAACTCACCTGCAACCCAAATTGAGCAATGTGCTAATTAGGAGAGAGAGTTCCCTGCCAAAGATGCCAATTCTCTAACCATCAATCTTTATTTCTGCAGCTCAGACACAGCCTCCCAGACATGCACTGATGCAAAACACAGGAGGAGCTTTTTAATATCAGAAAACATGGGGCATATTCCCACCATGCTGCTCATCTCCTGAATGGCCTCCTACAACTTCCCAGCTCTACATGTAGTTCTCCCCCCTAAAGCAAAGGCATTTTTTTCAGTTGGCTTTCCGAGGCCCTCGCATTCCTGCAGCACTTTCTCCTGAAGTTTTGAAAATATTAACATTGAGCTGCTCCCTCTCTAGTTTAATACCACATACCCAGCTGGATACCTGGAGAACGTGGCTGGCAAGTGGCTGACCTTCTTTCCCAGCCAGGACAAAACATTTCCCAAGCCAGTTTTCTTCCTCTGAAGAATGCTGCTGTCAAATCTCAAAACTCCACACTGCTAATACTAGCCCCAGTGCAAGGTCAGCCAGAGAGAACTTCCATCAGCGATGAGCTCTGCTAGAGAAGGCTCCCTGGAGACCACAAGAATAGTACAGTCAAGCCCAGATGGCAACAATGTGCAGAGCACATTTCCAGCACACAGTAACGGGGCAGAGGGCTATGCAAACTGGAGTCCACCCTGATTTCTGCTATCTGATAGCTGAACGTTGAACTCTAGGCTGAGGCCTTTGGGAAAGGTCAGGATGGTCTTACACATTCTCAGGATACCACTTTTGCTCTCACTCTTTGCTTCTTGATTCCTTCGTTAAAAGATACTAATCTCTTTGTCAGGCAGCTATTTGGAGCCAAGAGTTTAGATATTATTGCAAAACATATGCTGAAAAGAGACTGGAAATGATGTTGGCAGTGGTACAGAGGGGAGCGAAGCACAGCTTTGGGTCAAAACAAACAAAAAACAACAACAACAAAAAAAAACCCTAAGCTAGTAAGCAATTCCCATGTGATAGTTTAGGAGAGCCAGCAAAAGCTTCTTCTAGAAAGAAAACGATGCTGTGAGAACGAAGCTAACAAGAGCTGCCTCTTGGAAAAATAAAACAGCCAGTAATGAGCCAGAGCATTGCCAGCAGAATGTATCCAAGAGGATCTTTCTGGGAAACCGACCCAAGAAATTACACTGGAAAGCCCTGAGGGACCAGGGACCTGGAGGCTGAAAGCTGGCAAATTGCTTCATCAGTTAAGGCTGGTCCCACTGTGTTCTGCTACGTAAGAATAATTTGTTTTAGCCTACAGGTCTCTCAGGAGCAATGGGGAAACTCAGGCTGCTTCCTCTGGGAAGGGAAACGGAGTGCTCGGGAGAGCCCTGCCCAAAGGGACAGCTGTCAGAGGTTTCCCACCACCACTGACGTCCCTTTGGCCCAGCCCCTGGCCCAGCACACCCAGCCTGTGGCTGTGCTCGATTCCTGGGCAGCCCAGGGCTTGGTGGTGCAGCTGCTGCACACTGGGCTCTGCCCACCGACTACCTGCTGGGAAATCACCTCAGAGACCTCAGACAATGCTCCACCAGCCAGCAGCTGCCACAGAAATGCCACTGAAGCATCTTCTGGAGAGTCACTCAGCCAAAATGGACGCAGTTAGAGCAATCCTGAGGTATCTTGTTTTTCAGAGGGATAAGGAGGAGACCTTGCTCTGTCTCTGTTTCAGAGAGATTAGGTAACATGCAAGCAAATAGGAACACCGATGCAAAGAGATAAAGGCAAAGCTTTTCTCTGCAGCCTTTTCACTTCCAGTCAAACTACTCATAGTCACAGGGGTGTACAGAGAGCACAGAAGACAATGAATGTGATCTCCAAGCATTTTTCTGTGCTGGCAGTAAAAAAACCCTGCATTGGCAGGGGACATCAAGGTGCTGTCTAATGACTTTCCTCCTCTTCCAACTCCTTTTCTGATTCATGTTGCCATCTTCCTTGCAACTGACCTAAATAACATGTTCAGGCAGCACCAGGAGCATTTCTGCCTCATACTTCAATAGCAGCAAGATCTCCACATCTGGAGAGGGTCTTTCACAGGGAAGTCAGACCACAGGTGGCTTAGGAGCGTCTTTCCTGAGAAAGGAAGAGAAGCACCCTGTCTTGTCTTATTTCATCAGGAAGACTTCCTGGCTGCAGAAGAACAAAGGTTGCCCAGGAGCAGAGCAAACACAGGCTCCATCTGTGCCCAAGGCCCAGCAGATCTGAACAATGTGGGCAGAGTATTCAGTTACCTCATTTCCAGGTGCGCTGTCAGCATGAGCCATGACTGGCTTGGGATGAAAGAAGAAAAACTGTTCCTAGATCTGGACTTGTCTGCATCATTCATGGAAATTATTGCCCAGCAGCTTTTAATTCATATCACACTCACAGCCCTCAGCTTCTCTATAAGCATTTGATCACTGCTTGCCATTCCACCAAAGAGGCTGGAGGACAAGACTGTTCCACCAGAGCCAAAGGCACACTGACCCTGGTCTCAGGAAGAGGAAAGCCAAGAAAGCCCCTGCAAAAGGGCTTCAGCAGGTCAGCCATGCTCAGACACACAGTGATTCCCCGTGCTAGCAACACACAAGCACTTCAAACAGTTGCAGATCCACACAGCTGTAGCACCTCTACAGCTATTCACTTCAGCATCTTCTGTAACAGAGCTCAACAGAACTGCATCACACAATGCAGGGGCAGCCCAATCCCAATCACTCCACGCTGCCTTCACACACTGAAAGATTTCTGATCCTCTCCCAATCTCATTCTTCCCTCTACTACAAGTTTAGGCACTCCTGATAGCCACTCACCTCCTTAAAAACCTCAGCAGCCTACTGAGTTCTCAACCTTACCTCACAGCAACAGCCTTCACTGGCTCTGTACAAAGGACATGAAAAAGTGAAAAGTCAATTGAAAATGCATTTAGTGCCAAGGAAATGGACTATGGAAGATACAGGAAAGTATTCCTAGGCTGCATGGACTACCACAACACTTCCAGCTCCCGAGCTAGCCCAGCACTCACCTGCTGCACCTTGCAAGGCAGGCAGATCCTCAGCAGCCTAACAGATCCCTGTCTGTGTGTATCCTTTGAATCAGAAAAAGGAAGTTATGAGCTCTTCCACCTCTCTTCCAGGTAACTGAGTTTCAAAACTAAAGCAGAAAAGAAGCTAGCAGAACTCACCCATCTTTGTGCTGCAGCATGCCTGTTCAGTCCACAACAGCTAGCCTGTATTTGTTATCTCTACATTTTTTATTAGCTCATGTTTACTTTGGCTGCACATCCAAGCAGTCATTGAAACAGGGTGAGAGAGGAAAATCTTGGACTCTCAACAATGGCCAAGCACTTTAATCTGCCACTGGAGACAATGACTTGACTCCTATTGGCGTTTAGTGCTGGCAGGGTCAAGTGTAACATGTGCTGCAGGAAGCACTAGGGAAGCAGATCTGCAGCCATTCCAACAACACTGAGCATTTCCTTGAGTTATTCAGAGGTCCCTTTCCCCCTCGTGCAGAGAAAACATCTCCAGCTGTCCCATCACCTGCACTGGCATCTCCACTCACTGGATTTATGGTATTGGAGACTGCTAACAGCTCCAGGTTAGATACGGCACATTCCTCTAGCTTACAGGTCAGATGTTCAAAACTAAGTAAGGAAGCACTTCAGATGATGTCCTTGGCATCAGCCACCAGGTTGGTGCTGGAAGATAATTTATATTCCTAAAACAGAGCCAGCACTGGGCAGGTTGGGCATAAACATCAACAAACTCTTATTCAGCAACGACACAAAGCAGAAGACAGATGTGAACTAATGTTAACTAGTTGGATGACCACTGGCCAAATAAAACCGAAGTGAGACTGCACAAAGAACACTTTCAGGATTTTTATTCCATTGGTATTTGGATTAATGCACTTCTAATAACTCTTGATTAACAATAAACTTAACCCTACTGGAGATGTCTTTCTGATTCCTCCCAGAGTAACATTATCCTCTCAGTGGGCTCCTGTTGAGTAAGGGCAGAATCATCTGTTAAAACTGTTCTCCATTTAGCAAAAAAAAAAAAAATCAACAGACACAAAGTGAGTCACTCAGCAGAGGCAGTTCTGCTAGGATGAAATACAGGAAGGTGGAAGCCATGTGGCATTCTTCAATTTCCCCTTTCCTTTCACAATCAGACCCTTGATATTTTCTTCAACAGGAAAGCTGACACTCCCCCCCCTCTGTAAATTGCTGACAATTGTATTTTACACCTGGAAAAACCAGGGCAGAACGGAAGGAAGAGAAGAAACAAAGACCAAGGACTTTTCTCAGCAGCTACATCTCCACAGAATGAAGCATTCTTCTTTTCATCTACAGCTAAAGACCCACTAGTTCTCAGTGGCTCAAGTGTAGTAACCACACAGCCTTCATGGGAAATGCCACCTCCTCTCTGCCAGATGACAGCAGAATGGGGAATGCTGCAGCAGCTTCACAGAGAGCAGCAGAAATGTTAAGCCCCCTTGAAACCAACAAAGCTGGGTGCCCCGAGGTGGGCACAGGCAATCCAGGAACAGTGGCTGTCAACAAGGGGTACTGAATGGTGACCACCAGAGGAAAAAAGGCTTCCTTACTGGAGCAAGTACAAGAAATTAGGAAGCCCTTTGCTCATTTGAGAAGTCTGGCTTTCATTCAGACCAGCCAGTCCTCAGTTTTCCACAAACATTTTTGTTGTCCGTGGAAACTCTTGCACAGAAGGTGCAGCAGAGGTAAGAAGGTTGATGCTCATGCCTCTTTCCCAAGGCTACTCCTGCAATTAGGGCTCTTCAAGCATGACCTCATGCAAGCCAAGGACAGTGAAAATCCCACAGACCTGAACTAGGAGCCCAGCACTGTGAAAATCTTGTGTAGCAGCATTGTGAGCACCACAGAAGTATTTTTGCAGGGAGAAGAGGTGGGAATCACTTGATCACTAAAAGTAATCAATTTATTCCATTTTCCTGCTGGAGTTTCAGAACACAGCAGGTCATGTAACAGCATCAGCTCAGCTGCAATTAGGACCCAGTAAAAGCATCTTACCCCACAGAGCAAGAGAGTCCTGGCTGTGAACAGAACCAAGAGCTTCAAAGTTGGTGCACTGGGAATTTCAGTAACCTGTCCACAGATAAGGTTTTCTTGGCTCCATCAGCTAAGGGTTCATCTCTAAAGCTGTTTGGTCCAAAAACCCAACAGAACACCTCTGAGCTCATACACCTCAGAAAAAAACCTGTGAGCCCTGCCTGGAGCTACACAAGGCTAGTACTCCACAGAACAAGAAATTGTGTGTCATCAGGGCAACCACAGTCCCACAGGCCAGCAAAGAGACTCCAACCTTTCTTCCCCATGATAGCCTCAGAGTGCTGAGCCATCTAGCTGCTGGCCGTGTCTTTGGACAGCATAGCTGCCTCAGAGTCCACTCTAAAACAAACTGCAATGTAAACAGGACACAGAGCTGACAGCAGACGTGCTGCAGATGGCTGCAGCAGATCCTGCAGTGACCTGCTGTCCTCCCAAAGACCAGAGAGCCAGCCTGACCTTCAGCATGCTAGTCACTGTTCAGTTCTTTGGATGCTCTTCTGAAGGTTGGGAAGATGCAGAGCTCCTCCCTCAAAAGACACCTCAAAAACATCCAATATAGAGAGACAGTGGTTTCTCCAGAAGCTGAGACCATGGAACTGTTCATGAAATTCCTGTTTGGGAATTCTGGATATTTCCAAGCACCACCCAGCCTTCGGTGTGTCCCTGCCACTCCCTATGACAGGTTTAAGGAGTTCTTATTGCAAAACATACTTTTTGCTGTGGAGCATCCACTATAATTAGTGCCCACAACTAACTATATTGCCAACATTTTTGTCTCCTATGCTATACCACAAGTTTTAAAAGCACACAAAACTGCAGCTCTGGCTGGGCAGGAATTAAACCAATGCTCACAACTCCATGCCTCCAAGGAAGAGCCTGCAAGAGAACCATATGGCCACCATCCTAGGAAAAGGAAAGAAGATGGCACAAAAATAAGTCAGGCCAGAAGTCAGGCTTCCCTTCTCCCACTGCCCAGCTGCTGGCCTGCCTGTCTGGTGGTCAAACTGCATTTTGACAAAGCAAATTAGGGCAATGAGGCATCTTCAATACCAGAAAAACATTACCGATGGCAAAGGTGACTATTTAAATATGAGAGACTGAGGAAACAGGCAAGAAAACGTTTCTCAGCTGTTGACAATAAAGGAATATTTGACATCCACACCTTCACAGCAGCTCAGGGAGCTGCTGGGTGTTTGCTCAGGGCTCAGAAAAGCTAAAGAAACCTTCCTTGAGCTGCCACCAGCACATGGCATTCACCAGACCCTCAGCCTGGCCCATAGGGAATTCCCCCAGGGCTTTTCATGTGCGAATCATCTTTATGATTTCCAAGAAGGAGAAGCAGCAAAGGTGCTAAGGCCATGACCGGAGATGCGAGTCAGCGGAGGGCAATTCCCCCAACACGCCTCACCCAGGGTAACTGCAACATAAACCCAACACTTCCCTGAGTTCTCATGGAAGAGTCCAAGTGATGAACCTAACCACAGGTACAAGCACTGACAAAACTGGAAACCAAACCAGAAAATGTTACCTCTTCTTACGAAAACTTAACAAACTGAAACAAAATTGCGTTCAGTAAAAAACCAAACCCAAACAAACCAACAACATTTTGCAAAGGTGCTGAGCCGTCTGTTAACCGCAGGATGCAAACCGCGACTTTGACTCTTTGTTTAACCCCACACAAAAAAGCAAAGCTTTGCTTGGTCCTTCCCAAGGGTCCTTCCCTGGGACCCTCGGGACACAGCAACCGAGGAGGGGTTGTTGGAAAAGTCTGTGCCCTCTAAGCGAGCGTTTGGGTTATTTCCCACTTTGTTGCCTGGGTAAAGTTTCAGTTTTTCTTAATAAAGCACAGCTCAAAGCGCTGCAACTTCACAGCCCAGAGGAGGCACGGCCCGAGGACTTTCACAAAACGGTTCAAGCTGTGCTTCCCGGGACAGCCGGCGCGGAGCTCTCCGGGCGAGATACATCCCGGGTAACGACACAGCAAACGCAGCCAGGGCCGGTGGCGCCCCCGCCCCTGGAGAGAGCAAGGGAACCCCGCCGCGGGGACCCCTTCCTTCCAGCCCCTCCCCGCTTCCCCGGGCCGCCCGGGGCCAAAGCGCACGGCTGCTCCCGCCGCCGCTGGCCCCAGGCTCCCGCCGCCGCCGGCCCCAGGCTCCCGCCGCCGCCCGACCCGACCCACCTGGTCAGTGTTCCGGGGCTGTACCCGGCTCGCTGCTCGCCTGGCGGTGGGCAGGCTCCACTCGGCTCGGCTCCGCTCTGCTCGCCAGCCCCACGGCGCGGCGCGGAGCCCGACCCGGGGCGGGGCCGAGGGGCGGCGGGCTGGGCTGGGCCGGGCCGGGGGCGGTGGACTCAGTTGCCCGGTGCCCGCCCCATACAACGTACTGCTCCGAGTGGATGCGAGCAGCACCCTCCCGACAGCCCGAGCATCCGTCCCGGACCCCAGCGGGATGCGCCCCGGGACGCAGCGGTACGTCCCTTCCAGGGCAGCCAGCCCGGCGCTAGTCCTTTCGCCTCCCCGTTTGCTTCCGAGCCGCCATCCCAGAGGCCAGCTGCCACGGAGCCGCCCGCCCCTCTTTCCTCCCTGCGAGACAAGGCGAAGCGCGGCGCAGTCGGCGGGCTGGGAGTGCGCCAGTGCAGGGCTCCAGTAGAACCGGCCAGCTGCGGGCTCTTCTGTCCCCGAGCGGGCCATGGAGAAACGCACCAGCTTCCGTCCCCAGGAAAATCCCGGTCTCGGCTCCCGGCACCGGGCACAGAGCAGCCCCGCGGAGCTGCCCACTCCGCCACCTGCCCCGCGGCTCCCCCTTCTGGCAGCGCCGGCTCCACGCAACCGGACGCGGGAAGAGACACGCGTAGAGCTCGGCGGGTACTCGGTCATACCGGCCCCCGAACGAGGCTCGGAGCCCGGCGGACAAGCCGCACCAGACAATCAGAAACCCGGACCACCCCCCGACGGCGGGACTCTTTTAAAGATTCGCCGGGCGCCGCGGGGAGCCCCGGTCAGCCCGGCGAGGGGGCGGGACCCGCCGTGGCCATGGAGACGGAGCCACCTCTGACCCCGCGGCACCGCCCCTTCCGCCTGCTGCGCAGCACGGGGCTGCGGCGGCGCCGGGCCGAGCAGGGGCAGCAGAGCTGCGTGTGGATTTCGAGTCGGACGAACAGAGGCCCTCGCCATGTCATCCGCCTTCAGGAAAGCCGCCAAGTCGGGGCAGCGCCCGCATCGCGAGCGGGCACAGGTCGGTGCGCCGGGCTGGGCCGAACCGAGCCGTGCTCCGTTGCATTGGGCCGGGGTCAGTAGCCGCCCATTGCCGTTCTGCCTTTCTCCCCTAGCCTGCCTCCCGGAAGAAGCTCGGCTTGCTGGAGAAGAAGAAGGATTACCGGCTCCGCGCACGGTGAGTGGCAGCGCCGCGGGGGCAGGGCGGCTGAGGTGGCCCCGGGCTGGCCTGGGCGGCTGAGGTGGCCCCGGGCTGGCCTGAGCGGCTTCCGCAGCGCAGCGCCGGGATGGCGGGGGCGGGGAGCAGCCGGCGGGGGTGGTGGTCCCAGCATGGCTGTCCCAGGTCCCACCTGCTAGGCTCCTTCAGAGAGCCGGGACAGCGAAATATCCCTGCGCTGAGGCAGAGGGAAGGGGAGGGTGGAGGACGAAAGCATCATAACGTCGCTATTGGTGTGATTAATGCTGAACATAGCTTTGTCTTCCATCCCTAATGGCTGATTCTGGAGACGGTCCAGAAGTTTGAAGCAGCTCCACAAGCTTTGCAGAATGGTACATGTGTTCCCATTGCTCCCTTGACACGGTTGGACACTATTCACTTCCAGGTTTGTTAAGGAATAAACTGTAAAGCTAAAACTCTTTGTTGGTGTCCAACTCCACACCTGGAGTCTTATCTGCTGCCTCAAAGCTCTGAGCATCACGTTGAAGGACTCAGCATCTCATCAGGGAGTGTGAACATGGAGAAGCTGCTGAACAACTTCTGATTTCTTTTTGTTTTTCCCAGTGACTATCACAAGAAGCAAAATGCACTCAGAGCACTTCAAAAGAAAGCTCTGGACAAGAATCCTGATGAGTTCTACTTTAAAATGATACGTTCACAGCTCCAGGTGAGAATCTAAATTGCTTTCAAGCAGGGTTATGCTCTGTTGCTCTAAGTAACCTTTTTTTTTTACCTTGTTTTTGGCTTAATTTACAAATTAGTAAATAAATTAGTAGACTTGGTTTGGTTGCCTGTGGAAGGCTTTGAAGAAAATGAGGAGCAAAGGACAAACGGTTCTTCTGCTTTTACTGTTAGGACCCATAGTGCACTGTAATGGGAGTGCTGTCTGTAAGTGCTGTGTCTGCTTGGTTTAAGGATGGAGTTCATGTAGTGAAGCAGCCAAAGGATGAAGTGACCCCAGAGCAGATGAAACTGATGAGGACACAGGATATTAAATATGTGGAAACTAAAAGAGTGGCAGAAGCCAAGGTAATGCTTCAGTTCTTTAGTGTTTTCCAGTTTGCTCAGAATTGTTCTTTTTGTGGTGGTGGTTGTTAGCTACTGTGTTTAGGGTTAGTGAAGTCTGATTATGTAGTGCTGGAAGTGACAGATGGAAATGTCAGTGGAGCTGAGCATATAGAACCTAAAGGTACATTGAATAACAAAAACTCTACTGCATGTTATAAAACAGTAATTTCTGATGTGTGTTTCAGACATCAAAGCTATGCTTTTGCTTCTCTTCTTTATAAAGGATTGGGGTTGTTACTGCAGTGAGGGTTGTTTGAATATGGTCGGCAGGCAATCAATAGAAACACAGCCCACTGAAAATGTTTTCTGGTCCCACATTGATCCACACTGCAGATAAAAAGTTAAAACAAGTCAGCTTTCAACTTTCCTTCCTCTTTCTGCTGGTGATCTTGTGGCAATCGTTCCCCCTTTTGTCTGCTGTACAGATAACGCTTTGAAAAGGGCTTTGTGCATGTTTGGGTGGGTAACACCAGAAATCAGCATCTACTCAAGAGGAGTTATGAAGTCATAGCATAAACATGGGCTGGGTGTATTTTCAGTTGGGAAGGAAGGGTTTGGGTGCCCGAGAAGCATGCAGAGGGGTTCTGTGCCCTGTGCCCAGGTTGGCAGTGCCCAGGAGTTCTCTTCCCACAGAAAATCGAGCGGCTGAAGTCCGAGCTCCATCTGCTGGACGCCGAGGGGAAGAGCCCCAACAAGCATCTCTTCTTCTTGGACAGCCGCAAAGAAGGCAAGGCTCAGACTGCTGCTGGTAGAAACCTTCTGGCGTGTTCCGATGGTGGCTGCTTAAAACAGCACAGCGCTTCCTGCATGCTTTTACCGTAAAAAAAGACGGATTTTACCTAATTCGGGTGGTCTAGAAGTCTCTTTTGGGATCTAGATCAGACCTCAGTTCTGCAGGAGCTGTGTTGCTGGGGTGCCCTTTGCTGACCCTGCTTAAGCTGCATGTTTGGAAGGTTTGCTGAAGCCCATGTGAGCTTCTTTCTTTTTGATTTGCAGTTCAGGAGTTTGACATCGCAGCTCACCTGGATACTGTTCCAGAGCTTGTGGGTAGGGTGTACAACCGACCGACCATTGCAACGCTGCAGAAACAGACTCTGAAGGGAGCTACTGATCCTGTCCACTTAAAGGTACTGCTGCTGTTTGTATTCTGGTTACCTTAGGGGTCTACATCAAAGAGGATTCTTTGGACTGGTTGTGGAGGAGAGCAAAGTTCTTCTTTCATCCTGGTGACACAGGACTATAGTGGACGTCACTTATCATCAAGTGCCTGGAGCCTGTAGTCGCATTTTCTCCTGGACCACCATGGAGATCGTGGTGGGTTGTATTCCAGCCCCTGTGGATTATAAATCAAGAGTTGTGGCCTGTGGACCAGAAAGGGATGGTAGAGATCTGGTCAGACAGTTTCCTTGGCAACGTGGATATATTTTCTGCATTGAATGACATACACCTATGGGATTGGCTTTTCACTGGATTGCTGCAATTTTAAGTGTGATTTTGCAGCATCCACTGTTAAGTCTTTCCTCATGCCTCCCCAAAACCCCCGTGCATCCCTGAACAGGGATGTGAAGAAGCTTATTGCAGCATAGATGTGTTTGTTTTGGGGCATTTTTCATTTAGGTTCTGAGTCTGAAGTATCTTGAAATTCAAGATTTGTCTCCATCCTTTTCTTCTCAAAGACCTCTAAGCTGTGGTCTCACTTCCTGGCTTTCCTAATTTAAAGTTTCAGGATCCTTCAGGATTGCTTACACAATCAACTTTGATTCTGATGTTTTAACATCACAGCACTTCCATCCTAGAAGTGGCTACACTCAGCTTTAACATGGCAAATACCTCTTAAGTAGGTTAGATCTGTTGGGCAGGTCCATGAGCCTGAACTGGTCTGTGCAAGGCGAAACCAAAGTTGTCTGAAATTGCCAATTGATAAATTTGTAACCTGCTGTTTTCTGAATCAGATGTCAGATAACAAACCCCCTGTGGTCCTTTTCTCTTTGCCAGCTTTCTCAGGTTGGCTTGTCAGTAAAGCAGTTGGACGAGTTGTAGACTGACAAGTTTTCATTTCCAAATGTCTGAGTCATATTTCAGGCATGTTGGGATTCGCTCTCCTTAATTTAATTACTTGAATCACACCTGCAGTAATGCCACTTTTGTGCTGGGAAAGCCATCTGCTCTTCGTAGGTAAAACGTGACCAAACAAGTTGCATTTTGGGAGGCCTCTGTGCAGTTTCTAAGCACTTCAGGAACTGGTCTCAGGTCTTTTTTTATTTTTTTCCTTTTTAGTTTGTTTGTTTTCTGTTTTTCTTCTCCTCCACTGGGTAAGTTTGGGTTTCGTTAGGGAGTTAAACATTACCTGGCACTCAACAGTGAAATTCAGAGGACTTAGAAAAATGAAATTCCAGCCATTTGCTGAGCAGCATCTAGACTAGGTTAGAAGAGGTTCAGGGGTTTATGTGTGGATTTAAGAGATCAAGCACGAAGCAGACCCAACTAGAAAACCTCTAATATGAGAATGAAGATTTTAAAATGGTTCTCTGAAATCTGCCCACATAACTGAAGCAGCATTCTTTGATCGATTAAAAATATAAGCAACCTTTGTGAGGTCCAAGTGCCTCAGCAGTAAGTCAGTTACAGACCACAGTGTCTTGCTTCTCTCTCTGTCTTAAAAAAGCTGCTTTTTTTTTTTTCCCCTCCAGAAATTAGCCCAGCAAAGGAAGAATCAGTACAACCTCCTGAAGCAGCGCATCGAACGAGAAAAGGCCATGTTTGTTGTGGCACAGAAAATCCAGACACGTAAAGATCTTCTGGTGAGGGATTTGGTTCTGGTTCTTTGTTTTTTTTTATGTGTGCATTTCTTCACTCTGATCATACCCCAATGCTTGCAGGTAACTCCAAAAAAAATAGGGATCCTCTTTTAGCACAGAAAAAGGAGATAAAGCATTCCAGCTGTGCTGTGGCTAGTAAATCATATCTGCTAGTTCAGCTCTTGCAGTGCCAGCAAGGAAAACGACTCAGCTTTGGAATGGTGCTCACAAGTCTCTAAAATGCTATTGCTGCTCTTGAGAGGAGGAGGAGTAGGGGCAAGAAAGTGTTTCTGTAGGTTATGAGAAGATCTTAAAAAGCCCAATGGCAAATAATGGCTTCTCTCATTGGGACTCACTGTTGCCTGTGAACAGAGCAAGTTGTGCCTGAGAACCAAGAGGTGAAAAAGCAAATGGAAATAACAATTCTCACCTGAACAGTACAAAGTGCCATTTTGCCCCAGTGCCTTGTCAGTCCCAGCCAGAGACTTACCTATATGAGGTGGGATTTTTCTTCTTACTTGGCAACAAATCTTTTTTCTTGTTCTTTTTTTTTCCCCAGGACAAAACCCATAAAGTAAAGGTGAAGAAAGAGACAGCAAACAGTCCAGCTATTTACAAATTCAAGTTCCAGCGGAAACGTTAACCATCCCACTAAAAATTGTTACCATCCTTGCCTTACCAAGAAAGAGGATTCTCCTCAGGAGGCACAGATGCAGCATTTGTGCTTTGCTGCAGCCTCCTAGCACCGTTACAACAAATTACTGTGGGCTGTGGTATACATAGTGTATCTAATTAATTGATTAATAAATCAGAGTTTATTCTCTTGGTATTTACAGTGGGGAGCCACAGGAGGCGCCTGAAGAGTCTGGTAATACATACCATAAACAAACCCTGAGAAGTCAAGGTCAAAACTTGGGCTGGAGGGTGGGTTCACACAGCATGTGTTGCACTGGGACCATGATGTGACGTGTCCAAAATCACCAGAGATTTCAGATCAGATTTTTTAGCTCTCTTTTTCAAGCAGGTTAAAGCTGAATTTTTATTACCTTTCTAATAACAAGCCCTCTTTAATTCTCTCTTGAAGTTTTCCCATTCCACTTATCTGCACAGAGTATTTCACTTTGGAATGTAAGAGGCAAAAGGCATTGCTGAGGGCATATGGCCAGGTACATTGTTAGGAGGGGGTTTGTTTCTTCCACTGTGCAGAAAGGAAGGCAAACTTGACCTCTATGGATGATCTCCATGGCCGAGGAGCTGTTCGTGCTTTCCCTGCTTTCTCCCGAGCAGTGGGGCAGTGTCTGTGCCCCTCCCCATGAAGTTTCCCAGTGCTGCCAACCAGGCGTGACAGATGATACTGAAACACGGGAGGGAGAGGCAGTGCAGGAGCCAAGTGTGGGGCAGAGCCGGTCCTGTGCTCAGGTGTTTGTTGCAGCGTTGGTGGTTGGAGGGGGTGTCAGTGAGAAAAATGGAGACAATCCCCGAGCGTCCTGGAGCAGTCGAGGCAAGTTGGGAGCCTGGGCGTTAGCATTCCTGCTCTTATCTCGCTCTCCTGTGCCGTGCCTGCCAGCACGCAGCGCAGGCCCGTGCAGGACGGGGGCTGTTCCCGGCTGCTTCCCACGGCGGGAGCTCTCCCGGCTGCTCCCCGCAGGAACGTGGCGTTTTCGGGTGCCGAGGGGCAGCTGCAGACCGGATTTCTGCGAGATTTCTTCTGGGAAGGGATTCAGGCAGGCACCAGGCTTTGTCTTTAAGGCAGCTGCGGTACGCCCGTGCAGACGATTCCACCGGTAACGGCGCAGGTAGCAGGCGACCGGGGCGAGGAAGGCAGCTAACTGCACAGTGTGGGAACATTCCCGGTTTTTCTCCCTGCCAAATAAATAACGCGCGGCTGAAGGCTTTTCCCCGTCAGTTACTTCCCTTCCGTCGGCAGAAGCGGCAGCGGGACCCCGGTGCTGCGGGAGCACTGGCGCAGCCCGGCCGGCAGGGGGCAGCAGAGTCCCGCCGCGGCGGGAACTGCCTGGCCGGGCTGGAAGCAGCGGTTCCCTCAGCCTGTCGCCGCCGGTGCCCCCGGGTGCCCGGGGCAGGGTACTCTGGCCGGTACTGCCGGAGCAGGTCCCGCTGGCTCGGCCGTGTTCACGGGAGCTCCGCTCCCCGCCGTCGCCAGTCTCGCGACGTCCGGGGTTTGCCCTGAACCCCGCGTTCCGCAGCGCGGGTAACGACAGCCCCGAATCCAGCTCGTTCACAGCCTAGAGTCCCGAGGCTGCGGAGCCAGCCCCGGCAGAGCTGGGCTCGTTTCACGGTCGCTCGGAACGGAAGCCAGGGAATGTGTAACGGCAGCTCCCTGACCGACAGCCGGAGCGGGCATATCCCGAGAGACGCTGAGAGCCAGACTTTGGGAAAGCTGCCAAGTTCACCTCTGGTTCTGGGCATCTTTTGTTTCTGAAGCACAGACAGAGGTCCCCTCCACGCCGGCTGGGGCTTATTGGAGCGATGCAATTAGACTGAGTTTTAGGTGGATAAATATTTGATCCTTATCCCAGGTTAATTTTACCTGCATTGAGAGAGTTACTGGAAAGGATGGGATAGAAAACAGCAGTTCCAGGGGGAGATCCTGCCTGCCAGGAGCTGGGAAGGGACAACCCAAACAGGAGCAGCCCAAGAGCCTGATGCTGCAAGTGTCCAGTGCAATGAGGACTGCAATGGGCACAAATGACCTAATGCCTGGAAGAGAGCCATCTCTTCCCAGTGAAAGAGCAAGATATTATTGGTTGCATTAAACGGCTGGGAGGTTTTGAGTGATCATTGCTCTCACCGTGGAAATCACAGATCAAATGCCACCCCACTTCTGGTGGTGGCTCTCACCTGTCTGCTGGCACATAGGAGCTGCAAGCTCCCAGTGAGCTGTGGCAATTTCATCTTCACTGCACAGAATATGAGGAACAAAAGTGGTGCCTATCCCAAGTTACTTTTCTCTGGAAAACCATGAAGACCTTAAATGGAAATGAGAACACTGTTAGATCTGTGGTGTTACATCAAGCAGACCTCTTGCTGGACCCTGACCACAAAAGCCTCGGCACAAATCCAGTTAGCTGTGGTTTATCTTCTTGTGACCACAACAGACAGAAAGGAGATGGCAGCTCTCGTGCACAAGCCTGCAGTGTTCAATGATTTGGTGGGTGCTGATCACTGAACTTCCACCTTAGCAGATGGGGTGACCCCCACCTAACTGACCTTCAGAACTCCCATCAGCTACCAGCAAAAGAACTGCACCAGCTCAAAACCCAAAACTAAATCGAAGAAAAAGCTCTTATCTGACCAACATCCATTGTTGCATTTCAGTGTTACTGTGGCTCACTGTCCAGGGAAACATCCAGGCAGTGAATACTGAAAATGCCATCTTGGGTTAAACGCTGTCTTCTGGTGCCATGACCTGGCTCCCTACAGCACAGATGAAAGGGGATCTGATGGGAGGGAGAATCCACTTTGATTTTTCTTGGCAGACAAGCCTGTACATTTTTGAAAGTGTGAGGAGCAGAAGTGGTGCCCAGGTTCTGTTTCTCAGGAAGTTCTTCAGCCCTATTTCACATCTGGACAGGACCTGTCTGTAAACAGCTTCCCACATCCAACATCCCATTCAGCCCTAAAGCACTGAAACATTTCTGCAAGGGTCCAGGAAGAGTCAAAACCTTAACAGCACAAAACACAAGGCCAGCTGAGCCACAGTGCATGATCTGAAGTGAGACATTGGTGGGATCTAGCATCCTCCTAGCTGGGCCCTCATGGGGAAGGACAGAGGGAAACAGCCCACAGCTATTTTCTGCTTGTGATAATTATAGTATCAAAGCCTGAACCAACAGGTTCTTTAAGCAAGGAGATTCCCTGCAGCTTGCAAGATACAGATATCAAAATACCCCACAGATTCACGGTTCAGGTTTCAGGTGACTCAG
Source organism: Indicator indicator (assembly GCF_027791375.1). Taxonomy (NCBI): domain Eukaryota; kingdom Metazoa; phylum Chordata; class Aves; order Piciformes; family Indicatoridae; genus Indicator; species Indicator indicator. The sequence continues at coordinate 2,706,101 of NC_072042.1, read as the reverse complement.
AATAATATTGTGCCATAGAATAATTCCACGTAATTCCTTGTTCAAGCTGAAGAACTCAATTGGTAATGATTGTCTATAAAAGTTAATAGCAGGATACATTAAAACACTTGCAGGATTATTTCTAGGCAACTGCAACAATATATTACGAGCAGGAGAATCACCATCAGCACTTAGGGTGGTTTCCTGTAGGCTCCACTTTCCAGCCTGAACCAGGCTGAGGACCAACACAGTGGGATCTCTCACCCCATTCCTGGGGCATGGCAGGAGAAGCCAACATGCCAGGGGAGGCTGCAGAGCCCTCTGTGGGCAGCCACTGCCAGGTCTGCACAGTTTGGCACTGTGGCAGCTAGAGGGACACTTGGGAACCCCAGAGCCCTCCTCGCGGTTTTCTTTCAGCAGAACAGAGCAGGGAAGCTTTGATCCCAGCCATCCCACCACCCTCACACGATTTCCATGTCAGGAATGCACTCACCGAGAGCTCAGCAGTTGGGCAGCCAGGAGTCCAGCAGCTCCTGCTGCCATCCTGATGCTGCTGTCCAGTGTCACCAGCAGGACGGTGGTGGTGGTCCAGGGGTGGGATTGCAAGGTGTCTGGAGCTGGCATGACTGGTTGCTCTGGCTCTGACTGTCATCAAGACCCTGCTGTCCTCACAGTGAGGTTCAGCTAAGGTGACTTGCCCAAGGGCACCAAGGAGAAAAGGGTGGTGGAGTTCTTCCACTCAAGCCTGAGCAGCTTCACAGCAGGGAGTTGAAAGAGCAGGATGTAAATCAGGAATGACTAATTGCTGCTCAGCCTCTCTCTTCCAGTGCTCCTTGGCCACCCAGACCTCTACCCACCTGGCTGGGAGCAGCACAGAGACTGCTAACAGCCAGGAACAGCCCAGGCAGGAGGCATCATCCCCATTCCCATTGGTGTGCACTTGGACATAGCCCTCCATTTCCCTCCAAACAGAATGTTCCTGCCCTAATACCATTACAGGGGGTTTCAAACAAATAAATACCTGCTGCTGCTTCCGCTGGGAGAAGCCAGGCACTAGAGCAGACCAAGTGCTGTGTGAGGTGAAAGCAGCAAATATTTGCTTTGCCATCTCTACAGTTAGATACCTGAAGCTTTTAGTGCCTTGAGAGAACCAAGGTGAGCAGCACTGCCTGGAGCAGGTAGGAGCCCATTATTTAGTGAGAACATATTCCCAGGATGTCTCTGGCTTGGCTGAAACAGTGAGTTAGTGCATATAGATCATCGTTTACTGAAGCACAAGCCCTGATGCACCTTTCTAGGGAAGCTCTAATTTATTATGCATTGTCATTAGCTGCAGCAGGCAGCAGGGCCTTCATTAGAGCTAGAGTTAAGGTCTGTTTTGGCTGCCTCATCAGCATCAGTGAACTGCGTCCCTGCGAGGTTTGATACAATTTAATTAACCTAATTAAAAGCTCTGATTGCAGAGATGATTGGGGTAGAGCCAGCAGCAACTGCATATTTATAACGAGCTGGAAGGTGTGGGACTGCAGCCAAATGATATGCATCTCTAATGAGCTGGTGCTATTGAAGTGTGGATTTGGAACACTAACATTTATTTTTGGCAACAATGGCCAGTTTATCTTCATGATAGAAACGATCACAGCTTGATCACATGTAGCAAGGAGCTCGGCACTGTGCTCCTGGGGCTGCTCCATCCCCACACAAGCACCCCACAGCCCTGCTGCTCCCCACCAATCCCCTCAACACCTCCACAGGCAAGGTGGACACGGCACACAGCATCCCCCCCGCCCCTGAACCCCTCCTGCCTACCTGTGAGACACAGCACACAGCATGCATGAACCCAAACCATGCACTTGCAGTCCCAGATAAGTCAGAGGCAAGGTGCCAGCAGATTCCCTTCCCCAACCACCACCTCTGCCCACTCCTGACCATCCTGCCCCACAGCCAAGCTGGGCTCCCAAGACAAGGAACCTGCCTCTGTTACCCCTCCAGCTATCAAATACTGCCTACGCTAACCCTCTGCTGAGCACCTCAGTGCCCAGAAAACAAACAGCCTGAAGGAAAGAGCTACCTACCCACACCCCAGCAGTGACCATTCTTTCTCCATGGTCAAAGGCTACAAACCCTGTTCAAACCCAAAGCACGATATGCCACCAGGTCCCATCCCTGGCACAGTGCCCAGAGCTTCTGGGGGCTGTGGGGCTGCAGCTGGACACAGCTGTGCAGAGCACAGCTCCTGGCTTTGGGACTGTGGGTACAGGGTGCAGGCAGAGCTGGTGGGGCTGCTGTGTCCCTCTCTGGGAGCCATCACTACTGCCAGGCTGCAGTCTTTGCTGGGCAGGGCAGAGGGGACCACTCACTGATAACCACTCTGACCTGCCTCTTTTCCTGTGTGTCCTGGAGCAGTGTGAGCAAGGCAACAGCATGGGGCAGGGGGCTGCTCCACCACACCCCTGCTTGGGTGCTGCCAGCCCTGGCTTTGCTCTCAGCACAGGGTCCAGGTGCTGTGGGCAGTCAGGGTGCAGCATGCCCAGCGGCAGCAGCAGGATGTCCCAGGGGTCCTGGGCAGACAAGGTACAGCAGCAAGTCTGCTGAGCCACTTGGAAAATTTGATCCCTGCTAATTATGCTGAAAAAGCCCTTCTGATAAGGAGTATGAAATGGAAGCGTAGATAATACTCATCTCGGAGTGCCATTAATCTTTAAAACTGGAACAATAAGTGAAAACACTGGAGGGCATATGAAGCAAGGTGTGACTCACATCTGCTCCTCCGCCGCCTGGTTTATTGGCACAAGGCAACTTCCCTGCACTGTTTCAACAGAGCTGCATTACATAACAGCACAGGCTGGCTGGCTTGCCTTTATCAATCAAAGTTGCTCCTGATGATCTTCCTTCCTTCTTCCCTGCCACAGCCCAGGAGCACAGGAGATAAGTCCCCCCAAACCCACGACTCTCTCCCGGTTCTCAGCCTCTCCACGGATGACTCTTTCAGCCCATGACAGCAGGGGACAAGGTTCCCCAGCCTGAGTGTAGTGGTGGGGCAGGGCAGGAGGGTGTCCCTGGGCCCAGTCTGGTCTATGCCCTGCAGATGGGGTGTGGTGGAGGATCTCTTTCCACCCCTACAGGGCAGGTGCTCACTGTGCAGCACTGGGAAGCACCAGTGGTACCCTGTCCTCTCCCTGCACCGTACAGACTCTCTCCCTCTCTTAAGCCAGAGCTCTCCAGGTCCTCTGCCACCCAGACGTGCCACGCACATCTTCACATTTGATGCCTTTCATTTTCAAATGGCTCTCTCTGGGATTCGCTTTCTTTTATTTAAATTGTGGATTTGCTGAAGCGACCTTTAAGCTGACTCTGAGGAGAGGTGGGCAGCTGCTCCCCATTGCAGTCCCAGAAAGGCTGCTGACCTGTGGCTTTGAACAAGTTCAAAGCATTGCTTGCCTTTTGGCCATACCCTGCAATAGAGCCTTTGGATGGATTTTTCTCCCATATTCCTGAAAAGACATCATCAGAGACATTTCCCCTCACAGGCTCTTTAATATTTACACTGACTTTGTGAACACATAATATATTCCACCTTTTCCTAGCCTTTTAAAAGCACATACTTCTTCTCAGTTGGAGGAAGCAGTGGCTGCTGCATGCAGGCTGCTCTGAAAGGCTAGCAGGACAAATAGGTCTTGAGGGAATGCAGATGGCTCTGAACCACACTCACCTGGCTGCCTGCAGCTCACGGCACCACCCAGCAGCATCCCAGGGCAGCTGCAGACCTGGAGTGGCCCTGCTCAGCCCCACATCTCCTGCTGCAAAAGAGAGACAGTCCTTAAAACCTTCTTCCCAGTCCTTACTAAGCCCAAAGCTGATCATCTTGTTAGCTGGAAGACAATCCAAATGCAAACCAAAATGCTTCTAAGAACTGTCCCATAGATTGCCAAGCATCTTATAAAGCCTGGCCATGGGCTTAACTATATCAAAATCATACAGATGCTTTTTGTCAAAACCATTCTAAAGCAGGAAGGCAGCAAGCAGCTTACAACCCAGAAGTGTCATAGATGTACTTGCAAATGTTTGTCCATAATTTTGTTGATTCCAGACTGTAAGTCCAGGAGGGACTGTCAGATCCTGTGTTCTGATCGCCTGCATGCTGCCATCCACTGCGTTTCACTCAGAGAGCCCAACCCAAGTCCAGCAGCTCTGGCTGGGTTTTGCCATTTCAGTCTTGAGGAGGCTGAGCTGCAGCAGCCCCAAACAGGAGGTTCACTCCTGCCCAGGGCTTTGGTGATGGCAGAGAAGTGCTGAGGGGAAGGATGCCTGGGGAGGAAGGCAAGACCTCTATAATCCTTGGCATTTTCACTCAGATGAACTTCTTCCCCACTTCAAACCTGGTGAATGTATAAATTACAGATGCATGTGAACAGAGTATAGCCAGAAATGCCAATGGAGACTTTAGAGTACTGCTCCTGTGCCTCATTCCATGTAGTGTGAAAGGCCTCTGGGTAAGGAGCAACCTCCTGCCCCAACACTAATACATCAGGATGACTGTTCATTGAGGTACAAATCCTCCAACTTGGGAGATGATGGGACACAGGTTGGCAAAGAGCAGCTCAGGGCAGGAAGGCCAGGAAGTTGCATGGCTGGGGAAGCTCCCCATGTGTGGGACTCGTGCTGAGGACCGGGGTAGCAAGGGTGTGGGGGCTGTCTGCAGCATGAGGCCAGGCTGGGAAGGCTGGCCTGAGGTAGCCCCTGAGGTGGGCCAGCAATGACAAGAGTGGTGAGGCACACAGCTGCGCAGAGGGTCACATTTTTTCAGTTCATGTTGCCCTAACAAACAAATGTCCCAGGATGCAGACAATAATGTTTTTATGAGACTCTAAATTCTAAACTCAAATGCTCTTTGTGGTGGACTAATAGCCAACACGTGGCCCTTCGTCTCATGCTGAACTTTTGTGGTCCTGCAGGGGGAAAAAAGGCCCTGGTGAGCATTTACACTGAGCACTTTGTTCTCACAGATTTGTAGAGCAAAGAGAATAATGTATTGAGACTCTCAGCCCGTGCCAGTTTGGCTTCATTTGTCCTTCTGAACTTGCCCTGAGAGATAATGTTTCCTTCTAATCTGCTGCTGTCCACCTACAGCAGGGACCCAGTGAATAATTCTCCCAAACAAGCCTTTTTATTCTTAAGGCTCTATCTGGCCCCAACCCTGTCTGCCCCCCCCCCCCCCTTACAGAGTAATTGTTGTGTTCATTACATGGTAATAGCCCGAGCTGTATTCCAGCCCACACTTGCCATGGCCACACAAACAAGGCTCAGGCTGCGCTGCTCTCAGGATAATGCTGCTCATTTGGCATTATTTGAAAGAATGTGCCAGGCATCTGAGCACCAGGCTCCCCGTGCCAGCCTGCGTCAGATCACAAGTCAGATACAGTGGCTTTGCTCTCCTGCAAGGAACCAACACATCCTCCACAGAGCCAAGACATTTTTTTCCCTTTTTTTTTTTTCTTTTTCTCCCCCCACTCACAATAATAAATGACTGTCATACTCCTATGGGAAGAAGACACAGGGAAGAGGAAACAAGACTTTGGTTAATGTGACAAATCTTTCCCATTCTTTTCTCTTCAGGTACTTATGTCACCCTTTCACAATGGTATTTTAATAAGCCTGTGTAAGCTTCACAAATTGCCCTTTCTATCTGCAGGAGATGGGAAGCTCCAGGGGATGAGCAGCACACACATGCACAAGAAACCCATTATCTGCTCTTGGAAACCACTCTCAGGGATACCTGAAATGGGTGCCCCTCTGAATATACCCAAGGGAGCTGCCTCTGCTTTAGAGATATCTCAGTAACGTCAGTGCTGGCTTCATGGCATCTTTCAGCAGGATAAAGCTAAGCCGAGGTCAGACCTCATGGCCAGGCACTGACAGGAGGCTTTGTTCAGAGCTCTGCTCCTGAGCTTAAGCAGTGGCTAAAGGTCACTCCAATACCTCCCAGGGAGGCTGGAGAAATGGAAGCCTTCAGATGGTACTGGCCTAAACCTTGGCTTTGGCTGAGAGTGTTCCTTGGCTGAGAGAAGCCTGTCTGAGTCAAGCAATGACTCTTATTTACTGCTAAGCACTGGGTGAGCTCAGATCGACAGTGGCAGTGCCACACAGCAAGTGCCAGCCACTCAGGCTGGCAGGAGGTGGTGGTGCAGGGTGAACACCTGCATGGACACATGAGCACATACGTGTGCATGCGTGTGCAGAGGTTTGTGTGCTGAACACAGCCTGTGTGGGCTGTTCCCAAACTCCAGGAAGTGCAAGAGAAAGGCCCCTCATGCAGGCTGGCACACAAAGGTGTGGGTGCCACAGCACGCAGGTATCTGCCACACGCTTACACCCCTTAGAGGCACAAGATCTCCTGCATGTACAGTGGTGAGAAAACCAGAGAGGCATAGAGAGGGGCTCGGCTTCCCCAGTCAGTGCTCAGTGCTGTGCCCAGCAGCCCCCACATGCCCCAGATATGCACATGACAGCTACCCCTCACCATCCCCTGCTCCCGGGGCTGCTCCTGAGCTCACAGAGCAAGCCAGGGAGTGTGAAATATCTCTGCACAGGACAGCTTGTTCCAAGAGAGCAGGAGCTCAGAAAACCTGAGCAGGAATGGCAGTGTCCTTTGTGTATCATGAGGCTGGACTCCTGCCAAATTCCTCTGCACCCACTGCCTCTATTAAACGCGTCAATCATTTCTTGGCAGCCCAAGCCCCAGAGAAGAGCTGAGAGGCAGCTTCAGACAGTTCAGTTGCTTTCATTAAAAGGTGAAAAATACATGCTGAGCAGGAGCTGAGAGCAGGGCTGCTGAGCCCTCTCTGCTCAGGAAGGGAAAGTGGCAGCCAAAGACAAACCTTCCAGTGGTCACAGACCTTGCCTGCCTGTGCAATACCCTCTGATGCCTGCTGGTGAAAGGCAGCCCTCAGCCCTTCATGTGTGGGTCTCGATCGTCTTGAGTGACTGAGAAAGCCAAGGGGGAGCATCAAGGTGAAGGTGGCAGTTCTGGCACAGCTGGGCAGGGGCTGGGGCAGGCAGGGGGACAGCTGTGACCTGCCTGGGACTGCAGTGCTGGGACAGCATCTGCCAGCCTGGAAGCTGTTGCCAGTAGTGTACCTACCAGTCAGGAGCTTCAAGGGAATCGGCTCCCATTTCTGGGGCTGAAACCAGGGAAAACAGAACACAGCTTGGCACCAGTTGCAGTGGATGGGGTGCTGGCTGGGAATGTGCCCTCGCTGTGGGGTGCCACCTGGGCTGCTGTGGCAGGGCCAGCAATGCTGGCTCCCAGGGATCAGTGGGGCTCTTGGGAACAGAACAGGAAAGGCCAGGTGACTCAAATATTCCTGGCACAGGGTGCATCTGGTGCCAGCAGAGCACCAGCATAAGAGGGAAGGACAAGTAGGACCTGCTGGAGGAGTCCAAGAACAGAACTGTGGGGCTCAGGAGAAGGAATGAGGAACCTGGGAATGTCCATCCAAAAGTGGACACTGGGGGAGAGCGAGGAGGGGGGTCAGACCACTGAGCAGTGGTGGATGCAGGGGAGATCAGGAGCTGCAGTTATGCCAGTTTGACAAGGCAGGATGAAAAGGACATGGCAGGAGAACAGAAGCACTTGAACTGCTGAGTCTTGCCCACAGCCCCCTGCAGCCCAGCATGCCCAGTAACCTGGGCCCCAGCTTGCTGCAGACATGCTCAGCAGGTGGATGTCTCCTAGGGTGTCTCCTAGGGCTGTGCTCTGCCCTGGAGTCAAGGACCTTCCTGCTGGCAGATGACCCCACTGCCCTGGCAAATGCCAGGGGCCAGTGGAGCACTGAGGACCAGCTCCAGTCCTGATTCATCCTGGCCCCTGGACAGTGCTTCCTCCTCCAAGAGGAGGTGTGCAATTACTGTATTCAGTCAAGTCCAGAAACCCAGCTCCCTGCATGGGAACTCCACTCTCCCACGAGGCTCATCCCCAGCTAGGAGCTGCTTTGCATAGGGCAGCATGCCCCGGGCAGAGTGTGAGCCTGTCCCCACTCAGCCCCACTCTACGGGCTCCTGGAGAGCCCCCACATGCTTGTGCTGCTGCCACCCAGGCAGCTCTCACCTCCATGCCTGCCACTCTGCTTTCTGCCTTTGCCTCCTCAAGTAATTGCTTTGATCTTCACTCCAGGGGCTCACTGCTAAAAATTAATGTTTCATGGATGCTGCTGCCCATGGCTTGAAAAATGGCTTTTCTCCCCCAGATAGTGCCTCACAACAGCTCCCGAAGGACTGTTCTGCTCGAGTTAAGCAGATGAGCACAAAACCTCTTGGGCTCCTCACGCCTCGGTTCAGGGCAGGATGTGACCTGCTCCTGCCCCGCGGAGCTGTGCTGAAGGGGAGATCTGTGACCATGCCACAGTGCCCAGGCTGTCCCAGCAGGCTCTGCCAGTCCCCGGAGCAGCCCTTCCCGGGCTGCAGGGCTCCGTGGCTCCTGCCAGCCGTGCCCACACCCCCGGGGCTCACCTCCACTGCCTCCCCCGCGTCGGCGAGGAAGGGGCCGCAGACGAGACGCTGGGGCTGGTTCCCCTGTAATTAGCAGAAGGGCCGGTGCAGGGTGGAGCGTGGTGTGCCCTCTGTGCCCTCTCGATGGGGCTTTCTCTCCAGGCTCCTCTGCAGCCAGGTGCCAGCAGCCAGCAGAGAGCACTGGTTCTGTGCTGATAACAGAGACGTGAACAGCGCTGAGCTCCCCAGCACCCTCGTCTGCCCTCACCGACCGCCTCGTCCAAGCTTTGCTCGCGGTGCCAGGGGCCTGTCCCCTCATGGAGCTCCTGTCTGGGCACACAGTGTGGCTGGGAGCTGGACTGAGGGCAGCCCGGGGCGAGCACAGCCTGGGAACGGTCCCGCTCTTGTCCTGCCCGGTGTTTCGGGAGGGCAGGGATGCAGCGCCCGCGGCAGCAGGGTGGGTGCAGCAGGAAGTCAGGCCTGCCGAGCTGGGTGTGTAGCATCTGGGGATGCTTGTCTGGGCTCCCGAAGCATTTTCCAAACACTTTAATTATAGTGATTTATATGGCAAAAGTGTGGGGGCGAGAGCTTGGGAAAGGCATTAGTAGGTTTGTTCCGAGGGCTCTAATCAGAGGTAGGTGGTGGGGGGGAGGGTACAGCGCTGGGGCTGTACCTTGAACTGCGGCGTCAGGACAGATTTGAAGGATGCGGAAACTCGCGGCCGTGCCAGGGATGTGCTGACAGCATCCCTGAGGCCTCGGTGCCTTACGTGCTCCTACGGGAACAGCCCTGGCACCAGGAGTACCACTAGACGCTGTGCTCATCCCCTGCGGGGCTCCGGAGGTCGGCTCTGCAGCACCAGGACCCTTCCCCACCGCCAGTGGGGCCAAGTCTGGCTGTGGTCAGCCCCACACACAGCTCAGATGTCCCCTGCAGCGGTGGGGGACAAACAGGAGGCCATGTGGCACAGGCTCTTGGCTAGACAGTCGCCAGAAAACGATCAGCAATTCAACAGCAACTCAGTCCTTTCCTCTTGTTGGTGTGTACCTTGAAACCGAGTAACCTCTGCTATTCCTCTTCTGCATAACACTGTTAGTCTCCACAAGGTCCCCACTCACACGCATGCATCCACAAACAGGTTCCCTGCAGCTCGCTGGCAGCTGAGGAGCCGCTGGCTCTGCACAGAAGCAGCAGCTCCGCCGAGCCCAGCAGCCGGGAGAGCTCCGCAGGACAGCACAGCTTGCTCTGAGACCTCGGCTCCTGCAAGCCTGCCTTGCTCCGAGGAGCCTGTCACTCCTCCAGAGTCCTAATGACACCGGAGGAAGCCAGAGAAGCGTGGGGCTGCTGTCATGGCTGGTGGCAACAGCCTGGCCCCGGGCACAGCACGGGGCTGCAGGGCCAAGTCTCGGTTATCAGCTGGTGTGGGGACGTGAGTGGCGCTGGAGTGGTGGCTCTGACCCCTCTGAGCTGCCACTGGATGCAACCCTGGCAGCATGGCCGGAGCACATGTCACCCCTGCTGCAGTCCTGCTTCTTGGCCTGTTTTCTGATAAATAACCTTTTCCTGTCCTTTTTGACACTGATGTTTATTGATGTCTGAAATCCCTTACAGCCAGGTCTGGCCTCGGATAGCCGAGGTGCCCTGCACATCCCACGGCCATGGAGCAGCAGTGGGGAGAGGGGCAGCGCCAGCTCTGCTTCACCAAGATGCCCACAGCCTCCCTAACACACTTGCCCCCAGACATGTCAGGGTGGATGCTGGCAGCATTTCCCAGTGGAAACAGGGCGTTGAGGACAGAGTGAAAAAGGAGAGTGCTTTAAACAAACATCTCCTGCTTCCTGAGGCAACTGCTCCTGTCTGCACAGACTGTGCTCAGCGTCCCCAGCCTGGACGCTGTGCTGCTGCTCCTCTCTCCTAGAGAGCGTGGGGCAGCAACCCCAATGGCAAACCGTTCACCTTCAGCCTCAGGGCCCAGCACCATTGTCCTTGGAGGGCAAAGACAGTGGAGCCCATGGCAGCAGGATGTGCCCCGCTTCCCCCACCAGCTAACAGTGAGGGCTGAGCCAGGAGCTCTCACCCCAGCTCCCATCCAGAGGACATCTGTACAAAACCGCATGGACACTGGGTGGCAAACCACTCTGCCCTACCTGGGAGAATTTGCTGATTAAGGGATAAGCAATCACTCCTCTACCCACGGGCTCACGTTATCACTTAATTGAATCCAATTGATTGAGAAGCTAAAAGCAGCCCTGGCTTAAAGCATTGCAGATGGTGCCTGGGAGCAGGGCAGCACAGTGAACCTTTAAAAGCATTGGCATCAAGGGCAGGCACAGTCTTGCTCTCCTCAAGTGTCTCGCACATCATTAGTATGAACGGGAACCAGCAGCAGCAGGGCAGTTCCAGGGGAATATTATTTATCATACTCCAAGTCTGCACAAACAGCCTCTTATTCATGCCCCTTCTGCCCTCCGTGGGCAGACTCTGTTCCCACAGAGATTTCAAGGGAAGGAAGTGTGCATCTGCAGGGCGATGTGGGGGCAGCCTGGCTCTTAAGTGGTCTGACCACGAGCCCACACTGCTGGGAACAGAGCCCGGAAAACCTGCTGGGCCAACACATGCCCATACGTACGAGCTGCTGGTGAGCCTGCACTGCCTAAGAAGTGCTGGAGAGGGGCAGATCTGGGGGCAGCCCTACCACAATTGTCCCCTGTGAGGGAAGGGGAGCAGACATTGAAGTCCCTCCAGGCATTGGGAGAAGATGAGGAAGAAAGCTACAGGCACCTGCAAAGCCGCAGCAGCAGCCTTCACTTTGCACAGCCCCGACCCAAGGTGAGAGCCAGGCAGAGGAGTCAGCACTTCACCAGCAGCCAGTTGAGAAGTCTCCAGTGCAGCTGACACAAAACTGACTGGGGCTGCAGATGTGAGGCAGTTCCACATCAGATAACATCATGTGCTCCACCAACTGCTTGTTTGCAGTGAGCCTGACTGTGGGACATCACAGGGACTGGGGAATCGCTCTTAGCACTCTGTTCACAATGCCACTGGCCAGGCATGGGCAGCCTTTGCTCACCTTGTGCTTAGCTTTCTCATTTGGTTGCATTTTTCAGCCACTCAGCGCTGACATCCCAACAAAAGGCAGTGCATACTTTATTAACTCTGCTACTTTCTTCTCCACTAATTAAAATCAAATTATATTTGATGCACATTGCATACTATGCTGTGAAAGCAACCTGCTTTCCCATTCTGCTCTCTGGAGCCTTTGTCACCAAAGCAATTTATTTAGCTTGCTGAGCTGCAAAGAGGGCAACCCTACAGACTATGGGGGATGCTGCATCAGTGCAGCATCCAAATGGTCTCACTCAAAGCAGGGGGAGGCTGTCCAGCAGCTGGGCATGATGATAATTGCTGTTAGCAGGGGCTGTGAAGGGCCAGGAGTGCCCTCCAGCCACACCTTGCCACCTGTGGAGTGCCAATGCTGACATACCAGCTTCCCCACAACCCCATGGGACCTGGTGGTACAGCACAAAGACGACTGGGTCCTCACAAGCCTCAGTCTCAGGAGCCTCCCTGCATTACCCTTTGGCCCTGAGCAGTTTGTTAACTCTTCTCCACTCTGTGCTTCCAATGGGATATGAGCTTGTGAGTACAAAGTACTGCTTGCTGGGCACGGTGGTGCTGCCAATGTCACAACTCTGCCAGCAGCTCCTTCCTCCAGCACCCATGCCTGAGGAGGACTGCAAATGGCACAGAGGCTGCAGCTCACATCCCTCTGGTCCTCATCCAGCAAATGGTAGCAATCTGCATGTCCTGTACCCAGGGAGAGATCTGGCCCAGCAAGGTGCACTTCATCCAGCAGTGTGTGCATGGGAAGTGATCCCAAGGGAGCTGAGCCCAGCTGACTGCCAGCACCGTGGCTCCTGGGAAGGCAAGCAGCAGCAGTCACCCATGCCCTGGGCTCCACTTTGGGTCCCTCTGTCTCCTTCCTGCCCCATATCCCCTTAGTGGCTTCACTACACTTGAATGTATTTCCTTAGGGAAGGGGTAGAGTTTCTGCAAAAGGCAAGAGCTCCTGTGGCCCTTGTGCTGGTGCTGCAGGAGCCATGTGTGGAGCAATACATCATCAATGGAAGGTACCTAATGATGTATTGCCCTAATACATCACCATAGCAACAGTGCTCTAATCATGTATTATTCTAATGTGTTACCCAAGTGCACATTCTTCCTGATGATGTATGGTTGGGATCGCTGTGCTCTGCCAAGCCCAGATGCAACAAAGCTCTCCTGACTGCCAAGCACCCTCCTGGGCACAGTGCCAGACACCCCATGGGGTGCCTCGGCCGGCTGCAGGTGGGCTCACCCCCTCCTCCTGCCGCCAAGGACACCTCTTGTTGCTCTGGGGACTTCTCACTGACATCATCTCATGCGGTGGAAACTGTCTGGGAGCGTGCAGTGTTTGAAAATAACGACTGTGGCCAACATGCTGTTTCTGAGGTGGCTGCTCAGACCAGGGAAACAGGCTCTGCCACAGCACTTGTGAAGATGGATCTCAGGTCCACACACACTCCTGCCAGCACAGATTGTCCTCCCTCTTCTCCTTCCCCACCAGCCCTGGTGTTGCCACTCCTCCACACCTCAAGTCTAGCAACCAACAGCAGGGGATGCATAGAGAGGAGAATGAAACTGGATAAATGGTGGCAGTGCTGGCTGGGTTTGCTCCTACCTTCATGGGCATCCTCAGTCAGCAGTGGTACCTTGGCACCAAGGGTAAGTGGAGCCCTTGAACTGTGTAGCTCAAGGCTCAGCACATTGCACCGTGCTCAAGCAGCACACACCTGGGCAGCCACCACCACAGCCCTGCCCTTCTTGCAGCCAAGGTATCACGTCTCACTTGTGGAGCTCTGAAAGACAATCTGAAAAGCATTCCTTTCCTGGCATTTGAAAAGTTCAGAAGGGGAAGTGCCCATCTGGTTTGTGCATTTCTCCAGCCCTTTCCAAGGTACTGAGGGCACACAGCGCCCTGGGTTCGCTCATTAACAATGAAAATACCATCTGGAATTCTCCTGCCGCCCCTTACAGGCACAGCATTGTTTCCCGTTCACACTATCTTTTTTGACCATCCAAATGCCATTAATTCAGTCACCCCAACGCGTAGGACAAGTTATCTGAAATGTTTTCCCAAACAGCTTAGTGACTATAGAGCAACAATTCATGGAACTGCTCGGGGACATCTGCGCAAAGCCAGGCGCAGCGAAGAGCTGGCGGCCAGCTGAATGCTCTCTGTGTGGACCCCAGATTCCACGGCAGACAGAACGACTGAATGAATGGCAGGAGAAATCATTTCATCTATGCAAATCCATGCCAAGCTCTCCGCACAGCTGCTGTCAGCGGGGAGCTCTGCCCCTCTGCGCTAACGTGTAAGAAGATTTTATTGTGCACCGAGCTGCTCCCTCTGCCAGACCAGCAGCCGCTCGCCGCGGGGGGAGCCCAGCCACCAGCGCTCCCACAGCCTGCATCCGCTGGGGTGCGTCCCGCTCAGCAGTGCTGCCCGAGGAGCGGGGCTCTGCGGGACGGCACTCGCTGTCCCTCTGCCCGAGACTTAGGAGCTCCCAGAGAGTGAAAGCTAATCACCAGCCATAGCTCAGCCCATCACTGACAGTGAGGGGAGCAGCACTGCCTGCAGCGATCGTCGTCTGTGGTGATCGTTGCAGCAGTGAACAGGAACCCTCTGGGGACCTGGAGCAAACCCCAGGGTGACCTCACAGCACCCACCTGAAGGGAGACTTGGACCCCAGGGCAAAGTGGGACAGTGACCCCCCTCCCTGCCAGCATCAGACTGATGGAAACCAGAAAGTGAAGTACCTGAGAAAAAACGGCCTCTGCAGACTCAGACTTATCACAAGTGGCTGCCAAGGTGCAATGCCAACCCAGCTGGAGACTTTCCCAGTGAAGGGACCTGCCTGCAGCAATTCTGTGAGGGCTGCATCATGCTGGGCACTACACAGACCCCCACAGAGAGGGAGTACAACAGGAGGGCCATGGAGGGGCATTTGGTTCCAGAGCAGAACGAAGTGGACACAGCAGAGCTTGATCCTGCCCTCTGCACTCCCAGTATATGGAGCTCATTTGCTCAGGGAAGCCCTAGGACAATGCTTAGGAGAATTAGGAAGTGCTCTGAGGGTAGCTGACGTTTCCTTTTCCTTCCTGATGGGCTGGTGGCTTTACCAGCAAGGCTGCAGAGCCAGCTCAGCACAGGTGGCAGCTCTGCAGCAGAGCTGTGCTCAAGGGCTGCTGTGCTTGTCCCACCTGGATCAGCCCAGCAGTGCTGTGGCTGGCAGCATGCAGCTCTGCTCACCTGCAAGAAACAGGTCAGGTCTTCTGCCCTAGCCAAAGCCCAGGCTAAGACAAGGGCACAGTGCTGCCCTCCTTGATGCCAGCTGGACCTCTCTTGGCTTAGGCTTCCTCCAAGCAGCCCCAAACCCAGGGTCAGCAGATGTACCTGGATACCCAATGTCATCATGCAGGTCCCTGTGAAACACCCAGAGCTGAGGGGACAAGACACTTCAGAGACCCAAACAAACCCAGAGTAGGATCCTGCTGGCAGAGACCAATCTAAGCCCCTGCCTGTCCAGTACAGACCCTGAGCAGAGGCTGCTCAGTCTCCCCAGGGCCACAGCAGGCTGCCCCCCAGCTGTGGGTGAGCACACTGAAGCCCTGGCTGCGTGTGCATGCCAAGAGAGGCAGAAGGCCTCCCCGTGCTGCATTTGCAATGCTCCTGCGTTGCACCTGGCAGACTCCAGTCTCTCAACAGTTTAGAGGGACAGCAGTGACAAATTACAGCATCTGCAGCAGAGAAAAAGGGAAAACGAGGGAGCAAAGGAGGAATGATTGTATTATCAATAATGTTTCCAATAGCTGATGGATGAGGACATCCAAATGATTTTTAAGGTTTCAGAAGAAACTCTCCAAATGATTTTTAAGGTTTCAGGAGAAACCCTCCAAATGGCAGCACAAAGGCTGTGTTGATCCAGGGTCTCCTAAGGAATTCCTCCAGGGATGCACACAGCAGTGCCAGGTGCAGGCAGAGTGCTCAGCATCATGCTGTGGATAGCACATTTAATAGCAGACAAAAAGGGACCTTCTCCTTGTCCCCATGGTGAGGGATGGACTGCTCAGTGGGATTCTCCCAGTTGCTGAGGTCTTTCCCCACCTTCCCTACCCAGGGCTCAGTGCAAACATTTAACTGAACAGTTCTGGAAAGAAACAGCTTTTGGAAGCTGCTGGGAAAGCCCTCTGCTTTCAGTAAAACTGTGAGTAGGGAACACCAGGGAAAAGATCACTTCCTAGTTCTTTGGGGAGCTGGATTTGCAGAGCAGCCATCCTGCTCCAAGGAAACACAAACACTCCCTTCAGAAGGCAGCCCCTTGCCCCGGTACGTGGCAGGATGTGCAGCTGGTAGCTCTGATGCCACACATCAGCCCCAGCCTGGGAATTGCTGCCGTGCTGGAAACCCAACAGATAACATTGTCCTGTGCTGAAAACTGGCAAATCTCCAGCCTGGGGTTTCAAGGGATAATTTGCAGATTGAACGTTAATGAATATTATTGTTATCTGGAAAGGCTGCGCTGACTTCACTCTGCTGCCAATTGCACATCCTGATTTTTTGATTGTTTTTTTTTTAACCCTTACACCAGAAAGGGCAATTCCAGCACAGCTGATGAGTCAGGAAGCCAACTGAAGGCATACAGGAAAAGATGATCCCTTCTGTGCCTGGCCTTTGTCACTCCTGACTCAAACTCTGCTGCTTTGAATATTTGTTAGATATGGGTGCGTTGATTCACCCCAGTCCCACCTCTTCTTCCCCCTGCAAACTCACCCTCCTCCAGCAACCATACCCAGACAGGTATCAGGAAGTCTGGAGCAGGCATCAATGGGATCTTTAAAAGCATAAAAATCCCTTTTTAGCTCCTTGGGGAAAGAGGCAGACAGGGCAAATGCTGTCATTTCTGCAGCCCTGCACTGCATCCAGAATTGTAATGTGGCTTCACTCTTGGGAGCCTTCTGTGAAATATCAGCTCCTGGAGCAGCAGCTCACCTGAGAAAACCATCTGGGGTGCTCCAGCAGCATGGCCCAGACCAGTGCCCCTGGCACCTCTGGAGGGGATCCTTGTCCTCCCTTCCAGGCAGGCTGGCTGCTGGGCCACTCAGCAACGCTCTACAACCCACCATGATTTATGTGGCACTCGGACTAATTGATGCGCTTTGTGCCTGGGGACAGTGAAATGGTAGCTCTGTCATTAGTTTAAGCAGAGGTTAAAGGTGATCAATAACAAGGGTTTCATGCCCAATTGATCACCTCTTGCTATTTATTTCTGCCTTTTGCTTTCCATCCTGTGGTGCTTTTAGAAATAGTAATTAAAGACATAACAAGCGTTCTGCTAAGCAGAATATCAAACGCTCCAGATATCGATCCAGTCCTCTCCCTCCTAATGACACTGACCCATCGGTCCCAAATGCCACTGAGGCTGCCAGGGCTGAAGAGACAAACTCCTCCCTGGGGGCACAGCCAGCCCCTGCCCAGGCAGGCACAGGCAGCACAGCTGAAGCGCAGAACCACATCAGGGCTCTGGGATAGGAAGTTGGGTCTGACCCTTTGCTTCCCAAGAAGCAGGAGAACACTGACACAGGCACATGGCTGTGCCAACAGCTCCTCACCCTGCTCAACTCTCCCAACGCTTGCTGTGCCTCAGCATTCCTACCTCCCCCCAAACCAGACACTGGGAGATGACCCAGAGAAGCAGCACACTGGGTGACAACTGTCCAGCAAAATGTTGCCATGAGCTTTGCCTTTTCCATCTCTGCTAGAAAGAAAAGCTCAGAGATGAAGAGCGGCAGAAAAAGCCAATGCAGCTGTCAGGGTGCACAGACCAATGGTGCAACCAACTGGGCCATCATGCACCAAAGCTCTGGTTCACAACCCCCCTGAAGATCTGTCCTTCACTCTTCCCAATGAAAGCATGATTCTCACACACCCCTAAGAACGGTACAGGCCAGAACGTATCCAGCACTGCAACTGCCTGATGCTTTTTGCTTGCCCATATTTACTGAAGAATCAACATCCTTCTGGATTCCTTCACCCTAAACTTCAGCTGACCTGAAGCTGCTTTGCCTGCTTCTCACAGGGCTCCACAAACCCCTTGTTTCCTCCATCCAGGTGGCTGCAGATGACTCCAGCTCCCTTCTCTGAAGTGGTAGCATTTAAAGATATTAAAAAAAAGCAAACAAAAAAAATGCAGGCCCTGTAGTGGTTTGTAGCCTGAACCACAAGACACCAGACTATTCTGTGATGAGGGGTTTGTGAGATTGCTCCCACACCTGCTGTAATTCTGCAGCCTTCAACAGGCCCTTCAGGCTTCTCCCTCGCTACTGCAGCAGCTGAGGCACAGTGGGTCAGAGCCCTGAGCATCACTGCTCAAGTGGATCCTGCCAGCCTCTGCCACATGAGTACATGGACTCCCTCAGGAGAGCACTGTGGGGGGATGGCAAAGGGAAGCAGCACATGAAGTCAGGTTTGGCAACAATTTGGATCCCTTTGCTCCTGCCTGAATAATGCTCCAACACCTGAGACTGTGCTAAGACATGAGAGAAGACATGATTTTAACACTCTCCTGAGCACAAAGGATTTGCCAGCTCCTGGCACTTGGGGCTCCACAGAGGACATGAATGCATAGGGGATATAGACCTTGGTCCTAAAGAAGAGAAATTCAAAGTTACACCCTGACACCCACCCAGCCAGGAGAGAAGGCAGGGGACAAGGGCCAGCCACCACAGCATGTTGGTTGTTCCTCCAGACAGCTCTGCCAGATACAGCCACAGGCAATGGAAGTAAAAATAACGCTGTGCTGATGCCAGCCTGCTGGGATCCGGAGAGACAGCACTTGGCTGCACTTGTCACCATGAGCTGGAGCTCCACAGGACCCCTGGGCTGACAGACAGAGGCTGTTTTGGCAGTGAGTGATGTCCTTCCACAGCACTTCCACTCTAAACACACAGCATGGCTGTCCTGCTCTCCACAGCCTCGTGGCAGCACGGTTGGGAACCCTGCCCAGACCAAGAGAATTCCCATGTGAGAGAGGGGAGCAGAGAGCTGCTCTTGCACCCCTGCTGCACAGCTCTGCCCCACAGCCCTACAGACTCTGGCACATGGCAGTGCTCCTTCCACTGGAGCTACTGTGAGCAGGCAGAAGTCTGCAGACCCACACAGCTCCCACCACCAGCCAAGGAGCATCTCACACTGCTGCAGCATTTTTGTTGAGGTCCTCTCAGCCCTCCATAAGAAATTAACCCTTGCAATTTAAGGAAAAAAAATATTGCATTACTTCAGGAAAAGCAAAAAACACTAAGAAAACAAAACAACACAAAAATTTCTCATAATCCTCAAGGAAATTAACAGGAGACCTGGGATTAAAATCCAGGAGCTCTGATACTGTTTTAGAGGAACATCTGTTAGCAAATCTGGTAATTGTCCTCCTGTACTACAGCTCTCACTGGCTATACTTCTGTGGATGTATTTGAAGAGTCATCACACCTTTTGTCTGATAGAGTCAGTCTTTAAAATGACTAAAAAAAGAGTCTCCAAATTAAAACTAATTACATATTTAAAAAAAAAGTACATGAAGACATCTGATGCAAGGACCTGAGTCTTTAAAACTCATTCTGCAAGTGACTGCAAAAGATGCAAATGTGTAAATCAAATTCATTTCCCAGAGTTCTGGCTAGCTACAAATCTGAGATCCAGCATAATCTCCAAGCCCCACAGCCTCCAGGGTGGGTGAGAGGTATGAACACAGACTGAGCTCTAGGTAACGAAAAAGCACAGGACAAATTTCTACAGAAAACCCCCCGAAACTTCAGTGAAATGGGAAAAAAAAAAAAGCCCATTGGCTTTCTCATGCCTTGTATTGATCCCCTAGTGAGGAACAGGCACTTCCACAGAGCATCTGACAACTCTTGTGCATACACATGGCATCTGCAAGAAGATTTTGGTGCACTTGTTCAACCCTTTGCTCTCAGGGCTCTCAGCCGATTCAGGCACAGATCCTGCAATGGAGCCGACCAGCTCCAGCAGTCCCCCAGGTGCTGACGGAACAGCCAGCTCTGAAATGTTACGAAAGAAATGCTGTTCTTTGGCTGTGGTGGCTGCTGTCCAGTTTGCCCCCCAGAGCAGCTGCTGCAGGGATTAAAAAGCAAGAAGCCTTGAAGGAATGATAATCTGGCAAAATGATCAAAAGCAGATCGCCCGTGGTGGAGCTGCCAGAGGTCAATGCATCCACAAGGAAACAAGACCTGGGTGCTGGAGATGTTGCACAGGTGTCTTTATCAGGCAAAAGGCTCCAAAAGAAAGGTGATGAAAAAGAAAATCAATTAAAAAAGTCTTAACATTTGGGCATGCACGGTGGCTACCTCTGCAGCAGGCGCTCTCATGGAGCGTATGAGCCAGGGAAACTGCGTTAACTAAAGGGCTTACAAGAAATAACACTTGTTTTGACCAACACCAAAAATAAAGTGGTATCAAGGAACATGAAATATTCACGAGGCCTGATCTAACATGCACATTATAGCTTGTGTACAGCACCCTATGCTCTAACGCTGCCTTTGCGACCCTGCAATTCCCGTGTGCAGCACGGCGGGATAAGGAAGCCTGCTCTCATCAGTTCAAACTCAATCCAGGGGAGAACTTCCAGGGGTAGAGTTTCCACTGATCACAAAGGGTAACACCTGATGATGAAGCACAGTTTGCTGTATTTCTGTGCTTCTGTGCCCAGGTGAGAGCTGTGCACACAGGCACAGTTACACTCACTGACATACAGCGAATGGGAGAGATGCCGATTGCCTATAAATCAGCTCTGCAGAGCGCAGGGGGAGTTCACATGAAAGACTAGATGACCTCCTTCTGTTTTTCCTGTAGATGCACATACATGTAAAACAGAGGGATGATGCTGACCAGAGCCCATCTCATACTCACTGGTTTAAGCCTGGAGAAATCTTGCCCCTTTCAGGAGGGCCAGGTCTCTCTAAGCAGCAATATGAATCTTAGCGAGAACAGACACTTTCATCTCTGGAGATTTAGTGTTTTAAACCAAAACCAAACACCCCCCAGTCCTGGTCTGGAGCTGGCCTGTGGCAGAGTAGTAGGAGGGCAGCAAGAGGGCAGCCCATCCGTGGCATACCCACTACAGCCAGCCATGGTCCTGGCCTAGATGCAGGCGACAAGCTCCACAATCAACTTGGAATTAGTTGGCCAGGACGTGCTGATTTTAAACAGCCCAACTGTAAGAAGCAACACAAGGCAACTAAGAAGCAATTCCACAGCTGTGGATTTCTTCCTTGGGGGCCACGACCTAAGCCTGTCTCCAATACCTACAAAATAACAAGGCTGAGCTTTCCCAGGGCTCCTCCAGCTCCAACCAAACAACAGTAGAGTCAATGTAAAACTAAAATATATGCAAACAGCATTAGTACAGAATTAAAATACAGGCTCAACCAGACGGTGCTAAAATCTCTCCTTGTGGGAGAGCTGTCAAGCAGGGATCAGCAGAGTTAGGAACAAGATTAAGGTGTTAACACCGATGACTGAAATTTACATGGGAAAAGACTACAGTGCTTCTGAGGCTGCTTCAGCTGGTCAGGCGACAGCCTACACTGCTGGTGCTTTACTGGGATCAGTGGGCAGCAGTTAGCAGAGCTTCTGTGGAAAGCAGCAAGGCAGCAGTAAGGATGTGACTGACTGTGCCCAGTCTAACTGCTGTGCCACAGTCACTTCTGCTGCTATTACAGAGCAAGCACTCTCTGCTCTGGCAAGTGGCAGCAATAACTAAGACAAGAAATCTGGAAAGAAATTTGGCTACTGGAATGTCACAACCTTTTCCTAAGCACACAGGAAAGCTGGGCAGCAACTGTCTACTTTTTCAGAATAAAAGCGAAAAAAAAAGAGACAGACAATGTTCAGTAGAGTCATGCAGAAACCTGCAATTTCCTGAAGTTGCTGATAACCAATCTGTAAGACAACAACACTTGGAGAGCAGAGCTGCCCTCGAGTACCTGGGGAGCACAGCCAGGCTGCTCTGCTCCCAGCAAGGATGGAGAACATAAAGGCACAGCCCAGCCTCCTGTTTTACTGCGAGCATGAGGGAAACGCTGAGATCCCATCAGGGAAGCACCTGCCTGATGCCAACTGTCCCAGCTGGACAGAGACTCCTTGGGCACCACTGCACCTCTCCAGTCTGAGATTTGACCTCACACTGCCCCATGGTGCTAGGCACTGGCCCTGCTAGCCCCAGCACAGACAAGGCAAATGGGTGCCCAGGAGGTGCTGGAGGATCACACCTGCCCAAACGCTGTCAGGGCACTAGCCCCAGCCCAAACACCACTGCAAAAGCAATGCTGCTCTGAAGAGCATCTGCTGGAGTCAGGCACTGCCGAACAGGGAGAGCTCCTGCAGCTCCCTCCATCCTGGGGTTACAAGCAGAATTTCACACCAGCACAGACCTAAACCCTACATTAGTAATGTGCAAAACTCTTTTTCCTTATCTGCACTTGCTACTCTGCATGTTCTACCACTTACTTTGGGCATTATTAAATAACTATTTGTACAACTGCTTTGCTTTAATATGCCATTAATATACCAACATCACAGTCCTGACTTCTTGGGCTTTACCCTGATGCAGTAATACAAGCTCACACTTTCACTTAGTGAGAAACAAACACCACCAAAAAAAACCCCAACAAAACAAAACACAAAAAAAACTCACCAAACACCCCCAAGTCTCCCTCCAGTAATTGCTATTTAATCCTTGACCAAGGCAACTAACAAGTTCTTCTAAGAAAGGCAAAGCTTTGGGGCATTGGATTTTTTAGAACAGCTGAGCGCTGCAGCACTGCAGAAATAAGATATATAAAAGTGTATTTTATTTTTTTTTTTTGCTGCTCAACAGCACAAGAGAGCTAATGCAGCAGGGCTGGCAACGCCTTATCCAATCTGACAAACCCAACCACCCAAGGGTGCTCGTCCTCCCCAGCACTCACAGCACATCTCATCCATTATGAGAACGCAATGTGAAAACTGACCCTTCCCTTCCAAGTATCAATAGAAATGCTGTTTGCCAGCCAGGTTAGTGCCAAAGGAAGAGGCTACTGCAATCGCTCCTGCTGCAGAAAAGCAGCACAATTAAGCATTCAATACAAACAAAGAGTTTTGCTTTTAACAAATAACCTCTTTTTTGCTCATTTCCAATTCTGTTTTTCCTTCTTCTAAAGCCTGGCTACCACGCAGAAAATCTGAAGTAAAGGCTGCAGAGTTACAGCACTACCAAAACAAGAAACACAACGGTACAGGCGTGTGGAACACAAAAGAATAGCTAAGGGATGATTTTTCAGAGTTGAAAACTCATTTAGATGCTTTCATGATACATTGTCTCAAATCCTTGAATCATCCTACTCCTTTTTTTTTTCCACCAGAGTGCATCATCTAAGCTATTTCATATGTTCAGCTATTTAGAAAGAATATCCAGTAAATACAGCAAAACTTTTGGAACACAGGATCTCTACCACAGCCCTGCAATTCTGTGCTTTTGGCTAAAAATCAGTCTCATTACAAAAAAAAAAAAAAAAAAAAAAAAAAAAGAAAGAAGGAAGCTGAGTCTGTAACAGAAACTGACAAAACAAACAGTGCCCACCAAAGCCTTCCAGTGAGATTTCTCACTGTGCTCTGCATGCCAGGGGAAGTTACCAAACCCTGAGCTGCAACATTTGCTGGCTGATTTGTACCACAAAGCAAACTCATTGCTTTACATACTGAGGAGCATCAAACATTTAATGAAACAACTGCTCAAAGGGACTTTATTTTAAAATAGCAGTTGACTAGAAATTGGGACACAGAGAAGTTAATGGTTTAGTGTCAGCTGATGCAAACCAGCTAAAATTTAAGGTTCACTGAGAACATGGTGATTTGTAACGTTTCCTATTGCAATGGAACAGTTTAAACAATATTGGACACAGCCCTCAAAAGGCACAAAATCCAACACAATCCAACTGCAGCCAAGAGGAGAATTTTCATGTATAAATTTAAGTGCAAGCTATATATACTAAAAAAAAAAAAAAAAAATACAAATTCCTATGCAGGATGTGACCAGAAAAATCCTTTTTTAAGGCTGTTCCTACGGCACGAAATTTGCACCAAGAGTCAACTAGGGAAACTATCAAGTGCCAGGTGTTCAAGAACATTAGTAAGTTTTCTGCCGAATAAAACCAATCAATTTGGTGCTTTACTACCAGATTTTGCCTATTTCATCAGTGCGAGAGCTCTGCGTGTTTCAAAAGTTCTCCCAACATGCCCCAGGAATCAAAGAACCTGCAAAAGCAAACACAATCCTCACATGCAACTTTTCTCGCTGCTCGCTGAAAGAGAACAAGTTTAGAGATGCAATCTGATTCTTCTAGAAACAGTGCAGTAACGACACTTTCAGCCTTTCTTGGCAGAACCACAAAATATTAGGGCATGAAACCATGAAAATGTGATACCAGAAAAGCCGAGAACATGGTTTGAGTAGAACGAAGGCATCCTCTTGGCCATGCCGCTGCATTCATCACTTCTGCGGTAAGCAGGATGAAAGTTGCGTTTGGAGCGTTTCCTGCCCAGGCTGCAGCTCGGTTACGATTAACACAACATCTCCGCTCGGCCGGCACCGAGCCCCCGCCAGCAAGACCCTAGCTCGGTTTGACCATTTCTACCAGTGCCGGGCGAAGAAGTTTCGCCGAAGCGCCGTTAACGGAGAAGCACGACGCGCCGAGCTCCCCGCGGAAACCGACGGCTACCGGGTGCCGACCGGGCGGCCGCGGCGACCTGCGCTGCGCCCCGGGAGGAAGAGACCGAGGGGGACGCAGGGGTCCCGTTACAGCGAAGGCGGCGGGGATCCCGCCTCCGGGCTCCTCCGGGCTGGTCCGTTCCCCGCTGGGCGCGGCAGCCCGCAAAGACGACACAAGACTGGTTCCTGGGTAAATGGTTTATGTAAGTAATAAAATATTTACTATAACATAAATAGAAACGTACCCTCGCAGTCTACAGTGGTTTTGCAATAAAGATACAAACAAAAACCGAAACCCAAGGGGATGGACCGGACCCAACCCACCCACGGGGGGACAGAGCTCCGCGCGCGGTTAGAAAATAAATAGAAACGGGCCGGGAAATGGTACCGAGGCGTCCCCCGGGCCGGGCCGGGCCGGGCGGAGCGGGGCCGGGCCGGGATGGGGGGAATAAATTAGAGATCGCAAACCTTTGGCTACTGCTGCTGCGGCCGCGGGCGGCTCCGGCGCGCAGGGGGCCCGTGTCGGGCGAATAAATACAGCGCGGAGCGGCCGCGGCTGAGCTGCGCGGCCGGGCCAGTCTGAGGAATAAATTAAAGCGCGGCTCCCGCCGCCCGCGGCCACTCCGCCGCCGTCGGGGCCGCGCCGGCGGGGTCGGGAAGTCACTGCACGGCGCCGGGCAGCGCGTGGTGCAGCGGCGACGTGTCCGCCTGTGCGTAAACGTCCTCCATGGGCGGATGCGGGACCCCGGCCGGCGTCATGCGCTTCTCCTTCTGCCGCCGGTTGCAGAACCAGACCCGCACCACCTCCTTCTCCAGCTGCAGGGAGTCCGCCAGGGAGGTGATCTCGTGCGCCGAGGGCTTGGGGCACTTGAGGAAGTGGTTCTCCAGGGCGCCTTTGACGCCCACCTCGATGGAGGTGCGCTTCTTGCGCTTCCGGCCCTGCGCCGCGATCTTGTCCAGGTTGGTGGGGCTACCCGTGCTGGAGTCCGTCTCCTCCAGCCACTTGTTGAGCAGCGGCTTCAGCTTGCACATGTTCTTGAAGCTCAGTTGCAGCGCCTCGAACCGGCAGATGGTCGTCTGCGAGAAGACGTTCCCGTAGAGGGTGCCCAGCGCCAGCCCCACGTCGGCCTGCGTGAAGCCCAGCTTGATCCGCCGCTGCTTGAACTGCTTGGCGAACTGCTCCAGGTCGTCGGAGCTGGGCGCGTCCTCGTCCGATGGCTCGGGAGGCCCCAGCGGCGGCGGAGAGGCCGCTAGCTCGTGGGCTCCCGCCTCCTCGGCGCCCAGCGGGTCGCGCAGCCCGTGGTGCAGTGCAGGCGCCGGCGGCCCCAGCATCCCGTTGAGGCCCGCATAGGGCTGCGCGTAGAGTAGCGGCTGCCCCGACGGCGGCGACATAGGCGGCAGGTGGTGCGCGCCGCCCTGCGCCCAGCCGCCGGCCGCGCCGCCCGCCGCCGGCTGGTGTACCAGGTGCGGGCGGTGATGGAAGGCAGCGGCGGACAGCTCCTCGCGGGGCCCCGGCGGGCCGCCCTTGGCGTGCTCGGCAGGCGGGAGGTGCGCGCCGCCGCCGCCACCCCCACCGCTGCCCCAGTCCGTGCCGGCGCTGGGCAGCCACTGGTGGTGCGCCAGCCCGACGGCGTGCCCGGCGGCGGGGGCCAGCCCCTGCAGGTACTCGTGGTGCATCATCTTCTGCACCTCGCGGTACGTGGTACCCTGGTGCAGCCGGTCCCCGTCGGGGTGCATCAGCGCGGCGCTGCGCGGCAAGTACTGCGCGGTGGCGGCCATGACCGTCTGCGCCGCGCCGCCCCGCGCCGCGCTTTAGAGCCGCGCGCCGGGGCGCCGGGCCACCGAGCTCCAGCCCCGCCCCCGCGCCCCATTGGCCCGCCTGTCGCTGGCGGCGGCCCGCGCCGCTCCGCCATAGGGCGCCGCCGGCGCGGGGCGCCGCCCCGCGCTCCCCGCCGCTATTGGCCTGCGGCGGGCGGCCGCTGCCGACGGATTGGCCGGCGGAGGTGCTCGGCGGGGGAGCCCGCGTGCGCCCGCCGGCGGGGCGGCCGCCGATTGGAGGAGGGAGTCTCATTCATGCCGAGCTGCGAGCGGCCACATGGGTCGGCGGCGGGCGGCGGGCTTGGCGCGGCGCGCTGCGCAGTCACCGGCACGGCACTGGCCTGTGTCCTAGGCACGGCACGGCACGGCACGTCTGACGTTGCCTGGCACAGTAGCAGTGGCACCAGCGTCAAGGTGCAGGGTCAGACAGTGTCGGTGGCACGGCACAGCGTAGCCCGGCACGCTGCCGAGCCTGCCCAGCGGTACCGGACTCTGCACGTCACAGACCTGTGGGGACATCGGCCACATGCCCGAGGATGTCTCTGTCCCGTCTGCCCTGTGGGTTTGGGCTGCTGCAGAACACGTGAATAACGTGGCCTCCCGCATCTGCTGTCCAGGGGTAGCCCTGGGTCTTTTGCCAACCAACCCTGCAGCAATCAAGGTCTTCACAGACGCTGCAAGACTTGATTTACCTTTTCGGTAAAACTCAGACCCTGGATGCTGGGAAGTTGGGAGCTCCTTCCTAAACACCCCTAGGATAAAGCATCGACGGTCAAGAAACGAGGATCTGAAATAATTTGGGCGGGTTTGGGCATCACGGCAAGTGTGGGTCTTGGAAGCAGCCTCAGAGGCACGTCTCTGAGCTGGTTTGAGGGTTGGCACAGGATAAAGGGTGGAGGAGTTTGTGGGAAAAGACAATGACAACCAGCAGAGGACGTGTCTGGCAGTGCTGGGAGAGGGGCAAGGGACACCTTAATTAACCCAGCTCCAGACTTCATTTGGGGCTTGAGGCCCAAAGTAGATCAGGATGGGCACCAGGAACATTAATCACTTCTGAAAATTAATCTTCGCCTCTGTGCTCCCATTTGTAAGAAGGGAGCAGAGACAGTGACCTTTGCCAAGGGCTTGGGCGAACAATGAACCATCAGATCAATATGTGTACGAGTGTAACATGTCAATGGCCACACACAGGTGCCCTGCTCTCTCCCAGTGAAGAGGAGATGCCTGGGCAGGGTGGATATCTGCTAAGGACATTAAGTGCTGCTTCCTGAGGTGTGCCCTATCCCTTCCCTCAGTGCTGAAGGCATTTTGCCGTTTTGGTGCACCAAAGCACTGGTCTGGACTCAGGTGACTCCAGTCCTATGCGCTGGAACTATAGAGGCAGCAGACAGAAGAGCTACTGTTGTCCTCAGGGCTTGTGGGGACTGAGCGAGGCTGCTGCAACACCCACTCCAGCAGTTTTGTGCTGCCCAATTCTAACCCCTGCTTTCACTGAGTGCCAGCATATGATGGTGAATCAAGCCCCTGGTGCTGCTGGGTGGCAGTGTCCTACTGGCCCCCTCTCCTGGCTCACCCTACCCCTGGAACTGCTGGCTGCATGGGATCATGCCAGGCTGGAAAGGTTCATCTCCTCCAGGCTTGCAGCAGGCAGGGTGATAACAGCCAGCCCAGCAGGAACTGCTGCTAGTCCCTTACCAGCTGTAGGCCATGCTGTCAGCAGCAGGATCTGTGCTGGCCCACTGCAAGGTCTCAGGCATCACATCAAGGGACTGGGGAGCTGCTGGCCCCTGTTTCGCTGAATCATGGAGTGCACAGCTACAAGAGTGACATGTCTTGCTGCTGGCAGGCTGAGTTCTGCACTGTCCTTGCCAAAAAGGACAAGTTTGGGATTGAATGTGTGGGGTTTTGGCTGTGAAATGATGTGCAATTGCTTCCTTTCGCTGCAGCCAGTGTCTCTTTTCAGGTGCACAGCCCTAGAAAGAGGCTGGACTTTGCAGGAAAGATGGGGTTCATAGATCACAGGGAGATCATTAGGAGAATAATGGTCTTTTTTTTTTTTCCTGAGGAATCCTTTGCAAACTCTGCATACTTTAGTAACGAATGTAACCCTTTCAGATGATTCAGTGCCATGCTGTAAAATATCATACTGGGTTAAGCATTTTCTGTGTATTTTTTTCTGACCCAGACTCATATTCATGTCAGCTTTTCATGATGCAGTGCCATAATATTCAAATTCTTGGTAGCCAATTGCTTTTGATATTTATATCTATTTTTAAGGGACTCACAATGAATAAATGTGCCCAGTTCTAACTTTATGCAAAATAAGCTGTGTGCAAATCTGTAAATCATTAAGATAAATGAATCGTTTCTGAAGACTGAGGACTGCATCATGCTTCAAACTTTTATCTGTTTGTATATTTCAGAAGCCACCATAGGAGAAAACACAGTTTGTGTGATAACCTAGATCCCCACTGCAGCCCATTTACACAGTAGTATTGGTTTATGCTTGATCAAACGATCCTTTCAAACCAAGGCAATGTGTGCAGGTTGTGCTCTGTGCTTTATTTGCTTAATAAAAGTTGTATTTAAAGACTGGAAACAGCAGAGAACAGAGCAAGATGAGAAACTCTCATTTAACACTTTCCTCAGCAACTCCAGCTCCAGAAGTGAGAGCCAGGTGGCAAAGTATCTCTTCCGTAGAACAGCATGAAGGAGGTAAAAACAAAGGAGAGTTCTCACCCTAAACGGAGAGGAAGGGTTAAAATATGTCCATAAGCACTGACTCTGAGAGTTGGATGTGCATATTTGTGTTCCTGGTGCCCCTGTCTCCACTGAGGTGTGGTACTGAGGAGCTGTGCTGTTTGAAAGACCTTGTCAGTCTTTCAGTAGGTTGAAAGTGTCTTTGCTTGTTTGAAATTAATTTTTTTTAACATGTATTGTTATTTTCACATAGCTTTTCCAGAGCTCTGTCACCCAGCAGATCTCTGTAGGAGGACAATCAGGTTTCCTAGCAAAGCCAAGTACATTCATGATGCCTTACCAGGAATATTGGCATGCAGTCCATTCCTTCTTCAAGGAATAAACAACCCCATGGGCAATGTTCGATATGATTCATTCTCTGACTGTGACATCATCACAACCTGCCTAATGCAGCTGGATCTGAGGCTGGTGGGAGGGCTGAAATAAGGAGGCAAGCTCAGAGTGCAGGAAAGTGGAGCCTGAGCTGCTGTGTGCAGCAAGGGGGACACTGGTCCAGTGCATGCCACGGTAATGGGATGCTCAGGCTCACTACTGCTTGTGGGTGATCTGTGACAAGGGGTAGGACATCACAGCTGGGAGCCTGTCTCAAAGGAACAGGAGGAATCCTCCCCAGCAGATTTTGGTGGGATGTGCAATGATGCCAGCTCCCCTCAGGTTCAGCTCCTGTGTGTGATGCCAAAGGAGCTGCCATGCTCAGTGCTGCGGTGCCATCAGGTGTAGCAGGAGGCTCCACACAATGAAGCAGGAAGGGCTTGGGGAGGGGAATCTCTCCACCATCCAGTTTTATTGGGGTTGAACAGCAGCAGCTTTCTGTTGAGCACTGGTACAGACTGGAAGGCTGTTCTGGAGTTACTCTGCAGAATGACTGATCTAACACCCTGTGAAGTGAGCAGGCAATGTCATGCCCTTGCTTAGTGGACAAATCCCCTCTGACCCAGTGAACTCAAATGTGTGGCAGGGGCTTTAACATGGCCTGGGGTTAGGACTGCTTTCTCTTCTAGAGCAAAACACATGCTTCTTCCTCCAGGTCAACACAATTCCCACATAGAAGTCAAAAATCAATTTGAGAAAAGAAGGTGAGGTGGATTCTATGAGCAGATATGACAAGTGCCAAACAACAGAGTTATGGGAGAGGCTGTCATCCTGCAATTCCATGCCCTGGAAGCCACCATGACATGGTCATAGTTGTCTCGACAGTCTTCAGTCAAGAGAGAAATTCCTTTGTGGTTGCAGTCTCTCTTTAAACAGGATTAGGATCACTTCTTCAGGAGCTGCCCAGTCCCAAGCATGCTGTGGGTACTCCTGGGAAGGGAAGCTGTGCTTTCCTCTGCAGCATTTGCACTGGGAGCTACACTAACACGGTGGCAGGGTCGGGTGGGGGGAGGACAGCCATAGTGTCCTGCAGCTCATGGTAGAACTGGGCCTTGGATCCAGGTCTCCTGCAGCTCAGCACTGAGAGAAGCCTTTTGCTGTTAGTGCCCAGCCCTCATTGCAGACACCAGTTGAAACAACTTGACTGACCATTGGATCAATGGGTTTGCACCATTTCTGCAGCAAGGAAAGACACCAGCATCATCTGACAGCAGTCCTAAAGTCAAATCTTCTTAGAGTAAACTCTGTCAGTGTAAAACTCCCCTCAGGAGAGGCAGCATTTCCCCAGATTTTTAGCATTTTGTCTACATGTCCTTCATCTAGGACCAGAGCACAGCTAATAAACATTGACAGCTTTCTGGGTGGCTGTGTTGCTTGGTAAAATATTCTGTTTTGCTTTGCTCCTCTGAACTTGCAGAATTCTTAATCTCATGACAATTAACAAGTTAGTGGCTGGGTCAAGAGTGATTTTAACCATAAAACTAGATGGGAAAAGAAATAGAGAGTGGCTGGTGGAGAACAGTTAATACAGATATGTGAGGTATGCTCACTGTGATTAGCTTTTGTTTTATACAGTCCTGTAATTGTTTGAAATTTGTCCAGAAATATGTCCTCACAAGGCCAAAAATGAATGCAAAAAATGCTGTTGTGATCTGTTATTGAATCAATGAAATTTAGATTAGGCAGCCACTAAATTCCTATTTACACAACAGACCTTAATGGCTCCAAAGGAAGCACTCGAATGTATTCGACAAATAATCTCTGTTTATGAAAGCCCCATAATATGCATTTACATAATCCCCACTTTAAAAACCTATATCAGCTCTAAAGTTCTTCAGCTCACAGATATGCCTCAGGGGATTAAAAGTACCAAACAAAGCAATGAGAAGTAAAATGTACACAGACAGAGATTCCCCAGACAGGCAGCGCGGTCTGTAGGATGAACATACACACAGGAGGCACAGGGATGATGCTTCCCTCCACAGCAGGTCCCTTCCAGCCCCTCACAGCATCCTCAGCCTTTTTCACAGAATCACAGAATGCTAGGGGCTGGAAGGGACCTCAAAAGATCACCCAGTCCCACCCCCCTGCCAGAGCAGGATCACCCAGGAACACATCCAGCTGGGTCTTGAGATGCAGTATTGGTTAAGCACCTATGCTCTCTGCCACAGGGAAACAAACACTCACATGAACATTTTGGGATGTATGCAGCAGCTTTAGAGAGCAGCTGGCTTGGCATGATGCCAGCAGGTCACAGGCTTTATTCACACTCAAGACTGGACACTTGCTAATATTCCCATGAGATGGATGCAGCATTCTGCTGTCGGAGGTGCTGTCCTTGAGATAAGAGGTATGACAGGTTATAGATCTGCACCAAGCATGTTAATGCTGCTGAAGGGTCTGAATTAAAGAAGCTGTTCTTTACTGTGGAAAACAAGCTGTCCCTGCAAAGCTGATGCTCCAGAAGAAATGCAAATTCTCAATACTGATTTGTTAACTTCTTTAATTTTACCCCGTTTAGCAACTGTCCATTGTTTAGGAACAAAATGCTACAACTCTTGTCTGGTGAAGCACCAGTTTTGCAATTCTGATGGTTGGGTAAAGTATATGTTGGGTTCAGTCAAACTAAGAAAGGCAAAATACTGCAGAATTAATTTCCAGCTTCAGAGAAATGCCTCCACTGCCTAACAACGTGTGTGTGCCTTTCGTTTCAAACTCTCTCATTAGCATTTGTAATAAGATGGAAGCACAGAAGTGTTGGTATTTACCTTGGGTGAATGCTAGTGTTCAAGTGATGTGTACTTTTTGTCTGCAAGAATTTTATCCTCTCCCAGAGCTCCTGGCTTGTCAGCTGGCTCTGGGCGTGCTGCAGGCACCAAGTGCCACTCAAGAGTGGGAGCAATCGCCGCTGGGCAGCTGCACACCCATGCCATATTCCCACCTGACCCAGTCCTTCTCCAGAAGCCAGATGGGACTTTGCTGGCTTTCCAGAGTAGGGCAGGGCCCATCATACCCTCAGTTTGTCTTTCAGTCTGTGGTGCTTCTGTTATCGCCAGAGGTCTTCTCTGCTGGCTCCTGGAGAGCTTTCCTGCGTGCTGGCCAGTACAGCTCCACCTCGAAACCAGACAAGTTCCCTGAGTGAGGTTAGGAGTGACAGAAGGGCTCAGCACTGGGCTGGAAGATTTCACCTCAACATGAGGAGAAACTTCTTTACAGTGAGGGTGATGGAGCACATGGAGCAGGCTGCCCAGAGAGGTTGTGGAGTCTCCTCTGGAGATTTTCAAACCCCACCTGGATGCATTCCTGTGCGGACTACCCTAAGTGACTCTGCTTTGGCAGGGGGGTTGGACTGAATGATCACAGAATCAGTCAGGGTTGGAAGGGATCACAAGGATCATCTAGTTCCAACCCCCCCTGCCGTGGGAAAGGGGACCTCTCCGGAGGTCCCTTCCAACCTCTAATGTACTGTGATTAAACATTTCTTCCCCAAATCACACAAGATTGGTAATTTTGCTGCCTGCATTCCGAGCTCTGTTCCACCTTAATAATGAAGCTTTTTGAGTCATGGTTCCCATTTAATGAGGCTCTTTGCAGTTTACATAAAACAACCACATTAATAAATACTCAGTTTTGGGAAGATAAGGCCTGGGGAAGAGTTTGGCAGGGGTTCAGGAGGAGAGATTATGCATACAGCAGATAAAGGTGGCTACAGCTGTGCCATCACTTGATTTTGTCAATCTAATACCAACTGGATCATGGAGGAGAAGCAGCCATTACTTTACCAGAGACCAGTAACAGGATCACACAAACCACCACACCTGGAGCTGGTCAAACTCAGGGGCTCTCATGCTTGTCTTCTCAAAGTCAGCCAGTGGTGATCACTGTCAGCGTTGCAAGCTGCAAAATCCCATTGCTGAGAAAGGAGAACTACAGAGAGAATGGTTCTGCTTTTCACTTCCCAAACAGATTTGGTGTAGAATCGTAGAATAGAATCATAGAATGGTCCAGGACAGAAAAGACCTCCAAAACCCATCCAGTCCAACCTCCTTGCAGTCAGCAGGGACATCCCCAACTAGATCAGGCTACCCAGGGCCTCGTTGAGCCTCACCTTGACTGTCTCCAGGGATGGGGCTTCAACCACCTCCTTGGGCAACCTGTTCCAGTGTTCCACCACCCTCATAGTGAAGAACTTGGTCCTGATATCCAATCTAAATCTGCCCTTCTCTAGTTTGAAGCCATTGCCTCTTGTTGTGTCACCACAGGCCCTTGTAGAACACAGGTCTTCCTTTATTCCCCCAGCTCTATGCTGGTTACTCTGATGATGCACAGT
This sequence comes from Indicator indicator, assembly GCF_027791375.1. NCBI lineage: Eukaryota > Metazoa > Chordata > Aves > Piciformes > Indicatoridae > Indicator > Indicator indicator. The sequence continues at coordinate 2,672,495 of NC_072042.1, read as the reverse complement.
TCAATATGGTCAGATCACTCTTCCTATGCTGGTTACCCAAAATGGGGATATTTTGAAAACTGTGCAGATGTAGAAGAATGGGGAGGCAGAAATTTTCTCTGTGGCGAAGTTGAGGTGTGAAGGTTGGGAGATGAAGGAATGAATCCCTGTAATTTTGTTGTTCCTACAAATTATGCCTTACTTAAACTCTCCACCTCAGGTTTTGATCTGTTATACTGTTGCTAATCCATATATTTATGCTTTGCTAGTCTGAATTCAAAATGGTATGATTCAGCAACTCATCAAGACCAAAAGCCTGCCCTATCTTCTTCCTGCACTATCAATCTCTCCTAATTTTTGCACTTTTTGTGCACCATCATCAGCCCTGAGGCAGAGAACAAGAGTTCAGAAGGAAGGAATGCATCCATTTTTGATGAAATCCACTTCTCAGGTGATAAAATGCTTCTGGAGAACTGCAGTCAGGTGCCAGCATTCAGATTGCCCTCTGCTGCTCCTGCCTGTACCCGAGCACACCAAACCCCTCTGCTTGCTCTGCTCTTCTCACTTCAGGAGCAGGGCCCTGGCAGCAGAGAGTGGTGCTGGTGTCTCTTCACTGGTCCCATTCTCTGCAGAGAGAGGGAAGTGATGAGCAGCTGGGGTAGAGGATCACACCTCTGACACCATGTCACTAACCATGGGCTCTTTTGTAAGGATGCCACCAACCAATGTCATTTCTTCACTCTTCTTTTCAAGCCAAGTTCAGTGATGCAAATATCAAACTTGGTCAGTTCCAAGACTCATCTTTGACCAACTCACCCAGTAACTTCTCCTTGTGTGATGCTTCCCAGCAGCCTATCTTCCTCTGTCCTCCCTTTGGCCATTTCCTTACTCATTTAAATTATTCTGTTAAGCCCTACTTCAGTCCTGTAGAAAGCCTTTATGAGATTACTGGGGGCAGGGGGGGTCCACACCACAGAAACAAGGTAGTAGAGCTGCATGTGTAAGGTCTTGTCTGGCAGACGCTGGTTTCTTGTGCAGGCAAGTAGTATTGAACTGAGTAGGAAGAAATTGAACTGAGTAGGAAGAACAGGTGCTACAAGGGACAAACCTTTCCAGCCATGATGCTGGACCAGTTCACACTATTACTCTTGGGATAGGAGGAGCTGAGGATGAGGAGTCTGCTGGGTGCTTTGGCAGGATGTTCAATCTGTGAGTCATAGTTGTACTGGAGCCATACCAGCCCCTTGGCCAGACAAGCTTTGCCTTCATTAACTCTTTCCTGCAGGAGAAGCAGAAGCAAATTAATTACAGCTTAGACTTTATTCCATTAAATTTCTGTAAGCTCCAGGGAAAGAGCCTTAAGACTCTACTCTGATCCTGTTGCCACTGACGCCAGCAAAAGCTCTCCACAGACTTGGATGGGAGGAGGCATTAATGTCTGCTTTCAGCCTGGAGCATGGTCACACTCAGTGCCACCACCAGGAGGGCTGTCCCTCTGAATGCAGTCCCTCTTCCCCATCAACACCTGCCTTAGACAGGTGCACTGTGTGTGGAGGATGATTTCTGCTGGTCCCAGTGCCAACAGCCCAAGTGGCCCTCCTCCCAGTGGCCATCCGCTGTGGTTACCATCAAAACTTTGCTCTTGTATCATCTTATCTTCAACATTCATTCTGCTGCTCCCTACAAAGAAGAACCCTGAGCCTCTCACCTGCCAAGCTGGGCGGACTTTAATTGATTTGGTTTACAAAGAGTGATTATCACACCTGAAATGACAGGCTTCAGGTCATAACACTTACACTTTCACTTCTAGAAGAGAAATCTTCACAAGCAGAGACTAAGTCACAACCCCACAAGGCTGGTTTTAAGTGGTCAAGTCTAACCACTGTTCTCAATCTCCTTTTCATAAAGTATTGGTGTCTCAGAGGACAGCATGCAGGGTGTCTGTGTCATACTGGACTGCACAGCTGACAAGGCAGGAATGGATCCTGCTCTGTTACAAGTTAAATGCCATCACCTGGTGCAATACTACAGACATGTCTTTGCATGGGGTCTGATGCCACAATGCCATGTGCTCTGCAATGCATAAGCAGTTGGGTTTTTATTTAGAGGAATATTGCCTAGGTATTTGTGTGGAACAGGTACAGGGTGATAAAAGAAGGGTGTTAGTTACACAGCATATGAAAATGCAACCAGTCTGCTGGACATAGCAGTTCAAAGTCAGCCTTCTCTTTGTTCCTTGTGCGTTGCAAGTAGCTCACTGGTGAGGGCCCAGCACTTCTGAGACTGCTCATGAAACTGTCTCACCTGAGCTCTGATCTGGGACACAGCTCCAATTTCTTCTACTTTGGGCCAACAAACTCCCACTGCAGTCAGCAGGCCCTCAGGATCTGGTCTTTCTCTTGAGTCATGGTGCAATGGTGGTCTCTTCTACAGTGTCTACTACTGTTCTGAACACTTTTCTTCCCAGTCAGTCCCCCTTATTTGGGTCAACATTCCCTAGAATGTCATCAACAAAATTCTTAGCATCAGAAGGAGACTTAATTTTACTCTGGCTGTAGTCTGCAGAGGTGGCAGTGCTCCAGTGGTCCACAGAGGTGGTCGCTTAATGGAAATGCTTGGATGCAGGTCTGTCCTTTCCATGGGAAGGGAGTGGGCTCAGGGTGGGGAGAACCTGCAAGCCTCTGGAAGACAGTCATTCAGAGTGGATATCAAAATAGAGAAGACTTCTCCATAAGAGGTCAGTTAAAGAAGTCAGAACATGTAACAAAGTATGAAAGTAAAGAAAAACGGACATCACATTTCACCTTTATTTCTTCTCCTGTCAATCCCTTTTCTATTGTCAAGTAAATGCTCTTCCTGGGCACTGAGGTTTGACAATTCAGAATTGTTCAAATCCCCCAGATGAGCATTACCTCGCAGAGGGGTCGTTTAATACCCAGGGTCAGGTTTTCTACGGCTGCAGCTTCAGCTGTTTCCGAAGGCAGCGGCTGGTTGGCCACACGGTAGGTTTGAACTCTTCTTGCCTGTCGGTGGTGGCTCAGGAGGACTCGGCGTTGTCTGCGGTGCCTGTGCACACACACAAGCAGCCAATTAAAGCAGCCGGGGCCAGCGTTTTCTCCTGGCTCCCCCACGGGTGCCTGAGCCTCAAACGGCTTAATGAGATGGGACAGCCGGCGACGCATCGCTAGGCAACGTGGCACTGCGGGCCAGGCTGGCCCGAACGGAGGGGGCTGGCAAGGCAGCGAGAGGAGCAGCACACGGTGGCCGGCGTCAGGAGCCGGGCTGCGGGTGGGGGAGATGCCGATAAAGCTGTGGGGAAGAAATCGAGAGGGAAGACCCTCATGGAATGTGAGTGAGCATCATGGGCATGGAGAGGGGTGGTCCTGCCCGAGCCTTGTGGACCTCCCTGGCAACTGCATGGACCCACCTGGGAGTAGCTACCTCTAAGTGTGTGGGAAAGGTCTGTGCTTGCAGTGAATTTACTGACAGCTCTAAGGAGTACCTGGGTTTCAATTATGATAAAATTAAAGGAATTTACGTGGCACTTGGTGCCATGGTTTAGATAGTCATGAGGTTTAGGGTGACAGGTTGGACTCGATGATCTTTCAGGTCTCTTCCAGCCTTCTTGATTCTATGATTCTATGATTCTATGAATTCAGCTCCTCTGTCTTCTCAGGGCTGCAGCATGCTTGTGTCCCATCCTGTGGCTGTTCAGTAACATATCCTTTCTGGGGGAAAGTGGTTCTCCACTTGCTTCTCAGACACCTGTAGATCACAAGAATCACAGGTTCAGGGACTCACAGCACTGTATGAGCATGCAGTGAGCACCCTTCCTGCAAGCCTGCAGTGCTCACTCCACAGGTACCAGCTGCACACCCAGTGCCAGCTACACACAAGAACAACTGGCAGGTTTGAGGCATCTGTTACAGCTTTTACCCAGGTGAAGCAAGGCTAACAAAATGGTAACACTTAGAGCTATCAACTGCCTCAGACAAAACACAGCTGTTCTCATGTCAGCACTGTGGGTGGGTGAAGCACTGATGACATATAGAGAAGAATTTTGTTTCCACATCAGGCAGTGGAACAAACTTTTGCTAGAATCTATTCCTTTCACAAGTGATTAAAAGTAAATCCCTATCCTGAGACTTTACTGAAAGTTGTGTACAGAAAGGAGGCAGAAGAGCATTAGAAACTGCACTGGTTTGGAAGCTTGTGTCCCCCCTCTGCTTGCACTGCTTCGGAGATACAACCTCTCTCCCCCACATTAGGTAGCATTTTCATTAGAAACCCGACCTCTGGTTCTGATTAAATAACTTGTATAATTAGATTGAGACATCTGCTTATCCCTGGGGGAAGAAATCCTTTTCAGCACTGGACTAAGTTTGATTTGGTTAATTACCTTAGCAGTACTGTATTAATACGTAGTTTCTTGATGGCAAGAAGCTGTGGTATTAGGTTTATTCCTCCTGGCTTTCATGACACAGTAGTAAGACAGTTTAGGGATTAGGAATCAGGCACTGAGCCCAGTATTTCCCTCCTCTCTTCACTCATCTCAACACTCTCCCCTCGTTTTGCTGATTAAAATATTCCCTGTCTTGCTTGCCTGTTGAATGCAGTTTCCAGGCTCTTTGTTTTACACATAAGGATAATATATTCCCAGTGACTGCTGCAGAGAAAGGCATTCTGGGATGCTTTGGAGTAATTAAAGTTCTCAGGCTTCTTTGGAGATGTGAATTTGTATCAACAAACAAATGCATTACTATTGGCAGTGTTTATCAGTTCATCCTCCAGCAGCAGTGCAGTCCAGCAGAGGCAGGTGGCAGAGCCCAGGCCTGCACCCACTGCCCGTCTCTGGTGACTGCAGGGCTGAGCAGTGCCCACCACAGGACTGCACAGCTCCTGTGCCATAAGGACAGCTTCTGTCCTGTGGGCAAGCTTGACCAAAAGTGAACAAACTTGCATAGGTTGAAAAGGAAGAGGCTGAGATTTGCATCCCAAGCTTGGATAAAGACATTCTCAGAAGTGGGTGGCAGGGAGCCCAGTGGGCACCGAGCCCTGAGGTGGGTGTTCTGGAGCTGCACCAGCAGGCAGTGGGCAGAGCCAGAGGCAGGAGCTGTCCTCAGGGCACAGGCTCAGTGCCCGCTGGCAGCGCCTGCAGGCTGCTGGCTCTACCACTGCCCTCGCCAATGGCCTTTCCTCCTCACCCAGCACCACAAAGTGCTGCTGGCTCCAAGCTGGTTTATTCAAACAGGCTGGTCTGGGGACCCAAGAGCACTTCTGGCAATGGTGAGAACCGAATGAGGAGCAAAAGGATCATTATGCAATAGAGCATTTTTCTATCAACAGATGGAAATCCTTAATGAGATGTAAAATCATCTGCTTGATAACCAAGCCGTTACAGAACTAGAGAGTCAGGCTTCCCAGGGAAACTTCAGTGCTCAGAACCACCTCTTTACTGTTGATGTGACTTGCCAGCCTCTCAAAAGGCTCGTCCTCAGAAGGCTGCACAGGCAGCCAGAAGGCACTTTCACAAAGGATTGTTTGGACGCTTCTCAAAGCAAAAATATATTCAGTGCAGAACTTAATTGTAATGCTGGATCTGTGAGGTTTAGGAAAGAAGGTGGTAGGGGTTGGAAATGATGGGGGGAGAAGAGGCATAGGAACAGAACAACAAATGCCTATAGGAGGTTGGAGCAAAGATACCCTGTCCAGCTAGAGAGGCGTAAGGAAGGCTGTCAGAGCAGCACAAAGCTTGCAGCAATGTGTCTGCAGAACAGTGTCCCAGAGTCTGACAGTGTGCAGAGATTTCCCATGACAGAAGTGAGCTTTGTTATTCAGTAGCTGTTAGGTGATTTTTTTTTTTCTCCTTCAACGACTTTGTCCAGTTCATTCTTTAGAATTTATGTAAACCTTCAGCATCCACCACATTCTGCAGCAGAGATTTCTGCAGATTAATGACACACTGTGTAAAAGAACCAACTTCTGTTTGGAGAAGTAGAGCCAGGGAGCAAATCACTTCTGGGTGTCTTCTTCATGCTCCTCACGATTTCAGAGACTGCTATCATTTTGTCCTGCAGTCACCTCTTTCCAGGCAAGGAATCACAGTCCATGGAGCTGTGCCTCCTATGGATGTTGTTCTCTACCCTTGATCAGCCTCCTTGCACATTTCTGAATATTTCCCAGGTATGTGAATGCTTCAACGACTAGGACAGAAAGAGAATTATACAATTTCACCTGATTTCTGTGGCCTGTGTTCCTAGAAATACTGCGCCACCCAAAGCAGCAGCTGGGAGAAATGTGGCTCCTGACAGCTGAAGCTGCCTTTAGGTGGAGAGTCTGATTTAGAAAGATTTAGAGGCAATACAGCTTGGACTTTGTTAACATCTATTTGCTGGGCAAGTGGAGTAAATAACCTCTCTCACCTTTCTTCTGAAAAAAAAAAAAAAACAGAAGGGAGAGAGGCAAGAACCTCAAATGCAGCAGGAGCAGCAGGAGAACTTAGAGCAGGTCAAGGGAGGTTCTCCTCCCCCTCTACTCTTCACTGGTGAAATCTCACCTGGAATACTGCATCCAGTTTTGGGCTCTCCATACAGGGATCTACTCAAGAGAGTCCAATGGAGGGCTACAGGGATGATTAAGGGACTGGAGCATGTGCCCTATGAGGAGAGGCTGAGAGCCCTAGGGCTTTTTAGTCTGGAGAGGAGAAGACTGAGAGGGGATTTAATAAACATTTATAAATATTTGAGGACTGAGTGTCAGGAGGGAGGGGACAGGCTCTGCTCAGTTGTACCCTGTGACAGGACAAGGGGCAAAGGGATATAAACTACAGCACAGGAGGTTCCACCTCAACATGAGGAAGAACTTCTTCACTGTGAGAGTCACAGAGCACTGGAACAGGCACCCCAGAGAGGTTGTGGAGTCTCCTTCTCTGGAGACTTTCAGGACCCATCTGGATGCATTCCTGTGTAACCTGTGCTGGATTCTGTGGTCCTGCTCTGGCAGGGGGTTGGACTTGATGATCTCCAGGGGTCCCTTCCAACCCCTAACATCATTTGATCTGTGATCCTTAGCACAGAGCGAAGTCCCAGGGCTGCCTTCCTGGCAGACCAGTTCCAGTTTCAGCAAAGAAACATTTTCCCTCTACTCTTTTTTTTTTTTTTTTTAAGGTCAGAGGGTGAGCAAAGGTTGGATTTTGTCTTGGGCACTTTTCTTTCCTTGTAACTTTCACACAGAAGCATGAAATACAACCAGATACATTTCAAGCAAGACAACGGATTACCTTGTACCGACGTGCAGGCCCAAGGTGTCTATTATTTATAGACCTCATTTTCTTGGAGCAAATTTGCATAGATGAACTGCTGGTGGCTGACAGGCCTAAAGCTGTGAGGCTTGCAAGTCAATGCAGATACTGGAGAGGGGGAAATAATTCAGCAGCCAGGTATCACCTTGTGTTATCTTGCATCATCACCTCTGCGTCGCTGGACCGAATCAGCTTGGACATAGACTGAGGCAGCGAGCCTGGAAAGAAGGGGCAGAAGAGAATTTTGCCAGGACACTGAGACTGCTCAGTTCTGCAGGGGATATTTCATTATTCCTCCTATCACTTTGGAGTGCATAGCAAGTCCCTGTCTGCCCATGCCGTGCAGCCCCACTGTGTTTAAAGGATTCAGACTCCTGCCTGGACCTCATGGAGCTCTCCTGCACGCATTGTCACTAGGAGTAACTTCAGCCTGAAAAGCTACACAAACACTCCTACACCTTGCTCTGAAACTGAGGTGCTGCTGCTGTCAGCTGGGTGGATTGATCCTGTTGTCATCAAACAAATTATTGATCTGCCAGGAGCCAGAGTGTGTGTTTACAGGGGACTCATCATTTCCCTCACTGATGGCATTGCAAAAGGCCCTCTGAGGTTGAGGCTTACCAGTGCACGTGGCAAGAGAAGGCTGTAGCTGCTCCCAGGCTGTAGCTGCTCCCAGGCTGTAGCTGCTCCCAGGCTGTAGCTTGTCATTGAACACCCGTGCCCAGGAGCCACTAAAGGGCATGCACTAAAGGGAAACACAATATACCTGTTCTTCAGAAGAAGGTGTCACAGAAGCCACACAAAGATGGCAGCTGGGGAGAAGGGGTCAGATGCTTACCTTCAGAGAAATGCTGAATTAAGAGCAGACACCAGTGGGAAGGAAGAGACTGAGACTGGCTGGCAGGAGCAGTGCCATGCTGCTGCTCTCTGGCACCTCTCCTGAGCAGCTTCCTGCAGTGATGGGACCCCTGCTCCTCCAGCTGCCCAGGGAGGGCTTCCCTGCTCTGCTTTGGGCTGCTGCCATTGTTCTGAGGCTCCAGGCAGCAAGCCCAGCCACAGAGGAGGCCTAAGCAAAGCCAGATCCAATTGCACAAAGCTGGATCATGGACCATAAAACCAGCTTTGCTTAGTTAATCCTCTGATTGATTTTAAAGCCTTGCAGAGACTGAAAGACTATTAAGGGATTTGTGTTGGCAGCTCTTCCAGCACAGGCACCGTTTCCTCTCCTGCTTCTCTCTGGTGTTTGCCAGTTGTGGCCTGAGCCCCTTCCAAGTGCAGGGCAGCCCTTAAACCTCCCACTTAAACTGTACCATCTTGCTCTCTGCTGAAGCCCATCTGGAGGATGAATGCTCATCAACAACTAAAGCCTGACAATGCTGACCTTTGCAGCAGCTCTCTGGGCACTGGCTGTGGGTGCCCCACAGGACACTTGCTCTGGTGAGGGTGCTTCCCTCTGCACCCCTGCCTGCATTGCCTGGACCCCTGCTGCCTTCCCCACCAGGCCACTCCTGGCACACTCAGCACTCAGGTTTGGTTTTTCCTCTCCTGGGCAGGGTGGCAGAGTAGTAGATCTGGCACCAGCCCTGGGAGCAGTGGGCAGCTGTGAGCTCACTGAGACATGGGGCCCGTGAGGGGCATTTTCCAGCAGCCACTGATCTGTGGGGGGGGGGTGGACACCTCTGCCTACAGCAGCTGTGGGCCATGCTACACCAAAGGAAAGGAGCTAAGGCAACTCTTGGTATCAGCATGCCTGGCGCTGTGGACCTCTAGCTTCATGCTTCATCCTCCATGTTCCTGGGAAGCAGATGAGTAAGAGCAACAACAACTACGAAAGCAAGGCTTGTAAGGCACTGCACTGAACACTCTGCCCTGCTCCAGGCATGATCATTCTCCCTTGATGAGCCCATTGAGACTTCTGCATGTTCAGCAGCAGTGCAAACACATTGAGGGGCCAGAGGGTCTCCCATCACAGCCCTCAGCAGCTGCAGCCCAATGTGCTTTGCTTTTTCCATTGTAATTTTTCTCTCAATCCTTGAACCTCACCTTAAACAGTTCCATTCCCCTGTCTCACAGAGCACTTGTGTTGCCTTACTCCTGGAGCTCACTTTGGCAGAAGCCTGGCAACACATCCCCCATTGCTCCCTGTCTCACTTCTTCAACATCCCCAGCTCTGCTTGGATGGGATGCAATGTGCTGAGTGTGCAGACCTGAAATGCTTGCTCCTGCCTTTGACTACTCATGTGCCTGCCTGTTTTCTCCAGCACCTGCCTCCTCATGTCCAGATTCAAACTCTAGATAATGCAACCCCGCTAGCCTCCTGGGCAGGGCTGTGTATGCTGGGAGAAATGCTGGCCTTGAACACTGGGTGTGAGTCTGTGGGATTCTTCAGATATTTTCTGCTACTGGGATTGTCTGGAAGAGGCTGAAGCCTGACCCTCAGTTCATGCCAGAAGTTATGCCCAGGTAAGTGTCTGACAGGCCACTGTCCTAGACTATGGGAAACCAAGACACAGGCAATGATGTTCTCTCCTCTTGGTTAGGCACTTTCCTTGTTGCAGCAGGTAGGACATATTTTTAAGCAGCAGCTAAAATTGTTGCCCCACTCCTCAGACTGTGTCCAGGGTATAGGCACCTTACCAAGATGGATGCCCCAGGCACCTGCAGGCAAGAAAAGCCACTCAGCAGAGACCATGTCAGCACAGACTGGAGCAGACCACAGATGTCACCTTGTAGGATCTGAACATGCTCAGCTGCAGACAACTAATCCTGAAGCACACAGGAAAAGCAGATACCAGCCTCCTCCCTGCTGCTGGTACAGTGCTGCTCTGTGGCTCTGGCCCTAGGCTGGCATCTGAGACCAGGCTGTAAGTGGTGCTGTTGTTCAGGGAGATGCAGCCTCCTGGATTTCCTCCCTTGGAAGTGCTACAGCCACAGATTTAGAAGTCTTGGACTGCACCCAGTCTATGCTGTGTGTGATATAAAATGCACTCCTGGGCTGCATTGCACAGCCCACTCCAGTGGGGATGACTGCTAGGTGCAGCACAGAGCCATCATCCCAGCAGAGCAGGGTGCATGGCAGGCTGCATCTGGTGAGCTTTCAGTTGTTCAGAAGCTGCTGCCAGCTCCACTCAGCTCTGCAGCATGCGTGGGCTGGCAGCTACTCTGCAGCATGTGCAGGGTGAGCCTGGTGATGCTCAGGCCGGGTCTCAGGGCAGGCTTGTGCTCAGTGCAAGAGACCCACCACAGACTGTGAGCTGAGCCAGCTGAAAAAGAGGTTTATTACAGCAGCTTGAAAGAGGATGAAAAGCTCAGGGGAGGGCTTTTAATGTGCCAGAGGCCTTCAAATGGAAGATTCTAACCCAACAGGCCCTGGGTCTAAAGCACCAAGCTCTTTGTCTGACTCCAATACTGCTGCCCATCCCTGCCACAGGGCTGAGAAACATCACAGATCTGTTGTCTTTTGCTGATGTGACTTAGAGGGCAGTCCACATATGAAAAAGGAGAGCATAGAATGGGAATGAGGCCCTGGCAGGATTCCCAGCACTGGGAACAATCCAGCATGAGCTTTAGAGGGTTTGCAGTGAGCACATGAAGTGTCTTTGCTGCTTGTCAGGATGACCAGGAAAGGGAGAAGCAAGAAACTGTGAACCATTCAACCTGGCACAGCTCCACACAACACAGTGGAGTAGAGAGCAAAACATCTGGGAATAAGGTCTAACAACTAGTGTGTAACAGGGGCTTGTTAAAGGAAAGTTGTGCCAAGCAAGTCTAAAAGACTTCTTCACTCAAACCTGATTTTGATAGAATTTCTATTCCCTTAAAGCAGTTGATACAATGCTGCATAATGAACTTAAAAAAAAGCAGGTAACCCACAGACAAAAAGGTCTCCATAAGGCAGAGCAGGGGTGGAGGCTGGAGGCTGGCTGGCAAGCGAGCAGGGGTCTGGGCTCCCAGTGATGACTTTCTGATGGACATGGGCATCAGAAGGGTGCATCAGGTGCATCATGGGCATTAGGTCTCCTCTTGGGAAACAGAGATGGGCAGCAGGATTTTCTGAGCCTTTAACTTCAAAAGATCACCAACCATGCCAGGGTGAGCACCTGCTGGGACCATATAAGCTGCCCTGTTCCTCCTTTTTTAAATGGGATGAGAATTTTGAAGCTGCAAGACTGGAATGTGGGCAGAGGCCTGACAGTTCCAGGGTGCTTGGCTGAGCAAAGCTCTGTTAATAACCCACAACCCCCAGAGGGAGGGAGGGAGGGAGGGAGGGAGGGCCGGTTCTGGTTTTGCTTAACCAGGGTCTCCTGCCATTACAACATTATAATATCAAAGAACTTGGAGCTGAGAACTAGATACAACAGCAGGAGCAGCCCCAAAAGGACCAAACCTGAGGATCTCAGTGGGGTTTGCTGCAGGAGGGTAGGATTTAAGCCATAGTCTGGAGAAATAAAGACTCAGGGGACAGGATCGGTCTGTAATTATCTGGCAGTTAATGTGAATGAGCAGCAGGATGAGGAGAAGGAGGGGCAGGAGACACCAGGATGAGAAGTGCTGACCTGGAGCTAGGGAAGGAAAAGTTTAGGCTAGATGGAAAGAAAAAGTATAAAACATGACTGGCACAAACCAGACTTCTACAGGGAGAAGCTAAAAATGTAGTCACGGGAAATACTTAAAAGGAAAACCAAATGCAGTGTTAGCAGAAGGGTTGCCACAAATGACTGCAGCAAAATTGCCTTGGTAGGACCAAGAGATCTTTCCCAGCCCTACCTGCTGATGGCTTCCAAACAGTCCTGGATCCCAAGTACCTCCACCTGGAAAATGAGTGGGCATTGGTTATCGAACAAAGAACTGTTTGGATATTTAACATACTAATATTTCAAAAAGGGCAGAGATGTTGCTTAGAAAAGGTGTAATTAAGGCTAGTTCTAACTATCTCCTTTTCCAGGAGAAATGTATTTGCAGCAAGCAGCAGGTGCTGCTGTATTTTAATCTAAGCTAAGTGACTCCCATTCCTACTCCAGTACTGAATACTCAATTATTCTTAATAAATCATGTTCAGTTCCACCTCCCCTCAATCATATTAAGGCACCCCTCCAAGAACACATCCAGTTAGACTTCCACTCAGCTGATCCCTAGAATCTAAGCTTCCACTGCATTATTCTTCACAGAATTTTCCAATTTCTACTCACAATAAGCTCAAACAGCAGACAGAAGGTGGTTCATGAATAGGAAAGATTTGTCCCAAAGTAGCTTTTCGGACTTCTCTGCCTCCAACATTTCCCTTTCCACAGAATCCCAGCATGATGGGGGTTGGGCCTCTGGAGATCATCTAAAGCATGCTAAAGCAGGGTCACCCAGGGCAAGTTGCTCAGGACTGCGTCCAGGAGGCTTTTGAAAGACTCCATAGAAGGAAACTCCACAATCTCCCTGTGCAGCCTGGTCTAGGGCTCTGGCACCCTCATAGCAAAGAAGTTTTTCCTTTTGTTTATCTGGCTGACCAAAAATTCCCACTAGCAATAAACATCTTAGCTTTCTCCCTGACTGTACTTTGGACTAGCAACTTGACCTTTGAGTTTCAGAAGTGGGCCTGTCCACAGCTGAGGAGAGTCCTGGTTTCTTCCCACCAAGAACTTGTTTATTGTAGCCTCAGATGAATCTTTCCTATAACTGTGGTTAACCTCTTCCTATGGTTAGGCTCCTCATGATTCACCTATGCTAAGCATTTTGCAATTAAACATCCCCATGGAGCAAAAGAAGCCTTTATTAGAGCTGCAGAAGGCCTCTTTGGCTGGCTGAACTGGGTCTTCTACTTTTGTTCCCATGACTTTTTTATAACAGGTTTGCAAGTTCTCATCCTTGTGTTGCATACTGCTGTGACCATAGGCTTTCATGAGATGGTTTTAAAACACAGACAGAAAAGGTGGTGGTGCTGGCAGGGGGGAGAGTGGGAGGGGGTCCTTCAGTCTACTTCATACAGACCTCTGCTCTTTGAGGTTAATCCTTTGTTCTTTGGTGGAAAACAACATCTTTCTAAGACAGGTGGATCATACATTCCCTTGTAGGAAAATGAGCCCTCCCAAAGAGAGCAAGGTACACATCCTGGGACATTCCTAAACCCACAAATGTAAGCAGCTGGCAAAGAAAAAATAAAGGGGGGGCGGGGGAGGGGGCATCTATCACAGAGACGAAAAATCTGCACCACATAAACAGCTCCAAAAAGCAAATGCACAAATACAAGGTCTAAAAATCTACATCACAGTGAAAGACACTTTTGAGTAAACCCCAGTATGGAAAATACCTAATTATTGGTGAAATCTCCTAGGAAAACCTTTTGTGTTTTGAAAGCGTACTCACAGCTCAGCAACAACCCTTCAGGATTTCTGTAGGAGAGTTTAAAAGCCTTTCAATAAGTTCAGGGGAAGAAAAGAAAGGTTTAGTTGCAAGTCTGAGGCAAAGTTTGCTGCGTAGTCAGAAGGAGTAAATGAACTTGTGGATTTGACTTCTCTGTTTCCTTCTCACACAGTGTCTCCTACACTTGAACGGCAGAGCACAGAGCCTGAACACGAAGGCTTCATGTTTTATTAATGGTGTCCAATTCATTTCCTGTTTTCATGCTGATAACCTGCCGAGGGAGAGGAATGGAATTCAGGTGGCAAGACCTCACATCCATTTCTCTTATACCCATGAACAGTTCACAAGTGGGTATTTCACCAGCAAAAATCTCTTTGTTGCGTGGATCACTGCATCCTCCGGGAGGCTCCGCTGGGCCGGCTGCCTTCCCAGCTGCTGGCACAGAGCTCTGCCATCCTCCCTCTTTTCAAGGCAAGTTCTCTTCAAGGTGATAGCTTTGAGCTTTTGATTCAATCAGTGCTTAGCAGCTACTTTCACTACTGTCCTTTCTACAGGGCCAGCTTCCTAACATACCACATTACCACCCTGGCAGGAATCTCCTAGTCCAAGGAAATTCACATTAGCAATGCCATTCCCTCTTTGTGGAAATGCCATTTTATTCCCTGTTAAAGACAAACCAAAGGAGTGTTCAGCCCAGTAGCTATTCCCAGAGATTTTATTTCCTGACCAAAATGATGTTACCAGTTCTGCAGTTTTTAAAAAGTTGGGGGTTTTATATGTTTTTTTAAAGCCTAATTCTGCAAAATGTCCATGGTTTTTCTTTTTCTTTTCTTTTTTTTAATCACTAGTGAGCACATCCCTTATAAAAGGCCTTCTTCAATGCAGAGTCAGAGGGAGCTCCTAGAAAAGACTGAATTTTAAATAGCTGTATTTATGGACAAGAACATCACCTCACTATCCCAGATTGGGATCCTTTGCAGAAATTATTTCATCAGGTGATGGAAATGTTAAAAGGTGTCCCTGCATTCAAGGGCTACTTACAATAAAGGGATCTTTCCAGGCTCTTCTCTCACCACCTGGCAGGCTGATTGGATGGCAACTTGCTGAAAAAGGATGAGTCTTGTCAGTTTAAAAAAATCATTCCTCATTGCTGCTAAGCAGAAGAAGACATCTCACAGAATCACAGAATCAACCAGGCTGGAAAAGACCTCAGAGATCATCAAGTCCAACCTATTACCTAACACTTCCTGACAACTAACCCATGGCACCAAGTGCCACATCCAAGCTTTTTTTGGACACCTCCAGGGACGGTGACTCCACCACCTCCCTGGGCAGCACATTCCATGGCCAATTACTCTTTCTGGGAAGAACTTTCTCCTCACCTCCAGCCTAAACTTCCCCTGGTGCAGCTTGAGACTGTGTCCTCTTGTTCTGGTGCTGGTTGCCTGGGAGAAGAGACCAACCCCCACCTGTCTACAACCTCCTTTCAGGTAGTTGTAGAGAGCAATAAGGTCTCCTCTGAGCCTCCTCTTCTCCAGGCAATCTCCTTCTAGACAGTAACCTCTTGTCCCAGTCTAAGGGAATCTATACTTACAGTGTTCTACAAGATAGAGCTGCAGTGGGGTAGCTCTTACCAGGGGGGTCCTGCCCATGTGGGAGTTAAAATATATTAGAAAAGAAATGTAAACTGCATCCTGGTACCTGGGGAAGCCTCAGCTTGTTCAGGACCTGCCAAACCTTGTCTAGCACATGTGTTATGGGTGTTTGAAACACAGACCTTGCTGGGCCAGTGGTTGGCAAAGCAGACTGCACCCCTGGTTTGGCTCAGTGGCAGTTCTGAAGAACTAATGAGCTACTTACTTCTAGAGACAGCAAACAGAAAAGATGAATAAGCAAAAACCTGACATCCCTCTCAGACCAGTAAGCTCTGACAGAGAGAACAAAAGCTCTGGAGCCCTGGGTGGACATCTGGCTATCAGCAGATATTGTCACTTGTCTGTCCTGTCATTGTTCACATCAGTGTTCAAGAAGGAACCACCATTCTCCTATTCCCCAAGCTGATGGCACAACAAAGGCCTGGGTCTCATAAAAGACTCCTGCAAATAACATAAAATGAAGTTGCAGAGAAAGATAAGAAAAATTAAATCCCCACTATGATTCTTGCATTGGCCAGAGATGCCCCAGGTCCCTTCCAGTGCCTCCCATTCCCTGAAAGCAGCAAACACTTCAACAACAATCACTTGCCTACAGCTGCTTCTTCCTATAAAGCCCACAGGCCACTTTCCCAACAAGAACAAATTCCTTCTCTCCACAGCCTGTGTGCAGCTCAGTGTGGCCCTGCTCTGTGGCAGGGGGTGGGGTTGCACCACTGAGCTCTTGGGGTTTCTTTTAGGACCTTTTTCTTTGAAAGATAACCAGAACTGTGATGAGATCTGTAACCTCCTCTGTGCTGGCAGGCAGACATGGATGCCTGGAGGTGCAAGTGCAAGTGTGTGGTCCTGGGTGTGGGGAAGAAAGGAGAAGGGTGGTGACCTGAATGTTGGAACAGAGTTCAGAGTAGACTTTTTTTTTTGTTGTTTGATTTGCCTTATTTTCTTTCTTTTTTTTTTTTTTTTAATTCTTGTCCTTTTTTTTTTTTTTTTTCCTAGTTGTTTTGCTTTTCCTCATGTTGGGAACCCCAAGGACTAAAAAACAGGCAGGAGTTCCCTGACCCACCAGTGATACAATGAAAGCATATCAGAGACGTACCACCTTCTGCTTTCTGAGTCTCTTGGGTCACATTTTCAGGCTTTCCTGGGAAACCATGGGGCCTGGAAATAGTATTATTTTTATCAATGAGAATGGGGATTCTCAAGTAAGTAAGGAGATGTGGAGCTAGGACACATAGGACTATCCAAATGCTGCAATAGTAGTTGTAAAATATGAAAACTGGCAATCTCCCTGCTCCTAGTATGTCTTACAGTAACATTGAGCTTGGATTTGATATAAACAGACCCATATGACCCACTTGAGACTCAGTGCTCAGCTTTGTGTCTGGATTATTTAGCTCTGAACTGCCAGGGCTGGAAGAGATACAAGGCTGAGGTACTTTTAAAATCATCCTTTATAGACAATATTTGTTTGACATGTTGTTAATCTCCAGTGACAGAGATTCCCCAGCCCGCCCCAGCAATCTGCTCTGACAGTGACCTAGCTCTACCATCTGAAGCATTTCCCTTTTTCCCCCCCTCTAGAGCCCAGTTTAAGCCATTATAGGAAACATATGGGAGAAGAAAGTACTCCCTCCTCTTTCTGCAGCATTTTACATACAGGATGGCTGCTCTACCCTTTCCCATTTGTCTCCTCTGGATTGAACTAAACAGACTTTTGTCAGTCACTCGTTGCACATCATGTTTCCTATTTAGTCCCTCCTACTGCTCGCTTCCAGATGCTCATCAGCTGGGAAAAATCTCACAGGTTCCACTGAAAGCCTTACTGCTGCTCCACAGAGAGTAAGAAGCACTGTGTGTCTTCCAAGAACACTCGTGCTTGTACACCTCAGCATGGAATTTGATTTATTTTCCCCCAGATCCAAGCAAAAGCCTCAACTGCGTTTTCAAGCAACAAAAGCCAAAAGTTATGCAGAGCTGGGCACTAGCAGCAGCTACCACTGCTGAAGGTCTGCCTGGGCACAAAGACAAGAACCTGTGTTCCCAACTCAGCAGTGAGGAGGTGTATTGCAAGTAACACTTGGGGCATCCCATGGCCCAGCTGGCACTGCTGATAGACCCTAGCAGATATATCCAATGATCACTGCCCCACGGGGGTGTGTGGCACTCTAGACCTGCAGCTATTGACTCTCCACATATTGCTTGCATATTTTCTTATCCTTTGCTTTAATGCCAGAAAACTGTGAATTGCTGTGTGGAGGCAGGAGGATTTTTTTGGTTGGTTGGTTGCGGGTTTTTTTCTTTGTTTGGTGGGTTTGGTTTGGGGTTTATTTATTTAGTTAGTTGTTTGCTTGTTCGAAGCCAATGTAATAATCAGTGCAAGAGGTTTTCTGACCATGTGAGAAAATGAATCAGTTTGAAGTCACTGGCCTTTCTTTATGGCCCTCTGCCACTCTGAGCACACAGGAGGGATATTTATCACTGAAAAAGGAATAGCTGCCAATTACCAAGGCATCACCCAGGCTCTGCAGACAGGTATTGTCACGGGGTGGCACGTTATGTAAGCGCTCCTCAAATGCAAGTTACTCCACATTCTTGGCAGCAGACCACATGAAATTTCCCTTCAGATGTTGACGGGATTAAAAAAAAAAAAAAATTAAAAAATTATATATATGAAAATCACCTTATCATTTACAATGCAAATCTTGGAAGGAAAGTTAGTAAATTAAGTTAGAGATTCGCCTAAATTAAGCTGGCATTCTATTCTGGAGCTTCAAACTCTGCAAAACATTGCTGGCTGACAAAACAAGCCCTGGAATGATTAGCAAAAACCCTCCTTCAGAGGCAGCAGACGAGCAATCCCTTTGAACCTTCACAGCACATCATAAATGCTCAGCAGACTTACAGTGTGGCAGTCCCAGTGCTATCAATTATTTACCCCTTTTTCTGTTTACCTTCAGGCAGCAAGTAATTATTTTTAAATATTAATTTAGTTGTGTCATGTACAGTTTGTGGTTTAGCCCCGAGATCTGAGATATAGAAAAGCAAACTGCATCTCAAATCACATTTAGCTGGTGACGTGTTGATAGTCGGATCCCCACTCCAGCTACTCAGCAGCTCCACTCAGCTTCTTCCATCATTAGAAACAGAACTCTCTGCATTGCAAGAAGGAGAAAGCAATTTTCTTAGTAGGAAAAGGCACTTCTTTTTAGCCTTAAAGCCCCATAAATTGGAAACTCTAACTGGCAGAATAGTGTTTTGTTCTGAAAACTTAAGGTTTGTTTTTTTTTGTTGGTTTTTTTTTTTTTTTGGATGAAGATTTTTTTCCTTTTCCTCAGAATTTGTTTCCCTCAGAATTTTTTTCCCTGTAGTGTTTAGTTTTCTTTATCTTTTGCTAATTTAGGCTAAACTTTCAGGGTTGTTTTTTTTTTTTTGGATGAAGATTTTTTTCTCTTTTCCTCAGAATTTGTTTCCCTCAGAATTTTTTTTCCCCACAGTGTTTAGTTTTCTTTATCTTTTGCTGATTTAGGCTAAACTTTCAGTTTTATTTTTCAGATGAAGATTATTTTTTCCCTCAGAATTGTTTCCCCATTTTGTTTCCCTCAGAATTTTTTTCCCCCTACAGTGGTTAGTTTTCTTTATCTTTTGCTAATTTAGGCTAAACTTTCTTTTCTTCTTTTTTTTTCAAATGAAGGTTTTTTTTTCCCCTCAGAATTGTTTCCCCATTTTGTTTCCCTCAGAATTTTTTCCCCCATAGTGTTTAGTTTTCTTTAGCTAATTTAGGCTAAACTTTCAAGTGTTTTTTTTTTCAGATGAAGATTTTTTTTTCCTTTTCCTCAGAATAGTTTCCCCATTTTGTTTCCCTCAGAATTTTTTTCCCCCCATAGTGTTTAGTTTTCTTTACCCTTAGCTAGTACAGCCTAAAAAGAAGTTGGCTGTTTTTCTTCTGCAGCCCCAAGAGAAACAGATCCTAGGAGACAAGAATGGCCTTCCTGCACTGAAATCAACACTGCTCAAAACTTGAAAAGAGAAGATGGCTCTTGTCAGCTCACATGAACATCTTTCCACAGGGGACTGGTTCCTTCTTTCTAAAAG
The DNA here is from genome assembly GCF_027791375.1 of Indicator indicator. NCBI lineage: Eukaryota > Metazoa > Chordata > Aves > Piciformes > Indicatoridae > Indicator > Indicator indicator. The sequence continues at coordinate 2,653,121 of NC_072042.1, read as the reverse complement.
TTTATATTAGGGAAAAAAAAAACCCAACGACTAATTTTGATCCATCTGCATGAAGATACAAATGTGTGCCCACAGAGAGGTCAATGCAAGATCAAGTTCAGGGCAAAGTGCTGGTTCCACTGATGGCAGCAAGGCTGGCATCCTCCTGGGAAAATGTTAGTGAATTTTCGAGTCTGTTGGTGCTCACTTTGGTTTTTTTCCACTTTTGCACTTTCAGCTTTTTCCTAGCATAAGCTCTGGAATGAATGTAGCTATTTCTGAGACAGAATCAAGGCAAAACAACACTCTGACAATGAAACTTTGGTAACTTCACTGGTATTCTGGTGGCACTTGTAGGCCTCAGCTGTCCAGTTCCTATCTTGCTAGGTTCTATCCAGTTCTTCCCAGCTCAGCAAAGGAAAGTTTGTAAGATGACATAGTCAATATCAGTGTTTTACAAAGAGAATATCAAGAACTGCATTTGCTCAAGCCATGTTCTTCCCTCATCCCTGCTTTTGCATGGGGATTGGCCATGCATGATGGGCCATGAGGGTCTCCTCAGTCCTGTCTCTTTATTGTTGCTGCTGCTTCATCCTTGCTCATGTGTGTTCATGTTTCCATGTCATGCATTTTGGTTCAATGTAAAGAGGAAACAGCAACCTCTTATTCACTTCCAGTCCTGTCCCTCTCTCCAACAGATTGGAAGGATGAGTACTGGTTGCCTGGGTCATATGTGTTGTGTGCCTAGAGACCCAGTACAGCACATTGATATTTTTGTAGTGTGAAAGAAATCTGCTATCCAACAGAACAGGTCCTTGAGAAGAGCCAAAAACTTTGCTTTAGCTCTAATCCCAATTCTCATGCAAGATGGTTTAGTTTAGGCCTTTAATGTTAGCTGCATGCACTTCACAAAAATTCTATTATAAAGGACTTTTCTTGAACCAAAGCAATCAGAAGCCTTTCTCTCCTATTTCCCACTCTGAACTCCTATTTGACTCTAGGGTCAGACACTGGTATGTAAATTTACATATTATGCAGTATGAAGCCATAAAGCCTCCTTGTTCTGAATTCTCATGGTACATGCTCTCCTCTAGCATGGGAAGAAAGCACAAGGACATCTAAGAGGGAGTCAGTCAAAAGTCCAAAAGCAACAGCAAGATAGTGTGGAACAGCAGCACAAAAGCCAAGCTTTATTATGGCCACAATACTCAACCTTACTGTGACAGGAAAGAAAGCATCTTTCACTTAAAAAATGAAAAGGAAGAAGTAGAGAAAGAGAAGCAGAGAGGAAGGACCTCCTGAGCAGCTGCTACCTGAACTGGACTTTTCCTCTGCATTGCTGTTATCAGGCACCCCGCTGAAACAGAACTAGCACAAAAGTGATCAAACCTGCAGCAAAATGAGCAAAAGAGAATTGGAAATTCAGTGCTATGCATTAAGGCAAATATGTCTGAAACTGTTGGAAGATCAGCTGTAGAATGCAGCTCTTCAGGCACAAGTAGTATAACAGTGTGGGCTTGTTTCAATCTGTACTTTATTTGGCCCCTATGTAGATGCCTCCTCAACAACATGACAAACTGGAGCAACAGTGTGGGGCTCCTGCCTATTATCAAAATTAATAAACTTCTAGAACTTCTATCTGATCCACAGGCATTGTGTCAACATTAGCAAACATCTGTGAGTCAGGGCAATAGCCTGAGCTTTGTTGGCTTGGCTTCCATTTGCCTTGGTAACAGCATTGGCCAAATGCTGCCCAGACAGGTGCCAAGTCTCTCTTAAACTTGGTGAGCAGATTTAGATCACTTTGCTTCACTAAGTCATTTTGCCCAAAGTAGATGAGGGTAACACCTGCAGAACCAATTCATGTGTTAAGGGTAGCAATGATGGTTCCACTCTTCTCACCAGGTGCTGGGCTGGTACATCCTGTCCCTGAAGCAAACAGGCAGAAAGCCACAGACCCCAAGAGTGAATCAGTTCTTTCAAAAGTATAAAACACATAGAGTTTGTATGTTCTACTCTAAAGGGCCAGTATTTTTTTAATTCAGGTGAAGTCTGTCTCACCTTCTGATAAAGATTTTTTTACAGCCAAGTTATTTCTGAACTGAGCTGTGAATAGGTCAACTCCATATTTGGTCTGCTTTTGCTAGGTTGCCTAGTAGATGTTTGATGATAACAGTTTCAAACTGAACACAGGGGCAGGGGAGCAGATGAATCATAAAATGAAGGAGAAGAAAGACACCTTGTCTGGGAAAATAAAGGTTTCCCTTTCTTCTAAATCCACATTAATTTGCTGTATTCACAAGCAGCACCCTAGCATGACATAGCCTTTTCTTCATGGCCTACTAGTGGTTCCTGTGAAAAAACTATTAAGAGAGACTCAAAAGTAATGACAAGGGATTGAACATTCATTGTTTTCAGTCATTATGACTTAGAAACACATCTAAAAATCTAAAATGTTATCTAAAATAGCACTGAAAACCAGGCCCCTGTCTGAACACAAATCAGAGGTCACTTCAAGGGCAGTGATTCTATAGCCGTCACATATTCAAGCATCTATAAGAATGTGGCTAGAAGCACATCACAGAAGCTAAGCTTACACCCATGGCATGGTCCATGAGCTTATTTTTCAAGGGGTAAAAAAGCAACAAAACAGTTGAGCTGGAATTTTACTTAAAAAAAACCCAAACCAAACCAAAACCAAAACCAAAACCCACAGAGCACAACAAAACCAACAAAACAACACTCCCTCCCTTACTCAAAATATCCAAACCAAAACACCCCAAGACCCAGCAAAAACCCAGCCCCAGCCAAACCCCCAAACCAGGGAAGAGGCACATCTGGATCCAGTTCTGATAATCCACATCTATCTGCTTTAAGAACAACCTGATGCATGGCTTCGAGGCATATCATAGAGATCCACATTCCCACAAACACTCTGCCCATGAGTCATGACAGAGTGAATGAATAAAGGAACAAGAGAGTTACAGCAACCAGGCAGCAGGTGACTCATCCTGATACAAACTGGCTTTGTCAGTTACATTTTTAATCACGAGAACAGGCAGCACTACTGAACATCATCCTGTGGGTGTCACAACAGCAGGTTTTGCAGTCAATTTAAATGAGTAAAAACATAAAGCAACACTCCAGAAAGGACTCTACCCTGCAGACTGTACCTCCTGGAAAGCAACATCCCAAATTATTAGCCAAACCTTAAAGACTCCTGTGAAGACAGTGGCTCTGCTCTGTGATGGATGGTTTCATTTGGTCTAGTGAGAAGACAACAGGTCCTCAACCCAGAGTTGCAGATTAAGCAGAATACCTTAACAAGTAGAACTGAGGGATTGGCTGTAGCACAACATTACTTAGCAGCACAGAAAGTCAGCATGGAGGAGAGAAGACAATGCCGCAGTGTTCACAGTGGTCTGGGCTGCAATAACCAGGGCCAAAACAACCTTTTCTTCACTGGGACAATCTCTGTATCGATCACAGAAGATGAAAAACATTATTGGGGTTCTATTGTCGACACTGCTGTAAGGCAGTAGTGAAGTTGAAGCACCACAGACCAGATCTGGAACCAGCAAGAAGGAGGAAATACCACCCTGGTGTCACTCCTGAGAGTAGCATACCAGAGTACATTGCTTGTACTACAAGAGCAGCAGACTCTCTGATTTCATGCAGAAAGGGCCTGCCTGTTACCAGTGCAAGTGCTGCAACAGCTGGACAAGACCCAAGCACCACCAGCATCTCACTTCAGGCATCAGCCTAGCTCTTGCTCTTGGTACTTCCCACAGAAAACAATCTCCCAACTGCTGTCACTGTGAAGAAAATGGGAGCCCCCCCGTGATGCCTTGTGGATTCTACACGGTGAGCTGGCACCGTATGTCAAGGGAGATTCAAGCACCTGTAAGTGGGAAACCCTTGGTTCCCGAGAACCCCTCCACTTCCTGCTGCCCCAAGTACATGCACACTCCGGAGCCCTTCCCATGGCAGCGGAGCGGGTGACAGCAAAGTGCCGGTACAGGACACGGCCTCGGGAGCGCCTGGGTTGAGGGGCGGAGGGGCAGCTGCCGGCCCGGGGCGTGAGCGGGCGCCCGGCGCTGTCCGCGGTGCTGAACCGCTGCCGGGGCTCGGAGAGGTGGGAAGCCCTAAGGGACCCCGCCACGGGCAGGAACGAGTCAGGCTGCTCAGCTTTCGGTTCAGGATGAATCCCGACTCCACTGACGGTTTTCAGGGACAATCAGGGCAGCCAAGAAAACAGTGACATGCAGAAATGGCTGATAAAATTGCACCGGAACGTCTGTTGACATTGATTGTGAGCCCGCGGGCCGCGATGAATGATTGAAACACCAGGCTTGTTAAAGCCAGAATGCTTTTGATTTCTCTTCTCTGTGCTGAACAAGATTTAGCTGGAGGGAAGTTAACTATCAGCTAATTGACATTGAATTAACCATGAAATGCAGTATAACTACTTTTCTTCTGAAGTACTCTTCAGCAATGCTTTAACAAGGCTTTTAATTATTGATTATTGCTTATAACGCACAGTAGATCTCCTTTTATTTGTTTTAAAATCTGGTGTCCTTCAAAGGTGCCAGCTCAAGTACCCTCTGTAGTTCACCTATCTACTAATGGAAACTAAACATGTAATCAAAGAAAAAACTGTGTCTTCCTCTGGCAAAGCATCACAGCTTAACACATTAGTTTTTCTGCTACCCAGATCAGGTTAAGAAAGAGATATTCTGTAAGAGTAAGGTTAAGAAACCCACTGTATCCTTCAGCAAAGGTGGGAAAATTGAGGGAGACCTATGGTGCATTTTCAGATAATCCACTGAATTGACTATTGCCTTTGGGATGTGTTGTGGTTTAACCTCGGCAGGCAGATCAGCCCCACAGAGATGCTCATTCCCTCCCTCCTAAAGGAGTGAAAAACTCATGGGTTGAGATAAATATGGTTTAATAGGTCAAGAAAAAGCTGTATGTGCAAGAAAGGCAAAATAAGGAATCCATTCACCATCTCCCACTGGCAGACAGGTGTTAGCCATTTCCAGTGAAGCAGGGCTCCAGTATGTGCAGCTGTTACTTGGGAAGACAAGCACTGTAACTCTGAACCTCCTCCAACTTCCTCCTTCCCCACAGCCTTTATGGTTGAGTATGATGGCATATGGTGTGGAGTATCTCTTTGGTTGGTTGGGTTCAGTTGTCCCAGCTGTGTCCCCTTCCAGCTTCTCACCCACCCCCAGCCTATTTGCTGTCAGGGAGCAGTGTGAGAGGCACAAAAGGCCTTAACACTGCACAAGCACTGTTTGGCAATAACTAAACCATCAGTGTGTTACCAACACTATTATCATCACAAATGCGAAAGCCAGCACCATGGGAGGTAGTATGAAGAGAAGTGACTATTTCCACCAACACCAATACAAAAGGAGAACAGCACTGAAGAAGCATCGTGCACATGAGTGAAAAAGCAAATGCTTGTCTGCTGCACATCTGAGAACCAGGCATGGCACTGCCAGCAGTGGGTACCATTACCATCAGTGCAGATGCATATGCTGCATGTCAACTACAAGAGGGTTACTGCTCAGCACATGCTGGCAAAATCTATGTGGCTGTGTGAGAGTAGAAGACGCTCAGAGAATTATGCTGAATGCATCAGAACAATGACCAGGAAAATACAGGGAGAAATCAAATACAAGAGAAAAGAGGTTTCTGTGTGTTTAGAAAAGGTTGTTGTTACAGCAGTGGACTTTGCTCTGTAAGGTAATGTCTCACCTGCAAGGTGTTCCAGTTTCCTCACAGAGACCTTGGGAAACCAATATCTTCTAAGAGACTTCTACCCTATAAGCAGCTTTAAGATAGTGAACCTTCTCTCTCTGATCCCCTTGGTCTTGCTTGTCCAAAAATCCTGCCTTGGCCCTGAGACATCATCCTAATCAAATGTTTGGTGCTGTAGCATTTTGGTCATCACCAAATGCTTTTTGTAAAAATGAAAATCCCAAGAGCTTTCAAGGTGACAGCAAGGCAGGCACAAGCTGTCTGTAGAGAGGTGGCTGCATGCCAGCAGGGCACTGTGGGATAAACTCATCACACTGAAGTTGTGGTGTGCACAGAACAGCAACTAAAAAGCTGTTGGGATTTCTCTCCCTGTTCACTATAAGTGGGGCAAAGAAAATTGTTCTAGTGGCTCACAACACACCTGGCACATTACACTGCCTGCAGACCTTAATGCTCCAAGGGGAGGCTATGAGACAGTGTCCCCTCTTCTGTTCACCAGTGCCACAGTGCCTTCCTTCTACCCTCATCAATAGCCAGGAAACAAGGCAAATTTTAGTTTAGTCTTTTTAAAAAGAGCCCCAAATCTAAGTTGTAGAGCACAATTTATCAAGCAAGCAACACTGCCTAGAGGGAGTGAAGTCCTGAAAAAGGCAGAGAGACAGTATCACTTAAAGCTTTGAGTTCACACAAAGCATTCCCATTCAGCAGGTGTAGACATCAAAATAAATAGCCCTCTGGCAGTCTTCCAGATGGCCTAAATCTCCAGGCATATTCAGCCTGATTACCTTAGTTTTTTTTTTTTTTTTTTCAGGCTTGCTGTCTCTGCATTTACTTGTTCTACATCCCTTGCCAGCTACAGGGAAACAGCTGTGTCTGGCCTAGGGTGTGAACATCTGGTTCTGACTGTCATATCCAGCTGTGAGTTTTCTGCAGCACAACTCCATTAGCTACTAGTATAGACAAGTGCAAAAGAATGAGCATTGGAGGAAACAATTTAAAACTACTTATTCTGAGGAAAGGGGGTCTAAAAAGCTGTGGCTTCTCAGAAACACTTCCAAGTACAAATGAACAAAGCAGTGAGAATATTGGGCAGGCACCATAAACTGCAGAGGGAAGAAACAGGTCTCTGCTGAATGGATAGGGTGACTTATCCCCTTGTCAAAGGACTGTTTTACCCTTTAATCTGCTTCAGCCTGCATTGCTAGGTGTATATCCTAATTGGCAGTAACTGCTATCAGTAATGAATCAGGGGTAAGATGCCTTCCCAAATCCTGAGGCCAGATTCAGGCACTTCAATCCAAAAGCAAGTCTCTAGGAAGCACAGAATGGCATAGAGAGCTAGAGGATCAAGTTCACCTCCCACAGGCACTAGCAAGCCTGGAAAAGTCAGGCAGGCTGGGCAGGTGAGCAGCACTACAACTGCCTCTGCATGAAGTGGCTGCTGCTGCCTGAACCTCAGGGACAGCCCCAGGCCCTGCTCTGGCAGCGTTCTGCAGAAAGAGTGAGAGGGGGATTTCACACATGTAGGTGCTGGTGGCCTTACATGTGCTTGCTGGAATCATGAGTCTGGGCCAGAGATTGATCAACTTTTTCCCTTGTGAGGACAGGCAGGAATTTGGAAGCAAGAAGAAGAAAGAAGAGACAAAGAATATTAACACTTTCCTGCATGCCTTTGGCTCCACGAGGGCTCAGTCAGTTTTCTGATACTCTCCACAAGCTCCTGGGTGTGCATTGTGGCACACAGAGCTCACCTTCTGAGACAGAACCTGTAAAATCTACCCAGGACAATATAAAAGTGGAGTATTCAGGTCTGCCTCAGGATTAGACTGAAAGCTCTCAGAAATGAAAGGGAAGAAACAGATATTTACCAAAGCAGCAGTGTAGGAAAGACAGAATGAGCCTCCCTTGTGCCTCACGCAGCAATATGACTGCTACCACACAGCAGGGTAAAGCCTCCACCCACCTCTGCTGCTTCACTGCAAGAGCTTAAGGTTATGCAACACCTCCACTTTAGCTACTGATCCTGCTGCAGCTACCACAGCCTGCCTCTGCCCAAGGCATACCCCTGCTATTGGCATAACTTGTGCTGCAGATTCCCTCAAAGGTGATGTTCAAGCCTCAATGTTCCCATGCAGGTTGGAGATTTGCAGTATGCTCAGACAGAGCTGGAGGCAGTGCTGCTCTTGCCCTGTCCTTCCAGCTGTAGCACTATTTCTCTCCTGGGGGAAAATTACAGGTTCTTCTCAAAGAGGATTAGTTCTTGTCTCCTGTGCACTTCTTGGCTAGTCATCCCAGCTCTAGGTCTCATGGGGAAAGCCTTCCTAATACACCACTCCTCAGTTTTAGGTTTGGCAGGTGGAGGTATGGGTTCCACAGATCCCTCCATCCCCTATTCTCCAATTCTGGAGGTGTTTACTTGTCAAGACCACGGAGTGTAATTAGAAGGAACAGGTCCCAGGATGCCTCTCCTATGTCTGGCAGCTGACAGAAGGTGTGAGCTCAGCACTGCTGAATTCCACACATCACCACACCCTTTGGAAACTCTGCAGTACATCCATAACAGCAATAGATCATAGTGCCAGCCATGGTGACCACCTACAATAGTGGGTCATGGAGCTGAAAGGCCAGCAGTTTTATTTTGTTATCCATGAAGAAGGGTGCAAGCACCAACACTTCCATCATTCCCTGCCCACTGCTCCACTTAGCTTTGCTCATCAGTGTCCCTCCTGCTCTCCCGTGGGTTTCCTTTTGGATGACTGGGTACTGAAACATCTTGGAAAGCTGAAGGCTTTCCCAGTCTTGATTTGTTGGCTGGCTCTGTTTTCTGTGAGGAGCTCTCAGCCCACACTGAAATGGTCTCCTTCCTTAGCCATTCCCTGTGGCCCAACAGGTTCCCCCTATGCTGTTTAATCTCAGCATTAATTCTAGAGGGGCTATAAACAACACAGAAAAACAATGACCAGCTGGATGCAAGAGCAGCCTGTAGGTTACAACCTGGTGAGCTGCTTTAGCTTTCATAGATTTTCTGCCAGTTGGGAACTTTCCCTCAAGGAAGTTCCAGAAAACCTTCTCAGCCTCTAGGAAACTATTTGTTTGGTGCAGTTAAGTTCAGAGCTCTTAAAATTTTGTCAAACACATCAAACCAAATGGCCCTCAGGCAAAGACCTTGCACAGCAAGTTTCAACCCACACAAAGTTCTCGTGCTAGCTTGTGAACCCCTGGAAGCAGAGGCTTACAAAGGACACTAAGCATAGAGAGGGACCTTCTATGGCTTTGATCCTCCATTGAAAAAAAAAATAAAATAAGGACAGGAGAAGTTTCCTTAATTTCATCAGATCTGGTGCACTGGTTGTATGCTACTTTTTGGTTCATTTGCTTTGTATTTAACTGTAAGTCTTTGGGGCTAAACTGGCAGTCCAGACTATAAAGGCCCTCAGGAAAGAGGAACCCAGTCCTGGCTGGAAGCTGCTTAGTAAGGTTCAGCATCACATCTAGCCTCAAGGCTCAGCTGTCTGTCCTTGCCTCACAAAGTGATAAGCAATCTTCCTGCATGCCCCTTTCCAGACCTCTACCTTGTGGCATGACAATCACATACCCAGTTCTCAACAGCCTCTAGTAGGATGCTCTGAATAGAATGGATGCTCTGAACAGGAGGCTCTGAATGAAGACAGGCTGAAGGAGCTGGGCTTGTTCAGCCTGGAGAAGAGGAGACTCCAGAGAGACCTGGTAGCAGCCTTCCAGTACCTGAAGAGGGCTAAAAGAAGGATGGAGAGAGACTGTTTGCAAAGGCCTGTGGTGACAGGATGAGGGGCAATGGCTTTAAGTTGGAGAAGGGCAGATTTAGATTGGATTATCAGGATGAAGTTCTTCACTATGAGGGTGGTGGAAAACTGGAACAGGTTGCCCGGGGAGGTGGTTGAGGATCCTTCCCTGGAAATATTCAAGGTGAGGCTTGATGAGGCCCTGGGCAGCCTGATCCAGTTGGGGATGTCCCTGCTGAGTGTGGGGAAGTCAGACTGGATGACCTTTGGAGGTCCCTTCCAGCCTGGACCATTCTGTGATTCTATGAACAGTGTCCAACGGCAATGGAAGGAAAGCTGACTTCCAAAGGATGCTGCTGCAGAATGATTCCATGCACACCTGGCCTCTGCAGCAGGCCACATCAAGACAAATTAGAATACTGTGATGAAGCCTGATAAAATGAATTTCTATAGATGCTACGTGCAAGCCAAGATGGATGTTGACTGTGTTCATGATTCAAAAAAGGAAAAAAAAAGTAGTAAATGATGAGTTACTCCAGACACAAATGTATCTTTATGTGGAATGGTGCCCTGCACACTTGCAGCTCTCTTTGTCTTCTGTATAATACAGGGTGGGCTCAGGTACCTTGAAGGACAAGGATCATGCAGAGCACCACCTCACAGCCTTTCCAGTGTCTTTTCTTACTATACCTCATACAGCTCAAATGACAAAAGGTGACATACTATATGTGTTTTATCTCATTATTAATTAAGCATATTTATCTCTTAAATCAGATGTGACTTGCACCACAACATCAGTAATTAAATTAAATATTGATGTGTGATGGTTGTGTGCTGAGGCTGCATGGGTAAGTGGAATTGCCATAACTAATTAACATCTTGCAGGAGTAGCCCCATTAGGTTTGGTAGTTAAATCTCCACATGGTAACAGTAACAAAAGGGTAACTACAACTTAACAATCCTAATTAATAGAGCCTCATCTGATGTGATGGATATCTTCATCCCTGTTTTGGGAGCTGTTGACTGGATTTGTGTTGTGTTATTGTGAGGTTGTGAACTATTTAGCACTGCTAACTGTTCTTTACCTTCTAAGTCTGTGTGGCCAGGCTGCTTCTTTGCTCTTTTGAAGGCACATATAGCAGCATCATGAGGTTAAAGAGCAGAAAACACTTGAGACGACCCTCCCTGCCATTGCTTCAGCAAGGGAGCAGAATTCCCTCTTCTCAGGAGTAGTGCATGTGTATAAGAATCACAGAATTGTCAGGGTTGGAAGGGACCTGAAAGATCATCCAGTTCCAACCCTCCTGCCATGGGCAGGGACATCTTGTGTGAGGTGTCCCTGCCCTTGGCAGGGGGGTTGGTACTGGATGATTTTTCAGGTCCCTTCCAACCCTGTGTCTGTGTCTGGCTTGAGAGACCTCTTGCCCTCTCTTAAACAGGCAAGGCTGGCTGATACCTTAGGTTTGGAAGTGTTGCTTTCTAGCTTACTACATACAGTAATTTCTCCTTGGAAAAGAGTACAAGGAGATTTTTATTTATTTTTAAATGCTCATTAAATTCCAGTGTCTTCTAAGCAGTTCAGTGATGCTATCACAACTCTGATTACTGTTCTGCTGCATACTGAACAGCAAATACAAAATTACTTTGTTTGGGATTAGGTGCAGATTGCAGCCAGGATTTCAGGTTGAACTGCAGCTGCATCACTCCTTGCAAAACACAATTCAAATGGTAGTTTTTACATAGCCCAAGTATGTTACACCGTTTGAAGTAATTAATGCTCACGTTCATTTAACTACTACAGATGATAAAATGAAAAATCATTTTAAAAAATCAAGTGCATGACAAAACATAACCCAAGTTGTGCCTTAGAATCTGTTTCTAAGCCAGCCAGCCTGCCCAAGAGTCAGAGAAAGCTGACAAAGCTCCTTCTTTCTCTTGAAGGTAAATAACAACACAGGGCACTGTGTCTGACCAACCCTCTCAGGGCTGCTGCAATTCCATCTTGAGGTTCTGGCAACAAGAGAAGAGCCAAACACCAATTTTCTTCCCTTCCTTTTGATTTCAGCTGATCTTGGTTGGGTTGAAGTTGTTTATTGTTCTCTGTCATTAAACGGCACAAGTGATATTTCTTACTCCATTATTACTATTTTTTTCTGCTCTTCTTCCTGCTGTTTCTCCCACAAGTATCCATCTCCCTTATTTTATTCACTTTCCCACTTGTGCACAGATTAAGTTATGATCTGGATTTTAAAAGTGCTGCAACAATTTGATCAGGAAACAACTGGATATTTGACTTGAACATGCTGGTCCAACAGCACAAAACTGAGCTGCATCACAGTGAAGAGGGATTGTTAGCTAAGTGAAAAAGCAGCAGTGAAGAAACATACACCTGCTTGCAGACAGACTGATAGTTTAAACAGTGGAAGAATCAATCAGTTTCTGTCTTGAGCACTGTATCTTCAAATAATGTCTAGGATCAGCTGGTTAAGCAATGCCAGAGATGACCCTCTGGCTGTGTAAGTAGCTGGTTAAAGCATCTTCTGGGAGCCTAGGTTGATTTAAGCCACAGGTCCTCCACAGACAAGAGTTTTACAAAGTATGGCACAGGTCTTCAAGACCAGCACCACCACAGGACCCTGCCACATCACCTATCAGTCAGTAGCAACAAGCATTTTGCCCAGCATCCTAGACCTTTACTTCCATCACCTTAGGTGTGCTGCCTCCTTGCTGCCTCCCTCTGGTCACCCTGCCTGACAGTGTGACCTCAGAACACTCTGCTCCTGTGACATAACTGACATTAAGAAATGTTGATATCTCCAGATCAGGGGCAGGTGGCTGTGCCATTGGAAAGTAATTTCCTTCCTTCACACTCACTTGGAGGAACAAGCCACAACAGGAGCACACATTCCACCAGCTCTTCAGGCCTTCACAGTGTGAAGCAACAGCTGAGATTTTAGTTGGTAACTACCCTGTAACAGCACCCAGCTTCTTTGTAAGGACTTTTCCCTATCCCTAAGTGACTCTCTTAGGGATACAGAGCATAAGAGACAAGCTCCCTGCCATGGAAGCTGTTTCTTAATTACTACACCAAACCAGGAACCCAACCCCACACGGTGCAGGGATCTGCACCAGCACCTTGCCCTGCATAGGATCTAGCTGCATTCCTAAAGAAAGCTTGGTAATGAATTTGGGTTAAAGTCCCAAAGTCACCCTAAACCTACTGCTTCAGCCACACAAACCTGCAATCATTTCACTCTTCCACATTATCCTACCAATCCTTGAGGAGAAAGGTGTCATCACCTTTATAAGACATTTTTCTCTCACAGGTACCACCTGCCAGTATGACTTGGCACTAATTAGTCAGAAAACGAAGGTTAGGCTGTTTCAGCCCTTAAAAATAGCATGGCTGCATAGAAAAGGCTTTTTGGGGTCTGTTCTAGAGTCTAGTTAGCAAGAAGAGTCTGAAAGGCAAGTACTAGGCCTTGTTCTGGCAGATACTGCTCTACACGTAGAGCACCTAGCCAGGGGGAGAGACTTCTTCTGGTCAGACACAAACGCTCCCTGTGCCTGTTCAGCAGGTATAAGCAAGCTTAGAAGTTCTCACCATGCAAATGTTAACTGTGACAAGTGCAAACACATTGCTCATATTTTAGTGAAGTAGCAGAACAAGCTCTCTTATTTTTTTTCTGCAGAGCAGAATCATACCTACTTGTGGGATGAAGCTCCCTAAGTGTTTCGGGATGCAATATTGGCAACTCCTTTTCTCCTTCTTGGCACACCAACTAGGTGTGCCTTGTGCTAACCAACTAGGCTGCCTGTCACCCTGACCAATACTCCAAGCAATGTCTCAACATGAGGAGAAACTTCTTTACCGTGAGGGTGACAGAGCACTGGAGCAGGCTGCCCAGAGAGGCTGTGAAGCCTCCTCTGGAGACTTTCAACACCTGCCTGGATGCATTCCTGTGAGGCATGTCCTAGGTGATCCTGCTTTGGGTGACAAGGGTGTTGGACTCGATGATCTCTGGAGGTCCCATCCAACCCCTACCATTCTGTGATTCTGTGACCTCTTTTGGTAAAATGATTCACGTTTCAGACTAGTTTGGGACCCTGAGTTATTGCTACTCAGCCAGGCTGCTCCTGAAAGACATCATCACCAGCCTTTGCAGTGCTCACAGCACCACAGCATCAACCAGGTTGGAAGAGACCTCCAAGATCATCAAGTCTAACTGATCACCCAGCCCTATCTAATCAACCAGACCATGGCACTGAGTGCCTCATCCAGTCTCTTAAACATCTCCAGGGTGTCGACCCCACCCCGTCCCTGGGCAGCCCATCCCAAAGGCCAATCTCTCTTTCTGTGAAGAACTTCTTTCTAAGATCAAGCCTAAACCTCCCCCTGAGCAGCTTGAGACTGTGTCCTCTTGTTCTGGTGCTGGTTGCCTGGGAGAAGAGACCAACCCCCACCTGGCTACAACCTCCCTTCAGGTAGTTGTAGACAGCAATGAGGTCTCCCCTGATCCTTCTCTTCTCCAGGGTGAACACCCCCAGCTCCCTCAGCCTCTCCTCACAGGGCTATGCTCCAGACCCCTCCCCAGCTTTCTTGCCCTTTTCTGGACACGTTCCAGCATCTCAACATCTTTCTTCAACTGAGGGGCCCAGAACTGCTCACCAGCTGCCCCTCCAGCTTGCCCTCTTCCCCTGCCCGCTGGCTCATTCCAGTAATGCCGAGTTCCTGTTTCCAAGCCGTAGGAACTTTGATGGCAGTGGAACCATCCAGATTTCATGCTTTTAAATAGCACATGCTGCATTCAATGAATTTCAAAGACACGCTGAACCCAAATTACTGCTATCCATGGATCTTGAGAAGCTTTTATAAATGGCTGCATTACAGTGTAGTACAAAGCAGTGATTTCCATAATGCTTGTCTAATGTATAGAGCATTTTACATAGCACAGGCCCCGTTTCATCTTGAAATGCTTTTTAATTAATTCAATTCATTAATACTGCTTGTCATGGCTAAACTCTTGAGACTTAACAAAAACTTTACTTCAGCAGTTGTCAACACATTTCATTAAAACATATGTTTTTGAATGCTTTCTGATAACATCACTGTTCTTCATATGCAGAGTGCAGTACTTAGATGTATTAAACTGAAGAGGGCTAGCAGAAACCTGTACTCAGTATTGACAAAATGGTGGGTTTAGAGATGAGAAATGGGTGGGCCAGCCTGGGTGCCATTATGACCCCTAAATTAACCAGTGAAACCCCTCCTACAGTTTATATAGGGCCATCCTGTTCTCCCAGCATCTTTCCAAGAGGTCCTAGTTTCTGTTGCATTCATGTAAAGAAGGCAGAGAAAGAGCTTATAAGGGTAGAGTTTGCAGCTGGACAGAGCTTTTAGGTTTGACAGATGGCTGCATATTGGACAAGGTGGGATGAATTCTGTGTCTTTCTTCTGACAAGGCAATAACCTCCTCATTGTTGAGGTCTGATCACTAAAGGACCTCAGATTAGCAGCAAAATCTGGAAATCTGTGTGAGACAAGAAGGAAGGAGTGGAGTAGAGGTGGTTTAAAGAGGTTGTGCACTCTCTGAGCAGTGATGGACTGTGTGGGCGGCAGCAAGCAATGCCTGTGAGGCCTGAGGGGACTGCACCCACTGGCTTTGCTCTGGGAATGGGAGGGCAATCAATCCTGCAAGGCAGCCCATCTGCTTTCAGCCCTCCTTTCACCTCAATACACCTTCCCTTCCATTTATCACCTGAGATACACAGTCACACAGCTGGGACAGCAGCCCTGGGAGGGAAGTGCTGTTTTCTCCAGAGCAGCCAAAGTCTTCTAATGCTTGCCACGAACTATATAAAAGTAAATTGTCCAAGACAAGGTGACAGCCACATATTAATATTCCAGAGTTCAGAAGGTTTGACCTTTAAATTGCATACCTGGACAGAATGATGCCTTGTGCTCTGCACAGCATTAACCACAGCACGGTGCTGAGCCATGGGTTCAGGCATACTCTGCCCTGTGTAAGGAGGAGAGGAATGGGATCCTGTTGAACATTTCTGTGCCCCAGATGGTAGATCATAGAATCACAGAATCATAGAATCATAGAATGGTCTGGTTTGGAAGGGACCTCCAAAGGTCATCTAGTCCAACCCTCCCCCCTGCAGTCAGCAGGGACATCCTCAACTAGCCCAGGTTGCCCAGAGCCTTCAACAGATCAGACTGCTGGAGGAAAAAAAAAACAACCTGCCCTATACCTCCTGCCAGTGCTCCATGTCTGTGTCTGCTCTGCATGGAAGCATACTGGACAAGTAACAAGGCTGGAAAATGGCCTTCTCTGCATGTGCAAATTACAGAAAACAGACTTATTTTTAAACAATAGGAAAAAAAAATACCCACAGTTGTCTGGATACTAGTGTTGATTTGGGGGTTGGATTTTTGTTTGTTTGTTTTAAGGCCAAAATGCTATCCCAGGAGGGATTTGTTAAATGACTGAATAATGTAAAGACTGCAAACACTTTCTGTAACATTTCCACTGCTTATTTAGTGTGTCCTGCCCACAGCCCAGGCCACCCTGTCAATCTTTATTTCAAGCCACCTTTCTGTCTTGCTGGCTATGGTCTCTAATGTTTTTTAATGTTGTCTCCTGTGTGTGTTTTGTGTAGTGGAATACTTTACAAATCAAAATGTTATTGGGGAATAAGCCCATGATCTCCTGTGTAACATTTCCTGGCTCTACTGCACACACATCTATTGTTCAAGATTGAATTGGTCCCAGGAAGCATCAGAGCATGTGAAAGCCGCTATGAATTTTGCAAAGTGGCTTCAGGGCAGTAAAGCATGTCAGAAGAATAAGGTGCAAAATCTGAAAGTCCAAATTTAGGAATCTCAGTCAATATGAAAGACTGAAAGAAAAAAAAAAAAAAAGAAAAAAAAGTAGTCAGTGCCCTTGGTTATAGCTTTATGCAATTTTATCTTGTGACATTCCTAATATAGTTGAAAGGAGCATGCAGAGCAGGATGCAAAATAAATCCAATTATTAAATAGGTTTATGTGCAATTAAACTGTTAGCCTTTGCTTAATACTACTTGTGATTCACAAGACTGATTTCATTAGCCTCTGTGTTTTTTTTTTTCCCCTCTCATAGCTGTTACACTCCTCTTTTATTTGGTGTTTTTTACCTCTCTTACAGTCTGCCTTCTGTTTAGACCTCAGGAAACTGGTGTCTTTTGGAAAGCATAATGCAGTTCTCCTTGAGCTGGCTCCGTTGGAGTCACTCAGATTCAACTTTGCACAGCATTTTTTTTCCTCACACAGATCTTACAACTGCCACGAAATGGCACAGAAATTCCACAGAAAGAAGGAGACTGAAAGCACATGCCTTTAACACAAGTAACCTACAAGATCTGCCTTGGAAATTCCAGCAGAGCTTTCAATAAACTCCCACAGAGGAGCTTCTCTAGAGACTGTTCCAGTCGTTAGGGTTCTCTGGCCAACTGGTGCCCAGCAACCTGCACTGGGATGAGCACGCTGCTGCTCCTGACATTAACTACCTTTGTTACAAATGGATTCAATCCACACAGTTGGAGGCAGGAGCATCCTTCTCTACACAGGACTGCTTTTTTCCCCTTATTTTCTTCTTCCAGAGCTGCAGTGTACTCTGAGATTAAACTGAAAGTTTGATTAAGGTGAATTGTGTACTTATTATACTAATTCTACATTTTCAAAACCCTACAGAGGAAACATTATACTCCAGTACATCCCTTTGGCTGAAACCATTGTTGTGTGAGAGAAAAATCACCTGTGTCATGCCAAATTACACTTAAGGTTTGTGCTAAACAGCAACAGATGAAACCAAGAAGTAACCAAAAAAAATCCTTATTTAACATTCCCTGAAAGTTTATGTTTACTGGGAGACAGAATTCCTCAAGGACACGCTTCAGAGAGTTACCCTGATAAAATAGATCTGAATTAGAGAGAGAAGCATATGTGCAGGGAAGAAAACCCAACATTTTTTGTGTAACTAAGCACAAGAAATGGTAAAAAAACCCCAAACAACCTAAAACCAACCAACAAAGCAGTAACAAGAAACTATTTCCAAACGTGTTATGTATGCACATAACATATAACCTAATGCAAAGTTATATGTTGCAGTTATTTAATATTTCTTCAAAGCTTTTCCCAATACATCAACAACTGAACATCTAAAAGAGAGGGGGAGGGGGGGAAAAATATTTCTCTTTATAGTTTTAGATAATTGTCCCTGAAAAAAAAAAAAAAACAAAAACCAAACCCAACCAACCCCAAACCTTTAATTACAACTCAGATGAAGAAAGCTTGATTTGTGTGCTGTGCCCAAATGCTGAGGAGTCGGATGTAAAATATTTGTAATATTTAGGGAACCCTGAGTTTTACATAAAAGTAAACAGCATTGCCTGAAGGCACAATTTCCAGCAACACAATAAAATGTGCAGTGAATTTATGGCGGCCATCCATTAGCTCTTACCAAGGCAACGTCGCCCATATCTGTCGTCCATCATTATAATAGAGGGTTAATGCACCGAATTTACATAAAAAAGTCATATTGTCTGCATGAATTATTTACACTCTCAGCTGTTTTTACAGCTTGGTTTCAAGCTGGATTCTGGGAGAGATTCTGCCAGTAAATTACTCTGTGGAGACCTGACTGTGTAACTACAAACAGAGCTTGCAACGGAAAAGGGAAGAAAATGGGAATGCACAAGTCGCTGGCTGGAACGGGCACACGAGATGTGGGATCTTCTCCCACGTGCCCAGGAGAAGAGGTAGGGCAAGAAAGTGTTTGGAAAGCTCACCTGAGAGCTTCTGCACATGCAGCTGTGTGTTAGTGTCTTTCTTTTTCACAGCTGCGCACATCATTGCAATTCTGCTCTAGGTGTGTTTAAGTCCTGGTCACATAGTCACAGATCAGCATATTCAGTCTTTGTTAAAAAATAAAAAAAACCCCCAAACAAAACCAACCAAAAAACACCCAAAAATCCCCTCCCCCAAAATCCCCACAAAACCAAACCAAGCCAAACCAAACCCAACCAAACCAAACCAAACCAAACCAAACCCAACCCAACCCAACCCAACCCAACCCAACCCAACCCAACCAAACCAAACCAACACAACAAAAAATACCAAGCAAGTAACCTCCAAATCCTGCTCCCCCTCCCCCACCATCTCACCTATTTATTGTGCAGCAACACCAAGCAGTTTTTACTACTTTTCCTTTCCATTAATATGTACAATTTAAAACATCAGAAAAAACCCACAATGGTTTCCCCAGACATGGATCAAGCACATTCTGTGTCCTCCTCCACACCAGAAAGACAAAGCAGCTGTCAAAACATGTTGTAGAAAATCTTTAGATATTTCAGTGACATTTTATTCTCTCACAGCCAGTTGGACCTAACTACTTCAGACCTCTTGGGTTTGCCAGGTATGATTAAAAGTGGGGTCCATGACACACATCCCAGGTGTGTGCCTAGAGTGATGATACCTAAGTGAAAACTTTCATCTATGAAAAGGAGTTTCTTCTCAGTCTTTGCAAAACTCTGAGGAATGGCAAAAGAAAAACCAAACCCTAAACCCCAGAAACCTCTCCTGAAGCTTGGGAAACAGGTCCCTTGCAGAAGACAGCTCAGGGACACACACAGTCCCCCAATGAGCAGGGTTTGTAAAGGCAGGAGGCTCTCTCCTGCTGAAGTTTATGGCAGCAATGCTCTCTCCTGTCACAATAGTGAAAGAAAACTAAAAGTCCCTACAGATCATTTGCTGTTAATTTCCTCAAGGCTTTTACCATTGAAACCTTTGTCCCTGACTACACTGCCAAGAGTCCATTTCTCCTAAAACCCCAACACCTTGCTAAGCACACATGCTTTGAAACACGATAAAGATTCCATTTTGAAATCAAAACGTTGGTTTCCTTTGTTAAAAGCAAAACACAGCTCTCCTCTGTCTCTCTCCTGGCAGCTCTGTGTTTTTTCCCCACTGTGGTCAGAGCTGCAGCCTCCCATCCACTGCTCCAACACTTTCCCCAGGCTAAGGGACAGCCACAGTTTCATTATTCTGCCAATTGCTCCTCAAGGGCAAGCACTGCTCAGCACAGAGGATTTAACAGCAGCCAGCACTGGGGGGGCAGAGGACAATGACTCTTTGGAGAAGAATAGGCTGAGAAGCCTGAGAAATGCACGAGGTCTGTCTGAGGATCCATTTGTCTTGTGCAAAGAAACAAGCAAATAGTGTTAAAGAACCCAGAGAGGTTTCCATGACCACCCTGTTCAGATGTGCTCCTACCCCTGGAGACTGTCCCCATCCCTGGGGCCTTCTACTGCTTTCTTGTGCTTAAATAATTTTTACAGCAAAGATTTATTTTTTTTTCTTCCCATCCTAATCACCTCATCTAGCTTTCAGCTGCAACTGGACCTTGGATCCTCTTTTCTTTCTTGCATTTTGCTCCAGCAGCACAATGGACAGAACTGCTATCACATCCTTCCAATGCTGCTCCACACACAGAAAGCAGAACTTCCTGAAATCTGCTTCGAAGCTACAAGGACTGAATGGGATTTACTCTGACTGCTGAGCCAAAAAGGGAGCCAGGAGAACTTTCTGCACTCCCTGGGGGATGCATCTCTCCAGGGTGCATGATGTCTGATGGCTTCACAGCTCTTAGCAGTGTCCAAAAAGCAGTAAGATGGTCTTTGCCCATCCTAATTTTGCTGATGATTTCCTCCTATGCATCTGTCCCTTCTGCTTTTTTTATCACATAATTAACTTGACAACAGCTCTCTGATAGCAGGGTACCTGAGAGTCAGGTGTGCCTCCACCACTGCAGCAGGACACCTGCTTGGAAAACAAAGGGAGCTCAGGGGTTTCAGATACTTCTTTTTTTAAACTCTTTTACAAAAGGAAGTGGACATAGACAGATCTAAAAAAAAAATAAGGAACAGCTGTGCTGCTTCAGGGGATGTTTCCACTTAGCCAAGAGAAGCCAGACTTCTGCTTGTGATGAAATGTAGTCACAGAAAGTGGAGGGGCTGCCCCAGGACATGGGAACTCTCTGCACTGTCTTGCTGTAAGAGAGCTGCCTGCTACGCTCCTAGAACAACATGGACATTGTCTTGGACAAGCAGTGATACCCAGTGAGCTCTGGACCATGCTGATTTGATGGCAGCCAGTGAACAGCACCTGAAACTATCAAAGCTACAGAGCCAGGGAAGCTTTATTATCATGAAATCTATTTTTTCCTTGAACAATGGAATTTCAGATGTTATTTTGGGATTTAAGCTCACTCATTGTACAGCTGATCAAAACTGGGATTATCCAATCCAGATTTACTAAGAATTTCCACAAGGTTTACCTGGCTTCTTGCTCTGCTAGTCCATAATAATCAAGTACCATAACTGCCATGGCAAGTGACATTAACTGATGCAAGTGATATTAAATACAAATCTTCTGTTTCCTCTACAGCATATCACACATTTGGTACGAGTCTGACTTTAGAGCTTCTTGTTCCAGGTCAGGAACCATCCTCTGAACTCACACTGGCTCCATGAACCTGTTCAGTGAAACCACTGCAGGCTCCCAGGTCCCTGCCAGGGCCCAAGATGAGCATCCCTGCTGCACTGTCACACCATTCCCATAGCTCCAACAGCCAAGTAATCCCTGAAGGATGTTCCAAGAGAGGCTCTGGGGCCCAGCCATGAGATAGCTCTGAAAGACAGCATCAGGTGGTACCACCAAATAACAAACAGACTGGACCAGTATTGGGAATTCTTCCTCCTGATTGTTTACACCCTTTAAATATTTGCAGACATGCAGCATGCTCAACTGCAGGTGAGCCAAGCTATACATATTTATCTCACTTAATCTTCCCTCATAAATCAATCTCTCCAGTCAATCTCTCCACTCCCTAATTATTTTTGTTGCTCTTCTCTGAACTCCCTCCAATGTGCCAATCAATATCTTCCTGGTAATGAAGTGCTCTGTAAGGAGCACTGTATTTTAGAAGCAGCTCTTCTGAAGCTGTACAGTGCAATGATGCAACCAATATGGATTTTCAGTCTTCATGGCAAGGATGATCTAATGGTGGGGACAGCAGCCCAGAGTTTCAGAGATCTGGGCTCAGGTTCCTGCCTCAAAAGCCTCTTTCTGTGCCCTTGGTCAAGTCCCTCAGTCCGTTCTTCAGTCAAGCATCTCTAGAGACTGTGTTGTTTGGTACACAGGAATGGTGGAATATGATGGTGGCTGGGGCAGGATGAGGATCTGGCTAGGCAGACAGGAAGCACCAATACTCAAATGCAGTTTTCTAGTATAGTTCATTCAGTACTGATACAGAGCACATCTAGCTCTTCACTGGTACAGTGCTGTTGAGCACCACCAGACAGCAGTCTAGTGGCCACATGACTTCTAAGAAGCATCTGCTGTGTTGTGATCACATCCTTTTGTTTTACTTTTGCCTAGTCTCATTTCTTGCAGGTTTGTTCAAACAGCAAGAAAAGCTTCAGTTGAAACTTCCAGAAAAAGTAATTCTAAATCCCAGAATTTGTGTTTTCTAACAGCTGAGTTGTAAATTTCCTTCACTGGGTACAATGGGATGCAAAGTGCTGCATCCTAATACAGCTATCAGCACACTGCTGTACCCCAGGATGAGGTCCACAATGGGATCTGAGGATTAAGCTGCTGACCCAAGGTACCATCAAGCAACATCATGTTGGAGTGTGCAACTGCCATATGCAGAAGGCTCTGATTTCCCACATTTTACACCTTGCATAATTGACTTCCACAGAACAAGCACAGAAGTCTTCCTAGTTTGACCACTTGGATCTTAGACCAGCATGAAAGCAGCACCAGACTCTTTGAAATCATCACAGAATCCTAGAATGGTTTAGGTTGGAAGGGACCTTAGAGATCATCTACTCCAACCTCCCTGCCATAGGTAGGGATGCCTCTCAACTAGACTCAGCTGCTCAAGGCCTCATCCAACCTGGCCTTGAACACCCCTAGGGAGGAGGCAATGCTCTGTTACTCTTCCATAAGCTGTAAAAACATTGTGCTAGATGGAGAGAGATGTGCCACTAATGCATGATCAAAACTTTTCTAAGCAAATTATTGTTAAGCTTTTATCTTAAGAATCTTCTGTTCTTTTCCTTTCTCTCTCTTTTACAGAAGGTTAGGAGTATCAAAATAACCAAAGAAAGCCAAGAAGTCTGAGGGCTGCAGTTATGATTCATCAGGCTCCTAGAAATGCATTATAATGTACTATAGGCTGTAAGACTAAAAATTATTCCCCCCTGAAATGGTATTCACACAGCTTCTGCTGTACTGAGGCGTACATCGTAATATAATCATAATAACTAAAGTAAGTTTCCCTTGGGGATTATACCTCTGTGTGATTTAATCCTTACATTTGTTTTGCTTTCATCCCCAGGAGAAGAGAGATTTCAGTCATAAAGTATTCTTCCTAGAAATATCAGCCACTGCACACGCATTCATAATCTGCACTCACAGTTACAAAGCCCAGGCTGGGGGTAAGCAGCACTGGCAGCAGAAGGGTTCCCATTCTGCCTTTCCAAAAACACAGCAGAGGGTTGAGTCCTGCTCACCCAGGAAAGTTCCCCGTAGAACTCTCCCCTCATGCAACAGAGGAAATGCCAAGAGAGGGCTGCCACTCAGAGTGTCCAAAGAGTGAAGAGCAGAGAGAAAGGGATTTGCTGGATAACAAGTGAAGAGGGGAGCGAAGCGCAGACTCAGCACAAACACTTCAAGGGTTCTGTGTAATTCTGGGTCTTGGTTCATATTTCAAAAGACAGTGGAGGCACTTCAGAGGGTGACTTTCAGTGACATGGGTAGCTGAGGTCCAGCTGTTCACTACGTTCTGCAGCCAAATTTTAAGGCTGCCTTCCAGAAGAGCTGTACAGAGCAGCAACTCACAAGAGCAAAGCACAGGTTCTGAAGTGCTTTGCCTTTGCAATCCTGATTGGTCTGTAAAAGCTAAAGTCTAGAACAAGGCTTCCTGATGGTTTAGCTACTTTGAAAATCTGTCTTTAGTGATCCTGTTTCAACCAATTGACTTCTGCATACCTGGATCACAAAGCAAACACCAGAACAGGCCAGGCACGTGTGTTGTGCCATGACTACACAGACAGAAAGCAAACTTCCACTTTCTTCCTTGTCCTTCTAATAAGACAGGGAAAGAGAAAGTAGTTATCAGCCCCAAGGAAGACCATTTGTGATGGTGAATGCCGACACAAGAGACAGGGCTTGATTTCTTTACATGCTAGCCAACCACTTCCTGATCTTTTCTTTCACCTGCAGAATAACCCTGGACTTTTGTCTTCAAAATTAAAGCTTTCAAGTCTTTGTTCAAGGCAGTACATATGACATGGGACACCCACTTAAGATGAGATGGCACCTGGGCTGGGAAAATCCTCATTATCAATTCAGGCTGGGAGATGATGAGATTGAGAGCAGCCCTACAGAGAAGAACTTAGGGACATTGGTGGACAAAAAGCTAGACATGAGGCAGCAGTGTTCACTTGCAGTCCAGTGGCATCCTGGGCTATACCAAAAGAAGTGCAGCCAGCAGATGGAGAGAGGTGATTCTGCCCCTCTGCTCTGCTGAGATCTCACTTGGGGGATTGTGTCCAGCTCTGGGGCCTTCAACACAAGAAGGACATGGACCTGATGGTGCAGGCCCAGAGGAAGCCACAAGGATGATCAGAGGACTGGAGCACCTTTCCTGTGAAGACAGAGAGTTGTGGTGTTCAGCTTAGAGAAGAGAAGGCTCAGGGGAGACCTAGTAGCAGCCTTCCAGTACCTGAAAGTGACCTACAAGAAAGCTGGGAAGGGGCTATTTACAAAGGCCTGTAGCAACGGGGTGAGGAGCAATGGTTTTAAAGTGGAGTAGATTTAGACTGGACATCAGATATCAGGAAGAAGTTCTTGCTATGAGGGTGGTGGAACACTGGAACAGGTTGCCCAGGGAGGTGGTTGAGGCTCCTTCCCTGGAGATATTCAAGTTCAGGCTTGACAGGGCTCTGAGCAATCTGCTCTAGTTGGGGATGTCCCTGCTTATTGCAAGGACTAGATGACCTCTAGAGGTCCCTTCCAACCCAGTGCATTGTATGATTCTATGAAATATAATTCTTATTAACCACTTTCAGTAGACAGTGAACCACTACACTCCTTTTTCAAACATCTACTGGGGAACACAAACGTAGTCATCTGGTGGCAACAGTGAATGCCCTGCCATTTGAGCCATTTAAAAATAGCCTGGGAAAGAAAAACAAAGAAGAAAGCCTGGGTTTGAATCATAAATGTGTTGTTAAAGCTGAATTACACCTGCAGCTGGTACTCATAGCTACATAAAACCATCAGCTGCAGCTGATAGGTAACACATCCAAGGCAGCATGCAGACATACTATGTGAATGACTTGTCTCTGGTGGCAGCAAAGCTCAGAGGATAAATGTCCCCTTGATCTTTAAATAGTCAATTGTTTACCCTACACCTCCAAAATCAATTGCCAGTTGCCAAGATATCCCCGGCAATACTGGAAACAATGTGGGAGCAAAACCATTTTTATGATCTCTGAAATCAGGATGTAAAGGACTCTCCTCAGACTTTATTTTTTTTTTAATTTGGCTACATATCATCAAGAACCCTTGATCAAGAGCTCTCCAGATGGTTTTGTCACTCTCAGAAGCATCCCCTGACTCTTCAGGTTGGATGTCAAAGCTGTGCCAGAAGTTTGTGAAGAGGTCTCAGCAGGAAAAGAGGCCCTACCCAGTTTCCCCAAGGCAGTTTATCAGATTGTACTTGTAGGGACACCAAACCAAGCATGTGCTTCTGCTTCCTCATTGTGATGAGTTTAGAGGTAAGCAAGGTGGAATGGGAGGAGGCCTTTCCACATGAAAATCCGCCTGGCAGAAGTCACAGAGTTGTCAGGACTGGAAGGGACCCCAAGGATCATCTAGCTCCAATCCCCCTGCCATGGGCAGGCACTTTCCACTGCATCAGGTTGCAAAGCTGTACACAAAGATCTACTGACTTCCCACCCCCCACCTTCAGGGACCAGGTATTGGTCTAGCAATCAAACCCCAACAGGCTCTCCAGAACAGCTTAAAAGCTCAGACAATATCTTTCTAAAGCTTTATGGGACTCCTCCAGGGAGACTTTAGAACTTTCTACCCAAGGTTCTTGTTCAGATGGCTGACCAGCACCTGCTGCCTCCACAGCAATGCATTTATGCAGTCACATGCACCTATGCTGCCTGGTTTTACCTGTGACAGTCTGGGGACACATTGCCTGAGGTCTGAGGTCTAGCACCACTTTCTAAAGCTCTGCAGCATCGTGTTCTCACAATTTTGTCAGGGCTGTCATGGAATACAGTGCTCAGAGGATGTCATTTTGGGATCCTGTCTCCGGGCAGGTATGTTTGCTAACACAGGTAGGGCATCACACCAAGGCAGCCTTTGGCAGCCTGAGATGAGACACCACGTCACAGCTGCACAGTACCACTCAATATGACAAGCAGCCTGAAACCACACATCTGCTATAGTGATGCTTCTAGTGGCCAAGTGATAAGTACCTTTCTCAACCCACAGCTGCTGCTTCTTGTGGCCAGGTGAGAGCAAGAACCTCCCAGCTTTATGCTCAGGGGCTGCCCCTCTGTGCAGACTGCTTGCCAAGAGTCCTGCTATAGCCTCCTAGGGCAGCAAGGGAGAATGTCACCTTGCCAGCCATATTATAGAATCACAGAATGGTTTAGGTTGGAAGGGACCTTAAAGATCATCTAGTTCCAAGCCCCCTGTGACAGGCAGGGACACCTTCCACCAGCCCAGGTTGCTCAGGGTCTCATCTAACCTGACCTTGAACACCACCAGGGAGGGCGATCCACAACCTCCTGGTGTAACCTGTTCCAGTGTCTCACCACCCTCACTGTAAAGATGAAATTGCTGAAGTTGATCCTGTTTCAGGACAGAGGGGCAGCAAGGATACTGTGAGAGAAAGCTTTAACAGCACCTGCCTGCCTTTGGTATAGCTTTACCCTGTCATTGTGCAACCCTCAGTTTCACTTGCCTCCATCTGTAGGCTAACTTGGCTATAAATATTGAAGAAATGAAAGAAGAAAGGTCTTTGTAACAATAACAACCTATAAAAGCCCCAAAATCTTTGTTCCAAAATAATTTTGCCAAAGCACCACAAAGTTTGTGGTGTTTTGTTTTTATTTTAGAACATAAACCCAAACCAAACCAACAAACAAACAAACCCCAAACAAACCCAAACCAAACCAAACAAAAGCCTTTTACATTCTAAAGCACCAGAGTGAGACAGTTAATGAGGGAACAGTTATTTCAGTCAACACCTATGCAGGAATTCTCCAAAAAAAAAAGCAAGCAAAACATTTGAGCAAACACTGCTAATCACTTTCCATCTGAAAGACACCACAGAAGTGCTAAATGTCAGTCACAACTTCAAAGCAGAAACTAAGAAACCTTCTAAGTGAGGCCTGATGCAATTGGAGGAGAAACTATCCTAAAAGTGTTTCTAGCAGCTCTGCAATTCTTAATGATCAATCAGTTTTGCCAGTGCTGTGTCCAGCCTGGTCTGTCTTTGTAGCTAGGATTTTGAGGCACAAAAAAACCCCAAAACCCCAAAAACATAGAATCGCAGAATGTCAAGGGCTGGAAGGGACCTTGAGAGATCATCCAGTCCAACCTCCCTGCCAGAGCTGTCCCTGGAAATGTTCAAGAAAAGACTGGATGGGCACTTAGTGCCATGGTCTAGTTGATTGGATAGGGCTGGGTGATAGGTTGGACTGGATGATCTTGGAGGTCTCTTCCAGCCTGGTTGATTCTATGATTCTATGATCACCTATACCAGATCACACTGGAACTCATCCAGTGGGTCTTGAATATCTCCAGTGAGTGAGGCAAAAATATTTCAGTGGAGAACTAAACCCCAGGTGTGGGTACAGCCATAGCTTTGAGGCAATTTCTCTCTACCTGTAACAGGTCGTGGGGCTATTCTGAGGTGATGATCAGTGTGAAGTTACTACAGTGTGGTTGTGTTATTTATTTATAGCACAGGTGTATTGATCCCATAAAGCTTTCTCTAACTATAGGGTGATTTGAATTAATAGCTTTTCCCTTGTGCTAGGGGCCATGCAGACACGCTATAAATCAGACAGTCCCTGCCCCAAAGTGCTCCCAAACAGAGATTAGAACAAGATGCAGCAGGTGGAGGAGACAAACTTGAAGGGAGGGAGGAGAAGGAAGTGGAAAAGCAAGCAGCATTATGTACATTAAGCAGAACTCTTTGCTCAGCAACAGCTAGGCACTGCCAGCTGGCAGGGATCTGCAGGCATCAAAGATGAATCTTCAGAGGGCCTTGAAGAAGGTTAAGGAAGTGACTGCTTTAAGGGAGTTTCCCTTATGTATGTATAAGAGATAGCCAGGGGGAAGAGCACGTGGTGGTTGTGGGTGAAGCAGACTCGTAGACAGCTCTGCCTTCCGAAGGGCTGGGTGCTGCTGCTGCTGCTGCTGCTGCTGCTGCTCTCATGGGTCAAGAAAATTGGCTGGTGAAACGTGCCTGATTTTCCTCCACTCGCTCAGATACACCTCTCTGGGTTTGAATTTCAACCCAGAAGGCTTAGAAGATAGCGAAAGGGACTTTAAAGGTGCTAATGATGTAATTATAAAAACACACAAAAGACATCTCAGCATTTGGAGATAAATTCAAGCCAAGTGCACTGCCAGCGTGCCACACTGTGCTTCCCCTTTGAAATAAATGGCTTCATGCACTTCAAAGAGGGCTTTGTTTCCCTTGTTTAGCAGGAGATGCAAATACATTGTCAGACAGAGCATACCCAACCAAGCCACTCACATGAGAATGATCTTGGGGTTGGGAAGCACAGCAGGCAGGGGAGGCACTAGATTTTGCCTATCTAAGTTTATTCTATTTTTAATTAAAGTTGGTTTTGAAAAAAAAAAATCAAATCTCTGTGCCACAAGAGCAAGTGAAAGGTTTTTCTTAACAGAGCTTTCCTTGCACACAGAAAGCCAGGGTGGAACTGAACACAGAAATATGGGAGCATGGCCATGGCAGTCTTCTGTTTCACTGTGGAAGAGCTCTGACATTTTTGTTTTTCTAGGGAAACATCCTAACACTTCTCTAATAGCTCACATCACTGACTCAGGGGACAGAATCTTCCAATACTCTCTGGGAGAAGGATCACCAGATGCTTTTATCCTCTCCAAGTGTTCCAGAAGAGGTAGCATTTGGAGGGCAGCATCTGCCCTGAGCCTGGGAGGAGTAGCTCTGATGAAGAACTTGTTTCCACACTGCTGAGGATGCTAGCACTGTTAGGCCCCTTACACCAAGTCTTAGGTAGACATACATCTCCCATTTGCTGGCCCTCCCTTTGCAATGTAGGATACAGCTG
This sequence comes from Indicator indicator, assembly GCF_027791375.1. Taxonomy (NCBI): domain Eukaryota; kingdom Metazoa; phylum Chordata; class Aves; order Piciformes; family Indicatoridae; genus Indicator; species Indicator indicator. The sequence continues at coordinate 2,624,142 of NC_072042.1, read as the reverse complement.
AGGTTGATCACCCCAAATCTGTGCCAGGGAGGCACAGATCTGGCAGAAATTAAGCATTACCTCAGAGCTCTACAATTAGCTTCAGAAATGTTCCTGAAAAGTAGTCCAATCAGCTTGCTCATTGGCAAACTTGCTTGCCCCTGATCAGCTATTGCCTATTGAGCAGAGACCTCAGCCTTGGCTACAGCAGAACTGCAAACAAGCATTCACCCTGGTGCTGATCAGAGCAGGGAGAGATGATGTGCCAGACCCTTTAGAGCATGGGATACATTTGAGGCTGCTCTGCCCTGTGCTCTCCTTCACAGTAGGCTGCTGCAAGAGGCCAATGCAGGGGGGCTGGGAGGAAAACAAAACAAAATTTGCTTTCTTACTTCTCCCAGCTACTAAGAAACTGTTTTTCTTGACAAAAATCTTTCTTTTCTTGTTGTGGTGTTGTTTCAGCAGAGCTTACCTGAGACAAGAATTACAGCAGAATCATACAGTAGTGTGGTAACATGGGAAATTCTAGGGAAGCTGCACAGCAGAGACTCCTGAGAGGGAGGTTTGGCTTTGGAATAGCCCAGGAAGAAAGAAAATTTGTGCACACTTGAGCAGGATATTCACTGGCACAAGGGAAAACGTCAGAGGCTGAGTTTTCCCTTCATTTGCCAGATCTGGAGGGCACGAAAGAGGATCCTGAAAGACAGATCACACTTGGAAGAAGTTAAACCATCCTGAAATTGGTTCATTCCTGATCTGGCATCCATTTCCAAGCACCTCCTTCTGTCTGGGGTCCCTTCCCATAAAGCAGATATTTGAAAATGCTGTTAACTTTCCTGAGCAAAGCAGAGTAGCTTGAAGGATTCTGAAAAACTTAATCTGGGCCATCTGAAGAGAGACTGGAAGGGAGTTGAGGCCTTTCATCTTAAATTTAATAAGGTAATGGCTAAGGTTGGCACTGCCTATCCTCTCTGTGCTCTGCAGGCATTTCACTCCACACCTACAATTTACTGGAGTCTTTCCACAGGCTTTGCCTTTCCCAGGCACACAGGTGGTATAACAGAGAGGACAGAGGGAAAGAATTTGGCATTGTTTTGGAAACACTCCCAGTCCAAACACCAGTTTCATTCCCCAGCTACCCTCCACATGACGTAATGGCCATTGCATAGGCACCCACAGTTGTGTCCAGAACCTCTCAGGAGCACCACGCCTGGGCTGCATTCTCCTCACATGCACTCAGTCTCAGGAATGTTTTAACAGCAATAACTTTCCTCCACCTGCTCAAACTTGGCACCTCTCTCCCCTCTAACCCAAAACAGGACAGTGAAGCTCTCATCTATTTCTTCCCAGACATGATCTGGCTCAGCAGAGTGATGACAGGACTGACTAAAGCTTCATTATGAAAGATGGAAACAGTTCAAGCCTCCTGCTCCAACAGTTCAAACCTCCTGCTCCAACTCTAATTTGTGCATTATGGCTGCTGCAAGTACTCTGTTTATCATAACAGAGCTCTTCATTGGTTCATGCAAAACTCAAATTATGAAAATGGATGTTAAAGAGAAAAATGTTTAATGAGTAGAACTGTCTCTGCAGTCCTCTGTGCCCGAAGGAATGGCTGAGATCCTGGCTTAAGGTGGGAAGCTCAATAGCTGCACTTCAGTGCAGCTGCCAGAAAGAATACACTCAAGAACAGAACAGAACCTTAGCATTACACCATATTTCTTCCAGCCAAAAGCTTCCTGTGCATAATCCTGTGTGGCAGGTAAGTGCCGCGGGTCAAGTTCCCAAATCCATATCTGGGCAAGTTACAGACTCCACAGAAACTTCCATTTCCTATTCATACAACAACCTCTGAGGATAACCCAAAGCAAAATGGGAGCTAAACCCCGCTGGGACAAAGTATCACTTGGCAGAGGATCTGGATGAAAAGCAGCTTTTTCCTCTTTGCTTCTTTTTATAAATTTTTAAGTCACTCTAATGGATGCTGAAAGGTGCCTCAGGTGCCAGCCTGACAGCTCTGGATCTAAAATTGCCTCTTTGCTCACAGGGAAACAGGCAGCACAGACACACTGCCTGATCGTGTCCTTCTGTCCCAGGGCACTGGAAGGAGCTTGGTCTCCTGGGCCCTTGTCCCTGGGAGGCTCTGTGGAGGCTGCCAGAGGCCAGTGGTGGTTGTGAGTGACAATGTCAGTGACACACTCTCCTGAAAAGGAGCAGCCTGAGCAATGCTAATCTGATAACCTCCAAAACAACAGCTCAACTAAAAATAAAGTACACCTTGCTTGAGCAAGTGAAAAATTCTCTGGCCAGAAAGAGGTGTCTGGATGATTTTCCTGCATGTGTGGCTCTCCCACTCAGGGTTTTCATATCCTGACTTACAAGCTAAAGGCACCAATCTTTGTGCCCATTCCTTTCAGGATCCGTTAAAAATTACATTCTTGAGAGAAAAACCAAGAATGGAAAATTCTAAATTCTCTTTCTTCATTCAGAAAGTGACATCTCTTGTTTGATCTTATACTATAATCTAATATTCTCAGTTTTAGCTTCTATAAACTATTTCACACAATTCCTACCCTTACTTGTAATTTCAGACACTGTTGATCTTGCAATTTTTTAATGCACTCAAGCAGCTTCAACTAATGGTAGATTGAAACTGGCATTAGAAGAGTGAAAGGTTAATGCTGCTGCTCACATTCCCAAACCTGTGTCTAAAGGGTTTGTAGAGATGACTAAAACCTTCCTCATTCCCTACTTCCTTTTGCCTGTAAGCTGAGCCCTAGTCCAGAAGGTCAGTGGTTTCTGCAGACCTGAGAGGACACAGAAAGGATGACTGCAGGAAACTCAAGTTCTCAACAGCCTCCATTGCAGGAGGCTGATGCCAGCTACATAGTTGTCAAGTGAATACTTGCCTTAGCAACAGGTCATTTAGGAATATTTTTGGCTCCCTGATCTATGTTTCTTGAATAAATAAGGTCGTAGCCTGTGTCAATGGGAATAAAAGGGAAAGTTCCTACTCTGTATTCTGAAAGACAGCATGACCTTGAGGACAACTTATTTCAAGGGAAAGAGCACAGGAAGACTTCTTACAGAGCACTCAGAGAAGCAGACCCTGCTCATTCCCCAAATGTATTCAGAGCAGAGGCAAATGCTCCTCATTGCAGTTCAAGGCTGCCTGAGTTTTCACCTGTAGATACACAGATAAACTTATATCATCCTCTTCCAGGTTTCTGTGGGCTGGTGTGTCAGCAGCAGCTACAGTGATTTACTGCAACAGCTCCAAATGGATTAAATCACAGAGTCATTTGAATTTTACCCAGGCTTGTCACACAAATCTCAGAAACCACTGCCTTGCATAAAAACTTCCTCTTGATACTCCTGAGGAGTCATGGCATAAACCAAAAATGAGGCTGAAAATGAAACCCAGAGATTTCTAGCATGGAGAAGAGAGGAAGCACAAACAGCACATTTGACTGAAGAATCTTAGCTGCATTATGGCAGCAACTTCCTGCATTTTGTTAAGTGTATTTTCCCCATTTTGGATAAATTAGTATGCAACTCAGTGCATTTTTTTAAAATGGAGGCAGTTTTCATTTGATTTCCACTCAAATGGAATATTCTTCAAATATGCCACTCTTCCAAAGAAACGTTCCTGTATATGAAGTTCTGGAATATTTTAGCAAGTACAATACCCTTAGAATGTTCCCTGTGTGCACAATCAAATATCTTTTCTATTTAAGAGCCTGCTCGAAGGGTGGCAGAGCAGTGAGGGATTTGCTACCAACTTTGCTGCTGCTGGATTTCACTTTCCATCCTGAGTGGTAGAAATAGTTTGTGATTTCATGCTCCCCCAAATTTAACTATAGCTTGCATTGATTTCAGCATTATCTATGGAAGGAGATGTGGACCAACTCAGCTAAAAGAGAGTTCTAAGTCCTTCAAAAACCTATTAAAATGACCCACAACGATACTGATGTATGCACTTCTCTTCATCTCTCTTTGTAGGACTTTGAGCATTATCTATGGAAGGAGATGTGGACCAACTCAGCTAAAAGAGAGTTCTAAGTCCTTTAAAAACCTATTAAAATGACCCACAACAATACTGATGTCTGCACTTCTCTTCATCTCTCTTTGTAGGACTTTGTAAGACTCTTGAGCTGGTGAGAACACACCTGCAACACTGTGTCCAGTTTTGGACTCCTCAATTCAAGAGAGAAAGGGATCTGCTGGAGAGAGTCCAATGAAGAGCTGTGAGGATGGTTGTGGGACTGGAACATCTCCCCTATGAAAAAAGATTGAGAGCCCTGGGGCTGTTTAGTCTTGAGAGGAGAAGACTGAGAGGGAATCTGATCAATGTCTATAGATACCAGAGGGGTGAGTGTCAAGGTGAAGGTGCCAGGCTCCTTTTAGTGGTGCCCAGTGACAGGACAAGGAACAACAGGTACAGGCTGGAACCCAAGAGGTTCCACCTCAACATGAGGAGACACTTTTTTAAGGTGAGGGTGATGGAGCACTGGAACAGGCTGCCCAGAGAGGTTGTGGAGTATCCTCTGGAGACTCCCATGTGAGTGTCTCTAGGATTTTTTCCTTAGACCTTCCTGGCAGGAGCAACCATATGAGAAGGCTGCTCACAGCAAGCCCACACTGCCACCCTTTGCAAGGAACCCAGCAGTATTTCTGCTGCCAAGATTCTCACAAATGCAGTGGAGGCAAGGACTACCTTCCTTCTGTGGCACATGGGGAAAGATCAGGAAGCAGCAGATGCTAAACCAATAGCTACATCAGCTTAGCCACCATACAAACCCTTCCTTATTCAAGGTTCCTCCACACACAGAACCTCTCCAGCTTGAATTCAACAGTTTGGCTTATAAAATATGTCTGAAATGAATCCATCATGAAGGTAAGAAAGGAAAACATAAATATCCTCATTAACTCATACATACACACATACACAAAACTTTACATAACACATGGAGTAGTTGGAAGGATGCCCACAGACATAATTGCATTTCTGTGTGAAGAGCATTCACACTCAGCTCTGCTTTGCCCATTCATTTTAGTAATTACATGGAGAGAAGCAGCTAACATGCTTGTAATTAAAACCAGCAGAGAAGGATTTTTAGCTGTTCTGATAAAAGAGAATTGACATGGAAAGGCAAACAGCACTAGCAGGAGGGGATCACTACAGTCACACAGTAGAGGAAGGGCATGGACCTGATGGAGAGGGTCCAGAGGAGGGCCAGGAAAATGATCAGGGGATTGGAGCACCTCTGCTACAAGGACAGGCTGAGGAAGCTGGGGGTGTTCAGCCTGGAGAAGAGGAGGCTCCAGGGGGACCTAATAGCAACCTGCCAGTACCTGAAGGGGGCTACAGGAAGGATGAAGAGAGACTGTTTGCAAGGGCCTGCAGTGACAGTACAAAGGGCAATGGCTTTAAGCTGGAGAAGGGCAGATTTAGATTGGACATCAGGAACAAGTTCTTCGCTATGAGGGTGGTGGAACACTGGAACAGGTTGCCAGGGAAGTGGTTGAGGATCCTTCCCTGGAGATATTCAAGGTGAGGCTTGACGAGGCCCTGGGCAGCCTGATCTAGTTGGGGATGTCCCTGCTGAGTGTGGGGAAGTCAGACTGGATGATCTTTGGAGCTCCATTTCAGCCTGGACCATTCTATGATTCTACAAAAGAGTTCAGCCCCAGGAGAAGTCTGTGCTAGAGTGTCCACATGGTGATTGTGTCTACAGCATATGGGCGCAGGCAATGGCAATAAAGTCCAGGTCATGCACATTATCCACATTCACTGTTTGCTAAAACACAATAGCACACAAGTCCCAGAGCTACCTTTTTTTTTTTTTTTTTTTCCTGCTGGAGAAGTCTTGTTTCTGTCCACTGAATCCACAGAAAGGAAAGCAGCCACTTCACACAATCTGCATTGCTTCATTTTCTATCCATTTCATTTGGCATTTTGTTGGCAAAGGCTGTAACAGTTAGCTCAGTTTGGTGGGTGGAGCTGCTATGAAAACTTGAGGTTTTCTCCTTCTGATGATGAATATTCATGACTTGGGTGATTTGTGCCAGGCAGACTTTGCTGCCCTTTCTTACCTTTCCCTACTACCCAAGTAGTAGCCGTGAAAAATATTTGATGTGCAAATAATATTCTCTTTCAGTTTAAAATAAAAACTGGACAGTGCCTGTGCTTAAGCTCAAAGGTCTTTGTATTGAACAAAAGCATGGCATGTTTGCAGCCCAAGTATCAAGAAATCACACAAAGAACTAGAGGGATGGCAGAAAGTGGGAACACTTTAATTGAGGGAGTTGAAATGAGTAATTGAGGTGTCAGAACTTTCTCTGGGAGCTTCTGCCTCAGCATAGTCCAGAAGCTACCTTCTGAAAATGTGCTCTCTGGGGCAATTTACAAAAAAGTCCCAAGATTCTACCTCTAGGCTTTTACTATGGTCATCTGAGCATCTTTGCAGCTTGCTACCAACTAAACAGGCAGGGAAAGGCCTCAATCACACTAACACTTGGTGCTGTTTTAGCAAGAACAGAAGCATTCATTCTGGAAGAGATACACTTGACCAATACAAGCTGGCAGTCATAATATGCAGATGATGACAGAAATACCATCTTATGATCAGTCACAACAGCAGGATGAGCCCCATGGCAAACATTTGCTTGGCAATTTTATTGTTTAAAAACAAACAAACAAATAATGAAATGAGAGAAGAGAGAGAGAAGAGAGAAGAAGAGAGAGAAGAGAGAAGAAGAGGGAGAGGAGAGAAGAAGAGGGAGAGGAGAGAAGAAGAGGGAGAGGAGAGAAGAAGAGGGAGAGGAGAGGAGAGGGAGAGGAGAGGGAGAGGAGAGGGAGAGGAGAGGGAGAGGAGAGGGAGAGGAGAGGAGAGGAGAGGGAGAGGAGAGGAGAGGAGAGGGAGAGGAGAGGGAGAGGAGAGGGAGAGGAGAGGGAGAGGAGAGGGAGAGGAGAGGGAGAGGAGAGGGAGAGGAGAGGGAGAGGAGAGGGAGAGGAGAGGGAGAGGAGAGGGAGAGGAGAGGGAGAGGAGAGGGAGAGGAGAGGGAGAGGAGAGGGAGAGGAGAGGAGAGGAAAATAAAAAAGGGAAAAGAAAAGAAGAGAAAAAAGGAGGAGAGGAAAGGGGAGGGGAGGGGAGGGAAGGGGAGAGGAGGGGAGGGGAGAGGAGGGGACAGGAAGGGAGAGGGAGAGGGAGAGGGAGAGGGAGAGGGAGAGGGAGAGGGAGAGGGAGAGGGAGAGGGAGAGGGAGAGGGAGAGGGAGAGGGAGAGGGAGAGGGAGAGGGAGAGGGAGAGGGAGAGGGAGAGGGAAGGAAGGAGAAGGAGAAGAGACTGAGAGAAAATACAGCAAAAAGTGAAGAGCTTGTTTTGGTTCAGTGAAAACAAGAACTCCACAGCCCCGAGCTGAGCCTTACACACATGGCTGCAGACTGCCCCTGCTCTGTGCACATGCAGCCCTACACGCAGAGACAGGCCCCAACAGCTCCCACAGCTCAGCAGTTCCAGTGTCAGCAGCCAGCTCTCAGCAGATTCCCTGATAGCACCTTGGGAAACGCCAGCTCCAAGGCAGTGGATCCTGCAGGTGCCTTGCACCAGCTCCAAAAGGCTTCCTCCTCCCTGGCAAGCCTGTGCTGACCCTGCCTGCCAATGCCAGCTCTCCTTGTGTCCTTGCTACCACTGCCAGCTCTTTTTGCGTCCCTGCCAGAGCTGCCAGTTCCCACACAGCGTGGGGTCAATGGCTGCTGCCCTGCCTTGGCAGCTCTGGATATACCAAGAGCGTGGCAGTGACACAGAGTGAGCCCAGGGGCATCACAGAGGCCCTCAGTTGCCTGACAGAGCATGAAGCTGTCCACTGGAGAGAAAGAAACTTCTCTTAGCAGGGGACAAAGCCTTCTTGGGGCAGGCAGAGGCACATTGGTCTCAACCAATGGAGAGGAGAAGACTGAGAAGGGATTTAATAAATGTTTGTAAATATCTGAGGGCTGGGGTCAAGAGGGAGGGGACAGGCTCTGCTCAGGTGCATCCTGGCATAGGACAAGGGGCAATGGATATAAACTACAGCACAGGAGGTTCCACCTCAACATGAGGAGGAACTTCTTCACTGTAAGGGTCACAGAGCACTGGAACAGGCACCCCAGAGAGGCTGTGGAGTCTCTTTCTCTGGAGACTTTCAAGACCCATCAGGATGTGTTCCTGTGTGACCTGTGCTGGATTCTATGGTCCTGCTCTGGCAGGGGGTTGGACTTGATGATCTCCTGAGGTCCCTTTCAACCCCTAACCTCCTGTGATCCTATGAACCAGAGTGGCCAGCAGTCCCTAACCATGGACCTAGAGTTTTAAATTCCCCAGGAACAAGGGTGCTGAGTGCCTCTGGAAGCCAGGCCCAGCCTTGCAGTTTCCAACACCACTGTGGGCAGCCAGAGCTCTGTGGTGCCTGCTGCAGTGAGGGAACAAATGGGCCCCAGGCTTGCCACAGCTCACAAGGCTGGGAGACGTCTGCTGTATTATGACAATGTAGTGGCTGTTGAAAGAGAAATAATGTAAGAGTAGAGGACAAGAGAAGAACTCTGCCCAAGGCAGCATGAAAATAAGCAATAGCAGGTCTCCCTGATGAGTTTCTCCAGTGTGCCCTGCCCCTCTCAAGAGACACATCAAAGGGAGAAGGGGAAATCAGTCCCCGGCAAGGAGCCTGCCGGAGCCCGCTTGCTCAGCACAGGCAAAATTAATTAAGAGGGAGGGAGAAAAAGAGCCAATACGAGCCTGGTTCTGTCAGGATGTGCAGCACTGACAAACAGCAAATGCTAATTCAGGAGTTTTCCAGCTCTTCTACACCTGCCTAAGAGGGAAAGAGAAGAACAATTCAAATCTGAAATAGAGTGGATGTGGATACCTCTAACACATTGCACAATGCCACATCTGTCTCTGCTTGGTGGGAGCCTACAAAAGCTAAAGGTAGCTCAAGAGAAACTCAGCCCCTGTAATACTAGGTGTAAGGATAACACACCAATGTGTTGGTTATTGCTGTTACAGGAAGCAAAGCAAAGGTGAGGCCTCACAGTCAACAGGAGAAGCCACTAATAGGGACCTCTTACCCTGCCATCAGAACCTCTTACCCTGCATCTCACCAGAACAAGAGAAACACAACCAATAAACAATCCAGGAGAATTTAATTCAATTCTACTTGACATAATAAGCACTAAAACTTATTAACGTTGCTTTTCTAGGTACTAAACACTACAGGGGAGGAAACATGAGACCCATAATAGCAGGAGGAAACAAAATACTAAATAGAAAAAGTCTTAACATGTAGGATTTCCAGGCATCCAGGTGCAGTAGCTGGGAGTCCCTGGAAATGTCCATAAATTAATTAGATTAAAGATGTAAAGCGGTCACTCCAGGGGTACTGTTGCTCTGCAATTTCTTCTTGCTCACCATTCCAAAAAAAAGAAGATGAATCAAAAAGAAGATGAAGAACCTGAGCTCAGTTTGGGACTAATAATTTCTAAATAAAAGATAAATCTGGCAAGGTTTCATAAAGAGAAAGGGGAGCATGGCACTATAAATAAGCTTCATTATTTGTTTTACTTTAAAGTTTATCTGGCTGAGCTCCTGCCTTTTACCAGAATGTTCCTCCTGCTATTATGGACACAGTGCATTAAAAGAATCCACTGCAAAAGGGACTTGCTTCATGTCTCAAAGAACTCTTGAATCATTGTTTGTGGAGCAGCCTCTGCAATGCTGTGGCACAGCTCCTGCCTGTGAACATGTAGCAAACAGCCACCATACTGCATCTGTTCCAAAGCAGGGTCTCTGGACTACACCACAGGTGCCTTAATCTGTATGTGCTGCTTTCTTTTTTATTTCCTGTTTGTGGATGTTACAACCAGTCCTCAAATCTATACCATCCAGTTAGTCTGAAGAGCTCCCATGATAGCTTCTAAACTCATGGACAAAGATGTGTGGGAACAATATCCCAAGCAACTGGGAGGCTCTGACTACCAGGCACAAAAAGGCATTGCCCAAGAAACTGGTCCACTACTGCTGTGCTTTCTAGGGGCAGATGAATGACTATCAGGCTATCATCTGCCCAGCAGTTAAGCAAAATAATGCCTGTCTCATCTGGAGTGTAAAAGGTGCTTTGTTCAAGTCAAATAGAATCATGTATCAGCAACATACATTAATAACTGATAACACAAAAATATCTGCTGCCTTTAATACTATCAAACTAATTAGCTGTTGGTTTGCCAGGAATAAAGGTGAGGTTTAAAAATCCAAGATGACATGATTACCTGAGTAAGATATTCTTGCTCATCCTGAACACAGGCTAAAAGCATAGGTGACTGAGACAAGTCACCAGGCTGGAAGCCAAATTTATTTCACTCACTAAATTTGCAATGAGAATTCTAATGAAGCCATCCTGACAAGCTGAAACAATGCTGCTCTGGCCAGAGGTCTTCAGCTCACTCTGAGGAAGGTCTGGAAGATTAACTTGCTGAAGGGTCACTCAAAGCATGGAGCTGCTACTAAAGCTGGCATTGCAAAAATATCAAGATTGCCATGAAAGTTTGGCAGCCCAGATGGGGGTGGGGGGGGGATTAAATAATTAAAACAAAAACTCCCTTGCCACCCTCACTGTCACTATACTGAAGAAAGTTCTTGTTCCATACATGTACCTGCTCAGGCTGGGAAGTTGTTCTATCAGCCCTGAAACACTGCATGTAGTAACCTTACACTCTGTGTGAGAGAGGTGGTGTTAAATAGGGTCAGAGCTGCACTTGCTCTGGGGAGAAGAAAGGCTGACTTTGAAGACAGGCTGGTTACCCTGTTTTTCTTCCTACACCACAGCTTTCAGATTGCAGCTAGAACTTGAAGGGAGTTGTTCCCACAAGCTCTCTAGTCCAATGTCTCCACCCGAGAGGCTTGAGTAAATAGCAGAAGCTCTGGATATGAATCAGATGGAAAAGATTCAGCCCTCTCTGCTAGGTCTGAGTTCAAAGGCATCCATGGCTGAACATTCAAATCAAGATCACTATCTGCATGTGAGGGCAGAATGGAGTGTTCAGTAGTAATGAACTGCTCACCCTTACATGCTCATTTCTAGAGGTAATGTAGCAGGTTGTAAGTGGAATCCAGATGAAGTCCATGCACCTGGGGAAGTCTCAGTGTTTTAGGAGACCTTCTTGCCTCTATTTTCTTTCTGTTTTCCTTCTACTGCCTCCAGCTGAAATCTTGCACTTGACCTCTCAGTATCAGTGCTCAGCTTCTCTGGCAGAGCAAAACCACAGATGCCACAGAACATATCACAGAGCAGAGAGCTCAGGCTGCAGCACTCAGGTCCATGACAGAGCTTCTCCTGTCATCAGGAATAGTGTGCATGATTCATTCCCCATGTGCATGATTCATTCCCCATATCAGACCCAAGTTCTGTGGCGTGACATGGTGCTCCAACACATGGGTTACATCTACACAGCTGTTGGCACCTAAGCAGGCACATTCCAGCAAACTCAAGTTTAAGTACACCCATGCTGCAGCCACATCTTGCTGCACTGCACCTCCAGAAAGCAGACCCTGCCATGATGAGCTTATGCAGAGATGGGCAGAAGCCAGGGACAACGAAGATGCACACAGGGAAGGATGTGTCCATACAAAACAAAGCAGCTCAATGCCAGTGCTTGGCCTCTGAAGCCCTACTGCTCAGGGACAATTCTGTTCACCTGTGCCATTTCTGCAGGTCAGACCATCCACATCTGTGTTCCTTTGCAGATGCAGGCACAGCCCTAGCTCCTCACCAGCAAGGGTACCCCATTTGCTAGCTGATGCTGGAATACAGCCGGAGCCCACAGTGAGGGTGTGTCTGTGCCTCCCTCTGTGAAGTTGCCTGGTTTATTATCTGCAGAACAGCACACCTGGGAAGATGAGCCAAATAACTATTAGATGTAATCAGATCCTTTCTGTCTTCAGGTGCCACCCATGTGCACACCTTCCCTATGAGCTGTGGAGTGAACCTGCTAACGATTCTATTAATAACGAGCAGTGTAAGTAGGTGAACTGGATGAACTTGTGTGAAAGCAAAACCCCAGAGGTAGATTGGTTGCACTGTTCAAAGCAAACAGATAACTATCCCAGGCTGCAGGCAACTGTCCCCCTCCCCCTTTCCCACCTCCTCCTTTGGGACATCTCCAGGCATGTCCAGGGTGGTGCAGCCTGGCAAGCAGGCATTTAATCAGTGATTTTTTACATTTAAAGAAAGAATCACAAAGCCACCAATGACCCTGGGAATTGAGTGCCAGAAGTCCTCTGAGGACTCTCCTTTGTATTCATCTCCACTGCAAAAGACACTGATAAAGGCACAAAAGTTAATTGTTTATTCCTCAGAAATTTGTGTCCTCTTGCTTCTCTCCTGCCACCTGAGGTCCCAATTCACCTGCAGTACCACAGCCAGGCTGGTATCACAGAGGGACCTGGGTTGAACTGAGAAGAGAGCAGCAGGGATGCTGAGCAATGCCTAAGACACACACAGCCTACTTGCAGGCAAAGCTGTTTGTTGCCTGCAAGAGAAGAATACCAGGGGGTCCACTGCTCCCTGGGACCCTCTTGCCTCTGATGCAAAGCCTGAGTTTTGTGTTGGTGCAGTGAGGAGCGTGGGGCAGACTCTGGAGTGCAGGTTTGTTTGTTGGCAACTGTTTTACAGTTAATCCTTAACCTACAACAGCCATTCACAAGCAAGCCTCGTGGAGGTGAAACCATGCACGACCACATGCAAGCTGGCAGTCAGAATAAGGGCAGATGAGAGGCTCTCAGACATTTGGTACCTTGGCAAGAATTCAAATCTGCTGCCTTGGGGGCTATGATTGTCAAGGGGCCACAGGCTTAGAATTAGTGTGATGAGTAGGGTGCTGCCAGAGAGACAGGACCACAAGAACTGAGAAAAAAGAGTCTCCTTGGCAAGATTTCAGCCTCAGCTACTGGTATGCTTCTAAAATGCATAGACCTTGCCTGCCTCTCCTCCCTTCCTTGGATCTAAGGACAGGAGTCAAAGGCATAGGCAAGGCTGCCTGAAGAAAAATTGGCATAATCTTCAGTACTGCAAGGAACATTCATGATGAGGAACCTGATCTGAAATCCACCTGCACAAAGACCCTGCAAACAGCCTCTCAGGCAGGAACAAATTCAAGTGTTTGAAAACTGGCAGAAACAACAAGTTTGTCTTTGTCCTCTAGTATTTAGGAAGCCTTGTTTTTAATGCAGGGTTTCCCTTGGCTGCACAAATCCAACACAAAGTTCTAGAAGACCCTTGAATTTTAATGAAAGTTCATTGACAGTAACTGCTCAAACATAATGCTGGGGATGTATCATAGCATCAGAACAGGTATCAGAGCCAGCAGACATATTTAGTCCTCACTGAACATAAGGACTCTCATTCCTCTTCCCTCTCATCTAGAACAGTTTGAGGCCTCCTCATGTGTTTCTTTTTTTTCCCTGAAGTCCTCTGGAAATGTTGAAGCTACAACAAAGTCTCTCACTGAGATTCTTGTGTCAAGCATGTTAGAAAAGGACAAACATTATACATGGTGTTTATAAAGTAACTGAATGACAATAGCTCTATTAATAATGTCAGTGACAGTAACACCTTCAAAATTAGAAGGATGTTTTTCTTTCCAAGCAGGATAAGAAAAAAACAAAACAAAACAAAACAAAACAAAACCCTCTGCTGCCAGTACTGGATACTGAGGCTGGGGCATTGGAATGGAAAGGATAAATGATGGATCATCAGAGAGATTCTTCTACTGAGAGGTGGTTTCAGTCTCCAAATGGAGCTTTGTATTAAAACTCCAGATTCAACTGATAATAAATTATGTTGTTTAAGGACAAATATTACATCTTTTGCAAACTCTAAAGGGAAAAGAAGTAAGGCTGGACAGGCAGACCCCTACTGAGTGCTGCTCTGGCTCAGTGCCATTCACTGACTGACAGCTGATAATTATCTTTGATTTAATGTCACTTAATGTTCTCTTCCCTCCCCACCTTCCTGGCCCTTAACACCTTGGTTATTCTCCTCCTGTACTGACATACATGAGGAAAAGTGGTGTCTTGGAAGAAAAAGCACAAAAAAGAAGAGAATATACTGCTTCAGAAAGCTACAGAGAAAATGCCAACTTTATTTATTCCTTAAAAAAATATTAATAATCTACCAGCTAAGAAAACTAGAATGAAAGCTTTAAACTTCAGGGAGGAGTGTAAAACATGGGCAAAAGGACTAGCCCTAAATATAAATGAACTCAGCATTTCTTCTTATCTGCAGAGTAGTGGCACTGAGCATTCCTAAATCAGGGAATTCTGGAATTGGGAAAAATCAAGGCTTTTCTTTATTTTCAGCACAAGCAATATAATTCCTTTCATTGCCTTGAGAAAGTACCTAAGAGGCCTAAGGAAAGAAAAAGGGGGTTCTGTTATTTTCTCAGTGTGGAGTACAAGGAAGGACTCCCACTCCCCTTTCAGCTTTCTCCCTTTCTCTAGAGCTTAGATCTCTCCTTTCTGCCTTCTCCTGTGTGTTGTCTGAGGAGAGGTGTGTTTGGAAGTTAATTTTCCTGCTGCTGAACATCAAGAAAAGCCTCAAGTCTATCTGCTTCTCATCTTAACAACTGGAACAAACCCCTAACGTCCTGTGATCAACACAATAAATATTATTATTGCTATTTAGTGCATAAATATTGGGGCAACCAGAGAGAAGAGTGCAAAATTCACAGAAATTCAGCTTAAAAATAAGTTCCTCTGATTTGGGAACTCTCAGAGAACACAAAGGAAATCAAAGTAAAACCAGAGCTGTATTTCCTCTGTTGAATAGGTTCAGATTCAGGTACCATGCAGAGTATTTATATACTTGGTATGCAAGCCTCCTCCCTCCTCCTTTTCCCAGTCTCCTAACCCTTAGCAGTTTCACCAGGGGAATTGTTGGTGTCACTGCAGTGAAGATGCTGAGCTGTGAGGTGATGTTCACTAATCTCAGTCCCCACATACCCCTTGTAGAGTACAGCTGGCAACAGCACCCACAATGCTTTCTCCACCTCTATCAAGCTCTTCAGCACAGTGTCCCTTCTCAGTACAGGGTTTAGCATTCCCCTCTCAGGAAATCTTAGCTTCCGGCTCCATTGCCAGCGTTTTCCTGATCTTGCCATTGCACCACAACTATCTTCCTATGCCAACACCCAGGTGGTGCCATCCTAGTCCATTTATCTCTCAGGCTGTTGCAAAGAGTGTCCACAAATCACTTTTTTTTTTTTTTTTTTGGTCTGTGTTTGTGCACCAAGGAAAATGGGAGGCAGGTCTGGTTCTTCCTTTGCATGAGGGTATGTATTCACTGATGGCATCTTTTACAAACACATCATGTACTCCACCTAAAGGTGCTGTGTGCTCTGAAAGAGCCAAATGCATTAGCATTCTTCAACCATAACTTTTGAAGTCGGCATTTGACTATTTTTGCATTTCTTCCAGGTTGCAGTTAGACAACTCCTAACTCTATGGGGAAAGCAAAGACTATAAAATGCCAGAGCTCCACTCTGCTGAAATAACATTAGTGAAATATCAAGTCCCTTATGATGTCATGAGGGATTCCTTAATGTGACTATAGCCTCCTAATGACATCATAAAAAACAACTGCAACATCAGAAAACAGCCAAGGGTCATCAATCAGCTCATCCTCTCTCCTACTCACCAGGGGCAGCAGCCCAGCCTGCTCCTATCTGCTTTTTATGAGCAGTGCTGTCCGCTGAATAGCAGAGAGAGAAGAGACTAATAATCATGGAGATATCAGGGAGAGCGGTCAATCATCACCTGAAATGTTCACTACACCTGAGGGAAATTCGGGTGCTGCAGCCTGAAGAGTCTGCAAGCTTAGCATGTAGAAGAGACAGCATTACTGCCTTAGAGGTGACCTGGTGCTCTCTGGGCAGCAGGCAGCACTAGGGAGCAGCTCAGGCGTTTTTAAAATGTGGGGAGAATGGGACTGGAAATGGAATTGTTTGGTTGCTCTTTTCGTCCTCCAGCTGTAAGCAAAAGTTGTTTGGTTTTTTTTGTCCATGCTGCCCAGATACCCATCTGCATGGCCTATATTACAAAGACCACACTGGAAGAAGGCTTTGCATAGAATGATGTAGGTCAGAAGAGACCTTAAAGATCATCCAGGTCCAACCTCCCTGCCATGTGCAAGGACCAGTTCCACTAGACCAGGCTGCTCAAGGTCTCATCCAATCTGGCCTTCAACACCCCCACCCAGGGAGGGGGCATTTGTGACCTCCCTGAGCAACCTGCTCCAGTCTCACCACCCTCACTGTACAGAATTTCTTCCTAATCTCCTCCTCCTCCTCAAGCTTCAATCCAATTCCTCTCATCCTATCACTACAAGTCCTTGTAAAAAGTCCCTTCCTGGTTTTCTTGTAGGGCCTCTTCAGGTACTTGAAGGCTGCTCTAAGGTCTCCCCTGAGCCTTCTTTTCTCCAGGCTGAACAGCCCCAAATCTCTTAGCCTATCCCCATAGGGGAGGTGGCTCCAGCCCTCTGATTATTTTTGTGGTCCTCCTCTGCATCCTCAGATTTAAGTGGATGACAGTCCCAGTGGGATGCAGCTCCTGCCAAATCTTCTGACAAGAATGGAAACAGCTCCTCCAGGTGTGAAAATGCAATGCCTCAGAGTTAAAGCCTCATTATACTCTCTCAGGAACGTTTGGAAGTTTTCCAGGATTGGGGATGTCTTGAGGAGTTTCCCAGGCTTTCAGAAGGAAAACATGAAGTGAGAGATACTGTGGTCCCTAGGTGGTTCACAATCACTCCTGGAAAGTGTTTAAAACAGAGCTTCTGCCAGAATAGCACTGTCCAGACAAAATGGTTGTTCTGCCAGATAAGAAGGGAAAGGCTCTGATTCCTCACAACTTTACAAATGTTTGTGCAGTGTGCTCCTGCTTGGGCAGGCAGTAGTTGGGGTACATTAGAAGTGGGCTGTAGGAAACAGCACTTGGGTAGCTTCAAGCATGAGTACCTGAAGGAACTGTAACACCAGAGCCCAAGCAGATCATTCACAAGTCAGCATTAAGCCCAGAGAAGAGGAGGAGGCACTGCTGCTGACATTTGGGGTGACCAAGGCATTCAATAATTTTAATCTCAGTGTAACTTCTATTTCCAGATTGCATAACCCCACTCTTGAAAGAGGGTTATTGGAGCAAACTGTCACCTTCCATCCACACCTTTGCCATGGAGGTTAATTGCAGCAGAAAGCTGCTAAGCAAATAAAGTTGTTGCACCTAAAATGTTATTCTTTTAGCAGGTCTGCTCCTTTCATGGGTCTCCAATTCACAGGCTGGGCTCTTTCAGAATGCACTTTTCAGTTTAAAGCAAAGAAATGTGTTCACTGAACTGATCAATTTTTATTTTGGTTTTTTTTTTTTTTTAACCACTTTGACTTTTGGTTGAATTTTAAAGGCTGTGCTGTGCCACAGATGTAAATTCTTGTAAGCAGGTTTGGTTCTACAGCAGGATTTCAATGGAAAGATTTCAGATTGTATGTGGAGAAGGATTAACAAAAATGTATTTCCTTAACAGATATAAGCATTAATGAATCTTGCAGCACACTGCCTGACACACCCCACTGTAATCAGGGTGGACCTTAGAGCTGCCTTCCAATACCTGAAGGGATCCTAGAGGAAGGCTAGAGAGGGACTTTTCATAAGGGTCTCTAGCAACAGCACAAGGCAGAATGGTTTTAAGATGAGAGAGAGTAGGTTTAGACTAGATCTTGAAGAAGTTCTTCAGTACAAGGGTGTTGATACTCTGGAACAGGCTGCCCAGAGAGGTTGTGGATGTCTCCTCCCTGGGGGTGTTCAAGCCCAGGCTGGATGAGGCCTTGAGCAGCTGAATCTAGTTGAGAGGTGTCTCTGCCCATAACAGGAAGGTTGGAGTAGATGATCTCTAAGGTCCCTTCCAATCCAAGCCATTCTATGACTCTAATACTATCCATTTCCTAAGTTCTCTGTATCACTTACTTCAGGGTCTATATTCCATGGAAAAGCACTGATCCTATTTATTGTTGCCACCTGTTAAGTAGTAAAATCTCCTTAGCTTCATGTTACCCTTAAAAAAAAAAAATCTGGGTTTTGATCATGATTTTCTGATTCAGGGAAGAGGGAAGGAATATTGGTATCACACTGCTTCTACAGTCACATATTTTAGTTTCTTTGTGCAAGTGAAGGCTGCTGAGATGAGGGAGAAGTTCATGCAAATGGGAATGCACACAATCTTCTGACACTCACTGAGCCTGCATCTTTCTGTTGTCAAACCTACTGACAGCTAGTTCATTTCACACATAAGGTAGGAGCATCAGTGGTGGAAGCAGAGAGCAGCTTGGTAATGGACTGGCTCTCAAATGGTCACCAGCTTCTCTTTCTTCAGAGAGGTGGAGATTATCAGCTTTTCAAGTACAAACCTAAACACTAAAATTACAGCCATACATTTCCAAGTCAAGAGTCATTCCGGTGTAGCTGATGTCAGTTTTCAAGGGGAAATGGAAGTTCCTCTAATAACCTTTGATTTTAAAACATCTGATCTTTATAAGCCTACATTTTCACAGAATCACAGAATCAAGCAGGTTGGAAAAGACCTCAGAGATCATCAAGTCCAACCTGTTACCTAACACCTCCTGACAACTAAACCCTGGCTCCAAGTGCCACATCCAAGCTTTTTTTTGAACACCTCCAGGGATGGTGACTCCACCACCTCCCTAGGCAGCACATTCCATGGCCAATTACTCTTGCTGGGAAGAACTTTGTCCTCACCTCCAGCCTAAACTTCCCCTGGCACAGCTTGAGACTGTGTCCTCTTGTTCTGGTGCTGGCTGCCTGGGAGAAGAGACCAACCCCCACCTGGCTATAACCTCCCTTCAGGTAGTTGTAGACAGCAATGAGGTCACCCCTGAGCCTCCTCTTCTCCAGGCTAAACAATCCCAGCTCCCTCAGCCTCTCCTCACAGGGCTGTGCTCCAGACCTCTCCCCAGCCTTGTTGGCCCTCTCTGGACATGTTCAAGTATCTCAATGTCCTTCTTAAATTGAGGAGCCCAGAACTGGACACAGTACTCAACGTGTGGTCTAACCAGTGCTGAGTATATAGTGGAAGAATGACCTCCCTGCTCCTGCTGGCCACACTATTTCTGATGCAGGCCAGGATGCCATTGGCCTTCTTGGACACCTGGGCACACTGCTGGCTCATGTTCAGCTGCTGTCAACCAGTACCCCCAGGTCCATCTCTACCTGGCTGCCCTCCAGCCACTCCCACCCCAGCCTGTAGCACTGCCTGGGGTTGCTGTGGCCAAAGTGCAGAACCTAGCACTTGGACTTGTTGAATGCCATCATGTTGGACTCTGCCCATCTGTCCAGCCTGGCAAGGTCCCTCTGCAGAGCTCTCCTAACCTCCGCAGATCGATGCCTGCTCCCAGCTTGGTGTCGTCACATTCAAACTCATGTCCAAATGTTCAGAAAAAGTAAGAAATGTGGCCAAGCACACGGCCCTGGGATTCTTCATGGGATCAAGAGACAATTCAAAGGCATTTATATGTGCACCATACACCCAGACATGTGGCATTCTTACCTGTGATAGATGCCAAAGCATTTCCAATCCATATTCACCAAAGTTCCGTTCCACAACCCCAGCAAAATTCCCTTAGTTCTGTCGTTGGTAAACTTAGGCATCCATGTAATTTCCCTTGCTTATCAGGATCTCAGTCACACTTGTGCAGTGCTGTCAACCATGTCCTGAAGGCACAGGAGTGCTTGATATATTCCTGCAATTAGAATTTACAGGGAGAAAAAGAATTTACTGATGATGCATAAAATCTCAAATTGAATTCAGTCTCTCAGCAAGTAGCCAGGAAGACCATTCTGACAACAGCAACCACTCCACTCATGTCAGCAGACCTGACTTTCAGGGAGAAGATGAGCTAAGTGAGGCCAGGTCAAACTCACATAATTACTTTTCAGAGCAGAAACACATTTC
Source organism: Indicator indicator (assembly GCF_027791375.1). Classification (NCBI taxonomy): domain Eukaryota; kingdom Metazoa; phylum Chordata; class Aves; order Piciformes; family Indicatoridae; genus Indicator; species Indicator indicator. The sequence continues at coordinate 2,604,115 of NC_072042.1, read as the reverse complement.
CAAAAGCATATGCAGGCTGCTTTAATTTCTCCTTTTGACCAGTTCCATGTATTATCGGTGTAGGTTTGCACTCCGTGGAAAAGTCAAGATAAACTGAATATAAAAAAAAAAAAAACAAACTACCCAAAGCAATCTCCTTTCACAAGCAACCTGTAGGAAAATGTGTCCTTAAAGTGCCTCTAAATGAACCACATCAGGAAAATAAAGAGCATTACGACCTGCAAATGCTGTGTGCTTGTTATCCATACACTGCTTAAACACAACATTCACAAAAGGGAAGGATAAAAACCACCTCAACAGCTTTAGGGAGTGCCAGAGCCAAGACAGAGGGAATAAAAACCTGCAGGTGAGGACAACTCAGGAAGGTGTAAGAATTCCAGAGATTCAGCCAGACCTCTTAGAAGGATAGCACTGTGTAGGGGACCTCTACAACATCAGCCAAAGCCTGAAATGAACTAAGACTCGGTTTTGTCAGCTGAGTCTCTCTGTAGCTGATCTTATCTAAGCTAGAAGTCTTCCTCTTACATAAAACTTGGCAAACTAGATGGCTAATCCCACTGACATACCATGAGAAAGCCTGGCAGATTGTTATCCATGATGAGCACCTCCTACCTCGGGCTAGAGAGCTTCATCTTAAGTTCCTCTTCTCACCACTCTAAGCCTGGCCTTTGCATCAAAATCACAGGTCAGTTCTGCTCCCCTGGCATCCTGCAGCATAACCTTAAGCAATGTGGTCAAACTTCAGAGCAGGTCCCACTTTGAGGGGAGAGTTAAGCCAGATGCAGCCAAACATCCCTTCCAAGCTGAATGAACCTGTTCTGCCACAATTCCAAGGTGGCTGAACACAGATGTTCCAGAAAAAGGGATGGAGCAATTTGTGATGCTTGCTTGCCCTTTGCTCAAGGGGCAGTTTCCCTGTGAACCAAGCTAGTTAGCAACTTATATCCAAAGGAGGATGCAGCGTTAATAAAGTTTAATGATTTAACTGATGCAGTGAACACACAATCTCTTCAAGATCTCTGCTGTTCTACACCTCTCTTTGAGCTGCAAAACATAAATTGGTTTGTGACAGCAGGAGAGGCAGCAGGAAGTGAAAAACATACTGCTGAGTGCTTGAAATTCACAGGTCCTGCAGTCCTCATCTGTTCTTGACTCAAACCATCTTTTAACTTGTTTTTTTTTTTTCCCCTCTGACTTGTCATTAGGTTAAATTGTTATGTGTTCAGAATCAAAGCTGGAAAACTGAAGAACATAAAATGTTTTAAGTCCTTGTGCATATGTAGGACTGCAGAGGGTGCCAAGTCCTTGCATGCACCAGGTGAGCAGAACTAAGGCTTGACTGCAAATTTCCTCTGAGATCCTTCTTGCACAAGCCCTGCCAGCTCCTTCTGCTCTACCTCCAAGGAAAAAAAGCAGAATCCTGCACTGCACCAGAGATCAGAGGAGCACAGCTGTGTGTGGTTAGACAGGATTTAAGATCTCCAAGTATATGTTAGACAAATATGTATTTCAGGGAATTTTTCTCTCTGCTGCCACAAAAGGTTATTGCTGACAGCTGTAGATGAGGAATTACAGTGTGTGTAGCAATCTTAAGGACATCACATGAAATTGCATTACAGCTGGGATGGCAAAAAAAAAAAAGTGAGTTCTTTTTTTTTTTTTTTTGGATGGAGCCTATTACACAGGATTTCAAGTCACATAAAAAAGTACTGGCAGTGTAGGATTTTCCTGTTGCTTGACCTAACAAACACCTAGCCAAGCTAAAAGAACCAAGACAACAACAGCAGTGATCCTGGAAGTCTGTTCTGAGATGGAAAGCTGAATGCTTTTGTAGTGCCTACTCACATGCCCTAACCCCCTCAGTTCAGTTTCTATGGTAGGTGAGAAAAATGGGACATGAGTGGTGCTGGTTTCCTTGCTTTTTATGAAGTCACAGGATCACAGTCTCACGGTATATCAGAAGCTGGAAGGGAGATCATTGAGGAAACACATAGGAATGCATCCAGATGAGGTTTGAAAGTCTCTAGAGACATCTAGAGACAGAGACTCCACAACCCCCCTGGGCAGCCTGTTCCAGGGCTCTGTCACCCTCACTGTAAAGAAGTTTCTCCTCATGTCGTGGTGAAATCTTCTATGCTCAAGCTTGTACCTGTTGTTTCTTGTCTTATTATTGCACAACACCGAAAAGAGCCTGGTCCCCTCCACTTGACACCCACCCCTCAGCTATTGATAGACATTGATCAGATCCCCTCTCAGTCTTCTCTTCTCAAGACTAAGTCAGATCATCCTGTGACTTAACTCAGATCATCCTGTGACTTGCTGCCAGAACTGAATGATGTGACCAGGAGGTAACAATCCCTTTAGCTTAACTGGGGCTGTTCCTTGGGAAAACTTCCATCAGGAAGAGAATTGTGGGTCAGGAGAGAGATTCTACGCAGGAGAGCTGTGTTTTGTTTGCAGCTCACAAAGACACCCTGTATCCTCTGAAGCCACTTGATCTCCAGCTTCTCACTTTCCTACTCCTTGCTCACTTTGGGCCAACAGGGCACCCACTGGACTTTGGCTCAAGGCATTACTGTAACAGAAAAGAAATCTTACTAACAATGAAGAGAGCTTGGGCATGCAAGGCTAACTGTGGCCTACCTCTGGGTGTCATGAATATGAACTTTGCAAATTTGTCCACAGAAACTCCAGCTGTGTAAAACTGTCCTCACCCCCACAAAGAGAAGACGCAGGCAGGCAGCAGCAGCTCCACTGGTTTTCTAGACTTGTAACTGTTGCCCCAGCTTTGCAAGGTGATTCACAATCATGTACTTTGTTTTGGATGTTAAAAGATGGCAAGAGCTGAGCTGTAAAAGCTGATGAGAATATCTCTGTCGAAGTATCAGCTTGCATCAAACAAAACCCTCTGAATTCTGGCCAAATCTAAAGTGAAAGATTTTAATGGAGATATTAATAATCTGTGAATACAACTAAAAGCTCATAGCATTTTTCTTTTATTGGGGTCAGCAATCAGCATTCTCTATATGGCAAAACCCTGATAAGCCTTTTTTTTTTGTGGTGGTGGTTACTGGGAATCAGTACTGGGACCACTCTTCTTTAACACCTTTGTGGGTGACATGGACAGTGGCATTGAGTGCACCCTCAACCAGTGTACCAACAACACCAAGCTGTGTGGTGCAGCTGACAGGCTGGAGGGAAGGGATCCATCCAGAGGGACCTGGAGAGGCTGCAGAGCTGGGCCCAAGACAGCCTCATGAAGTTCAACAAGACCAAATGCAAGGAGCTGCATCTGGGTCAGGGCAAGCCCAGGCATTGGTATAGACTGGGCAGGGACTGGCTTGAGAGCAGCCCTGAAGAAAAGGCTTTGGGGGTGCTGGTGGATGAGAGGCTCAACATGAGCCAGCAGTGAGCACTTGCAGCCCAAAAAGCTGCAAGTATCCTTCAAGAGAAGCATAGCCAGCAGGATAAGGGAGGTGATTCTCCCCCTCTACTCCATGCTGGTGAGACCCCATCTGGAGTACTGCATCCAGTTCTGGAGCCTCTATTACAAGAAGGATCTGGATGTGCTGGAAGGTGTCCAGAGAAGGGAAATGAGGATGAGCAGAGGGCTGGAGCTCCTCTGCTATGAGGACAGACTGAGAGAGTTGGGGCTGTTCAGTCTGGAGAAGAGAAAGCTTCGAGGAGACCTTACTGCAGCCTCCCAGAATCTGAAGGGGGCTCCAAGAAAGCTGGGGAGGGACTTTTTAGGGTGTCAGGTAGTGATAGGACTGGGGGAAATGGAGCAAAAATAGAAATGGGTAGATTCAGATTGGATGTTAGAAAGAAATTCTTCCCCATGAGGGTGGTGAGACACTGGCACAGGTTGCCCAGGGAGGTGGTGGAAGCCTCATCCCTGGAGGTTTTTAAGGCCAGGCTGGATGTGGCTCTGAGCAACCTGCTCTAGTGTGAGGTGTCCCTGTCCACGGCAGGGGATTGGAACTGGATGATCCTTGAGGTACCTTCCAACCCTAACAAATCTGTGATTCTAGACTGGCTATGGGCACCTTACTCAAAGGACTATATCAAATTGTTGATACTCTCTGCCCCTTCCTCCTGATAAACATTTGTCAATTCACTCCTCCTCTGTTCTTCAGTGTATGCCCAGGCTGATGTTAGCTGAGGTTGCAATACAGCTATGTTAAATAATTTTATCTGATTTGTTGGATGATGGTATTTCTAATGGAAAGCAACATGGTAATTTCAGAATGTTACTGATTAGATGAAAATGATATTGCATCAAAGTTACTTCCTTAATTTATTCAGAAAAAAACAAGAAGGGTTTCTCTATTAAGATGCTTAATTAAAATCTATCTCTCTCCATACAAAATCTATACTTCAGGACCCTCATGTCATGTCTGTAAAGAACAAAGGCTGATTAGCATCTTTTACAGTCTGCTCTTCTTTTTGTCACTTATACATTCATTACAGCAATTCCAGCCAGGTTTAGAAGGTCTGGGCTGGTGCTGTCACATGGACTGGCTGAGCCAAGGCAGCAGAAGAACAAAAGAACACAGCTGAGCTTTTTAGGTTTGCAGAGAAAAAGAGGGGAAGTGGTCTGAGTACAGATGGGGCAGGGGTGTGATGGGCAACAGTTCCTACTCCAAGGGGAATCTGTGAGAAACACATCACATAAATACCATCACAGGAAGTGATGCTTAAGTCAAACTGCTCCATCACTCTCCCACAGTTTCAGGGTTCTTTCCCAATTTTAGGACTAAAATAGGAAAAAAGGCAATTTGAGCACCAGCAACAAGGCAGACACACACAGACAAACACACACACACACATTCATGCACTCTCACAAATAGCCTGGTAAAAACCAATAGGGAAAAACAAAATAAAGTTCCATCTCTTTGTCAGTGAAGCTGTGAATTACAGGTTGCTTAGTTGAAAAAAAAAAAAAAAAAGAAAAAACCCCAAACTTTCCTCACCTTTAGTGCCTCTGTCCTTAACTTAGAGAAGACTCTGAGATCTTTGAATATGAGAACTTTCCATCTGTTCTGTTCCTGAAAAATGAAGTTTGCATCAGCCCAAGTATCTGCCTCATTGGATGTGATGCAAACCAAGATGATGTTGCTTCAAAGGAAGAAAAGTATACAGCATAAAATTCTTTAAATGTTCTTCTATATTGGACCCTAAACAAGAGAAAGAAGTCCCAGCAATACCACAGGCTGTTATTTATGTGAGTGAAAAAAGAAATAATGAGGGAATTAGCTGCAAATTGGGCAGAATATCTGGTGAAAACCTGATACTCTTACAGAGAGTCTAATTCTGCCCTTCCTTAACTTTGCTACAGCAGAAAAAGCCTTCTGCTAACCCAGGGCACACTGAGAGTCACAGTCAGCTTCTCCCCATTGCTACACCTCAGCAGATTCTATGATAAATCTGGTGGTTGGGTTGGGAGCAGTGCACATGAAACCCACTCCCTTCAGAGTAATCTGTAGCAAATCTGACAAGATGCCTCTTGCTAGCCCCAGGGCAGCCTGAACATATTCAAGTACCACAGCCTCCCTGTCCCAGAAGCACATCTGCCAACTCTCCAGCAGGAAATGTTGGATGCATTTGGGGAATATCTTCATGTATGGAGCAAAGCCAGAAAACTTGGCTGCCTGGGGTCAGTTGGCCTCCTCTCAAGCCTGATTCCAGCATCTCAGGCATGTCACACAGGGGCTGGGAGTTGCAGAGGAAATGACTTTCCTCTGTTCTGTGGGGGAAAATAATGGCAAATTGGTGTTTCCCCTTGCAGTGTCCATTTACTTCAGATTCACTGCAGTAAGTGTGCTCCAGGATCAGTTGTCCTTAGAGGTAGGGCTCAACTAAGGCACAGTGCTGTATGCTGTTCTGAAAGGTGCTTAGACAAGCAGAGGAGATCCAAGGACAGGAGAAACAAGGAGTGGGATTAGCTTTTGCTAATTTGTGTCAGCATCACTTTGACCCAGAACCGTGCTCAGCAGCCAAGCGATTTGTAAAACCAGCCAAGCTCTTTTCACTAGCTTTCCAGAGGAGCTGAAAGTAGTATACAGCTCTGGGTGCAACACAGATTGTTCCAAGTATCCATCAACTCACTTGATTAAGCAACAGCATCATGCAACAGACTTCAACCCTACTTTAAGATCCAACTAAACCCTACAGGTGAGTCAGTTCATTTAAGGTGCTGCACCTTGTTCTTCTAACTTAGCACTTGGGAGATGTGTGAAGAACAGCTGAGCAGACTACTGAGCCATGTCCTAGACTGTGCAGGCTACAGAAAGCTTCCTAGTCTGCTCCTCAGCACAGAGGAGAGGTGTGCAGGGTGCTGCCCCAGAATGATCAGCAAGCAGAAAGCAAGGCTGTAGTCACAGTGCTGTTAGTACCACTTCTCCCTTTTCACTTCCCCAAGGCTCTGGCATCTTTACAAGGTGCCTGACTCCTACAACTTGCACACATCTAATTTGAAACCAGGAAAGTGTGTTCAACAGACACAGTGCAGATACAGGCTGTTGGTTTGGCTTTTTTTCTTTTTTTTTTTTCCTTTCATCACTGAAGGATTCCCTGCTGGTTGTAATCAAGATGCATAAACTAACAACTTAAGTCAGTCTGAATGCTGTGATCCCAGCCTCATTTACTGCTGCTAAAATAAACCATGTGTACACATCCACTTGTCTTCTGATCTACCAAAAGCAAGAGTTCTAGGAGATTCACATGGTTACATTTTCAGTGCCAAGATGTGATGATACAAGGCAGGAAACTCAAGCTGGACAAAGCTCAACACAGGATACTGTGAAGAATGATCCTGAACTGTCTCCTGGGGAACTAACTGGACTAGATCTCTTTTGTCTCTTGAATTCCATGATGAAACCTTCACTCAGTGTTTAAGTAAAGTGACAACAGTCAAAATCTGCCTCAGGCAGAACACATAGCATAAAATTCAAGCAATTTACACAGTGAATGTAATTTAATTTTTGTTTCTTAAAAAAGCAAAGTGAATACTAAACAAATAGATAACTAACTAAATAACCAAATATCTTTAACCTGAAATAAATGCACCACCAAGTTTATATGATTGCAGTCCCCTATAGAAAACAATTTATTTTAGCAACATGACATCTAATATTGCTGCACTCCATACACATGTAAAGATTGGAACATCTCCTATTGCATGATAACTCATTGCTCAATTAATTGGTTTGTGTTTAGCAAAGTGGCTATTTCTCAGAGGGGACTAACCACATGCCAGCTATGAACTTTAAAGTAAAGCCAGTTATTGGTTAACAGCAAAAAAAACCAATCTATAAGGCCTCTGAAGGAATGCAAATATTCATTATAAACTGCTGAAGAGAATCAAAGAATTGTCAGGGTTGGAAGGGACCTCAAGGATCATCCAGTTCCAATCCCCCCTCTGCCATAGGCAGGGACACCTCACACTAGAGCAGGTTGCTCAGAGCCCCATCCAGCCTGGCCTTAAAAACCTCCAGGGATGGGGCAGCAGACTTGCACAAACAGGAAGATGGCAGCAGGTGAAGTTCTGTTGCACAGAGAAGAAAAATATCTACAAGCCTAGGTTTGCCCCCACCAGTTTCACTGCCCTGGAGAGCACCCAGGGTGTTAGCAAAAACTTTGGCATCTTGTATTGCTATGAACAACTTTCTCATTCTATTTTTGACAGTAAAACCATTAGAGATGATGTTATGACTGGAAATCTAGCCAGCATTTAGCATTCAAGGCTTCTGAATGTTAGTGTTTCTCCTAATGCCTCTTTTATGGGAGCTCTTAAGCCTAATTTAAGCCCAAAATGTTAAAAGCAGTGTACAGATTTAAGGATTCTTTCATACCAATTAGAAATCATTTCTAGCTGCATTTTAATTAATAGGCTTTTACCTTTTGTTGCAGTGCAAAAATCACTTCTCTGCTGTAGCACAGCACCATGGAAAAAGACCTTGGAGTCCCAGTGGGCAGCAAGTTCTCCATGGAACAGAAATGTGCACTTGAGGCCAAGAGAGCCAATGGGATCCTGGGGTGCATCAAGAAAAGTATGGCCAGAGGGTCTAGGGAGGTTCTACTCTGCCCTGCTGAGACCACAGCTGCAATATTGTGTCCAGTTTTGGGCTCCCCAGGTCAAGAGAGACAGAGACCTGCTGGAGAGAGTCCAACAGAGAGCCACGAGGATGATTAGGGGAATTGAGCATCTCCCTGTGAAGAGAGACTGAGAGCCCTGGGGCTGGTTAGTGTGGAGAAGAGAAGGCTGAGAGGGGATCTGAGCAATGTCTATCAATAGCTGAGGGGTGGGTGTCAAGTGGAGGGGACCAAGCTCTTTTCAGTGGTGGGCAATAATAAGACCAGAAAGAACAGCCACAAGCTTGAACATAGAAGATTTCAGCTCAACATGAGGAGAAACTTCTTTACAGTGAGGGTGACAGAGCCCTGGAGCAGGCTGCCCAGGGGGGTTGTGGAGTCTCCTTTTCTGGAGGCTTTCAAGTCCCACCTGATGCATTCCTGTGCAGACTACCCTGGGTGATCCTGCTCTGGCAGGGGGGTTGGACCTGATGATCTCTGGAGATTGGACCTGATGATCTCTGGAGGTCCTTTCCAACCTCTAATGTAGTGTGATACTGTGACCTGCAGAGATTTGTTTCTTCTTGCCTTTAATGGTGCTGACAAATCTAGAGTTAACACATTTCTGCTAAACAGATCTGCAGTTATTGGAATGCCTCCTTCTATGAAAATTACAAATGTTCAGTTAAACCAAAGTTACCATTTAATTAACATACTTCTAGAATATTCAGAGATGATGACACCTCATCATTCACACTGCACTTGGAGGCATGAAGGAAGATCCTCTGACTTGACTCCTAAGCAACCTAGAAATACCATGACTGCAAGCTCTAATGTCCTGGCAAATGCTGACACATGAAAGACCAGTCCATGCTTTTAAGAGAGATTTGTTTCTCCTGGGTTTAAGCTCTGTTTTCACTCCCTTCCTGAATGTGTAACTGTGCATAAATAGAAAAGAGAACTCAGCACTGATTTAAAAAAAAAAAAAGGCTTCAATATTTGAGTTCAAAATTGTCACTGCCTGGAGTAGAACAGCAGAGAACAATGTCAGAGATTCACTATCACACTATTTCTTTGGTGGGCTCTGTCAAACAGCAAAGTTAACCTAAAATAGAGTTAAATGTTGGGGGTTTTCCCCCTGTGATTTCTCTACAGTTTTCCTGAACTCTCCTGTCAAGTCAGTTTGTGTGGGCTGTGACCTCGTAGTTCTCTACAGGCCACATGATCTTGACCTTATGAAAACTGTTTCTCTCTTTTTTTGTTTTTCTGCCACTGTGAACCATGCTTTTAGGCTAGCTGAGAAGAAATTTTTAAGAGAGTTTTCACCATTTGGGGAAAAAAACAATTTTACTATCAGATCAGAAGAGAAAAGGCAATTTGCCTATCATTGTCCTTTCCTACAAGGACAGGCTGAGGGAGCTGGGGTTGTTCAGCCTGGAGAGGATTCTGGGGAGACCTAATCTTGGCCTTCCAGCACCTGAAGGGGGCCTGCAAGAAGGCTGCAGAGGAACTGTTTCCAAAGTCATCTCTTCTATAGGTACAATGAGACCAAAGTTCTGCAAAGTCCTATAATTTTGGACCCCAGTGTTTTTTTTCCTGCTTCTCTTTCTAAACACCAGTATCAGTTTGAAAAACATCAATCACAAAAGCTACTCAGAATCCGAGCAGTTCTCAAGCTGTCTGGCATTTTAACCAATAAAATCTCAGCATCACAGAATGTTAGGGGTTGGAAGGGACCTTACATCCAACAACTCTCTAGCAAAAAATAGCCAAGACCTCCTCTTAATGTCAATGCTGCTGTATTAGGAGGATTCACCCCAAAAGCTTTGACTATATTCTGAAGGAAAAACTTGTATTATCCAGTGCTGGCTTTATCTTTATTAACTTCTTCTTCACTGCCTTTACCCCGCTCCCCCCCACCTCCCCCCTTTTTTTTTTTTTCCTCTTCAGTTCCACTGCAGCCACCATATATAATCACAGAAATTAATTTTACATTCAGCCTTTATATTGTTTCCTTGCCCCCTTTGGGCTGCTCCTAGTACCTCCCCAGTCACTGCTGCAGAATATATTATAAAAGCAATTTTTGGCCAACTGCTCCCACAAGAGCAGGTCTTTGATCCAGCTGAATGAAGGAAGGGGACTCTGTGTTTCCCTCATGCTTGATGCACAACAGCTCCTCAAAGAAATTGCTTTTGAATGCTTTGTTTTGACTATAGCAACACTACTTCTGTTTTTATTGGGTTGTTTGCTTGTTTGTTTGAGTTTTGGGTTTTTTTGCCTTACAAAGCTACGAAGATTTCCCTTTGGCAGATTAAAAAACAAAGTCTAAAAGAATTAAGCAGATTAGAACTGGCTCTCAAATGATCCAGCAAAGGCTCTTCCTAGGGAAATCTTATTTGCTGTGGCACCATCAGTTAATGTGCAGAGAGCAGCTCCAGCTCATCCTCTCGTGCACACCACACATGCACACAGTTTGCTCAGTTCCACCAGGCATTAGAATATGTGCACTGATGAATTACACAATGCTGGGGGAAAACTTGAAGCCAATTAGGCTCATCTGTACTGCTGAAATGCATAAAGAAGATATCCACTGAATTTAGTTTGCTCTCTGCTGCACATATTAACAGGCTGGTGACCGCTTCAGTGCTAGCAAAGCTGTTTTGTAAATGCTTTAATGCTGCAGCATTCCACATTGGAGTGAATGCACTGTGATTTTGCAGCAGCAATCAAGAAATCAACTTAAACTAAGCATCTGGTGTGACTGGGGAAAGGACTGAAATATGCAGAAATGCACTGATGTCAAGTCAGGAGATCTGAGAATTGTGACACCACTTAAAGGTTTAAGTTTAGTGGTGGTCAGCTGGGTAGGGTTTTTTCCTCTTTTTCTTTCACAGGACATCATTATCCTATTGAAGAAATGGTTTCCTTTCAGATACCACCACTGGATGCAGTTGGTTAGTCTCAAACTGGCTGACAAAATATTTCATCATTTATAAGTGGGGTTTGCCTTTTTTTTTTTTTTTTTTTATCCCCACACATTTATGGGGCTGTAATGTCACAATTTTCACTTGCAAGAAGCCAGATGCCTTGCTCATATTGCTTAGAGTGCTGTAAAAACACACAAGGGGAGATTTAGGTTGGACATGAAGGACAATTTCTTCCCCTTGAGGGTTGTCAACGACTGACCCAGGATGCCCATGGCAGTGGTGGAGTCCCCATCCCTGGAGGGGTTTCAAAGCTGTGGACATAATTTAGCTGTGATGTGGGCAGTGCTGGGTTAATGGTTGGACTCGGTGATCTCAAAGGTCTCTTCCAACCTAAATGATTCCAAGGTTCCATGAAAAACAAACTGCATGGAAGGCAGGCTCCTATCAAAAGCTGGATTGTTGTGCTGGTTTGGGGCCAGACACAGATCCTCTCTTGCCCCGAAAGGGACAAAAGAATGAGACTCACACAAACGGATTGGAGAGTGATGGAAAGTTTAAACGGAAAAGCAATTGGTGAAGCTACAGAGAACTACAAAGCGTACAGAGCCCGTTACATTAATTCCCAAAGCTTCCCAATCCTTCCCTTCTTCCCACCTGAGGGTAAACCCAAACCCCCCCCAGGGCTCTTTCTTCCCCCTCCCACTGCTAGGCAAGTCTCAGGCTGGCCAGGTCTGAGACTGCCCCCCCCCTCCATTCTCCTCCTGGCATTAGGCCTAGACAGGCCTAAGAGGCCTGAGATACTCCCCCGGCCTTACCCGATAAGAGAGGACATCTCCCATGGGAGCAGAGAGGGAAGAAAGAGGAAGAGGATGACTCTGCAGATGGCCTTATAGGGTGCAGGATTTATGGGTAGAAATACGTCGTTTCCTGTGTCCACCCCTGTGGGTGGGCACCCAGGACACCAGAGGTGTATCTCATGCGGCAGTGGCAGGGGGCACCCAGCCTAAACTGCCACAATTGTGTAATATTAGCAGGTTGGAAACCTGCAGTTTGTAGCTATACCTGTGACATTAACTTGCAAAAGATACTGCAGAAGACAGAGAAATGAGTGACAGGAAAGGAGAGATTATCCTTTCATGGGAAACTATGTTACCTGGCTCTTTATTTCTCCCCTAAACTACTTGGAGATGTAAATACACTGAGAAACATGAGATGTAGAATGAGAGTGGTTTACAACATGATGATTGGATGTTGAATCCTCACGGTTTTGTTTCTCCTTTGCATTTTAACATATTTTGTGTTCGTTTTCACCCTGGCTTGACTTTCTCCAGTCCTGCATGCCAGCTGATGAACAAATCTCACCACTTCTGGGCCAGATGGATAATACAGCTGCACAGGAGTCAGGAAACTACTTTCAGATATATACTGTGCTGTCACAGCTCTGTGGTATCTCATCCTTGATAACTGCAGAGCGAGCTTGCAGCACAGGACTCAGCGAGGACATTGCCTCTGGCATATTCCACAGGAGTTGGTAATGGCAAGGAAAGATTCTTCTAGCAGGACAGACAAGCCTGCCTCTCTTTTCCAGTGCTACAAGTAAATGGTGTAACTGCATGATGGGTTTTGCATTCCTTTTATAAAGCTGCCTTCAAGAGGACAACTGAAATTGAGGAGTGCTGTTGTCAAGGGGTTACACGTGAGGTTCTGAAACTAAGGGGGATTAAGGCTTGGTTAATGCAGAAATGAAATCAACAGAGATCTCCTATGAACAAGGAACAGAACTGCAGTATTCAGAATGCTACACTTGGACTTCAGGCATCGTCTCAGACCATCCCCTGTGCTGTCATTTCCCCTGCTTTGGCATTTGGAAGCAGGAGGGAAGAAAGGCTATCAAATGGGCCTTTAGGTGCCAACAAAAGAGTCCTGGGGCAGAGACACAAATACTTGTTCTGGGACAACTCCTTTAGAGCTCTGTGTTTCAACAGGGGAGTTTTTTTTCTTATTGATTCCTTTTTGCAATGGAGCTTACCAAACACAACTTCCTTCAAATGATTCTTCCAACTAATCTGATAGAAAACTAACCTTGTTATATTTATTGACAGAACATTGAAATAAGTATTATAGGTCTAGAGGGAATGTTTCAGTTCATTGATTTTTTTTTTTTAAAGGAAATAACAAACATACTGTATTCCCCTTGGTGTATTATGCTGGGAATAATCTGAAGAAATGCTTACTTTGTTCAAAATGCATCTCCAAAACATCTTCTTCCTGTCCCCAAGGAGCAGGGACCCTTTTGAATAAATCTGATCTCGAGCAAACAGGCAATTTGCAATTTTAATTGTTTGCAGAATTCTTCTCTGCTTGTTCAGGAAATTAAAAGAAACCAGTTCATGCTTTTACCTGCAGCAGAGAGATGACATGAAGTCTGGGGGAATGCAATTTGTTTCTTAGGGAGTGGGTAGGGCTTAGAATCAGCTCTTGCTGGTTTAAAACATTTCACTGAATCTTTCTGTATCCTTCACTACTTGTTCCTGGTAGACTGCTTCTTCCAAGGCTGGTAGGCAGAACAGTACCCATCTAGCATCCTTACTGCTCATAACTGTGTGCTCTGGAACCTTACAACAGGGTCATTCATTTGGCAGAGGGTGATATGAATGATGACTAAATTAAGAGCTTTGGGACCAAGGATGAGAAGAGTACAATGGAAGAAGTGCTGAGAGCTCTTGAATGTGGGGGAGAGAAACTGTTTGTAAACTTATGCATAGGTCTGAAGAAAAGTATATGAATCTGAGCAGAATTTTGCTCAGTTTTGCTAAATCTGGTACCTGGTATGAGAAGGTTTTTCCCAAATAAGGTAGCACTCAGGTGCTCAAATGAGACTGCCTTCAGCAGGGTGAATTGAAGAGCCACCACACACAAATAGCCAACAGCCCCTTCTGCAAGATTTATAGACAGCTCACCAGTATTCAGCCAAATAACCTCCTAGGGCAGGTTCCCTGACATCCTAAAGACAATAATTTGAAATAATGTGAGATGATAAATGCAAATGTGCAACAGTGCAATGCCACAAAGCTCCCCAAAACACTGTCACTTTCATTATCCAAACAGCCTGACATTACCTATTTCACTATGAGGATCCAAAAGGACACTAATTTTTTTAGAGGTTTTAAAACCTGAAACTAGACCTTGGAACAGAAACAAACAGAAAAAAAACCCCTAACTCAAGCAACCAAAGGATGCTGCAGTTTAAAGTCTATACCACATGTGAAAGCACACTGCAGAAATGCTACAAGCTGCATCTCAATTTTATTTACCTTGAGGGGCCCTCACTGAGTCAAAAGCATTGCCAAAATTGTGAGGAAGCTTTCTGTGATTAGAAGACCAATGCCTAGTTTGACCAGAGACAGAACATGATTATACTTCTCCCACAGGACCAAGCATGAACCTCATCTGTATACAGCTTCTAGCTAAAGAGCTCTGCTACTGAAAGAAACTTCGTCTTTGCCAGGGGTTACATCCAGTGTCTTTTCTGTGGATATTATCTATAGAGACTTTATACACTACTGAAAAAAGAGACATGTGAAGCCTTCTGGATAGTATCTGTTCATGAAGAACTAGAGGATTCTTTTCAGCTCTGCTCACCCTTAGAGCTTTACTTACTGAGCATGAAGACTCAGAATTCTTGCCATAAAGAATTGGTTTGTGCAAGTCTCGCAGCGATGATGATTTCTTCCCAGTATGCTGTGCTTTGACTAACCTTGGAGGCTGTTTATGAATTCACACTGTCTCTAACTGTGTTATATGCAGATTAAGCTGCTGTGTTGGATGCATTTTCTCCCACTGTCATTGTGAAACTATTCAAAATAATAAACACTCACGAAGAAAGGAAACCAAAAAGCATTTCTCATTGGCAAAGCTGGTCATCAGGTGGTGTTCATGGTTCCTGGTTAACCACTAAATGCCCCTCTCTGGAGATGCATGCAAGTATTGGTGAGAAGATTCTTTTTAATAGTCCCATTGAAAGTATTTTGGAAACAACCCCCTGCACAGTTTGTGTCTGCTGACTGTCCTGTGCCTGTTTGCTCAGGGATGAGGCAGTGCCCTGCCTTTCTCAAACACTTCCCTTTATGACAGCACAGTCACAGGGTCACAGAAACACTCAGGTTGGAAAAGACCCTTGGGATCATCAAGTCCAGCTGAGAACCCTGCTCTACAAAGTTCACCTCTAAACCATATCCCTAAGCACCACATCTAAACAACCTTTAAACACATCCAGGGTTGGTGACTCAACCACCTCCCATTCCAATGCCTGACCACCCCTTCTGTGAAAAAAATTCTTCCTAATGTCCAGTCTAAAGCTGCCCTGTTGCAACTTGAGTCTGTTTCCTCTTGTTCTTTTCCCTGGTTTGGGTTTTTTTTTTCCTAACCCAAGAGAAGAGACCAGCACCAGACTGTGGAGGGGTACTACAGGAAGAAAGGGAGAACAGTGTCCACACTGTTTCTGAAACACTTTTCTGATCCTTAGGGAATGGATGGCAGCCCTCCTCATGGGCTGTGTACAAATTCACTGCATGTGTTGACCTGAGCAAACACTGACCATCAGTGCACACCAGGATAAAGTATCCTTTGCAAACCCAGAAATCCTTCAGGATCTACAGGTGACCTTTTAGCATCCATATTTACTGTAAAATATAGAATAGAACAGTTCCAGCTGGAAAGGACACACAACAACCATGGAGTCCAGCTGTCACCTGCTCTGATAACAAAGAGGAAGGTGATGAAATCCACATCTGCTTTGGGTCTTGCACACTGCCACCTCGTGGTCACTCAGACCCACGTTGTAGAACTGCACAAGCCCCAGACGCTAAACATCCTCTTAAAACCTGAACAGACATCAGCTCCTAGGAACACCCATGAGCCAAAATAAGCATGTAAGTTACACAAGCCCAAGTGCTGCTTTCTGCTTTAAGGGAACTGCTCTCACTGCATCATGCAGCAGCTGCCTCAGAAGGCTGACTTCCCCCATTTCAGGCTTTTCCATACCTGGACAGCATCTGCTACATTGAGGGTCTGTAAATTCCCATGGCACCATTCAAGGCACAGTCATGAAGAGGGCTGTGTACTGAAAGGCAGATCATAATTTACAATGCCATTTTAGATAAAGCTAAACTGAAGCATAAATAACTTTTCCAAACTCCCAGATGGGCAGAAATGGAAACAGGAACCACTGGAGCTGACTATGGCAACATTCACACTAGTCCAAGCCTGCACAGTGGAACTGCAGTGAATTTGAAGTCTTCACATTGCAATAAGGAAAAGCCACTTGCTCCTAAGGCTAAACCCCCTATCCTCCTGCACCACAGCAGCAGCTTTGGGGCAGTAATCCAGCATAGGGGCACCTTCAGCATTTATGTTGCACTTGCAAATTGGGGTCAGAGCAGAGAAGCAAGTTTCACCTGCAGGATGCTGTGCTTTCTATCATACCACACTGCTTAGCTCCTTACACCACACTCTGCACCCCTGCACTCCCCTTGTACACACAGAAATAACAGCTGCTGATGACAACATCTGCATGCTGGCAAGGAGCTCTTACACCCTGCAAAACTATGAAATACGAAGACTAAAAATAATGAAGCAGAGTGGAGAATTGTTCAAAAGGAGTCTGTCCTAACACCAGTGCCAGCAGGCATAACAGCAGACTCAGGAGCTATGTAAGAGTGAATATACCAAGCCAAGCTGAAGCTGCATGCAACTCATGATTGTGTTCTCCATCAGAGACTAACAAGAAGGTTCAACAAGGCCAAGTGCAGGGTCCTGCATCTGGGTCGAGGCAATCCCAAGCACAAATCCAGGATGGGCAGTGACTGGCTGGAGAGCAGCCCTGAGCAGAGGGACTTGGGGGTGCTGGTGGACAAGAAGCTCAACATGAGCTGTCAATGTGCACTTGCAGCCCAGAAAGCCAACCAGATCCTGGGCTGCATCAAGAGAAGTGTGACCAGCAGGTCAAGGGAGGGGATTCTTCCCCTCTGCTCAGCTCTGGTGAGACCCTACCTGGAGTACTGCATCCAGTTCTGGAGCCTCTGTTACAAGAGGGATCTGGACATGCTGGAAGGTGTCCAGAGAAGGGAAACGAGGATGAGCAGAGGGCTGGAGCTGCTGTGCTATGAGGACAGACTGAAAGAGTTGGGGCTGTTCAGTCTGGAGAAGAGAAGGCTCCAAGGTGACCTTCTTGTGGCCTTCCAGGATCTGAAGGGGGCTCCAAGAAAGCTGGGGAGGGACTTTTTAGGCTATCAGGGAGTGACAGGACTGGAGGGAATGGAATGAAGCTGGAAGTGGGGAGATTCAGACTGGACATGAGGAGGAAGTTCTTCCCCATGAGAGTGGTGAGAGCCTGGAATGGGTTGTGCAGGGAGGTGGTTGAGGTCCCATCCCTGGAGGTGTTTAAGGCCAGGCTGGATGAGGCTCTGGCCAGCCTGATGTAGTGTGAGGTGTCCCTGGCCATGGCAGGGGGGTTGGAACTGGCTGATCCTTGTGGTCCCTTCCAGCCCTGACTGATTCTGTGATTCTAAGAAAGACCACAATGACCACAGGCACTTTGCTTCCCCTAGATGCTTCCTGATACCTTCACCAGCAAGATGATGCAATTCCATGCCTTCAGGAACTGGCCCATTCAGCTTTGAAAACACATGAGCTTTGAACTGAAGTAAAAGAAAACCTGGTATAGGTGATCCTGCCCTGGCAGGGTGTTTGGACCTTATGATCTTTCGAGGTCCTTTTCCAGCCCCTAACATTCTGTGATTCTGTGAAAACAGAGGGACAGGGAACCATTAGGCATAATTCCTTGGATTCCATGTGACATCTGCAGCAGGGAGCAAACTGGATCAACGTGTTCCACAAAGAGAATTTGCACTTTGTGTGCTTAAGAAACAATAACATCTGGGGAAAAAAATATCAGTTTAGGGTTGTGGGTTTTTTTTTCCCCTAGTATCTCACTCCTCTGTATTTCAAAGGCAATTCACATGATCAAAAAGACAGCTATCTCCACTCCTTTATATTTTGCAAATGTAGCATTTAGGACAAATCAAATATGTGGTTTGTGTTTTGTTTTGTTTTGTTTTTTTTTTTCCACAATACTTTTTCTAAGAGTAGTTTGGAAGTTATGTGGATTTCTACTTGCACCTAGACTTAATCACCCTGCTGCACATTATGCTTTCTAGAACCCTGGGTAATTGGCAGGACTAGGCAAGTCTACAATGCAGTCCCTTATGCTGGGCCACCATACTGTGAGACCACAGAGTTGATAACTCACCTACCAGGAGTTGACAGACTACACTGAAAATTGGAGGGAAAAAAAAAAAAAAAAAACTAAGGAAGAAAGAGGGGGAGGGAGACAGAGAAATACATTTTTAAAGATAACCTGGAGGCAAATATAATATTTATACTTATTTATCCTCACAGCACAATCATAAGCCCCAAAACATGTCTAATGAGGTGGAATTGCAAAATGGCCATGAGTCCTACTTGGCTTCTCAGTGGTCTCTCAGCAGTCACGTGGACCTATATTTTTCAACTATGTGACTGCTGCAGGCAAAACTCCTATAAGTAAGAGTGAGAGTCACAGCAAGTCCTTAACTCCCAGTGGTATTCATCCACAAAAATGCCAACCTAGGGAAAATGAGAAGACAGCCAAAAAAAGTTGCAGGGGCAATTAAGCACTGCAGACAACTACACTAAACACTCGGTTCACATCTGCAGGTGATCATCAGCTGCTCAGATGAACTTTCATTCACAGCTTTCCTCAACTCTTTGAATGGCTTCAACTTTTCAAGGTTTCATAAAGAATCAAAAATATGAATTAAAAAAAACCTCCAACAAACCACAGCCTGACATGTCAGAGAACTCTTCAATGTCATCACTGAGGAACAAGCCCCAGCCTGATCAGTATTGTGTCTTTCATCTGTCAGTAGATTCCAGCTTTATTTCAAGCCCTTTGGAAAGGATCTGATGCTTCGTAAGAACTCTGTTTCTCCAATGCTATAATCCAACCTATACATTATGCCAGCTGCTGAGTTATTAGATGTTCTGAGGTGATCAGATGAACCATCATGGGTCCCAAAACATCACCCCAGATTCCTAATGTGCTGGAAACATCTACTCTCAGCCCAATATCCTGATTCATTGAACAGTTTGAGTTGGAAGGGACCATTTAAATGTCATCTAGTCCAACACTCCTGCAGGCAGCAGGGACATCTTCAACTAGAGCAGGCTGCTCAGAGCCCTGTCCAACCTGAGCTGGAATGTTTCCAGGGATGGGGGCATTTACTACCTATCTAGGCAGCTTGGGTCGGTGTTTCATGGCCCTCACTGAAAAAAATTCTTCCTTATATCTAGTCAAAGTCTCCCCTCTTTTAGTTGAAAACCCTTGTCCCTCATCCTGTCACAAAAGGCCCTGCTAAAAAGTCTCTCCCCAGCTTTCTTACAGGCTCCTTGAAGTACTGGAATGACCCAGTGAGGTCTTCCTGGAGCCCTCTCTTTACCAGACTGAACAACCCCAACTTTCTCAGCCTTTCTTCATAGGAGAGGTGCCACTAAAAAAAAAAAAAAATAAATCAAGCTACCTGTAAAGCAGTACAGAAGTATGAGGGTCCAAGCTGAGCCAGCTAAGGACCATTTATTTACTTGGACACCAAAACATTTTGCTGTGGTTCTGAGCAGCTATGGCCTCCAGCAAGAGCAGAGAAAACTGCAGTTGCTTCAGAGCATTTGAAGGTAGCAATGGAGATGTCCAGCTACATAGGGACTGGAATGGGGGAAGTTTGGTCAAAATTATTTCTGTAGATTAAATTATCTCTACAGTGGTTGCTTCTTCCCTCTTCAAACATCTAAGAAATTCTAAAAATCACCACCTAATGTTAAATGAATTTTCAGACATGTTTCAACTTGGCAGTTCTGTGCACATGTACCAGCCAGCTGGTAGCTGATGGGTACAGCTCTGCATTCCCCAAAGGAACATTCAAATGAGCAAGAAGACTCAGAAGAAAGGGGGAGCAACTTTCAGGATATGCCTAGAGAAATAAATCACTTAGAGACCCTCCAGAAAAGCACTTTGCAGGCTGAAATTAGAAACATAAGAAACCCACAACTACAGAAGTTACTGACAGTCTTAGCTGTGACTGTTTGAGTGACTTCAGAAGCAACCATCAAGTCTGATCCTGCCATGACATGTGAGAAGTCCCAAGAGGCAACAGTTCTGACAGAATGTCAGAGCCAGAAACACCCTCAGCTGAAGCACCACAGGTGGTAAGCACCAGTGCATGCAAGAACAGCATTTGTCTCATTCTCTGCTCTAAGGAATGTGATGAAGTTTCCTCACTGCACTGCAATCTGTGGTGCAGGTTCAGATATATGAGAGAAGAGAAATTAATACCTACCAAAGGCTGTAGAAGACAGCATGAAGCTACTTTTGGAACTGTTATATGAATTACTCATTCACATTTACTTGGAATAGGCAGCCTGAGATGATAGAAACAGATCCCCAAGAGGTATCACATCCCAATGCACTGCAAAGATGCATTCTAATCGCCATTCATACCTAGCATCACAATTAGATTTTGTAACCAGGAAGCTTAATATCTTTTCATTTTCTCTGACATGCCAAATTTCTGTTTCCCATCCAACTTATCAGCCTTTATCAATAGACAGAAAGAATAAACGTTATCCTTTCTCTTTAGAAAGCAACAACAAAAATGCTCTCCTCCGCCTCTTTGAACATTATTTTTAGATATTTATGGAAGCAAGCAATAAAGACAACAGGGAACTTTCATTAATCTGATAGAGAGCTGATTTGGTGTCAGCTTGAATTCCTCTCAGATGTGAGATGACCTGCTGTGTAGTAGAACAGCTTGAACCTGGGTGCTGGTTTATGATGTTTATAATTAAAGAAATACTTAACTTTTTCATGGGGTATGACAAACTAATCCTTTACATTTCTTTGTGGTCTCCTGTAGAAAACAAAGTACTACAAGCCAACAGAGTACTACAAGCCAACAGAGTACTACAAGTCCAGAGCCAATAATTTGCCCTAATCTGCTTGCTTCACTCACTGTGACTTTCACTTCTAAGACATCATTTCAAATATAGCCCAGACCAAACTGACAAAAAATCTTTGTGATCTTCGTCACAGGAAAGGTCACAGTTTAAGAATTTCCTAAGCAGCATGTAGTGTGAAATGAGAAACAGATAATGTGCAATGAGTAACAGAGTCACAACACCTAGAGCCATCAAATCTCCTACTACTATCCCCGATCTCATGCAACATAACGTTACTGACTGGGATCCTAGAAACCTTCGAAGGAAGAACAAATGCACAGCTCCACTGCAGACAGAGACCTGCTTGTTCTCATGCCTTCCCCCTGGCCTGCTGATGACTGGGTGGTAGGGTGGGGTTAGATGTTGCTCGCTGCTGCTTCCCATGGACTCCAGAGGCCCTGGTGTACTTAACTCGTGACATTACCACCCGTGTCTGGGGAGCTGACCTTTTCAAGCCAGGATGGCTGGCAGCTGTGACACAAGCTACAGCTCCTCGGTGCAAAGCCTGTGACAGTCACTTGACCCTCCTTAGCAGGAGCTGAGTGCATTGTCTGTGGACAGGAAGGGGAGGATGCAGCCTCTCTGCTTTAGGGCTTCCTCAGCCTCCATGCAGTCAGCTGTTCATCTTCACTGCTGTGCCCCACATACACTCATATTTATGGGCCTGGGGGGGCTGTAAGGAGCTTATTTATTGTTTGTTTTCATTTAATGATCTCTATCATTCTCCCTAAGGAATACCCACACACACTATGCAAATCATATTAAGCCCCTGGCAATAGTGAGAATGCCTTGAGCAGTAATATCTGGAACATTAGCTCTGAATGGAGGCAACTTGGTTACTGCACTAAGTCCTCCTCTGCACTTCCCCCCTGCCAGCCACCTTCATTTGCTGACAGTACCATTCCCCTCCCTGACTTACAATCTTTCCTAGCAACTAGCTGGGGCTTGCTCCAGGCTCCCTTTCCTCCAACAATGGCATCAAGGCCAGCAGTTTCCAAGTGGTGCTCTGTGAACCCACTCAGCTCTACAGGCCACTCTACATGGTGAGAGCTCACGCCCCATGTCACACCAGAAGCAAAGCAAATCAAACACTTATGTAGCAACTATCTTTAATTTAGTTAATAACTTGGGCAGGATTATATGGGCATTGTATGATCACAGGATGTTAGGGGTTGGAAGGGACCTCCAGACATCATCTAGTCCAACCCTCCTTCCAGAGCAGGACCGTGATCAAATATCGGAGGCAAGATGGTGAAGGAAGAGGTCAACAAATAATCATGAACCTCTGCAATAAAAAAGCATCCTGAATATGGCAAGAGGGTGTGAGAGCTGACAAGAATTCCTTCTCTCTAACCACAGCATTGCAGAAACTTAGGGACAGTGGATTGACCCCAAGATGTATCACAATATCACAGCATATCAGAGGTTGGAAGGGACCTCCAGAGATCATCAGGTCCAACCCCCCTGCCAGAGCAGCATCACTTAGGTTAATCTGCACAGGAATGCATCCATGAGGGTTTGGAAAGTCTCCAGAGAAGGAGACTCCATAACCCCCCTGGGGAGCCTTTTCCAGGGCTCTGTCACCCTCACTGTAAAGAAGTTTCTCCTCATGTTGAGGTGAGATCTTCTATGTTCTAGAAGTGTGTGTTTCTTTGCAATGACTTCTTCTATAACCTTTCCCAATTCACTTAGGCTTTGTCAGTCATATTGTCCTATCTGTGATACAAAGACAAAAATCAGGAGGTCTGAATTGCAAACAAAACCATGATCATAGTAAGAATCACTGGGTTTGATCAGGGGAAAATGTCATGTTTCTGGTAACCCCTTGTCATGTTGCCCGGAGTGCAACAGCCTTGCTAGAAGTCAGGTCTAACAAGTCAAATAGCACTTTCAAATACATTATTTTGAAAATAAATACTACATTTTAACTTATCCTTCATTATCCGTATCCCTGCCTCCTTTTAGCTCTCAGCATTGCTGCTTTGCTATTCTAGTCCACATGATCTGCACTTTGATTAATTAATTTATTCTGATTATTTAACTCCTTTCTCATTTTTCCATATTCTTCTTCCTTGATTTTCCTTCCCTTATCTCCCTGTCAGTCTTTGCTTTGCAACTCTTTCTATTTCCGCTCTCAAGTAATTGTTTCTCTTTTCATCTCCGCTTCTTCCATTTATTATCTTCATATATGGAAAAATATACACTAATACCTTCAGGGAAAATAAGCCACAAAGCAGACACTCAGTGAGAGAGAGAGAGAGAGAAAAAGAGAGGGGAGATCCAAAGGAGCTGCAGTGCTGAAAGAGATCTAGCAGAGACAGCAAACTGAAGATTAGATATGGTTTTGTGAGGAGACAACGGCTACAGAAAAGGCTAATGAAATCTTGTCAACATATGCAGAGGCATCACCTTGTGTTACAGACCAGGGAGATTTAAATCTGGCCTTAGAGGGATTGCTTGTTAGCTCATATGGAATCCTGCATTAGGCTGCATGCAATATGTTGCCTTAGCAATGCACCATCCACCCAGGTATTGCTATGGACTGTACCACCGATGTTCACGACAGAAATGACAACGACCTAAAGGGAATTCAAAGAGGATCAAAAGGAAAACAGCAAGAAGCTGAAAACTGGGGAGGAAAAAAAATTATGGTAGATGTCAAATAGTGCTCTTAAGCTTGACCAGGAAGGGGTTAAAGAGCTTGCAAAAGAAATGGCAAATATAGAATATATTTCGTTATCGAGGAGTGAGGAAGGCATTTTCACACCATGCAGAAAGAGATTAAATGAAAGCAGGGTATCCTGGGTTAAATTTAGTGAAAAACTTGAGGCTATGGAAGAGGCTTTCAGGAGAGAGGCTTCTAAGAGCCATCATTTAGGACATTAGCAGCAAGATATGTTTTAATTTTTTTTTAATAGGCCCCAACCATGTGCTGAGATGGCACATCTCAAGAAGTGTCTCTATTAGAAACAGTGATTTTGGCTTTAACTTGCACCCAGACGTTAGAATCTCTCCCTAAAACACTGACGTCAACAATCACCTCAGTTCAGCAACCTTCTTCCAGATTCACCTTGACAGAAATCAACACAGGATGAAAACACAGAATCATAGAATGGTTAGGGTTGGAAGGGACCTCAAGGATCATCCAGTTCCAACCCTCCTGCCATGGGCAGGGACACCTCACACTACAGCAGGTTGCTCAGAGCTCCATCCAGCCTGGCCTTAAAAACCTACAGGGATGAGGCTTCCATCATCTCCCTGGGCAACCTGATCCAGTGTCTCACCACCCTCATGGTGAAGAAGAACATGGAAGTTCTCTCCCATTCAGCAGCAGTAGTGCTGTTCCAGATGCATATTCAACACCAGAGTGTAATGAGCTTTATCTGCTACTTGACCATGCTGCATGTCAGTGTTAATAAAAATATACCATAAATAATTAACAGCAATTTAAATATTCATATGTTGTTAGGGGCAAGGCCTTTTCAGACAGTTGAAGATACATCAGTGAACCATGATCTATTTCACTGAGGTTAACTTTACCCTAAAAATGCCACCCTGGTGAACAGAGCAATAAGGAGATCAGAATGGCCCTTGGTTTGCTAATATGTAACAACAATATTCTTACTTGATAGACTGCCATTTCAGAATGGTTGATTCATAACAGCAAGCTTCAAAAAAAAATATTGGAAGCATTCTTTTCATCCGACTAATGCTGATATTATCCTTTTTCTTAAAAAAAAAAAATCAAAAAAGGCAGCATTCTTTCTTTCTTACTTTTCTTTTTTTTTCCTTTTTCTTTGTTTTCCTTTTTTTTTTTTCTTTTCTTTTTTTTTTTACCCAGGAAAGTGATTTTTCTTCCACAGCATTGGAACTGTCACCTCAAATAGTCACTTGAAGGTAGAATTGCTCCTGAGCCAAATGATTCTGTATATAACTGCAAACATTGTCTCCCTCAGGTGACTTTAGGAGCTATGGTTTCCTTCTTCTGTAAGTGTTGAGATATGTGGCATTGCCTCTGGACCTTGAATAGAAAGCCACTGTTGAGTGTATGCTCTCCTACCCATATGCACACATAACTTGATATTAACATAATCCATACCCACACAGTGATAAAACTGAACAAAAAAGTCTTAGTCTCAATGTAGAATTGCTGCTGGAAAGGGCTCTGTGAACCTTCTCTTGCTAGAAGAATCCTCTCCCCAGGCAAGTACACGACACTGAGAATGGAGTGGATTCAGTGGGGCTGTTAACCCCCCACGATGAAAATGCAACAGGAAAACATTCCCTAGCTGCTTTGAAATAAAACCACAATGAGCTAACAGTTAATTTTTAAAAACAATCTGAAACACAGAAAGTAAATTTTATAAATGTGAGAAGTCAATGCTCCAACAGCTTGGGATTTCATTTGCATTTCTCATCTGTAATATTGGCTACTCGAGCTTTTTTTCTTTAATGAACACTCTGCTGCCTTTCAATTTGTGTTAAATTTATTTACCGTGGTGTACAGGACAGACTGAGCAGTCAGAGGAAGGAAGCATGCTTAGCAAGGCCACCTTTGATACCATTGCATAGTTAGAATCATAGAATTGTCAGGGTTGGAAGGGACCTCAAGGATCATCCAGTTCCAACCCCCCTGCCATGGACAGGGACACCTCACACTACAGCAGGTTGCTCAGAGCCACATCCAGCCTGGCTGCAAAAACCTCCAGGGATGAGGCTTCCACCACCTCCCTGGGCAACTTGTGCCAGTGTCTCACCACCCTCATGGGGAAGAATTTCTTCCTAACATCCAGTCTGAATCTACTCACTTCTGTTTGTGCTCCAGTTCCTTTGCAAGTGTGCAACACTCACACAGAGTGTTCAAAGCATCCTGCAGAAACTGGGTCTTTATTTCTCATTATCCCGTGAGTAAGACAAGAGAAGAACTCACACAGAGCAAGCAGAAGGAGCTCACTGTGGAACAGCTCTCTCCACTCATGTGCTTGGGTTCATCCTGACATAGAATCATAGAATCAAGAAGTTGGAAGAGACCTCAAGGATCATCGAGTCCAACCTGTCACCCTACACCTCATGCCTATCTAAACCATGGCACCAAGTGCCACGTCCAATCCCCTCTTGAACACCTCCAGGGATGGTGACTCCACCACCTCCCTGGGCAGCACATTCCAATGGCCAACCACTCTCTCTGTGAAGAACTTTCTCCTCACCTCCAGCCTAAACCTCCCCTGCTGCAGCTTGAGACTGTGTCCAGGTGCTGGTTGCCTGGGAGAAGAGACCAAACCCCTCCTGGCTACAACCTCCCTTCAGGTAGTTGTAGACAGCAATGAGGTCACCCCTGAGCCTCCTCTTCTCCAGGCTAAACAGTCCCAGCTCCCTCAGCCTCTCCTCATAGGGCTTGTGCTCAAGGCCTCTCACCAGCCTCTTTGCCCTTCTCTGGACATGCTCCAGCAATTCAACATCTTTCCTAAACTGAGGGGCCCAGAACTGGACACAGTAGCTCCTGTTCAGGAATGAAGACAGATCTTTTGTTCTTGTTCACACATTTCTGCAGATATTATTTGTTTTGGATTCATCCACAGCTGAACAACAGTGTAATAAAGGAGCAAGTTTTGCATTTACTTCCTAATCCTTATTCTATTCCCCATCATATGGATTAAGAGGAAATGCATTCCATATTTGGAGCGAATTAGTCTACAGTCTGCACAAAGGAAAAAGAGGTAGAAAATCCAGATTTCATTCCCAAGTTTCATACAGCCCACCCATAGTACAGGAAGAATTCAACTGGCAACTGACACAGTTGAATGTACAAACTGTTTTGAGATCCCTGAATGACCAACAATAGGAAGAAAAAAAAAAAAAAGTACTCTACTGCAAGTTGAAAAATCACAGCCATATGGATACAGGGATGCCACTTTTGTATTAAAAATAAAAGCAAGAAAGAAGGATGGTATTGCTTCTCTTGGATGGCTACAAGATATTTGTGACCAGAGCTTCTGCTGAATGGTCACAACTATCCCTTGGCAGTCTTCCCCTTCACTGAATCAGTTTCAAGAGCAGTTTGGTCCAAGAATCCCTTTCTTAAATCAGGTAAGGAGTATTTCCAAGTTCATCTCCCAGACCTGGGACACACCCTTTAAAGTAACCTTCCCAGTATTCAAAACCTCTGTCAAATCTGCCCTGTTGTAATTACTGGGCAGCCACTGCCTCAGGATAAATCTAATAGACTTTTTTGGCACTGTCAGATTAAAACTTACCTATCAGCTCGCTGCGGTGCTTTAGCTCTCCCTAAATCTGTACTTGGGAGAGAATTTACGACCAGGAATTGCATTTTGCAAAATGATTAAAGTTACCAAACATCCATAAAAAAAGTTGCAGTTGTAGATATCAGCTTTTGAAAGTCTGCTTAATTTACGAGAGGTGGAAGGTTTATTGTCATTTGGAGTCCACAGTGATGCAGCGATTCAGCATTCTGCTGAAGCTGTACACAGCTGCTGTCTCATTTATGATTGTTACATGTTTTTAAATTGCCATGTTTGTAACTAGGGGGTGTTTGCATACTGGGGAGGGAGGAGGGGAAGCAGACTCTCCTCCTTGCTCCCTACCCTGCTGTTGAAATGAGAAGCAGGTCATGTTCTTTCTAAGAAGATTGTGAACTGTGCAGTGTGCTCCAGCACCTGCTCTCAGGACAGAACGTCCCTCCCTCCTCTCCGCCCACCCCCACCCGGTTCTGCAGTACAACAAAATTAAACTGAGATGTAAACTCCTCTGCTGCCAGTCCAGCACTGAAGAGCCCACACGCTGCAAGGACAGAGAGCTGCCACATTAATGCTGATGGGAAGTGGTTCAGTCTGCCTGTTCCCAGCAATGGGAGGCTCTGTCTGACTACACAAGACAGTGACCTGCACACCCATCAAGTAGGGTCCTTTAGCCTTGCAGGAAGTTTAACTCTGTCTTCCTGACAGAAGGCATCCTCTGATTCTGCCATGCATTGGTGTTCTTACCTCATTACAGGCAGCAGAGGAAAGCAAAGCTTCAATCAGCAGCTTACAGCCAACTGTCCATTGTTTTGAAGTAACAGATGAAGTACTTCTCCAGATGTTAAATCCACACTGTGCAGGGGGAACTTCAACCCTCCTGAGAGGACAACCACTGTCTCTTTAAGAGCTACTATACAGCATCAGAAGCCTTATGCAACTCCAATTCCATTTCCTTCAGTCATCCTGACAGTCTTCCTCTTGGCTTAAGACTACTTCCCCTTAGATCACTTCCTTTTTTTTCACTTCTAGATCTTGTACCACTTACCTCTCAGCCCAGATAGGTACACTTTGAAGACTGTCAGATGGAATCACTCCAACAGGCTTATCACAGGATCAGAGAATGGTTGAGGTTGGAAGGGACCTCTGGAGGACATCTGGTCCAACCTCCCTGCTCAACCAGGGAGCCCTAGGACTGGTTGCTCAGGACTGCATCCAGACAGTTTTTGAATAACCTCAAGAACGGAGAGTCCAAGATCTGGGCACTCTGAGACAGAGTTTAGTCACCCTCATAGTACAAAACATTTCCTCTTGTTCAAAGAGAGCCTCTTGTGGTTCAGTTTGTGCTCATTGCCTCCTGTCCTGTCAATGAGCATCACAGAACAGAGCCTAGTCCCATCACCTTCACATCCTCCCTCCAACTGGTAAGATGCATCTGCAGCTTAGCAATAGTTGTGCTCCTCATTGGCACCTACTGCTTGACAGGAACTGGCAACCCAATACAGTATCAGGGAAGGCAAAGGCATCTTTCTGTGTTCAGAGGTGTTTGTACTCTTAGTACTGCTTTACAGTTCAAGCTTTTGCTTCTGTATGCAGGTCAGGTCCTTTCCCACCGTGATGCAAATTCACCCTGACCTTTCAATAAACTTTGACAGAGACCTGGAGAGTTTTGATTAAACAGCAATTAAAGGCTCCCAACGCTGTGTAAAGACTGAGGATGACAAATGAAGTTGAGTCAGTGTGAATGCTGGACATGGAAAATGTGCAAATGCCACTTTGTAAAATGTTTATTTATTATCTGTTGCTTTATGAGATTTACTCCCATTTGCAAATTGACCTAGTTGCAGACATGAGATTGGACAAAGGACAGTCTTGATCACCAGCCACAGCCCTCCAGCTGCTCTCCCTACACTTTGCAGCTTGTTAACAGCTGAGGTCCTGAAAGCATCAGCACTGCCATGTGCTCATCAGAACTGAATCATTGAGATTTCCAAGGTCAGACTAGCACAAGGCACAAACCTCCAAGCTGAGAGGTGTGCAAGAGAGTATAGAGATGCCTCACCTACCTGCCTATCCTGCTGGTATCATAGAATTGTTAGGATTGGAAGGGACCTCAAGGATCATCCAGTTCCAAACCTCCTGCCATAGGCAGGGACACCTCACACTACAGCAGGTTGCTCAGAGCCACATCCAGCCTGGCTGCAAACACCTCCAGGGATGAGGCTTCCACCACCTCCCTGGGCAACCTGTTCCAGTGTCTCACCACCCTCATGGTGTAAAACTTCTTCCTAACATCCAATCTGAATCTACCCACTTCTATTTTTGCTCCATTCCCCCTGGTCCTATCACTACCTGACATCCTAAAAAGTCACTCCCCAGCTTCCTTGTAGGCCCCCTACAAGAATCAATAATTCCTCTACCTTATGTTCTTTTTGTTTTTCATTTTCCCAAGCTAGATTTGTGTTTGTAACCCAAAACTAATTAAAGACATTTCAATTTATCTCTGTAAGAAATCCAGTCTCTCACCCTTGAGCATTATAATTTTCCAGCTTAATTGAATTTTGCATTGTGTTTATGATGTAATTTTAAGAATCCCCCAAAACAACCTCCAAAAGGCTCTTTTCATTACTTATGAATTTCTTTTGCATGAGGCAGTGCTTTATCTATGGAGAAGGCTGGAGTTCCTGTCAATTGTAATAAAATCCAAATGCTTCTTAATAACTGGAGTGAAGTCAAAAGGAGCCACAACAATGAGGAATTAGAGATTAGCAGCAGTAATCATGGACTAATTGAAACAATAACATATTAACTGGTGTCCTGGTGGTCCTTGCAGGCACAGGAAGCTGTACATAACTGAAGCTGGCATTACTAACCACTTAGACTTCTCCTTCTGAATGAATTGCCAGGAAGAGACCTTACACTTTTCCCTTTCTATGGGAGTATAAAAATGTTAATCACTGACATTTAGTTAAGTTTCAAAATCAGGAACACATTTCATTCTAAAGAACTACAAATTAACTAGTAAAAAAAATAATAATACACTTTAGCAAAAAACCTGCAGCTTTATTGTGAACAGTCAGAGATAACAAGATCAGAGGATGTTAGGGGTTGGAAGGAACCTTTAGAGATCATCAAGTCCAACTCCCTTACCAGAACAGGACCATAGAATCTATCACAGGTCACACAGGTGGGTCTTGAAAGTCTCCAGGGAAGGAGACTCCACAACCTCTCTGGGGAGCCTGTTCCAGTGCTCCATGACCCTTAAAGTGAAGAATTTCTTCCCCATGTTGAGGTGGAACTTTCTGTGCTGTAGTTTATATCCATTGCTCCTTGTCCTATCACAGGGCACAAGTGAGTAGAGGCTGTCCCTGTCCTTTTCCTTTCTGACCCCCAGCCCTCAGATATTTATAAATATTTATTAAATCCCCTCTCAGTCTTCTCCTCTCCAGATTAAAAAGCCCCAGGGCTCTCAGCCTTTCCTCATACAACAGTGCTCCAGTCCCTTAATCATCCGTATAGCCCTCCCTTGGACTCTCTCCAGCAGATCCCTGTCCCTCCTGAACCGGGGAGCCCAGGACTGGATGCAGTATTCCAGGTGAGTCTCACTAGGGCAGAGTGGAGGGGGAGGAGAACATCCCTTGATCTGCTGGCCACACTCTTCTTAATGCACCCCGGGATACCACTGGCCTGTCCCCTTGCTCTGTAAGCAAATTATTTTGTTGTCAGAGCTTGTTTCCCGAGTAAGTAGATATTGTACCATTAAGATGTGGCATGTTTAAGTAATTAAATCAATATTAAGAGAGTGAATATTAACATGTCAGCTTCACTAAAGCAGCTACAGGGCATGTTTGGAAAGGTCAATCCCTTCTGAGGATGCCCAGCAGTATCAGTCCTTTCCATCTTCAAGCATGGGGCAATTTATGGCATGAGTGAAGCCACTGCCATTGTGGAGTGTCCACAGGGAACATTTCTGTCACTTGACAGGAACTGAGCCCTTCTTTTATTCCCCAAGAAAGGAGGAGGCAGATGTTTGATGAACAGATCTGGCTAGAGCCTGTAGCCACGCCAGCAATCCATGACCACAGTGAAGCTCTACCTCCCTGTGCAAAGCATGGCACCTGTTGGCTACTGCAGCTCACAGAATCACAGAGTCAGCCAAGCTGGAAGAGACCTCCAAGACCATCAAGTCCAACCTATCACCCAACCCCAACCAGGCCATGGCACCAAGTGCCTCATCCAGTCTCCAGCTCATACTAGAGAAGAAGGGCCTGGTAGACTCCAACCCTTCAAACCCAAAGAATCCCTGGAAATAAAAAGTGAGGGAAGTTGTTAACTATTTCCCTCAATAATTCCAGATAGAGCCCCAGCATCAGCAGGAGCTGTCCTGCAAAACATCTGTGCCAGAGCTGACAGGCTAGCAGCCTAAAACTCTGTAGAGCAGAGCAAGTATATGATGTAAATGTTGTCCATCATAAAAATCAATGCTTCTTTTGCTAAGTGGTCAATATTTATTTAGCTTTAGCATTGTTTAATTCAATGCAGCAATTAAAGATAGTGTAATGTCTGATTTGGTCCCAAGCTGCTGTTTCTGTTTGTCGTTACCTCATCTGTTTGCTATCACTCATGTCTGGAAGTCCCCTGCTCTTTTGTCCCCTTGCATAACTCAAGGACAGGAATAATTGACGGGAAACTTTCAAAAATTAATTTCGCCGCCTGCGCCACTAAGGGAGAGTGCAAGTCCTCAGAATCATTTATAACTTCATGGTGATTGGCCCTGACAAAACAATACCTTAAAAACTCACGAAAGTAAATTATGGTGCAGGCAAATGGCTGAGCACGAGCTGGGCCCAGGGCTTGGAGCGCAGCCAGGCAAAAACAAAGTAATGCGCTTTTGATATTAATAACAGAGATGATATTGATCCCTAAGCCAGTGTCACTTCTATGCTCAGGCAAGGAGATTGCTTCAGGCATTTAGTCCACTGAAAGCCACTTTCCATATAGGCCATTTAATTCTGGGAGTCTTTAATTATATGAAATGGAAGCCAGTTAAAGGGCCAGATCCCTATTTACTCATCTTGGCTATAGGCTGTGATTCAGAAACTGTCAAGCAGACACATAACTCAATTCTTAGATTTCAAAATACAGCTGTCTTCTTTATATGTTTATTTCCTCTGCCTATTTCTTTGGCTCAGAGCCTGCTGGGAAGTTGTAGGTACATGGACTCAAAAATTATAGGATGATATTTCTCAATAGACCTGAAAAGATATTTCTCAAAAGACCTGAAGTTAATCTTCCTTAAAAAAACCCAACACTTAAAAAAAAAAAAAAAAACAACCAAACCAACCAAACAAAAAACCCACCAAAACAAAACAAAAAAAAAAATCAACAAAATGCAGAAGAAGCCCACAAGAAAAGCAGCGACTCACAGAAGAGAATCAACATCTTTTCCTAAACCCCAGGACGCCCAGTGGTTTAGAGAGACAATAAAGATCTACAGTTTGAAAATACCTTCTGCCTCATGTGTTTGCACATCCCTGGAAACATACTTCTTATCCTCAAACAGAAGGGATCAGATCTGCATAAATAGATTACTAGCCTTCCATCTACTAGAAGAGGCTGTCCCTTTAAAATCTGTCCCCAGGGAAGGATACTGAGGAGTGCCAGGGATTGCTCAGATTCCTGTTGTGCCCTTACCTGCTCAGAGGACAGAATTTTTTAAGGCTAAAAAGAGAATTGGAGTGTGTATGGGACTGCATAAAGGGGAAACCAGGGTAATCAAGCACTGCAAGGATGGGAAGAGGATCATGTGCTCAGCCACAGAATGACAGAAACATTCAGGTTGGAAAAGACCCTCAGGATCACCAAGTCCAACCAATAACCCTACTCTACAAAGTTCACCCCCAAACCTTACCCCCAAGCACCACAACCAAACAACCTTTAAACACATCCAGAGTTGGTGACTCAACCACCTCCCTGGGCAGCACATTCCAACACCTGACAGTGCCACAGTGCAGCCAGGTTGTCCTGCTGTTAAACAATCCATCAACCCCTGTGTAACACACACCACTTCTGTCTAGCTATGAGGAACAAGTTTGTCTTTTATGGATGGGGGATGAGCTGCATCCCAAATGCAGCTGTAGCTTTTCTGCAGCCCTGTGTACAAAAATACATAACACTGCCAGAAGAGCACAGTCTTCACCATTCCTGTGCTCCTGATGGCAATGTTTATGTCTGAGGATGTCAATGAACAAGACATTTTATCCTCATCATTTTAGAGTCTTATTTTGGGTAATCATGCATCACAAAGCAGCTTAAAAGAAGAAGAGGAGAAAAAAATCAACTAATTGCAGTTCACAGAAGTTTCAGGTGCTGCATGAGCAGCAAATTATTAGAGTAGGTGCAACTGCCTTCAAAGCTGTGGTCTTAAAATCTGACAGACCCCTCTGATTTGGGAAAAACAGTTTAATAAAGATTTAAGTGGACAACAATATCAGCAGTAGATAAACCAAAACAAACTCCCATAGGTATGCCCCCACTATGCTTATACATCACTTCCTCACTGAAAGGACAGCTTAGACCTAGAGAGGTACAAAGTGGCCAAGATGTTCAAGCAGCTGAGAATAATTCCTCCCTTCTTCATGAAATTAAATAGATTGGGATGTTCAGCTTGGAGAAATGAGCAGCTGAGGACAATAATAGGAATTTGTAAATCAATTTGTGGAAAATTAATTATTTACCATTACCTCAGCACAAAAGTTTCCTGTCTTCCTCCCTGCCTGTCCAAAATGGTCAGGGAGAGCATCTGTCACAAGGGGAGAAGCATTTGATTGTTGTTTGCTGCATGTTGTCATGGAGGCAGTAATCATAAAGAGCTGGGATTGGACAAACTCTGTTTTCCACTTGCAACTTGATCCTAGGGAATCCCCCAAACCAGAGTAAGAGGGAAAAGACCACTTTATAATTAAAACCATGCAATCACTTAGGTTGGAAAGGACCTCCAGAGGTCATTTGGTCCTACTTCTGCTTGAAGCAGAGCTCATTTCGAAGTTGGATTGGTTTTGCTCAGGGCTTTGTACAAGCAGGACAGCTTTGCCCAACCTTGTGCATCTGCTTGCTGCCTATGTCAAAAGTAAAATACTGGCTTAGATGGACTCTTCCTAGCACACCAGTCATGCATAGCAGAGCACAGGGCCACTGAATCACAATGGTCTACCAGCTAACAAGAGGAATGTGCAGTAACCTCTCATAATTTAGTACTGCCCATGACATATTTAGAGGACAAAAAGATGAAAACTTGCTTGGTAATAATTCCAGAGCAGTATGCATGCCATCATTTCAGAGATTTCACATTTCTTGTCCACACTCTGTGGCCAGAGTGGCAAAGAGTTGGCAAAGGATTACATAAAACCACTCACTTTGGACTGTTAGAACTCATTAACCTCATGAGTTCAAACTTCTTTTATGTCCAAAATGAGAAGAGTTTAAGAAAAAAAAAATGCTCTTGCTAATCTTTGTATCACAAAAATTAATTCCTCTCTGTTGAAAGGAGCTGCTGTAAACTCATACAGCTGGCTGAGGAAGACTGTGGTGCACATAAAAAGCTTTCCAAGTGGAAAGCTTTTAGCTCCTCAATCAGTGTGGAGGGTTAAGATGGGGGAAATGAGGGGGCACCAGTTGACATATTGGAGGACTTTAAGCTGTAAGTCTTAGCATGCAGTGGTACCTACTTGGAGTCAGACAGAAGACATGAGCAATTAAGATCACCAAGAAGCAACTAATTGATCTTGTTGGTAAATTCAGACAGCAGAGAGGCTGCAAGAAAGGGAGTCTGCTGATTTGTCTGGAAGGCATCCCTGCTGCCCTGCTCAAAGGGATACATTGGTACAAAATAAACAAAACACCAAAACACAAAATGTGTCTGAAAACATTAAACAACAAAGCCACTGTATTGCAAATACTACCAGCCAAGCATCCCCAAACCTACTGCCTGCAGTCAACATTCATTCCATTTAATAAGAGTAGTTGGGAAGGCAAGAGGTAAAAAGGATTTGGTGCTAAACCAGCATACATTGTTCCCTGTAATCTGGCATGATTCTCCCTGAACTTCTGTCAATAAACAAGACTGCCTGCTTTGGCTGAGGTGCTTGCCAGCACTCTTGCATTCTTTCCTGGGTTTTTTGCCTGGAAACCTCCCAAACGAAAGAGTTAACTCACTTCCTATATTAAATATTTACATAAAAATGTGGAGGAAGGTGTGTGTAAATTATAAATAATGTAAGGCAGGACTGGGCTCGGTTAGAGCTAAGAGACCCAAATCGTATCATCATAATACATTATTCACATATAATGCATCTATTCTCCTCCATTAGTGTTACTAGAAAAAGCCCCTGAGTGCTTAACTCGAATTTGGAAGACTGTAATAAATGTGAGATAAACAAATAGCAGTGGGGATGCATCTGTAGTTAAACAAGTGTAAATTAGAGCCTAGCCTAATTCCTCCAAACTGCACGGAGGACAAACATGATGCTTTCCAGAAACAAGAGATCAGTTACACACTGGGAAAATAAAAAGGGGGGAGGAGGGAAAGAGGAGAAAAAAAAAAGGGGGGGGGGAAGAAAAGGGGAGAAAAAAAAAAGGGGGGGGAGGAAAAGGGGGGGGAGGAAAAGGGGGGGGAGGAAAAGGGGGGGGAGGAAAAGGGGGGGGAGGAAAAGGGGGGGGAAGCAAAGGGGGAGGAAGCAAAGGGGGGGGAAGCAAAGGGGGGGGAAGCAAAGGGGGGGGAAGCAAAGGGGGGGGAAGCAAAGGGGGGGAAGCAAAGGGGGGGAAGCAAAGGGGGGGAAGCAAAGGGGGGGGAAGCAAGGGGGGGGAAGCAAGGGGGGGGAAGCAAGGGGGGGGAAGCAAGGGGGGGGAAGCAAAGGGGGGGAGGGGAAAAGGGGGGGAGGGGAAAAGGGGGGGAGGGGAAAAGGGGGGGAGGGGAAAAGGGGGGGAGGGGAAAAGGGGGGGAAAGGGGGGAAAAGGGGGGGGGGAAAGGGGGGTGAAAAGGGGGGTGAAAAGGGGGGGGGGAAAGGGGGGGGGGAAAGGGGGGGGGGAAAGGGGGGGGGGAAAGGGGGGGGGGAAAGGGGGGGGGGAAAGGGGGGGGGGAAAAGGGGGGGGGGAAAAGGGGGGGGGGAAAAGGGGGGGGGGAAAAGGGGGGGGGAAAAGGGGGGGGAGAAAAGGGGGGGGGGGAAAGGGGGGGGGAAAAGGGGGGGGAAAAGGGGGGGGGAAAAGGGGGGGGGAAAGGGGGGGGGAAAAGGTGGGGGGGAAAAGGTGGGGGGGAAAAGGTGGGGGGGAAAAGGTGGGGGGGAAAAGGTGGGGGGGAAAAGGTGGGGGGGAAAAGGTGGGGGGGAAAGGTGGGGGGGAAAGGTGGGGGGGAACCCCAAGAGCAAATAAACCAACAAAGAAAGAAACAACCAAAACCTCAAGCCAACCAACCAAAACACCCCCAACACAATAAATCCAAATTATTTTATACTGTTCTCCCCATACCCACCTCCCACACTCAAAATTACACCTCTGTGTTGTGACAGAAAATGACAAAACACAGGAACCACACACTTCAAACCACTCTTGCTCCTCAGGCCCAGTATGTGTGCACTGTTTGTTGACATGAGCAGAGAAACATATTCTGAGTTCTTTTCCACTGCTGCCTCATCCTCATACTCTACAGCTCATGCAATGTAAATGCATTTTAAAGTAAGTGGCTTAGAAAGAAGGGCTAACAGCATTTTTATAACACAAATCACAAATATATATGTATGAAAATGTGGAAGTACCATGAGTGGGCCACAGTGCAGAGGTATTTCCTCAGGACTCTAATCTGCTCGTGCCTGTTTTACACCCATTTGAATTTACACCTATTATGAGCCTTGTGGCCATGGAAGTCAGTGGTGTCCTGGAGTGCATTAAGAAGAGTGTGACCAGCAGGCTGAAAGAGGTTCTCCTCCCTATTTACTCTGCCCTAGAAGTAAACTGTCTAGTTCTGAACCCTTCAGAGAAATACTGGAGAGTCTCCAATCGAGGCTACGAAGTTGCTGAGGGGCCTGGAGCATCTCTGTGAGGAGGAAAGGTTGAGAGAGTTGGGACTGTTTAGCTCCAGTTAGAGAAGAGCAGCCTGAGAGGTGATCTTATCAATGCTTTGCAATATCAAAAGGGTGGGGGTCCAAAGGATGGAGCTAGACTCTTCTCAGTGGTGCCCAGTAGCACTACAAGGGGCAATGGGCACAAACCAGAACCCAGGAGATTCCATCTGAACATAAGGAGAAGCTTCTTTGGTGTGAGGGTGATGGAGCTCTGGAGCAGGCTGCCCAGAGAGGTTGTGGAGTCTCCTCCAGAGACATTCCAACCCCCCTGGCCATTGTGATCCTTGGGAAGCTGCTGTGGGTGCCCTGCTTTAGCAGTGGGGTTGAACCAGATGATCTCCAGAGGTCCCTTCAAACTCCCAACATGCTGGAATCCTGTGTGATTCTGTAATTAATCCTTGTAGTTCTATTTCCTGTAAGTTTTAATAGGTGGCTTCTACTCTAATCCCTCATCCTCCCCTCAAGATTGGCAGAAATTCCTGCAGTCTTCACAATTCTGAGATCCTCAAATTTATCAGATAATTCTGAGAATCCTCCAGACTTTGTGTG
Source organism: Indicator indicator (assembly GCF_027791375.1). NCBI lineage: Eukaryota > Metazoa > Chordata > Aves > Piciformes > Indicatoridae > Indicator > Indicator indicator. The sequence continues at coordinate 2,566,108 of NC_072042.1, read as the reverse complement.
GTGCCAGTGAGAAACACACACAACTGAGATGAGGATGAATTGCTATCTTTCCCCATGCTTCTACTTACAGCTTCAATATAAAGAGCAGGAATTGTGTCACCGCAAACCACCCCAAAATCATTAACCTTGGTCTTGACAAACATCAAACCAAAATGCAGAATAGAAATGCCTTAAACTGCAATGTAAAAATGGATCTGAAAGAAAGTGTTCAAAAGCTACCAGATAAAAGCAGTGGCAGAGGGAAAACTCCATTAAAAAGCACATATGTAAAAAAGTCATCTTTTCGGCAGGCCCAGTAAATGACTAAATCCCCTGCAGAACTGGCCAAGGGTGGTGGGTCCAAACCTAGCTCCCCACCCAAAATTCAAAGTGTTTGAACAGGCTCCCTGACACGGGGCAGTCAAATCCTGCCTCTTAACAGAACTGGGGCTCGAAGCACTGCAGATCTTGGTCAACACTGGATCTCTCTGTGAACCAAACGGCAGCAGTGAGAGGAGCAGTCCCAGACACAGAAGGCAAGGACAGAAGACAAGGTGTTCCTGCTGGCCTAAAGTGAAGGAGGAAAGCAGGCACAGTAACCTCATGACACAGGGACCTGCTCCTGCAGCAGACACTCTGCAGACATCATCCCAGTCCTCTGTGAGCTCAGGAGCTGTGCCTGTTGCTATCCCACATTGTCTCTTTCACTAGAGGACCTCTTTTCCCCAGGCCCAGAAAAACATCATTGGCTGCTGACTCCTGAGAGCTTGAGAAGTGATTTATTAACTTCCCACTCAGTCTCAACTTTGGAACATGACTGTACTCAGCAGCAGCCACCCCAGTCCTTGGGCTACTTCTGCCAGGTGTTTCCTGGTGCCTCAAGCCTCTCTGTTTCTTTTTTTTCACACAGGTTCATATTACTGCAATATACAAAATTGTTTCAGTAGTTCTCAGGGCAATTTTTTAATCTTTTTTTTTTTTCCCCAGAAGTAAAATAAAGAAATGCTTCCTTCCCTTCAACAGCACAAATATTGCTGCCTGTTTGGAGTTCTGACTCATTTCTCTGGGTAACACTGAAGTAACTTATTTGTGAAAGGAACCTTCCCCTTAGCCCTCAAGCAGGGCATGCTTTCTGCTGTAACACACAAATCCGGCAGGGGTGCTAGGTATCAATCAGGATTCCAGCAATGGAACCTGCAGCATTCCTTACAAATCAAAGGTGAAGACCTCACTGGGTGGTCCCAGAAAGAGGAAGTAGCTTCCCAGCAGCAGCAGGATTGTTGCCACCTTCAAACATGTAAGAAAACTAACTCTAAAAAGGCCAAGTTCTCAACCAGCAAAGTAAACCAGAGATCAAGACAGATCTGTGGCTGAATTAAGTTCTTATTTGCATGCAGACTCTATTCAGTGTCTAGTAGCATGAGTTCTGAGGACAGCAAACAGCAAGCAGATGAGGAATGTCTTGCAGGTATGACAGGAGAGGTAAAGGGTGGCTCCATGCTTAGGCATGCATCACCTCCATGCTGCTCTGAAAAATCTGTTGCAAGCCACGTTAAAAATCTTTGTATGTCACACAAAATCCTCAGAGCCATGAAATGTCTCTCTAGAATTCCTCAACAAAGTTTAAAAACGTTAATGTCACCTAAAAAAAAAAAAAACAAAAAAACAAACAAAAAAAAAAAAAAACCAAAACAAACCAAACAAAAAAACAACCAACCAATAATAATAGCATTTCATAAATGCTAATAAAGCTTCCCAAACAGCTACTGCAGAACTATATGGACTCAGTCTTACCATTATGTTTTTTGTGTCTGTTACAAATTGTTTTGCAAGATACTTCTAGGTTATGTGTTCTTCAAATAAAGGGAGTTAGCCATCCATACTTTGGTAAAATGTCCAGCACAGTGGGACCCTAATTTCAAGTGGGCAATGTGTATGTTAATTTAAATATAGGGTAACAACTTCATGATATCCCAGAACACACCCCAGAATCATTAGAGAAAGTGAACTTCAAATAGTAAACATCATCTTTTTTTTCTCCTTCTAGTAAGAAGGTATTTATCTACCTCCATTCATTAACATCCAATTAGCTCCCAAGCCCTTTCACCAGTGCTGAGTGTTTCTTTTCAACAAAGCAAAACAGTACTGCCAAACAAAACAGCAAAGAACCCTAACCCCAAAACAAACCCCTCAGTGGCATTAATTAATATAGAGACAGGTTCATGGAAAAGCTGAAAGCCCAGTAACAGCAACAGAGAAATCACAAATATAAGCTGCTGAGACTTGCAAGAGCTGCAGCGAGCTGAGGATTGCAGCCTTACAGCCCAGAACAGATTACTTTGCATCATGGTGATGATGATGGTGACCGTCACACAGACATATTTGGCAGTACAAAGATCCTGCAGATCCACTGGCACAGCTTCTCCTGCTGCTTCAGAGGATTTCCCTGGCATTCATGTGCTGGCTGAGAGATGTGCATTGAATTCATGAGTGTAGAGATGCCAACGACTGACTGTGTGGATGTGCAGCTACAGAAATTACCAAAGACTCATTTGCTAATAGAGTTTAAATAGTTCATTAACAAATGAAGCAATATTTTATCTACAAGCATGTTTCCCAAGTATGTAACTGTGTTGTTTTCTTCAATATTTATCATGAGATCTCAGTCTCTCTTACTAAGAATTTCATACATAACAAGAATTACTTATAAACAGCCTGATTTAATAAGACACAGGGATGACTATAAAACCACTCTGGTTCTATTATCACACTCAAATCCACTAAATTATTCACCAAAGATAATTACATTAAGTGAGTTTAGAAAGTTGCATAAAATAGCAGAGAGAAAGGACCAAACAGATGTGATATTTTAATAGAATTTCTCCTGAAAAAGCCTAGGTTCATCTCATCAAAATGTTTAGGTTGGTTTGTGTTCTTTAACTTACAACACTCCTCATCAGCAAAGACTCTTTGGTGGCCTCTTTCCACTAGAAACAGTACTGTCTGCTTTAAGCCCAAATGCTCCCTTACAATATTTGCATCCCAGGGACAGCACACAATATTCATACCCTGAATGCTGGCTGAAAATAAGTGGCAAAAAACAAAACAAAACAAAACAAAACTGACTTGTTTGCCTAGGTTTTGAAAAAGTGCTGTGGAAAGAAGAGCCTGAAGTGTGAAAAATGATTTTCACAATTACTGCATTGCAAGTAGAGGAAGGTAGTAACTAACAGTACCAACAGAAAGAATGTTTGCTGCTGTTCCAAAATTTCGAGAGGAATGACATTACTTGTGGGTATAAGTTTATTTAAGGTGATGGTGTCCCTTTAAGTAAACTTGTCACAGAGGATTTATTCCCACCCCACCCCCCTATTGTCTAAGAGTATAGCATAAGGAGTACAAAAGATCCACTGCCCAGGATACAAACCCTAGAGGCTTCGGTTAACAAAGCAGATGACAAGGAGGGACTGGGTGACAGAAGGAACGAAGTGTTCACAAGATCCTTTTGTTACAGATAGCAAAGACACACAAAAATAAACAGCATTTGATTCAAAGAAATTAAGAATAAAGCTAGCATAAATAAACCCTTAAAACTGCAGTGCTCAGGAACTGCAAAAGGTGGTAGGTATCAGCTATTTAATTATTGCCAAATACTTTATCACATCTCGAGATGTGATAACTCCATTTTATGCTACTTTCATGGAAATCTATTTCATTATTTTCTTACTGTTTTTAGGGTTTGTGGTTTGGTTTTTTTTTTTTCATCATTCTGTTCCATTTAATGAATACATGGATTTTTTGAGTATTAGGTGAATAGTCCTTGCAACTGAGCACAAAAAGGAAACGATGCAGATAGCATTATGGTCCTGCTTCTTCTCCTTGCATTAGGCTGGAAATGATATGCAGCAGGGATTATGCTTTGTTTAAAGCTGAACCTCTGCCTCTAAAAGAATACATTATACAAATCTTCTAATGTTGTTGAAATTCCCCAAAACTTGATTGTGTCAGACATAATGTGGCAATGAGGTTCTTATCCCTACCTTATGCCGAATAAATATCTAATATCAGAGAGTATAACCTTGGAAAAGCATACACCAGGGACCATCCCTCACGTCAATAATTCATAGTGCTGTTGGTGGGAAGGTAGCTGCAGCTAGCCCTGAACATTACATGGAATACATTAATGCCCAGGCAGCCACAGCTCAGAGGAGAGGCAGTGGGGGAAGGGGAGAGCACAAGAGGGGACTGACTTCCTTTCAGGCCTGTTACAAAAACCACCTCGGAATTATTCAAAGTAGAGCTCTCTATCTACAAAAAGCAAAACAAACAAGACCCCCCACCCCCCCCCCCTCCTCAACGAGTCCACAATCAGAATTATCTGAGGGAGAGGAGCATGTGCAACACACATCTCCACACATGCCTGTGCTGCAGAGGTCTGCCTTGTGTTTTCCAACTGTAAGGAACACAGAGGGAGCTTCCCACCGATGCCGTGCGGCTGGAATTATACCGCCAAGGAAGTGGAGCAATGTGCTGATGAATGAGGCCCCCCAGGAGTCCACGTGTTAATTCCACTAATGTTAATCCCAAAATCAATGCATTTCAGGTTCAGTGATGTTTTTATAAGGAAAAATACAGGTTGCTATTTAAAGGAGCTCGGAAGGAATAAGATCGTTTTGTGCTAGTGTGGATCGGAGTGAAGGGGGAATTGCAATTTTAAAGACAAAAATGAGTAGGTTTTGGTACAGTTTGAGGTCTTAATGATTTAGGAACCAGAAGAATAACTAAGAAACCCAACAGTCATTATCTCAAATAATGAGACTTTCCAATGCCAAATCAATGTTTGTTATCATGCAAATGGGTTCCTCGAGCTCCTGCAGGGTGATAGGGACAATTCTTTTTCACCCTTAAATAGAAGGAGATTTGCTTATTTTCACCAACAGGCTGAATGTTTTTTTTATTCAGGAGTAAAAGTTAAATGTCAGAATTTGTTGACTGTTATTAAGCACAGATATTTAACCAGAAGCTCCCACCATGAGACTGAAGCTGAGGAAACTGGGAATCATTTGCTCTGAACTTTCAGAAGCTTGAGGAAGAGCTGCAAAATGTTCAACAAGTAAGCAAAAAGCTCACTCTGGGGGAAAAAAAAAATAATGCCTGGCTGCATTGCAGTTTCTGCTCAGATGGTTGACTGAACTCTTCACTTGTTAAGTCAAATGAACCAAACTTAAAAGCTAATAAAAACATCTTAAGCATGCTTAATGAGGTAAAATAAAACACTGCTTCCATGATAACCTATCAAAACTGTTGTAAATGCTGAGAAAATGATGGTGGTGATGATTCTGATCATTATTATTTAGAGTTGATTCCTGTGTTTATGGTCATTTTTGATCTCTGAACATTAGGAGCTGCATTCATATTAATATTTCAGTGACACATTCTACTTAGAGTCCAGATGATCTAAAGGAATGCACAGAAACTCAAGGGCTTAAATGCTGCATTTGGAAACAGTCTGCACTTCTCAACAGTCATATTTGGATTGGTCTTTCATGCAGCCACAGAATCCCAGTGTGGTGGCAGTTGGAAGGAAACTCTGGGTCTCATAGAATCATTAAGGTTCATAGAATCATTTAAGATCATCAAGTCCAACTGTAACCCAGCTACCATGACCACTAAACTGCATCCTGAAGCACCACATCTACAGCTTCTTGAAAACCTCTGTGGATGGTGACCCCACCACCTCCCTGGGCAGCCTGTTCCAACCCCTCACTACTCTCTCATTAAAGAAGTTTTTCCTAATGTCCAATCTAAACCTCCTCTGGCACAACTTAAAACCATTTCCTCTCATTCTATTGCTGGTTACCTGGGAGAAGAGACCAACACCAGGTTTCAGGTAGTTATAGAGAGCAATCAGATCTCTCCTTAGCCTTCTTTTCTCTTTCCAGTATCATCTAGTCCAGAAATGACAGCAACAAGGCCTATCATTCAGACATCTATGCACAGGAGGAATTTCTTGTAGAAACACAAATGTTTAGGAAAAAAGTAAAGTAGTCTGTCCTGACTTGGTCTTGAGAGCCTAGAGAGCATACACAGTAAATGCAGACAGAGCAAGGCTGCCTAGAGCAGGTTGCTCTGGGCTGTGTCCAGTCAGCCTTTGCTGTCAGCTACTTTTATGTTGTATGTTATAATCTGCCCTCGAGGCACACCACTGTTTGAACCAGAGCATTTGTGAGAAGATTTAACTGAAGAAGCTTTTAGGGATAATTGGTGTGAAAACACTACAAATCCTACTTTTCAAGTAACAAGAAACAGCAAACCATCATCCTCATTTATTCCAAGCTGTTAGCTGAGGCTACAGATCCATGTGTCTCTATGTCATCTAACAGACCTGTTAACAAATGACATGCATGGAAGAATTAACCTCACTCAAGTGTTTATGAAACCATGGGATCCTCCAGAAAGTGTTTCTGACTTGTGTAATATTTCAGAAGGTTTACAGCAACTTTCCTCCACAGCCATTTAAGTATCTAAATATCTAAAACACCTTCAGAGAAAGTATTTCTTCAAAAGATGAACCAGAGTCAAGTTTCAGGATGGGGCTACTTTCACTGAAGGGGTTTTCCTAATACAATTCACCTGTGCTGTTGAAATCACAGAATCAATAAGGTTGGAAAAGACCTCAAGGATCATCAAAGCCCAACCTGTCACCCAAGACCTCATGACTACTAAACCATGTCACCAAGTGCCACGTCCAATCCCCGCCTGAACACCTCCAGGGATGGTGACTCCACCACCTCCCTGGGCAGCACATTCCAATGTCTAACAACTCTCCCCATGAAGAACTTTCTCCTCACCTCCAGCCTAAACCTCCCCTGGCACAGCTTGAGACTGTGTCCTATTGTTCTGGTGCTGGTTGCCTGGGAGAAGAGACCAACCCCCTCCTGGCTACAACCTCCCTTCAGGTAGTTGTAGACAGCAATGAGGTCTCCCCTGAGCCTCCTCTTCTTCAGGCTAACCAATCCTAAATGACAACACTTCAGTAAGAAATGGGACAAACCAAGAGTTAACCAGGAGTTGTATTTGGTAGGTGAATATATTCCCTTTAGATACAAAACTGAGGCAGCTTTCAACAGACCTCAGAACAAATGTAAGAAAAATGGAGCCTTTCTTGAAACCACCACCACAGTGGAGCAGCTTTCCATCTCTTCTTTCTCCTTTCTCTTTAGCATTTAGGAGTTTGAAAATCTGTAATGCATCTTTTTCAACATGCAGGTGTATTCACCATCAGCTAAACTGAGCTGAAGGCCCAATCAGCATACATAAACTCTGCCCCTAAGCAGTCTGTACTGGTTTATACAGAGATTAGGATTGCTTTGAATTACACATGCAATCAGGACATTTCACAGAGCAAATTGTGGTCATTTTGACAACTATACAGCAAGCTTAATTTTAGGCCTAAGTATATATGATATTCAGAGATACAATGAGGTAATTTAACATTTAAAAGGAGGAGTGTGTAGTATAAATTAGTAGAAAAATCATGACACTTACAAACTTCTTCTAAAGATGTATTGTTCCTTTTTCTTTAGGAAAAAAAACCCCACCAGCTTCCATTAAGAATAAATTAACCACTAAAGAAGAATTCCATTGATGGCCAATTCATGCTGGAAATCTATTTTAAACTTGGGAAAGAAAGGAGGATAAAAGAGGGAAGGAAAGAGGGAGAGAAGAGAAGAATACAAATACATGCAGAATGCATGCAGAAACACTTCTAGCATGCAGCCTGCAGAGCAGCAGCTCACATGACAGCAAAGTGTCCTGCTCAGAGGACATCAGCCTGTCTTGGAACAGGCAGCTTTGCAGGCAAAGCAGACACTCCTCACTGTAAATATCTATATGGGTGTGGATATACACAGCTAGGATTTCAGAAACATTCTATTTTCAAGCTATGGGAATCCTAAACATGGAGGGGATCTCACATAAGGGCTTGCTCCTGCCCTAGAAGCCAGACTACAATGAGTGTAATATTGACCTGATGTCTCTAGAGATGTAGATGTTGCTTATTCTTTGCATCCCAAAAGATCCTGCTATGTAATAAAAAGACAAAAAATTAAAAAGAAGAAAGGAAAAGAAAGGAAAGAAAAAAATAAAAACAACAAACCCAAAAACCTGACCTGTATTTGAACTCTGATCTCCTTGAAACAACTTCTTCTCTGTAAACTTTGAAGGAGTACCTACAGTATTTTCTTTAAATGCTTTCACTACTCTCATCAAATGCTTTACCAACTTCTTCAGAATACAAATGTCTCCTTTTCAGACAGGGACTCCATAAAGCACTTGAAGTAAGTGTGTGAGTCCATGTACTGAATCAGGTATTCTGAAGGCAAATGGCTAAAAGCTGAATTTACACAAACTGAATTCCATAGCTGACAGACTGAAAAGTCCACCTGTAATACTTCAGGCAGGCATGGAAGACTTTTTTTGTTGTCATTTTTCCCCTCCAGCTGACTGGAGATCTGTCAATACTTCAGATTTGTAATTAAATAAGGGAAATTCTTAGGCTTGTGTTGAACAAGTGGATTGAAGGGTCACAGCAGTCATTATATTCAGCTCTCAGTTTGTATAGGTTAAAGGCTGCCCTGCTGGAAAGCAGCTCCACAGAGAAAGACCTTGGAGTCCTGGTGAGCAGCAAGTTCTCCAGGAGATAAAAATGTGCCCTTGCTGCCAAGAGAGCCAATAGGATCCTGGGGTTCATCAAGAAAAGTGTGGCCAGCAGGTCTAGGGAGGTTCTTCTCCCCCTCTGCTCTGCCCTGGTGTGACCACACCTGAAATAGTGTCCAGTTTTGGGCTCCCCAGGTCAAGAGAGACAGAGACCTGCTGGAGAGAGTCCAACAGAGAGCCACGAGGATGCTTAGGGGACTTGAGCATCTCCCCTGTGAAGAGAGACTGAGAGCCCTGGGGCTGTTTAGTGTGGAGAAGAGAAGACTGAGAGGGGATCTGATCAATGTCTATTAATATCTGAGGGGTGGGTGTCAAGTGGAGGGGACCAATCTCTTTTTTGGTGGTGCATTATAATAAGACAAGAAACAACAGGTACAAGCTGGAACATAGAAGATTTCACCTCAACATGAGGAGAAACTTCTTTACAGTGAGGGTGACAGAGCCCTGGAACAGGCTGCCCAGAGAGGTTGTGGAGTCCTTTCCTCTAGAGACTTTCAAACCCCCAAACCCACCTGGATGCATTTCTATGCAGACTACCCCAGGTGATCCTGCTTTGGCAGGGGGGTTGGACCTGATGATGTCTGGAGGTCCCTTCCAACCTCTAATGCACTGTGATACATGCACCACAGAACCCTATCTTTGGTTCAAAAAGATACTTTGGGCTGAAGTGAACTTCCAGGCTATCTACCAGTTTGTGCACTCTGTGGGTGTGGTTTTTGCCTTCAAAAAAACTGGAAGCCTTCTGAACACAGGTTAAGTACCAGAAATACTGGATCTGTAAAAGATCTAATTCCAAGAGAGGACAACCTCTCTATGTAAAGTTGACAACCTTGAGCACTAAGAGTTGCTGTGGCCTTTAGCAAAGATAATGCTGCTCTCACCTACACAGCTCTCAGATGAGAAGCACCAATGATTTTTCATTGATTTCTGCTACAGGTGGTGCTATTCAGTACACCATCTCCTTTCCATGAGAGATCTGTGTTAAAAGGCATCAGCACTAAACTTGTTATATAAAACTTGTGCTTTGGAATGATGGAGGTTTGAGTTTTGGGGGTTTTTTCCCCTCCATTTTGACTGATGGTGACGTCATCATCTTAGTCTGATTTATCACTCATCGTTTTATACTCCTGCCAAAAAGGGTTAAAAGCCTTCTCTTTCCCAAGCATTTAATATCTGACCTTTATATGGCTAATTTCACTGCCCTGACAGATTTTTTTCTAGATTTCTCTATTCCTTAAAATGCACCACAAGGGTAGCTGGAACCTTCTAATTTCTTCAAACTGTTTCTTCCCAATTATTTATTTAAGAGCTGTGCAGATAAGCTCCTCCGTTCTCACCTAGATCAATGAGAAGAGAGGAAATGGCCTTTTTAGAGTGTCTCTGCTTTTTAAAGTGGATAGAAATAATAAGGTTGACAAAAGAAAAAAAGGAAAATTGAGCATTATGAGGGTAATAACTTAGAAAGTGTCAGCTTCAGAATAATTTAATTCAATGACATTTAATGCTATGGAAAACAATAGCAGCAGCCCAGCCGCCCATCTGATTCATGTCTAGTTCATGTTTAACAAAACAAGGCTAAGGGTCAGGCAGTCAGGAGTCCCATAAATAACCTGTTAATGGGATTTCCAAACAAGCTGTCCTCAAAATGGTTTTTTCGTCTCACAGAAAGAATATTAAAATGCAAATAGATTCGGGCTGTGTCCTCATAAACAACCATGTTCATTTAACCTCTGACCTCAACGTTTAACTGCCCATTCCAGCAATTTGTATGGTGTTAGCCACAGCATGCCACTCTCCAAAGTGCTAACTTTGAGAAGAGAGGGCTAAATGAATGGGTGACTCTCTGTGATGCTCAGTTCGTCATGGCAAAATGACTTTAGAGGCAGAAAAAGATTCTTTTAAAACTTCCCTTCAGTTAGTTAGTTTCCATTTTCTCTAAGGAAGGAAATAAAAAAAAAAAAAAAAGGCAAAAAAAGCCTCCTGACAAGCTAGTGCCAAGAAAGATCTTTTGAATCATGACTGCCTGTGTGGTGCCATGAGCCACGCTCAGCCAAAGGGCAGCCAAAGGAGCTCGCAGCACAGGCTGCCATAGGTGGCACCTGCCCTCACCACTCACCCAGCTGCTCAGAGCTCTGCCTGGGCTTGCCAACCTTTCTCACCCAGCACCACACCTTTGGGCTGCTTCACTGCTCACGCTTCTGCAGTGCCAAGTCCAGACTTCCTTGCTCCATTTCTGTATTGGGATTTGCTGCCATTCCCTGCAGCACTTCCAGACACAGCTTTAAAAGAATGTGAATCTTTTTATTTTACAGTATTAAAAACCAGCTCCCCCACACACACACCTGACATGAGCGACGTATAAACTAGTCTTTGTCCAGTTCAAGCAGATCTCTCCTCCCTGCTACTCCCCACAGCTCTCAAGGAGAGCCTTTCACAAGGCCTATGGGAGCCTGTCTGATGATGATGGATGATATCAAATTATAACAGCAACAAGCAAAGCATGTGGTAATTAGTTATAAGTATCATGAAAAATCACCATGTCCCAGTTATAAGTATCATGAAAATCACAGTAAACACTCAACTCAGACCAAACTGAAGGATGAAAGTTGCTCTTAACAACTTGGTTTTAAGGGTAGTGGAGTAAACTAATCCTTTTTGCAAGCATATGACTTCTGAGAAAGGGCACATCCAGAGCCCCTTTGCAGGGAAGGGAAAGAAGCACTTGGGACATCAGAGCTCTCCTGTCTAGTAGAGTGTCTAACATTTTTTTCATCACAGAACTACTATTCCAAAATATTTGTAGAAATTCAGAGTTTATTAAATATTTATAACTTCTGGAGAAAACTGATCTCAAAGCTGTTTCAAAGTTTGTTGCACAACTCAGTGAGGAGGAGAAAACCAACTGTGCTAACACTATTGAGAAAGCTTTGGGTATCTCTCGTTGTAGGTAACTGATTTGTCTTATTTTGCTCAATATGATTGGCAGTAAAGTCTCTGTATATCAAGCACCCAGAGTTTCACTTTTTGGAAATGTCTCCAGTTCCCTGGCCAAGAAAACCCTTAACAGAAGACTTCCCTCCTGGAAGAGGTAGTAACAGGTCTTACTTCTGTCTTTAACAACATAGAGCATCAGGAAACAATTTCATGGCTCATCTGAAAATTAACAAAGCTTTCCCTTTACCAGTGCAGTCACTCTGCAAGAAATAGAGTGGAATTTACAGACTGAAAGAGAACAATCATCCTGCAAGTTGGAATAACTGACAGAGTTCCACTTTTTTCCAGTTTTCATTCTTTGTTTACCCCAAAGGGTAAGCAATGGTTTCAGAAATCTCCCTTTAGGAAGTCCATCTTCCATGTACACACACACAGCTGATCTGCTGAACAGCTATTCCCCAAATGCAAAATGAAAAGAGAAGGTGTGCCAATCAAAATCAAATCTTTAGCCTATTCTGTTCTAGACCTTTCTAACACAACAAAAATCACCAATTTGCTACACACACTAATGCAGAAATTAGGCATTTGAGAATTGCATCCAAAATTACTAAACATTATTTTAAGCTGAATGAATCTATTTCAACTGGCAGCCCTGCTATGCGAGGAAAGGATGAGAGAGCTGGGGTGGTTCAGCCTCAGGAAGAGAAGGCTGAAGGGAGACCTTATCACCATGGAGAAACACATAAAGGGTGGCTGCCAGAAGGATGGAGACTCCCTTTTTACAAGGAGTCATGTGGGAAAGGCAGGGAGTGATGGGGACAAGGTACTGCTGGATCCCTTTGGATTCCAGGAGAAAACGTTTCCCCATGCGAACAGTCAGGCATTGAAATCATCTCCCAAGGGAAGCAGTGGAGTCCCCTAAACTGGACAGTTTTAAGACTCAGCTTGACAGGGTGGTGGGCCAGCTCATTTCAGCTCTACTGTTACCTAGAAAAGTTGGACCAGATGACCCTTGGGGTCCCCTTCCAACCTGGCATCCTGTGATTTTGTGACTTGAGACTGCAGATTTTTTAAGCACACTGACAACAGCAGCACTGCACAAGAACTGAAAAATTCTCAGTCTGTTAAACAAACTCCAGGTACAGTGGCAAATGTGCTCAAATTAAAACAAAACAGCACAAACAAGAGAAAACAAAACCCTGCCTGAAGATCCTATTATTCCTCTTACCTTATTTTCTGTGACCCCTCAATATCATGGACAACAGAGTCTGCACTGAGCAGACGGCAATTACAATCCTGAATGTTATACTGCTTTGATATAAGACTCAAGATAACTTATTCTTTGGATTTCCTATTTATCCTCTAATACGTTATTTTATGGGTTTTGGTTTGTTTGGGTTTTTTTTTTTTGTTTGTTTGTTTTTTAAAGCTTCCTGTGAGTTGTCAAAGGGAAACATATTCAGAGACACTCACAGCAGGTTCCCTTTCAGCTGACTCATATTTCATAAGCTGCTTTTCCGCTGTGTCTATGCAGCCACCGTGAAGTTCTGGGACTTTATTCCAAAGTGAATTTCACAGATAGGTAGAAATTGATTTAGACACATTCAAGAAGGACACAACTGTCCAAATCTTTGCAGAATTAGTTAAGATAAAGAAGGGCACAGCAATCCTCAGGGATATTTCATATAAGGAGGGAGTAAACTAGCAAGCCTTTTTGGTTTGGAAAGAAGGCAGCACAGAAGTATGATATTATCACAGGTAGATAAAGTCATGAATGTCAGCTACAAAGTCAGTAAATAAAGAATTTTTAAATTATTATTATTATTCTAAAACAAGCCACAGGAGGCATAAATAAACAAGTTAAACTCAAACAGTTAAAAGATATTTCTGTTTCTTGGGTTCTCTCATTTCTAACAAGCACTAAAGCAAGTTTTTTGCATTTTTAGGGGGTCAAGCTACCTTACTCCTCTCTCTAAACATGGTGATTTTTTTCCCCTCTCACTCTTTCTCTGTCCTACCTTTTCTGTCTCTCCCATGCTCTTTTTTTTTTTTTTTTTTACCCCTCTCCTTTTCCTTTTGGTAAAATTTTATTAATGAGCTTCCAGGCTCCCACTGACTTGACTGGTTTTGAACCTAACCCTTCATCTGCCTTTTTTCTTTATACCTCATTCCTTATTAACTTGCAGTTTTCATTTTTCCATATGGATCTCTGAAAGAAAAAGGAGAAAAGCAAGGTAGGAGGGAAGGAAAAATTGTAAAAGCAATAAACCAAGGTGTTGCCTTACACATACCTCAGAGAAGAGCCATAGTGCATGATGTGTTCTATTCTCAGAGCACATTTTACAGTACCAGATTTCTTCCTATGACTGATTATCTTGCACTATTATTTCACTGTATAGCAAAATAATACAGAATTCATTGCTCTGTCAATTCAGCTTTAGTTGAATAATTTAAATACATCCCATCCCCCCAAATATTCTTAGGAAAATATTCCCAGAAAAGGCTGCTCTCTCTGAGTTTTGTTTCTTACTTGAATTCCAGTTTTATTTAGTGGTTTCAATCTGTCTGAACTACGAGAAAAACAGAGAGTAATAAATCACTGTCTGGGCAAAACAAGAACAAATGTTTAAAGTATTAAGTGATGCTGTTATCAACAGGAACATTTTTATATCAAGGAGAATGGGGGGGGGGTTGGGAAGAGAGGGGGAAGGAATGTATTTAAATAGCAAACCAAGATATGTTTTCCTTGGTCTTTGTTATTAGCATCGATTAGATTCACCTTCATTTGCAGATATAAAGCAATAATTACTGCCAGCTTACATTTTCAAGAATGGGAGTGGGGTGTTTTGTTTTGGTGTTGTCATGGGGTATTTGGGGGGGGAGGAGAGTTTGGTGGGTTGGTGTGGTTTTTCACAATGCTCATTGACAGGAAAATATCTTCACACATTTTTGCAAGAAACCCCAAACACTCTTTCTAGAGAAGTCTGCAGCTTTCCTAAGATGTTAAGCCACTTTGTCTCAAACAGAACCCTCCTTGTATTTTATACTCCTTCACATTTTTGCCTTCTGTCATATTTTCTGCCAAGTTTTTAAGGAAATGGGGGGAAAAAGCATTTTCTGCAATTATGTGCTGTGATTTTTATTGTTAAGTTGTGTGATGAATTTATATTCTGTCAATATAGGTGTAAGAGGATGTGACTGTAAGGTATTTTAGTCATTATCATCAACATCTTAGAATGGAAACTGGTGGCCCATGGATGAGGTAGAGCAGAATCCATATCCCCCAAAAAATGCATGCAAAGCCCCAAAGCCTATATCTAAAAAATAATTTTGTCTGGCTTTGTTTTAGCAAGACAGTCAGAAGGCTTAGCACAAAGTTCCTCTGCTTCTAAGGTGTTTGGAGCCTTTGATCTTGAACAGAATCGACAAATTCAAGTTTTCCATCAGGAAACATCTTTCAGCCACCTTCATACATTTACTTTCATAAATTCCCAATCTTCCTTCTACCTCCATGAGAAGGTTACCTTGCAGGTGTGACTCATTCATGTGTGAATCCATTCCCTCCTCCATCAGCAGGGCACCTCTGTGCACAGCTCAGGACTAAATCTGTGCTGGTGCTGACACTGTTCAGCCCATATGTGGGGCTAAACCACAGCAGATGCTCCCTCCCCCAGTGGCTCCTTCCCAGTAGAGAAGGGGGACCAGGAAAAGGAGAGGAGACAGACACACACACACCCCCCTCAAAATGAAATTAAAACAGATTTAACGAAACAGCCCAATTAATGCCAACACCAATATAAAGCATAGAATGTTACACTCAGCCCAGTGAATGCATGGCCATCAACATAAAAGCAAATAAAAGCAGAATGGGGAGCAAGTTCCTCCAGGGATGAGAAGAAGCAGGAGCAGGAGACCTTGTTTTCAGCAGACTTCCCCCTTTATATGGAGCATGACTTGTCTGCTCTGGGATACAGCTGTGATTCTTTGTAAAAAGGACATCTCCTTACCCACAATACTGCCTCTTTACATACCTGTACATGGCTATGAGGTCTCCCCTAAGCTTTCTCTTCTCAAGGCTGAACAAACCTCACATCCTCATGACAGAGTTGCCCCACTAGAGCACTGATTTGGAAAAAGGTGTTTCCAGAAAACTCTTAAAGCCTTTCCAGAGACCTTGTGCTGCTCAGTATGTCTACTGATGCAGTGTGTACTGAAGATTTACATTCTACACATTGGCCATAAGAACTCCATGCAGTCCTACAGGCTGGGGACAGGGTGGCTGGAGCGCAGCCAGGCAGAAAGGGACCTGGGGGTACTGGTTGACAGTAGGCTGAACATGAGCCAGCAGTGTGCCCAGGTGGCCAAGAAGGCCAATGGCATCCTGGCCTGGATCAGGCATAGTGTGGCCAGCAGGAGCAGGGAAGTCATTCTGCACTGGTTAGGCCACACCTTGAGTCCTGTGTCCAGTTCTGGGCTCCTCAGTTCAAGAATGATGTTGAGATGCTGGAACATGTCCAGAGAAGGGCAACAAAGCTGGGGAGGGGTCTGGAGCTCAAGCCTTATGAGGAGCATGTGAGGGAGCTGGGGTTTTTTAGCCTGGAGAAGAGGAGGCTCTGGGGAGACCTCATTGCTCTACCTGAAGTTGTAGCCAGGTGGGGGTTGATCTCTCCTCCCAGGCAACCGGCAACAGAACAAGAGGACACAGTCTCAAGCTGTGCAGAGGCAAGTTTAGGCTTCATCTTAGAAAGAAATTCTTCACAGAAAGAGAGATTTGCCACTGGAATGTGCTGCCCAGGGAGGGGAGGGGATCGATGTCCTTGGAGGTGTTTAAGAAAAACCTGGATGAGGCACTCAGTGCCATGGTCTAGTTGATTAGATAGGGCTGGGTGATCGCTTGGACTTGATGATCTTGGAGGTCTCTTCCAACCTGGCTGCTTCTGCGATTCTCTTTAGTTCGTTGGCTTATAGCACACCTTTCCTTCGAAGCTAAAACCTAAGCTGAGAAAACTTACAACTGAAAACTTTTTTTTTTTTTCTTTTTTTTTTTTCCCCCCTTCTTTTTCCCCTCTCTCCTGCAAGGGGCTGAAAGAGTCATTAATGCTGCGATCGGTCTAATCCAGAGCATTTGTCGCTGCTAATTATTACGGACAAGCCTCTTTATTGAACCACATCCTCTTATCGACATTAGGATGCATGAGCCCAGGCTGTTGTTTTAAACGCACTCATTAGCCACACAAATCAGCCCTGTTGACAGAGCGCTTTTGAATTAAGCTGCAGACTGTAGTCATTGGACAAGGAGCAATTTATAATGCCATTAGCAACACTTGCGAAGGTTACAGGCATCAAAAATTGTTCAGCTGTAATTATTCTTAATGGATACAAGGAATAAACTGACGCAGGACAGCTTTTTCATTAGCTTTCAATCAAGGCTGATGGCTTTGAGAAATGTACAGTAAGTGCATTTTGGGGAGAAATAATGATGTTGCAGCACCTTTCATTGGAAAATGCTCTCAGTTCAGAACTTAACTTTTAATAACCTTAATTTGATATAATTAAAAAATCTGATTTGCTTTGAAGATCTTTGCAATGAATTGGTTGGGCTGCTGGTTAACCCTTTTTGCAAGTATTTGTCCCAAACGTGCTGAAGTATAAAAATCTTCAGAAACTCTGCGTTCTCGTGGAAGAGAATCATAGAATCATACGATCAACCAGGTTGGAAGAGACCTCCAAGATCATGCAGGCCAACCTATCACCCAGCCCTATCCTATCAACTAGACCATGGCACTAAGTGCCTCATCCAGTCTTCTCTTGAGCATCTCCAGGGATGGTGACTCCACCACCTCCCTGGGCAGCACACCCCAATGGCAAATCTCTCTCTCTCTGAAGAACTTCCTCCTAATCTCCAGCCTATACCTCCCCTGGCAAAACTTGAGACTGTGTCCCCTTGTTCTGCTGCTGGTTGAGAATTAGGCTGCTGATTTCCTGCACCACTGGTAATTAGCATGGATTTTTTTAAAGTGGACTTGGAGCACTGAGAGAACGAAGGGAATTTTACAAAGTTTATCCAGCCCTGGAAAAGTACCAGCATGTAGACAACATCCTCCATAAAACTCACTCACAGATCCACAGACAACTGATCTTTTCTTCACCTACAAAGCAATAAATCTCAAACCCTTGCCCTCAGTTCTCACCTCCTGTCCTAACCTTCATCCACTAGCACCTGCACTTCACCCCTCTTAGCCAGGCTTCTGAGCTATGTGGACTTTTGGCCTGACGCAGTGTCTGTTCCTATGTTCTCTGTTCAATGTCCCCTTACTATACACTGTAAATTTGTGTGTGAGCTGAGGTGATTCACACAACTCAGAATCACTGCAAGTGTGGCCAACAGCACAAAACCAACACCAGTTCTCTCGGAGAAGCAAACCAGCAAGAAGGCAAGTTGTATCCTAGGCTGCATCAAGAGGAGTGCAGCCAGCAGGGCAAGAGAGCAGATTCTTCCTCTTTACTCTGCTTTTGTGAGACCCTGCCTCGAATGCTGAGTCCATTTCTCATGTTCCCATCATAAGAAGGACACAGAGCTGTTGGAGTGAGTCCAGAAGAGGCCACAAAGATGACCCAAGGGCTGGAACACATCTACTATGAGGATAGGCTGAGGGAGCTGGGGAAGAAGACCTTAGAGCTGCCTTCCAATACTTCAAAGGATCCTACAATAAGGTTGGGGAGGGACATTTCATAAAGAGTGTTTAGTGACAGGATGAGTGGGAATGGTTTTAAGCTGAGGGAGAGCAGGTTTAGACTGGATCTTAGCATCTCCAGTATGAGGGTGGTGAGACTCTGAAGTCCAATTGCAATAACAGCACCACGACTGATTCAAACACAATTCTCAGCTCCAAACAATGGATAGGATAGAGCTCCTGCTCCAGTCTACTAGAAGCATTTAATGACCATTAAAAGGCAAGAAGAGCTTTGCATCACTCAGTTGTTCAGTGTGGTTCCAGTCTCCACCGTGGAGGAGCAGCACATTCCTTTTAAGTAAAATATTGCTGGGAACTCACTGCTTCAGCAATTACCTTTGGAACACCATTGTTGTCTCAAAGCCATTAACACGTCAGATCATGGCAGTGCTTGACATCCAAACATGCCTTGGAGGGCTGCAATTCAATTTAAGGATCACCTCCTCTGAACAGGCCAACCTGCAAATTTCACAGAATCAGAGGGAAATTCTCAGGGCACGCTTTGATCATGCTGCTTCCTAAATTAAAACCAAAACTGTAAGTGTTAAACATCTTTAACAGGACATTAAACCTCAGCCATAATCCAGGAAGGGTCCCTTAATGAGTAATGACATATGTTGTGAAGGCAGTTATCTCCTAATGTTCAAGTTGAAACAGTAGGCTGGAATGGCACAGTGTTCAAAAGGGATGTATCATCACTAATGAGAGGATAATTTCAAGCTGCTCTTCTGAGAACCTGAAAGAAGACTTTTCCATTACTGCAGGATGGCAAAGGATGCAATATTCCATCTTACCACACACTTCAAAGAGGAATGGGAAGTGACAATGTCATAGAAGGAAAGCTGAGTGAAAGACAGAAAATGGGGTAGGCTATTTGGAGAGTCCCTACAAGGGCTACCTTCTTCTGCTTCCCAGGGTGAGCCTTGGTGCAAACCAGTGATGTGACTCCCATTCCCTTTATTCCTATTCTCTTTACTTAGCTGACCACAAATGGTTTACTAGACACAGCAGAGCACTGCCCTAAAAGGGAGCATAGCATTGGTATAGGCCTGCTGTAGAACACACAAAATATTGCAAAGGATGAGAGAGGAGTCCAAGAAGTGACAACTGAGGGTCATGCTCAAAAGCAGAAAAGGACCCAACTCCTCTTTTATTAAGAAAAAGAAGAAAACTCTCCAAAAGCAGATTTTAGAATCATAGATTTGTCAGGATTGGAAAGGGCCTCAAGGATCATCCAGTTCCAACCCCCCTGCCATGGGCAGGGACACCTCACACTACAGCAGGTTGCTCACAGCCACATCCAGCCTGGCCTTTACACCTCCTTCCACCACCTCCCTGGGCAACCTGTGCCAGTGTCTCACCACCCTCATGGGGAAGAATTTCTTTCTAACATCCAATATGAATCTCCCCACTTCCAGCTTTGTTCCATTCCCCCCAGTCCTATCACTACCTGATATCCTAAAAAGTCCCTCCCCAGCTTTTCTGTAGCCCCCTTAAGATACTGTAAGGCCACAATAAGGTCTCTTTGGAGCCTTCTCCTCACCAGCCCCTACTGTCTCAGTCTGCCTCCATAGGAGAAGAGCTCCAGCCCTCTGACATCCTCATGGCCCTTCTTGCATTACTGAAAAAGCCCCAGTTTGGTGACAGAGTAGTATTTAATAATTATTGATATCAAATGTGTAATGGAGCCCTCCTCCCTTGACCCTTCCCCTCATGTAAAGATATATGCAAATTAAGTGAATAACAATCAATTTGATATGTTACCATTTGCTGAAGCAGGCATTACTGGTTTCTACCTGATTCTTCCTGTGTCTAAATTAAGGGAGTTGCTTCCAGAAACAGTGGTGACTTGACCAGTACATTGCAAAATTTATGACAGGCAGCAGAGGTTGAGTGAACCTGTGTTGTATTTACTAAATGACATTTGTTACTTCTGCAGCACCCCTGAGCTCTGTAGAGAAGGTCTTTTAGATACCCAGCTTGCTTAACAGCCTGCCAGTGGGGAGGAAATTCCTTAACTTATGCCCAAGGAAGAGCCTAGGAACAGGTAATGCTATGTAGTGTTTTTTTCCCCAACTTCTTTCCCACCTTCTCCTATTTAGTAGCTTCTTGAAGACTTCTTGAGTCCAAGGTCGTGTGCACTGATGTGAGAAGTTCTATAGGTCTCTTTCTGTGCATTTTGTAGATGGTAAATAAGAGCTCCATCTGACACCCTCCAGATCACTCACTGAAAGGACAGTGTACATTCCATCTCTTTCAACCTCTCTCTGCCACTCTACCACATTTCCTCTGATGCCTTTTCCTGGCTCTCTGTCATTTCTCCTACAGAAACCATACAAGGCCCCTGTCCGTTGGTGCTGTCATTCGCTAGTTCATTCAGTTCCATGATGTCTTTTTAGGACAGGGGCCCTAGAACTGCATCACATTTACCATTGCAGGAGGCCACAGACTTCCATACCAACCCCTTTCCACTTTGCTTTCTGTTTCTTTCCCAGTTTCAAGCATTTGGATTCTTTTATTAACTACTGTTGAGTGCCCATTTTTGCCATCTCTTACCGAAGTCTGGCACGGTCTAAAAAAACAAACTCCATATTTATCGTGCATCATCACTTAATTTACTGTGAATTCCTAACCAAAATTAGGACAATAATCAAAATTAGGACAAGGCAAAACCCAAACATCAAATTCTACAAGAGTTGGAGGTCCCCACCTCTCTCCATAGGAATCAGGTACATTAAACTTCCCAGATTTAGGCAGCATTTTAGTATTTTTCTAAGATACCATTAGGAGGAAGCCTGGATGAGAAATAAATATAACTGGAGTTAAAACCTGGGGATGATTATCCAAGTTAAAAACTTAGGATGATTATGTGAAATGAAAACTACAAACTCCAATTATTGAGCAAAAGGTCACCACTTCTTTTTTCTTTTCTTTTTGTGTGTGTGTGGTTTTGTTGTTACTATTTGGGGGTTAGGGTTTTGTTTGTTGGTTTGACTTGCTGTTTGGGGTTTTGTGTGTGTGTGTTGGGGGTTATTTTGTTGTTGTTGTTGGGGAATCACCTGATTTCCCTAGTTTCCCAGCTGACTGCCCTACTTTTTAGCAGGGGAGGGCAACCTCTTTTTTTCCACTGTGTGATGTACAGCATTGGTCCCTCTCCCAAGTGGAGAAACAGCAGGGGGGCTTAAACACTCACAGGGGCAGAAAAAAGAACAAGAAAACAGTCTTTGTTCCAGGCAGACACTACGAGGTCACGTTACTATGGCAGCATCAACCATTTCCCCTCATTCCAGCTAGTAGTTCAACTTCCCCCATGGTTTATTCCCTGGGAAGCCTAATCCAGAGTTCAGGTTTGTGTATGTGGGGTTAGAGGTCAACAGCAATCTGACAATGGCCTAGTCAAGAGAAAAGAAAGCTATGATATAGCAGAATCAAAGAGTCGCTTCACCAATCGCTGGGGGCTGGCTCAGACAGAGGTTAGAATTCATCCCCTCACTTTAGCCTAAAGTTCCTGATTTAGCTGTTTTGTGCTCAGCATACAGAAAGCCTGAATGGTGAACCATAAAGATGACAGTGGAGCAAACAGGAAAAGATAGGGAGACAGTGCTGGGTTGTGTTTACTGGCTGAATTACTCTTGCATTTACAGGCAGCTTAGCTTCATGCAGTTATCCTCCCTGCATCCTTGCTTACAACTGTGAATAACCTACTAAGGGGACAAAACTGCTCCACACAGAGGCTGCAAGAAGGGAAGCAGGAGTTTTGGAATAACTACCTGGGCATGTATGCACCTGTGTTTCATTCTGTGATAAAAAGGGACAAGTGGAGGCTCTAAAATAGTTTTTAAAGGGCAAGAGGTAAAACCTCTGAGTTAAAGCATTCACCAGGTGGTGGATTCACCATCCCTGGAGGTGTTTAAGGAGAGACTGGATGTGGCACTTAGTGACATGGCCTAGGCAGTGTGGTGGTGTTAGGTCATAGGCTGGACTTGATGATCTCAGGTCTATTCCAGCCTTAGTAATTCATTAACTTGAAAAGAAAATGGAGGTTTTTAAGGCCAGGATGGATGTGGCTCTGGGCACACCTGATCTAGCAGAGGGTGTCCCTGCCCATGGCAGGGGGGTTGGAACTAGATGATCCTTGGAGTCCTTTCCAACCCTGACAAATCTGTGATTCTGTGAAAATAAAGAATTAGGATTGGGTTTATTTCACTGCACCTCAGTTTACTGAAAGAGGGGTAGCATGGAGGAAGAATGGGAGTTCTGAGTAACTGAAGTTGGTCACTGTGCTCACATGGCCTCTTTCTTTAGTTCTCTTATTTGGAAATGAATAGAATAGTTAGAAGCCTCATCCCTGGAGGTTTTTAAGGCCAGGCTGGATGTGGCTCTGAGCAACCTGATCTGGTGTGAGGTGTCCCTGCCCATGGAACTGCATGCTCCTTGAGGTCTCTTCCAGCCCTGACAACTCTATGATTCTATGAAAGGGACCTGCAGTGATCATCTAGTTCAAGTGAGATAAGTCATCAGCAGAGAGAAGAGTAAAGCCTCATTTCAGAAGACTAGTAAGGACAGCAAATTGCTCTGCAGAACTGAAGGTGAGAGGAATGGGTGGGTGTTAGCAGCAGAGAATTTTCAACTCTTGTGTGGACTCTGCAGTGCTGATCACAACACCCCCCAAAAAAAGGCAGAGTTGAGGTGGAAGCCTGTGGCCAGTGATGTTCCCCAGGGATCAGTACTGGGTCCAGTTTTGTTCAGTATCTTCATCAATGACCTGAATGATTTTCATTTTTTCAAGTAAAAAAAAGCCATTGAAACTTGTTAAGGAAGTTTTATCAATATCTGTAGTTAGCAAATGCATAACAGAAGGATTAAATTGGCTGAAACATGGTCTGACTAAATCTCTCTCTGGACAAGCCATAAACCAAAGGTAATTGATGGAGGTCTGGGGCCAAATTATCTTCAGAAAGATTGGATTTATTCACTGAATATGCCAGATGCAGAGAAGTCATCAGGAAGCATTTATTGATTAGCCATCGACAGCACTGTCAGCCCCATGCACCATACTATTGATTACTTTGGGTTTACTCGGTCAGTGTGCATCTCTAAGCTATTGTCTCCTACAAGTGAACAGCACAATGGCTTTTGGGGAGAAGCAAGCCTGGAGAATGCCAAAGACATAAAAAGTCTCCATGACAAAGGGCCTGGGGCAGCTGTGCTCAATTCCCAGACTGAGAGAATCAGAGATAATCCACTAATCCTGAACAGAGCAGGACAGAGCATGCTTGCCACCCAAGCTGAGCTCCAGAAAGATTTCTGTACAAATAAAGAAGCACCTTTCCCTTTGTCATCAGAGGTCATGGGTGCTGGCTCAGAGTGGTAGTCCCTTTCATCATTCATTCTTTTCTGCTGCAGGATGAGTCTGCTCTTTTCACAGCACCGCCAGGGATACACTTTCACTTTCTGCCTAATTTGGAGGAACACAGGAATTAGAGGAAATTAAGCAATTTGGGTAGGCTGAGAGTCCGTTTTCATCTTTTTTTGTTGCTTTTGGAAGTGGTTTTGCTACACTGCATTTTAAAAACTAAATGATGGCAAATGGATCCAGTCTTAAGTGGATGGCAAAGTAAGTCCTTTACCTAAGGGTGTGATAAATGATTGAGGAGAGGGAAGAACCTGCTTTAGCCATTACAAGTCAAAAAAAAAAAAAAAGGAAAAAAAAAGAAAAAAACCCAAAGAAATCTTCAAATACTCTTCAAATTCTCTACTGTGATATAATTGACAAAGAAATTCTCTCTGTTCTCAGACCCATTCCTGTGCAAAAGTCTTTCACACAAAGCCTTAGTTACAGCAGCATTAAGTGTTCCACTTTAAAACCTGCACTTCTACACTCTAAGGCAACTGTCTGCATCTCTCAGGTGGTCTGAGTCACTAACCACCTGTAAAAGTGGCATATCCAGTGTCTTCCATGTCATTAATTAGCACTTAAGCAGGACTGTCAGAGGGGAAGCTCATCAAAGATCTGTTATTTTTTTTATTAGCATAAGAACCTTCAGCCTAGAAAAATAGCTTTTTTTTTTCTTTTCTTTTTTCTTTTTTTTCTTTTTTTTTTAACCCAAAATGTGTCATCCATGCTTTCACCACTGCAGGCTGTCCTGGCAACTGACCAAGAGTCTGAGGGTTGTATTTAATTTGCATAAATCAGAGCTGATTACAGTTACTTTCCTCATTAATACACTGAGTACTGATTAATAATCGGTAATACACAGAATGTACTGATGCATTTGCAAGGGTCTGAATGCATGCTTGATGCCAAAAACGTTTCTGAAAACAAAACTCCTGTTCCAGAGCACTCATTCTTGACACATAAAGGAAAAGCAGTCTACATCACAATGCAGGCTTTGTTCTGAAAGGAAGAGAAAGACCTGAGAGTTTCTTCAGTTGCTACAGGACAGGAGCATTCTCATTTTAAACCCTGGGGGGGAGGGTGGAGAGATGTAAGCCACTGGGTTCCCCAGCTCAAAAGACACAAGGAATTATTGGAGAGAGTCCAGCAGATGCTACAAAGATGCTGAGGGGCCTGGAGCATCTCTCTGACAAGTAAAGGCTGAGAGACCTGGGGCTGCTGAGCCTGGAGAACAGCAGCCTGAGAGGGGATCTCAATGCTCAGCAAGAGCAAAAGGTGGAGGGTAAGAGGACGGGACCAGCCTCTTTCCAGTGGTGCCCAGTAACAGGACAAGGGGCAACAGGCACAAACAGGCACCCATGAAGTGTAAGATAAGGAAAAACTTCTTTGAGGATGACAGACAACTGGAACAGGCTGCTCAGTGAGCCTGTGGATTCTCCTCCCCTTTTGAAACCTGCCTGGATGTGATCCTGTGCAAGCTGTCCTGGGTGACCCTGCTTTAGAAGCAGAGGGGTTGCACTGGATGGTCTCTAGAGCTCCCTTCCAACCTCTAGAATTCTCTGATTCTTTTCATGGTGCTTCTCTGGCTCCATACAGATGTTTCAGGCAAAACACTTGAGACCCCTTACTGCTGTACTCACAGCTCCCATGACCTGCATCTTCTGCACTAACAGCTGGGCTGCATTTAGCAAAAAACCACTGTCAAGTGTAAGAGGTAAACTGTTTCCTTCCTGCCTGTGCTGGGCAGATGCAAGAAGCACATTCAACACACCACATCTCTCATTTCAATGTGACAATATACATTATCTACCAGCATATTTATTGCTTACACAGATGTGAGTTATTCACATGGAAAATTGATTTATCTATCAGATAATTAGTAAACTTCAATAATTTCCAAAACCTCTTAGCAATCAGTTGACATTTAATTAACATACAATAACTGTCTTATTAAATCTCCATTAAATACCTGTTGGAGTTAATTAAAGCTGCTATGCAGGATTCCACAATTCCTGGGGAAACCACACTGTAGTTCAACAGCAAGAAGCCTGGAACTCAGTTGTTTGCTTCTTTCTGAGTTGTTCTAGTTTAAGGTAAGGACCACACCAGAGATTCTAACACTTCGTGATTATGCAAAAGCATAACATGAAAAACATGAGTGGGGGAAAAAAAAAAAAAAAAATCAAGAAATGCTCTACAGTTGTCAGCTGGACTCAGCTGCAAACCTTTTTTCCTTGCATGTGTGTGAAGCTCATGTGAAGGCTTTGGCTTAGCCCAGTTCCTTCAACTCATATTGTGGCTGGTGCCAGCTGAGTCTTAAAACCATGAAGTCAAATTCACCTTCCTGAAACAAGCCCAAATCTCAATGACTTCACTGGCAATTTTGCATGCATAGTGTCTGAGTATAAGCTAAAGGGGTAGTTTCAGGGGGCTGGCCCAATCCCTATGAAATGTGAATCTGATTTAAGTGTCTCTATGGAATTTTAGAATCCAGAAACATAAGGATGAAAAAATGGGAGTGGGAAAAGCCAAAGGCAGTTCTGGCTCTGAGTGCAGAGGGTCATAAAAGGGAGACTGCTATGTCCTTTAACATTAACACCAGAAATTTGGGACCTGCTTTCTCACCATAGGTAGAGAGAAGCACATCCAGTATTGCTCAAGGAAACCCAGTGCTCCAAATTTCTGAGCAGCCATGGGCGTGCTATTAGACACTGTCTGCAAGGTGTCAAGTGAAGCTCAATGCTACACACTCTAATGCAAGGTGAAATGACACTGACACACAGTCCTGATCCACCTTGACACACCCTGACAAAGATACACAGAATGCCAGGTTGGAAAGGACCCCAAGGATCACCTGGGCCAAGCTTTCTAGGTGACACAGTGTAGTTACAGGTAGTGGGGAAGTCAAATCACTCTAATTTCTTCACAGAATGGTTTGGGTTGAGAGGGACCTCCAAAAGTCATCTAGTACAACTTCCCTGCAATGAGAAGGGACGTCCTCCACTAGATTCAGGTTGCTCAGAGCCCTGAATATCTCCAAGGACAGGGTCTCAGCTACCTCCTTGGGCAACTCATTCCAGTGTTCCACCATCCTCATGGTAAAGAATGACCCACCATGCTCTTTTGTATGTCATTCTAAGGAGATTACTGGGGACAAGCCATTATTTGATTTAAATTTGTCCCCTTACTCACTAAGACTTTGTTCACTGGCTTCTGCTAAGGTAGAAGCATCTTCAGTAAAATCAGACAGCCAAAAAATAGATAACAGAGAGACCTTCCAAAACACTAGGGAAAATAAATAGTACTTGTGTTTTGCTTCTACCCAAGCCACTCACTGAGGGTCATGAAAAATTAAAAAAAAAAAAAAAAACAAAAACCACAACACCCAACAACCCACAAAAAAAAAAAAAAAAACCCACACAACCAAAACCAAACCAAAACACAACAAAACAAAAAAACAAACCCAAACAAAAAAACCCAGCTCAAACTAGCCTTTATCTTGCAAGAGATAAAACCCCCCCAAACATTTAGCACTATTTTGTTTGCAGCACATGAACAACTCCTAGCAAGGAAGAGATCCTTTAAAATGGAAATCCAAACTCTGTAATAACATTCATATATGTGCATGTTTCTGCTCTCTCTAAAGTAAGTCAAAGTCAGAATAAATTCAGATCACAGAAAACATCAATAATCAGAAGCTGGAAATCTACCTCCTTGTTGTTGACCCTAGCCTTATAGTATTCAGGACTTCTCTTCTACATACAATAATTTTCTGAACACCTAAGCATATGTATAAAAGTGAAATCAAATGACTGCCTCAGACTTGACAGAACTGCTGAACTAAGAACCATGAATCGTCCTCTGCTAAAGGGCATCACCTTGAGAAGATAAAGCTTTGTGAGTGTTGCTCTAAAATTTACTGTTCTCTGCTATTTGCTATTAGAGATATTTACAGAGGCAGCAATAATGATCTTGAAAGAATGATGTTGCCTAACCACATTTTAGGTGCCCTTTACAGAACCCAGAAATCAGGAGTTCGATAGCAGAAACATGGATTTATCCCTATCAGGGTACTGATGTATATCTAAAAAGGGACTCTAGTTTTGAACATAGTAAAATAGATACTACAAAGGCAAACAAACCTCTAATCAGACAGAAAATACTGCTGTAAGAGCGAGGGGCAATGCTCACTAATCTGGGGACATGCAGGTTATAATGAGAGCACACGATGCATTATTTCTGACTTAACTTACTTGAGTCTGAGGTCCCTGAATAATTAACCTGCTTTGTTTCAATTCATTTAAATGTCCATATCCTACTTCTTGTGAATGTGTTCTACACAATAAACAGCCACATTGCTTCCAGAGCTGTACAGAGACTGATAGGAAAAAAATAATATATATATTATTCATGATGATTCTTAGGATTCAAATATTTAGCTCAGAAAAACCGCACCACAAACAAACAAAAAAACCCAAACAAACAAAAAAAACCCCTAACCCAAATATTTGAAACAAAAAAAATTACATTTAAAGGGAAATATTTTATCCTAATTACAACAGAATGCAATTTGATGGGGGTTTTATACTGACACTGCATCCAACTGATTGCTTATAAAAACAGAAACCAAACCAGATTCACTCAGTTTATACAACGATTTCTAATTAGAAATTGAGTAATTGGTTTAAAATTAATAAATTGCATAATATCAGGTCATAATTACATCAAGATCTGAGCGCAGCTAATTACTGTAATTCATGAGCATATTTGCTTCTCTTTACCTAAACAGAAACTAAGGTAAAGAGTTTATCAACTTTTCCTCTTGCACCAGGCAGGATATTGAAAGCTTCCAGAGTTTCACTTGGTGTTACTATCCCATTATATCTTACACCAAAAGCCTTTCTAATCTATGATTTTTCTTCATCAGGAGTAAGGAGGTGATTGTCCTCTTGTACTCAGCTCTAGTGAGGTCACACCTCAAGTATCGTGTCCAGTTTTGGGCACCTCAGTACAGGAGGGATGTGGAGGTGCTGGAGCAGTGCAGAGGAGGGCAACGAAGCAAGGAAAGGGCCTGGGGAATAAATCTGATGAAGAGCAACTGCAGGAGCTGGGGCTGCTTAGGTTGAAAAAGAGGAGGCTGAGGGAAGACCTCATTGCTGTCTACAACTATCTGAAAGAAGGTTGTGGAGAGGTTGGTGCTGGTCTCTTCTCACAGGTAATTAGTGATAGAACAAGAGGGAATGGCCTCAGGCTGCAGCTGGGTAGGTTTAGACTGGATATTAGGAACATTTTCTTTGTGGAAAGAGTGGTCAGACACTGGAACTGGCTGCCCAGGGAAGTGGTTGAGTCACGTACCCTGAACGTGTTTAAAGGTGGTTTGAATGTGGTACTTGGGAATATGATTTAGGGGTGAACCTTGTAGAGTAGGGTTCTTGGTTGGACTCGGTGATCCTGAGGGTCTTTTCCAACCTGAATGTTTCTGTGATTCTCTGCAACACACATTTCTTTTCCTAACTATTAAGGAATGTTTCTGTTGCTGGAAATCTCTCTGTCATTTTACAATCTTTTCAAAGGAACAAATAACATGTTGTCTCAGAGAAAGAAAATAAGCATCGAAATCCAAATCATATGCTCTTTGCTCCCACAGGGACAAACCAGGCAATATTTACCTCTGACATGATAAGCAAAAGATCAGAAAGGATTAGAACTAATGGCTCTGTAAATAGTATATTCAGAAGAGAGGAAACCCTGCAAGAAAATTGTATCCACTTTCAGCTGCCAGTTTAGGATGAATTTTTCACTGATTTTTTAACTGTGTTTATGGCACAGTGATGATGCCAGCTCCTGTGTCATCACCATCCTCAGCTTTTTGCATTATGGGCAGGATTGGAGGGTCCCTCCTTATGAGGAGAGTCTGAGGGAGCTGGGAGTCTTTAGTTTGGAGAAGAGGAGACTAATGGATGACCTCATTAATGTTTATAAAATGTAAAGGGTGAGTGCCAAGAGGATGGTGATGCCCAATGACAGGACAAGGGGCAACGGGTGGAAGTTGAGGCATAGAAAGTTCCATGTAAATAGGAGGAAAAAAATTTTCACTGTGAGGGTGACAGAGCACTGGGACAGGCTGCCTAGTGGGATTGTGGGGTCTCCATCTCTGGAAACATTCAAGACCCACCTGGATGCATTCCTGTGTGACCTGCCCTAGCTGATCCTGCTCTGGCAGGGGGGATGGACCCAATGGTCTCTGGAGATCCCTTCCAACCTCTAATGTACCGTAAGCTACATGATCTTTAAGGTCCCTTCCAACCTACACCATGCTATGATTTCATACTGAAAACCAAATGAAAAAAAAATAATATGCAGCTGTGTAAAACCTTACAACACAGCTCTGGATTCACCACAGATGGACACAAGGTCTTGCCATAGCACTTGCAATATGATTAGAATTCATCACTAAAGAAGAAAATTCCCTGAATAAGGGATGCCAAGATTACAATCTAAATACAATGTTGTCAGTTGAAAGAAATGAATGTAGAGTATTGAATGTTCAAAATTGTGTTGAATTAGATAAGCAAATCCCATGTAGACTTTGCTAATGATTCATAATCAGCTAATAAGCTCATCTCTAGTAGAATAATGATCCATGGACCTGTTAGCTCATTTATCACTATGTTTTACAACACCAGCAAGGAAACTAATTAAATCCCAGCATCATTACACAGAATTCCTTTTAATAGAGATACAATGATGCACTAGAGGCTACAGATTACACTGCAAATTGTACCAAGAGATTCTGGACAGCAAGTTTTAATTAACACATTCGCAAGAAGCTGCTCACTTAAATAATAACTAACTAGGAAACATCTGCACTCTCAAAACCAGTGGAGGAAGTAGAGGAAGGAAAGGAGCATTATGTGAGGTATTGAAATTGCAGACATCTCTATCCACAGCAAAAAGCTGTTGCTGTTCACTGACTTCATTCGTTATCCCAGCAGAAGGCAGAAGTCTGGCTCCAGATTGGTGTTGAAGAGGCTGCTAGGGGAATGTGTGTCAGATTATCAACCCCCCACACCCCCAAAGTCTGTGTAGCACTACCACTAGGTCAGTGCAGCAGAGTTCCTCAGGCACAGCACATTAAGTTATCTCATTTTGCTCCTTGTGGGAGAGAAGACAGATGGGTAACTGCTCAGAAGAACTGATCCCTGTTACGCAAACAAGAGGAAAAAAAAAAAAAAAGTCCTGTTCTAAAGAAAGAAACAACAAAGTTGGAGATAGCACAGAATGAAAAAGAATGGAGTGACTTAATAGTCCACCAATGTTGGTATTCAAAGGAAAGATGACTCTGCAGTGGGAAAACAACAGAATGAACTCACTCATATTCCCTTTTGCCTGAATGTCCCAACTTGGAGTAAGAAGCAGACACAAAACCTGCAGTGAATGCAAGACAGAAAATGGTGTTTGCAAGCAAGCATCTTTCAAATGCTCATGTACAGGAATGTGCAGCCCCAAGATGGTGACTAGATGCTATGACTATTGGGAAAGTAATTTAAGAAGACAAAACACTCTAGGAAAATAACCCAGGCTTTGTTGTTTTGGCCTCTTATTTCTAAGAATTATGGTGAATCAGAGAAGTCAGAGACACAGCTGAAAATGTTTCACAGATCAGGTAAGCCAAACAGTACTGTGGTACAATTTGCAGCGTGAGACAATGAGTCACTGAGGAGGTCTACAAAGATGATCCAAGGGCTGGAATACCTCTGCTATGAGGATAGGCTGAGGGAGCTGGGGGTGTTCAACCTGGAGAAGACTCTGAGGGAACCTTAGAGCTGCCTTCTAATACCTGAAGAGATCCTACAGGAAGGCTACAGAGGGACTTTCCATAAGGGAGTCTAGAGAAAGGACAAGGAGGAATGGCTTTAAGCTGAGGGAGAGCAGGGTTAGACTGGATCTTAAGAAGAAGTTCTTCAGTATAAGGGTGGTGAGACTCTGGAACAGGCTGCCTAGGGAGCTATAGTTTACATCCATTGCCCCTTGTCCTATCACAGGGTGCAACTGAGCAGAGCCTGTCCCCTCCCTCTTGGCACCCAGCCCTCATATATTTATGTTTTTATATATATAAGATTATCCAGTCCAACCCTCGACCCAACACACATGTCCAAATCAGAAGAGATCAGCCCTTAGTGCAGTTACCTACAAATCTGGATTGTTATGACCAAGGGAAACACTATTTTATTTTTTTTTTACAGTTAATATTTCCCATTTTTTAAACTAACAGAGTTTGAAAATATCTCAAAAATTAAAAAGCTTGGCAGGCTCACTTCTTTTTTTTCCACAGTTGAACTAATGGGAAACAAAGAGTAAACAGGAACAAAAAAAAAATCTGGGTCTGATTTGGGTCTGTTTTAAAATTCGTTCTCAAAGGACTTTCACTTTCAATTTATTACTTGCATTTAAATAAAGCAAGCAGAGCAATTGGTCACTCCAGCTGGATCACCAGCTCCTCCTCCTTGATTTCTCTGAGATTTTTATTGTCTGATGAAATGTAATTAAAGACTCTGATGGTGCCAATTCAAGGCTTGAAGGAACCGAAGTTGGTTTTCACATTATCACATGGTAAAAAGGCAGTGATGCTGTAAACATCCATTAGCCATTACAGTTCTCATTAGCCCCTGAAAACAACTCATTAGTGTCCTTAGACATGACAAACAAGAGTACAGTAAATGAGATAAAACTATCAATATATTCATTGTGTGCAAAACCAGGGCTTCCAGCATCACATTCCACACAGTGAAAATCAGAAGGTTAAATACACCTTCTGCAAGAAATAAACCTAAGATGTGAAGCATCTGCATCTATCCCAGAGTGTAGGAAGATGCTATGTGAGAAACTAACAAAGACAGCAGACTTTTTATTCACACGTGGGGCAGGTTCATCTGAAGCTCAGCTTGCTCTGAACTGTCAATGGTTGTTTAGCCAAGACTGAATTCTATATAACACATTGATTCCACTTAAACTGCTCTGCTTTACAAAGTTATTTCAGAACTGAGGGCTGGCAGTTTGTGGAATTCAGTGCAGGCTTCTGGTTACCTATGCAAAACCTCAGCAGGTTGATTAAGAGGAAGATAAACAAACCCAAGGCCTGATGAGCTCTGTCACAGTGCAGTCACAAGGCTGAAGCTGCCAGGGTTAGACCAGGCACTGCTCTCCAATGGGAGGAGCCCTAACCACTCCCAGTCACATTTAGAATACAGCCACATACTTTCTCATGTAAATATCTTTATTTACCAGCTATTTTTCTTTCTTCTTTCTCCCAGCTTCCCTGGACCAGTTCTAGTTCCATGAACTCTTTTGACAAAAGCCTGTAATTAGATCCTTTTCTTGTACATCTGTTCCTGACTGCCAATTTCTGTATCTTTTGAACATTATACATTCCCCATTTCATAGATACATTTCAGAGTACTCATCTGAGAGCAACAGCTTTGCACCCCATTGTGGGAAAACTCTATAAAGCCTTCTGCTGGAAGTGCAGCACAATCAGAAGAGTAAAAGGATTGTTGGGAGGCACCAAGAATGAGACAGAAACCAAGAGTGCTAATATTAACCAATAGCATGGCCTCTTCCAGAATGGTTGGTTGGTTCCAGCTGGTTTCAATTTTGTTTGCTTGATGTCAGAAACAACAGAGCAGGAAGAAAAAGAATTTAAAGAGAGGTCAAAAAATGGTGCCAGGCCATCAGGAACTTAACTGTGAGGCATAACTAGAAACTGGTTCTGCTTAGTTCAGAAGGAAAAAGATTTCATGCAGATATAGAAACCAATGAACTGCACAGGGAATAAACCAAGGGTTTCCATTTACTGCATCCAGGAATATAAGAACACAAGCAAAGCATCTGAAAAATAATTCAGTGCAATCCTTAAAAACAAAAGAGAGGTTAGGGGATGATGATTTTGCATATGAAGTTCAGTGGGGCATAACACAAGAGGTATTGCAAAATGAAGGGCTGGTAGCACCATGGTTGCTGTGATGACTCAGACAATGTAGAGGCCACAGCCATGCCAGGCCAAATGACTCTCCTAGAACTTTGAGACAGAGGAGAATCAGATCTCTGGAGACTATTCTATCCATTCAGTGCAGGAAAAGGTATTACAGAACCACAGAATAGTACAGGATGGAAGGGACCTCTGGGGATCATCCAGTCCAACCCCCCTGCTAAAGGAGGGTCGCTCACAGGGGGTTGCACAGGAATATGTCCAGGCAGGTCTGGAAAGTCTCCAGAGAAGGAGACTTCACAACCTCCCTGGGCAGCCTGTTCCAGTGCTCTATCACCCTGTATTCCACAGGACTAGAAAGCATCTGCTGTAGCCCTCTCTACAGGACCAAAGACAGTGATCTATCTCCACAGACCTAATACACAAGGCCGGTACCAAGTCTGTAATCACTGAATGCACAACCAAGATTTTCCTCAGGTTCCCAAGAGAGCCACACTAGGGGTGTTCCCATACACATCTGTTAGCCTCCTCTTCATGTTCAAACAGGAAAGCATAACATGGATTTTTGCCATTCTTTGTGTAGGGGGATCTATTTTAAACACCTAATCTGCATTTCAGAATGCTCTTATTTACTATGAGTGCACACAATTCCTGTATCCTTCTATACCTTACCATAGTATGAGTGCTAAGTCCTGATTCAAAAGCAGAGGTGCAGTCATTCTAAATCATTTTAACACTGTGTACTCCACCAGTAAGGGAACAAAAATTGTTCAAGGAATGCTGTGACCTTACTGCCCCCTATTCTGAAGCTTGGAAAATTACAACTTTCCCTGAACTACACATTCTGGGTGGTTCAGCAGATACAAGAAAGAATTCCCCCTGAAAAGGAAATGACAGTGGAGATGTGGTTTCTTAGTCCCACACAGTTGTCACTCCTACATGCTCTTTGTATTCCCTGATGTAGAAGCTCATGGCCACTACATGCAGGAGTGAGCTCATTTTCATCCTGAACTACTCTTTGCAATATCCAAACACCACCAGCACCTCCAACATGCAGTTTATTCTATTTGTTATTACAAGAAAAAATAAACAAATTCAGCTATAGTTTATTCCTTCAGTTCAAACTCAGGTGTTAATGAACACAGAGCTCCCAGAGGAGAAGGATCCTTTTTGGTTTGGTATTTCCCCCCCATCCCCTACATTTCCATAAACAGCTAGGGGGTGGGGGGAAGAAAGAACCATGGATCAAACTGAACAATCCTTTCCAAACACAAAGCATTTGAGTCTAGCTCTTGTGTTTGCCCAGCAGAATCCTCAGCCTCAAAACACTGAATGGGATATAAATCAGCAGTACCAAAATATTCACAGGTGTTTGCTCAACACACTGCTCAGACCCAAACTTCACAGGCACTAGGAGAAACAAGAGGCACGTTTGATACTGTAATTAAGCAGAATAACCTTGCTGCTACGGGGCTGGTTCTTTTTAAGTGTATTTCCTTTCAGGTATTTCAGAGTTTAACATGGCAGCTCTTCCCACCTAGTTTCCTTCCTTTTCCTGTGGAAATTACACCAGGTAGAATGACATCAATGCACAGTAGTTCCATTTACTTCCATAAATTGTAGTAGGAGCAAGTGATTTTTTTTTTTTTTTACATTCACATTGAACCACTTCCTATTTTTAAAATTAAAATAATTAAGTTTTGAGTAAAATGTGTTGGGTTTTGTTGTTTGGGTGTTCCCCCGCCCCCCCAAAAAATCTAGGATAATTATTTTAATACAGAAGCCAGTTCTCACTCTCTCTTCTTGCATAAAAAAAACAACCAAACAAACACCCCCCTTCCCCCCCCAAGTCTTAAAATTTTAAGTGCAAACAATCCTAGTGCACAATCCTAATTCACAATCGCATCAGTTAATGCCTAGCAAGTTAGAATGTTTGCAAGAACACATTTTTGGGGCCAAACAATGACAGACTCATTACTTTCCTCTCTAGCTAGTAAAAAGGTTTACTTTTTTCTCTAGGGGTTTTCCATGTGTTCTATTTTAGAGGTTTTTTTCCTCCTAACACAAATATTCCTCTCCTTCCTTCCTCTCAGTCTCACATATTTTACCTCCATTCCTTGCACACGAAAATTTCTTTGCCTGTTATCCTAGGACCAAGAACTTCCCAAATAAAAAGTAAAGCACAAAAAAATTACACTTCTTACATCAAAACATAGCAGCCAGACCTCACAGCCTCTTTGTTGGATTTTGAAGGGGATTCTAGAGGAGCAGCAAAGCTTAGAAATTTGAGCAAAGGTAATTTGGGGAGGTGGAATCACAGCTGAAGAAACTCTCCAGAGAATTTTCTTGATGCAAAGCTAAGATGACTGTGATAATTTCTCAGGAACTGGCCTCATTCCAAGTTGGATTTTAAACACAGATTATAAAGCAAACACCATCCCCCACAAGTATTAAGGAAGAAGAAAATAACAGAATGGGGCTGCAGAAATGGTCTCTATTGTGGGACCAAAACCTGTCAATCAAGCAGGTTGACAGGCATCAGAGATTGACAGACAGGCCCTCTCTCTTGACTTCAGTTATCTGGGGGAATGGGAAAAGTGTCTGCAAGAACATGTTAAATTGCCAAAGTCATTACCAGTCACCAATTACCAAAGAAAAGATAACAAGGTGCATTTTAGAAAAATCGATGCAACAACATGCATTTCAATAACCTGAGTTTTTCAGAACTTTAGAAAACAAAATGAACTATTTAGGGAATACATGATGGTTTTTTCATAGAATACTAAGCACTTTACTACGCCAGCAGGCTTTGGAGATTCATCACTATTCTCTCTATATTTTGTATTGGGGCCAGAGGTCAACCAACAAATATTTCCCTTTGTCTGTTCTTAGGCTTAAGCCAAAGAAAGCAAGCAGGCTCTGTATCCCAGTGATTAAATGTAGGCTCTGTGCTTGGCAAACTACTATCCAAAAGCCATTTTGGTTCACAAGTGCATTTACTCTAGCTGCAGGAGTAAATTCTGGTTTATGTTAATAAGTTCAAAAAAAAGAAAGACCATCAAAAGGACCTTGATACCTTATTTACTGCCAGGTTTGATGATTTCATTCACCCAGGCTGAAAAGTCCCCTTTATGAATTGTGTTGGACCTGCTGCAAGATCTTCCACCTCCCTAAGCCTGGAGTACCATTTCTCTCACATCCCTCTACTCACAAGTTTTCTGTAGTTGTGACCCAAGTCAAGGAAAAGGAAATTTCTTTTGACAGAAAAATTAAGAAGGCTGAAACTAAGGTGCTGAGAAAATGAAGTCTTTTCTGTGATGGAAGGAGGCAGCCCTCTTGTTCCTGTTCCTACCAGCACAAGCAAAAGAAAAGCAAGACAACCCTTTTCAAAAAATAAATAAAGGTGTTCACTTACTGTGAATTAAAGTGTATTTGCCTTCAGATTTCCCAGGCTCTTAATATAGTAATTAAATATCCTTGCAAATATGCTGAACACATAAAATGAATTAATGGTTTTTATTGTTTGTTGAATTATTCCCAGTGCTTTCCTTCTTTTAAAGCAGCTGGCATTAGGAGGTTCACATTTCAAGAGCTGCTTCTGCTTTCAGAGCAAGCAAAGGAGGTTTTTCTGTAACACTGCTCCAGCTACAACCTGCAAGCATATGATTATGGTCTGCAGTGGATGCTCAGGCAGCACTGAAATCAAGAGTGTCCTCTTAGGCATCATCTCTCTCCTACTGTGTGCAACAATGCATGGCATATTCCATCTCAGCTTCTGCACCCTCCATGATGGCCCACAGAGGGAAGTATGGAAACTGCTGCTGCAGGAGTTATTTGCATTTAAGTCCTTAGCTCTTTACTTACTAGTATTAAACAAAAAAAAAAAAAAAAAAGTGGAGCATTCACTTTTACAGTGGAAGGGGAGGAAAAAAATCCAAGACCGAAAATGGCTTGCAGAAGACCTCTCAGAATCAGTCAACTCAAGAGCTAAAAATGACAACCAGCTGAATTAATTAGCTGAATCACAGATGAGGAACCATAAATGCTTCCATATTTCTAAGAGTGACCTTGTACAGATGTGTATTCATAAAAACATCAATATTAGTTCTCCTGAACACCAGGAAAAAAGCTATACAGAGAGCTCCTAAATCCTGCTTAAACTCTGTTTTGTTGGCTTAACCTTGTACTGGTTGTCTGTAGCAGAAAGACATCCACAGAGTTTTAACCTTGAATTGACTACATCCTTTTAACATATATGACCCTGATCTTCAAAAGGGAAGCCATCTCTGACACTCAGTATTGAAGCTGAACAAATGCCAAAACGAACACCCATTTCATCAGACCAAAAGAAGAAGATATTAATTCTGAAAATCCTTTCTGCTGATGTTTATCTTAACTTTTCTGTAACTTCATATTTACAGAAAATATACCAGATCTGGTGTCCCCATCATTAGAAGGACACAAAAATGTTGGAGCGAGTCCAGAGGAGAGCCACAAATATGATCCAAGGGCTGGAACACCTCTGCTGTGAGGACAGGCTGAGGGAGCCAGGGATGTTCAGCCTGGAGAAGACTCCAGGGGAACCTTAGAGCTGCCTTCTAATACCTGAAGGGATCCTACAGGAAGGCTGCAGAGGGACTTTTCCTGAGAGTGTCTAGAGACAGGACAAGGGGGAATAGTTTTAAGCTGAGGGAGAGCAGGGTTAGACTGGAGCTGAAGAAGAGGTTCTTCAGTGCAAGGGTGGTGAGAATAGGCTGCCCAGAGAGGTTGTGGATTTCTCCTCCCTGTGGTTGTTCAAGGTCAGGTTGCATGAGACCTTGAGCAGCCAAGTTTAATTGAGAGGAGTCCGTGCCCATGGCAGGGAGGTTGGAGTAGATGATCTCTAAGGTCCCTTCCAATCTAAGCCATTCTATGAAAATTAAGTGGAATAGAGAGATTTGTCATCAGCAAGTCTGCACAGTGACTTTGGGGCAGTCTGATAGATGTAGAAACAGGTCTGTATTCTGAAGACTCAATTACTACTGTTCCAACTAAATATTTTTTTTTTTAATAAAAACATTGCACAATGTATGCAGAGCTTTTGGAATGCTCAGTACTGACCACAACAAACAACAGAATCACTAAAAAATTCCATCCACCAGTTTTAAACACTTGCTATAAATTTTAAAGCAAAGCCCAAGGAATAAATCCAAAAGAGAGGGAAGAACTGTTCATCACAAATGACTGCTAATTTGCAATCTGCTATTAAAAGAAGCAATTGGCAATATTTAATTACTGTTAGCAGTGTGATAACATGAACAGCTTTGTTACATTTGAGCAGAAATTAAGAGGCACTTCTTGTGCTTCTACTAAAAAAAAAAAAAAGTTTGCAGCATCACAAATAATTAAGACTTCAAAATCTAATTTTATATACTCTAAATTCCTTACTAGAATCTGAATAAACAAATAACAATAATAAAAAGACTGTAGTAGGTTTTTAGCTTGGAGATTCAGCACAACTGCTGTGCTTGCACTTCAAAAGGAGTCTATCAAACAGTTCTCTGCTCCTCACTGGACAAAACAAGGGGTGAGAAATTTTCTGTTTAGCCTACAGGACAGAACACAAAGTTTACTCTGCTAATAGCCCCTGTATAGGGAAAATACTCTCCCTTTTGGGAATGTGGAGCCCTTAGCCAACACACTGAGACTTGACTAAAGATGTGCTCTTTTTTGTTTACTCTCTCACAGTTCCCGTATCAGCCAACAGGACTGGCAGCAAAAGGTGACACGTCCTTTCCTTGCACTGCTCTTCTAACAAGGAGCAAAGAGGAAGGAAGATGAAGCAAAGCTGATCATGTCCTGAATGGTACATTTTAAAGGACAAGGGAAAAAAAAGTGATTGGTGCTGCCACATTCAGAAATAGGAAGGGGGACCAAGTCTCTGTTTTCTCAGCAGCTACGCCTGAGAATCAAAGACCAAAGACTTTCACTGCCAGACAATCTGATGCCCTCTGAAGCAACCTTGGGAGCTGTAGTAACAGCAGCAGGAACTCCTTGTAAGAGAAAAAAAAAAAAGGATGTATTCAAGAAGAATCATTTTGTTCATGGGAGCAGACTTGTGTGACTTGCTCAATTAGTAGGAATTAGGACAATTGATCTGTTTGGTGCACTTTTGTTCCAAGTGCAGCATACAATACCTGAAGTTCAATGGGTCCTGGTCATTGAATTAGTTGGGAACAATAGCTGGCCCGTTCTCCATGTGTCTGTAATTACATATGAACAAATTAACAGCACTCCCAGAGACCTGCCTAGTGCATCACCACACAGTAAGAACAGAAACCAAGGAGGAGAGGATGTAGAAAATAACTTCCAAGGTCTATTATTTTAAGATCAACATTTTCTTTGCTCAGGGCTATGTACTCTTACTGCCACACACCAAGGAGAGAAAAATATAACCCAAATTTAGCATAAAACTTCCAAGGGAAGCTCAACAAAGGAAAGTGATTAGGAAATTCACTCAGTAAAGAGTATTCGAGAACAGGGGTGGGAGGAAAAAAAAACCAACAAACAACAAAAAAAAATTTAGCATCCAAGCTAAAAACCTGTTAGATTTTTTTTTATTTTTTTTTTTCAGATTCTAGTAAGGAATTTAGAACAATTAAAATTAGATTTTGAAATCTTAATTACTTGTGATGCATATATCACAATGATTAGAAGGTCCTCTCTAAAAGCATATAAATATGAAGTCACTTTTTCTTCCCTACATATCTAAGAATTGTACAATTTCAGTCTCCCCACTTTGTTTTGAGTGGTAGTTCTTAAACATTTCTATCTATCCAGTGGAAGTGTTTAGAACAATCATTTTCTTACACCCAGCAGTGACTTATTTACACTTTCACTTTCTCTCCTTGAACTTTGCAAAGAAATATTAAAAAGACAGTTTCAAACCATCACACCTATCCTCAAGAAAGTAGCTGCTTTTGCAACCTGCTTTTACTAAACAAAAAAAAAAAAATTGTTTCCCACCTACCCCATCCTCAATTTATACATTCAGATGTAAAGAACAGACATCCCATCCTTAACCATCAATAATGTGCACAAGATCTGGCAATTATCTCCATGCAATAAAAATCACCTAGAAGTATGAGCAACTAAGTGACTATTAAAAAGTCTTTCTGAGCTTCAAGAGTAACTCATATAAAAGGGCTAATTGCTGTTTGCAATTCACACATGAGAAGTCAGGCTGGCACAGCAGACACAACACAGCACTGGCCTCTATTTCCTAACAGTCACATCCTAGGAATACTACTGCAGCGTCAAGCAAACAGATTAACAGTGATGTGACACAGTCTGAAGAGATAATAAATTGTCTGGAGTGAAAAGAAAGACAGACAGACAAGGAACAACAGGTTCAAACTTGAACAGAGAAGATTTCAGCTCAACATGAGGAGAAACTTCTTTACAGTGAGGGTGACAGAGCCCTGGAGCAGGCTGCCCTGGGGGGTTGTGGAGTCTCCTTCTCTGGAGACTTTCAAACCCCACCTGGCTGCATTCCTGTGCAGACTACCCTGAGTGATCCTGCTCTGGTTGGACCCTATGATCTCTTGAGGTCCCTTCCAACCTCTGATATACTGTGAGACTGTGATACAATCCCTCTACAGTATCTGTACACTGCACACATCTCTGGCACTGCTAATACAGACACTATAGTCCCATTTCATATGTGGGCCTGTTCTCTCTGATTTTGCACTGATTTAGTTTAAATGAATCAATTCTACTTCCCAACACTTCACATCAGGGCAGAGTTAGTCTAAACCAGCCATACTTTGCTTTAAAACATTCAACAGCTCCTAGTTTTAAAGGAAGAAATGTTTAGCAGCATATTTCAGGCTTGCAGCACAACCTTTGCCAGCACTTCAAAGTCTTACTCAGATGATGTTAATTTACACTCTTGATCCTCTGCAGTCTCCACACCCAGGCAGGCTGACATTTGACTTACATCCCTCTCTGCCTTCCTGCAGAACCTTCACACCAGAAAATGTGCTCAGATCAAAACTACTTTCCATACAATTATAAAACATAACAGGCCACAGTAAAAAAAAAAAAAAAAGTAAAACCTCCAAAGTAGCTCAAAGCTAATTAATTTCTATTAGTAATGAAAGAAGAACCACTTAACTTGTCTTTTCTTATTTAAATTACCATTGACAGCACCTGCCTTTTTTTTTTTTTTCATTCTTGGGAAATCCTGCTACAAGGCTGTAGAATTTATGAAGAGAAGGCAATTATTACAAAACCAATTCCAGGTTACAATGAGCAGTGTAAAGACAACCTGTTAGGATGCTCTGTTCAATCACTCAGTGATGCATTCCACACTTAGTTAACCCTTCTGGTTGTGAACATTTCAGGCTAACTGGTGTCCTTGTGTTCAGTAATTGATTGTTTTGTTTCTTCTGGTGGATGCTTCCTCTATGTTGTTCAGGAATAATGTATCTTAATGACCAGCCAATACACAAACCCATGTGGAAACCATGTAATAAAATTGATGTTCAACAGGAGGCAGGAGAAATGATTGAAGGTCCAGAAACCTCAGAAGTAAACTTTGTTATTAAGGTAGAAGGCATCTCCTGGTGCCCAGTAGTTCTGACCTCTGACAAAAAAAGTTTATTTAGGATTTCCTGCATGTTCTCGTCTTACAGCAAATCAGAATACCTCTGTTGAAAACAACAAGGCCTGGAGCACCTCTCCTATGAGGACAGACTGAAAGAGTTGGGGCTGTTCAGTCTAGAGAAAAGAAGGCTCCGAGCCTTCTTGTGGCCTTTCAGTATCTGAACAGGGCTACAAGAAAGCTGGGGAGGGACTTTATAGGCTATCAGGTAGTGACAGGACAGGGGGGAATGGAATAAAGCTGGAAGTGGGGAGATTCAGAGTGGATGTGAGGAAGTTCTACCCCATGAGAGTGGTGAGAGCCTGGAATGGGTTGTCCAGGGAGGTGGTTGAGGTCCCATCCCTGGAGGTGTTTAAGGCCAGGCTGGATGAGGCTCTGGCCAGCCTGATGTAGTGTGAGGTGTCCCTGCCCATGGCAGGGGGGTTGGAACTGGCTGATCCTTGTGGTCCCTTCCAACCCTGACTGATTCTATGATTCTATTCTATGATTCTATGACTCACCTCTGTTGCCCTACTGCAGTAAAGACCCAGTTTGGACCACAGCAAAAAGTGTGTGCTCTGCAAACTCAGATGGGAAATGCAGGAGGAAGATAAAGTTTAAAAAAAAAAAAAAGAAAAAAAAGAAGAAAGAAACACCAAACAAAACAAATGAAAATCACACCCAGAAAAGAAGAAAAAAAAAACCCAAACAAACACAAAAACCACCAACCAACAAACCAAACCAATCAAACACACACGCACAAAAAAAGCCCAAAACATAGAAGATAAGAGAGAGATTCATTCCCCAAGATGAGTCTTGCAGGGCAAAGGAAGTTAATGTTGGAATTTCAGATTTAATCCATTCCTGAGCAGGAAGAGCAATCACTTTGGCCTTAACCTCAGCTTTGAAAACACTGTTTTGCATACCTGCTGTTTCAACATTTCTGGGTTGCAATTCAGCATCAAATAATCAATATTCAAGCCTGTTCCCCTTGCAGCCTCCCTGACACACCGGACTGAATTCCACCTTCTACAAGAGTGCTGACTCCATTTGAAACTGAAGAATAAATTTTGCATATCTCCAAGTCTTAAGAACAAATTTTTTTTGTGCAATAGAGATGATACGTTACTAATGTTTCCGAGTTGTTGGTACATGCACACCTACAGAGCTGGGTCCATTTTTTGGTTTGATTGGTCTGGCTGTTTCCAGCAGTAGAGATTCACAATAGCAGATGACACCCAGCTGTGTGGTGGTGTTGATACACCAGAGGGATGGGAGGTCACCCAGAGGGTGCTGGTTGAGGTGGCCTAGGTGAACTTCATGAAGCTGAGCAAGTGCAGGGGATGAGGTGTTAGAAAGCAGCCCTGTGGAAAAGAATTTGAGGGTGCTGGTAGATGAGAAGCTGGACAGGAGCAGGCAGTGTGAGCTTGCAGCACAGAAAGCAAATCACGTCTTGGGCTGCATCAAAAGATGTGGTGCCAGCAGTGCCAGAAGTGATTCTACCACTTTGCTCTGGTGAGACCTCACCTGGAGTACTGTGTACAGGTCTGGAGCCCTTGATACAGGAAGGACATGGACCTGATGGAGAGGGTCCAGAGGAGGGCCATGAAAATGATCAGAGGGTTGGAGCAGCTCTGCTATGAGGACAGGCTGAGGGAGCTGGGGGTGTTCAGCCTGGAGAAGAGGAGGCTCTGGGGAGACCTAACAGCAGCCTGCCAGTACCTGAAGGGGGCTACAAGAAAAATGGAGAGAGACTGTTTGCAAAGGCCTGCAGGGACAGGGACAAGGGATAATGGCTTCAAACTAGAGAAGGGAAGATTTAGATTGGATGTCAGGAAGAAGTTCTTCAATATGAAGGTGGTGGAACACTGGAACAGGTTGCCCAGGGAGGTGGTTGAGGTCTCATCCCTGGAGATAGTCAAGGTGAGGTTTGATGAGGCCCTGGGCAACCTGATCTAGTTGGGGATGTCCCTGCTGACTGCAGGGAGGTCAGACTGGATGAGCTTTGGAGGTCCCTTCTGTCCTGGACCATTCTATGATTCCATGAAATGTTACACACACTTTAAAATTCAGATAGTGAAAACATTTACCATGTAAAGAAACATTTGCATGATCAAAGCAGTAGTCTCTGGATTATTTTTTGAGAGTATTTTCTCA
This sequence comes from Indicator indicator, assembly GCF_027791375.1. Taxonomy (NCBI): domain Eukaryota; kingdom Metazoa; phylum Chordata; class Aves; order Piciformes; family Indicatoridae; genus Indicator; species Indicator indicator. The sequence continues at coordinate 2,521,577 of NC_072042.1, read as the reverse complement.
ACCTTTGGTGCAGCAAGGCTGCTTTGGCCACAAATGCAAAACCTTTTTGCCATTTAAAACCAGATTTCTGGTATACCATCTTTTTTTAGAGCTGGCATGCACCGGAGGCATCTGCAAATATAATTCCATGAGAAATTACCCCACCTCCATTCAAATGAGCTCTTTGCTGTCTAGAACACTGTTGTAATGCCCAAACCTTAACTGAGGGTTCATTAGCAAAATTTCTGCCTAACAGGAACATACCTGAAAATATATTCAGACAGGTGTAAACCAGAATTTATCATCTCTGTGGGTTTGTTTGGTTTTGGGTTTGTTGGGTTTTTTTTCAATAAAAACTTCTCAAATATATCCAGAAAATAAGCCATAAAGGAATAAGATTTATTCTATTTTACTGCAAAAACCTTGTTCAAAAATTTCAGACCTTTTTATGGCCTTCTTTTGTGACATCAGTGCATATCCTAAATAAAGGTGATTACAAATGGTGTGCCCTAAGTGAGGAAGGAAAAATTATAGGCTTATAGGAAGAATCTAAAGAGAGATGCCATGGCAATTACATTTCCTATGTTCATTGAGAGGAAAAAGGAAAAAGGAAAAAGGAAAAAGGAAAAAGGAAAAAGGAAAAAGGAAAAAGGAAAAAGGAAAAAGGAAAAAGGAAAAAGGAAAAAGGAAAAAGGAAAAAGGAAAAAGGAAAAAGGAAAAAGGAAAAAGGAAAAAGGAAAAAGGAAAAAGGAAACTCAACAAGGTAAGGCTGTGCCATGGATTTCTCCAGACTACATTTTCCCCAATCCACCTGAGGGTTTCCTGGTAACACTGAAGGTCCCTGTGACAATCTGAAAAACTGTGACAAATGTAAATGGATTCTTTTTAGAGTAAATCACAAACTGTGTGATCAGCTCCTAAAACTCTAAAATAACCAAAATAAAGCATCAAAACAAATACAAACAAACAACAAAAAAATAACCCTCCTCCCTTAGAATCTAAAGGAGGCAAGGCATGAGCAGAACAGAGACAAAGCTGTTCTGAGGATGTGGGATCTTTGTACATCTTCTGCTGAAAGGGCATTTGAAGGCCTTCTAGAAGTTATAGCAGCTCAAAACCAGAAGGCATTCCAAATCAAGGTGTGCTGTACCCACACAAAACAAATGAAACTGCAAACAATTGGATGCAACCTCCACTTTTCCACCCTAGAAAGCTCACCACTCTTTCAGTATGTCCTCTTGCATCATGGTGTTTGATTCTTCTTTGCTGAAAGAGGTTGCTCTATCTTTACATCTTAGAATTACAGAATCATTTTAGTTGGAACAGACCTTTAAGATCATTGAGTCCCACTGTTAACCCAACACTGCCAATCCACCACTAAACCACATCCCTAAGCACCACATCTGCAAGTCTTTTTAGATACCTCCAGGATGCTTTACTTTTGAGGGGAGTAAATTTCCATCAACTTAGCCTAAAGGTTTTCTGATGTAAGATCTTTAAACACCAAGAATACACCAAAAAGAAAATCACCATGTTTACAAATTCTATGTATTCTCCAGCACATGGAAGATATATTTGTTCTGGGTTCTCACTGGTTTGCATTTTGTAGAAGGAAGACTAAGCAAAGCTAAGCTAATAAATAGAATCTGCTGTCTGACAAGCCCTGTTTTTGAAAACCAGACACACCAGCATTTAAACAAATATTTTGGTAACAAAACTGCTTTGCCCTTCAGAACTGTTTTCTTCCTGCACACATCCAGCCTCTTCCTATGCCTAATGCATCCCCAGTCCCACCTGCAAGCCTTAGGACTTTGTTTTGCAGGTTGTTGAGGAATTTCTCTATGTAACATTGCTCCTGTTTCAAGTGACTGGAGAGAAAACAATCATCAGAGCAGCCTCCAAAGCACCCAGAACTCTGCAGGAATGGGCCTGGCTTGAGGGGACAGTCAGAATGCTACGTTCTTAACAAAGAGATGTGTTACCATGCTTACCTCCTCTGAAGAGTGTTCCTCACCAAGCAGTCCACAAGAGGGAAGGTTGCAGAGTAAAATACTGCCCAGCATCAGTCATTAATGAAGCTCCTTTTCCTTTGGTGTTAACAAGTACTGTGGAACTCAGTGCATAGCCTAATTGAAACCAAAATGTTGTTGCCAGGGACATTTTAACAAAGATTAAACAACTTCAGGAAAAAAAAAAACAACTAAATAAGATGACAGCTTCAGCTCAGAGAAAGGAAAAAATGGAGCTACCTTCCTTGGAGTACTTGCTTTCTTCTCCCAAACTCAGGACACCTGTGACAAGGCTGAGGTATTCTGCCACAGGTGTATCTCATATACATTTGCAGCTATGGTTTACATTCTACAGCTGTGCTTCCACCTTCCCTGGTTCTAAGTTTCCTATATGGCATGAGAAAGATGTGTAAGAGAAAGCCATTTTGACATAAAATCCCTAGAAAATTGACTTAGGAAAATCCATACAACACAATAAGTACTCCACTATGCAGGAAATAAAACCAACATATGGGCAAAAGCTGTAGCCTGTACTGCAAGCTGTGCTAAGGTACAAAACTCTGCTGGAGGACCAAGATGTCTTTGGTGCACCAAGTGCATGTCTGCAGCTAAACCTGCACTCTAAGGTCTCCTCCCAGCCTGGGTTGAGTCTGACTCCCTCTCAGCCAACTGAAATGCTCCTTTAAAAATACTACATGTCCCTGGACTAGCTGTTGTCAATCGTCTTGGAACAATACTCAGCCTTCTTGTGGGGGACAAACACAGCTGAGCATGATCAAGTCAGATGTGTTAGCAATTGCCAGATCCTTTTGTCACTACAGAACTTTGACAGTAAGCAGTCACTGATACTGGGGTGTCTGCAGAATATTCAGCTTAGTATTCTAAAATCACCAGAATTCCCATGTGGCTCTGTAGTTCAGCAGGGAGCTGCTACAAGTCTTTGCATAATGCCTCTTAACACAGGGTCTCTGACTACCCTAGCCCTCCTCAGCCTGCTGAAGCTCCTGCATGTGTGGTGTTGCCCCACGGTTCCCCTCAGTGGTTCTGAAATAGTTAAGGTCGTAACGGAGTGGTGCTATGTAAAGGAGAAATTTCCCTGTCCTTGCCTAAGTGAATGGCTGGGATTAAACTGACAGCCCACCTTAGTGATGGTGGAATAATTGGTTGTTCAGCTCTGTCCTTGTCAGAGCTCTGACAGTTCTGCAGATGTCCTGCTCAGCTCTCCAAAGGTTAGCCTCAGCTGGAGCTAGTGTTCATTAATCATTCCTTCCTGACAGGGCTCAGAGCAGCCCACATCTGCCACTCTGTCCCCCTCAATCCCTGTCGCACCCAGCTTGTGTGTAATCACTGCTGGTTTTCTTAAGAGGATACTCAATAAGGGAATATGCATTTAAGCACAAGACATGTGGTGTTGCCTTTTCTCTTGGGAATCCTTTCAGCAAAGGGCTGGTTATATGTTGCCTTTGTCCAAAACAGTCTGGTACAGACACAGTGAACTGTGGACTGGATGTACAAGAAGCGTTCAGCATCACAACCCTTTTACAGGGTAATGGCCTCATGCAATGACAATTTTCAGTCTAGTGCCACACTCACAGTGAGGATGGAAGGACATGGTATCATCATAACCCTGTGTGGGTACATGACAGCTGCAAACTGCACCTCATTTGGAGGGAATGGGGGGAAAAAAAAAAGTCAGGCAACTATCTCACTGAGCACTCAGGGAAAGAAGAGCTTCAGTGCATTCTTCTGATCTGGTGTTTTTCTCCAACCACAGGATCTCTCTGGATGCTTGCTTCACTGCTTGTGTACACAGTGACTGAAAGATCCTGTTGCCAGAATGCCTTTAACCCACGTGAATTGGATGACTGTCAGAAGTTCACACACATCACTAATTTTATTTGGATTATTCTGACTGCTTTTATCAGAACCTGTAAGATTCACCCATGATTATCAGGTAGTATAGAAAAATCAGAGAGGGACAACAACTAAGATAATTCCCAGCAATGCCAAGTATACACAGTACCTGATGCCATATGACCAATGCTAGAAGACCTCCAACATGAACAGTTTGGCAGCACAAGACTTCTCTGCACCACAAAGAAATGAAAGCAGTTGTAAAGCACACAGCCTTAACTAATCAGCCTCTGAAGTTTGTTAACCATCTACATATAGGTTTTAAGTAGAAAATTACAAAGCTGGATTGTTGGAGAGAATCCAATGGAGAGCCACAAGGATGATGAGGTGACTTGAGCACCTCCCCTAGGAAGAGACTGAGACCTGGCACTGTTTAGTCTTGAGAAGACTGAGAGGGGATCTCATCAATGTCTATAAATATCTGAGGGGTGAGTGTCAAGTGGAAGGGATCAATCTCTTTTTGGTGGTGCACTATAATAAGACAAGAAACAACAGGTACAAGCTTGAACATAGAAGATTTCACTTCAACATGAGGAGAAACTTCTCTACAGTGAGGTTGGCAGAGCCCTGGAACAGGCTGCTCAAGGGGGTTGTGGAGTCTCCTTCTCTGGAAACTTTCAAACCCCACCTGGATGCATTCCTGTGCAGACTCCCCTGGGTGATCCTGCTTTGGCAAGGGTGTTGGACTGGGTGATGTCTGGAGGTCCCTTCCAACCTCTGATGTGCTGTGATTGTGGTTCTGCATAGCTCACACCCTCCTAACCTGCAAGAAAACCTAAGTGGGTTCTGATACAGAAAGCGAGTTGTAAAAACAAACATAGGTAAGGAAGGCAGAAAACCAGAAAAAGCAAAGAACATAAATCATAGCTATCCTCCCCCAGGGGTTCTATGGGTAGGTTTGTTGTTGTTTCTTTTTTTTTTTCCAGTTTAACTACTCATTAATGTGTGTCCCAGAATAAACTATGCATCCTACAGTTAGACAAAACCCACAATGTATTACTTATGAATCTTGCTTAAATTAAAATAAGCATCAGCACACAGACTGCCAGTGTATTACAGTTGCCAAGACACTGTAAGAAATGAAATTATTACCCACTTCACAATGTCATTACAAGATTGCCCACTGACTTCTCTTAGCGTGCTGCTGTTCATATGTGAGCATTGCAGGAATCATCATTTCAGATAATCGATTAACTGTCAGGTCCACAAAGTTTAAAAAGGAACAAACAAGGACATTAAGTGATTAGCATTCCTCTTTTTAATTTGCAAATCCTGTCTTCACAGCTAAAAAGCCAAATGCCTCAGGCTCCATCCCAGGCACATGGATCCCAACAAGCTTGACAGTGGAAAGAAGGTACTACAGACACAGAGAACTGACACGCTGGATTAAAGCAATCAACACATTGACCATTAATCACAATTGAAAGCTTTACAGTGCACTTACAGAATGGCAGTGAGCCTGTTCCAGAAGGCAGCAGCAGCAATGCTGAATTTCAAACTGTTGAGACAACCCACTAACATGATTTGGTCAAGAAAAAGCAGTTAGAGCTGTGGATCTTCAGTGAACTCAAACACATTTTTGGATTTAGATGAAAAGAGAAAAATCTAACTAATGGACTGCCTTTTGAGTTCCACAACACTGACTTTGCTAGGGAAAAAAGTAATCAAACCCAGGCTAAATGACACAACCAGAGTCCCTACCATCTATTGCTGTTCTTCCAGGGGGCATTAGAAACTCAGCTGATGTTGCTTTGTGGTGCTGTCCCCAAAGAGATATATCAAATTTAACAAGACCAGAAGAAGAGAAGTAATAACCACTTGCAAACCATCCTGAATCTCTGCAGGCTTGAGAGAGCTCAGCAGTTACCAAAAGATGTGTGCTCCATTGCTGGGTGGCACATTGACATCTCAAAAATTATCAGCACTCCTCTCAACTATGTCAACCACCCCACTGCTGGGGACTGTGTAAGGACATGTTAAAAAAAAAAAAGGAAAGAAAAAGCTTATAAGTGACTAAAAGAGACAAAGAGCAAAACTGAAACAGTTGAGGACCAATCCCACTGCTTTAAGAATTATTTTCTCATCATTATCCCTAAGCACTGCAGTATACCACAGTGCATTAGAGGTTAGAAGGGACCTCCAGAGATCATCAAGTCCAACCCCACTGCCAAAGTAGCATCACTTAGGGTAATCCACACAGGAATGCACCCAGGTGGGTTTTGAAGCCTGGTTAATGAGTCACTCAAATGAAAAACAAAAAGTTGGGCAATGACTGCTGTCTGAGAAGAATTTTGGTACAGCAGTAACAGATCCAAGCAGAATATAACCACAATTGCTGCCCACAAGCATTAAGCAGCAGTCAGGCTCAAAACCTTTACCATGCTTGGTGTGTCTGTAGAGCTGAAAAACCTCATCCTTCCTTGAGCCTAACTGGGAGCTACAGCAACTGATGAAAGGACTAAGGAAGGTTTTTAAGTCAAATAAGAATTGCATTTCTGTCTACAGACTACTGAATTGCTTGAGAGCTGCATTAGGTTGTTTTGTATTCCAGCACAAAATATTATCATTTATTTCTGTATTTTGAATGGCAACCACAGAAAAAGTTTTCTTGGTTTGAAATTTATCTTCATCTCTGCCCTTCTGCTTCCTGCCCTTGCTCTCTCACCTCACCACACACTTCACTTCTCAGTAAAGTGGGCTTGCAACACTGACACATCAGAAGAACATTTTTAGATTCTTAGACTACAGATCTGCAAATTCAATTAATTTTATTATTGTGCTCCCTCTACTGGTTCTAAAAAACTAACTTAGAAAAAAAATAAATACTTGCAGAACTATGCTGCTGTCTTGGCTTTACTAAAACACAAAAGGTGGACACTGCAAAGGCTTCAATATTTTGGTTAAGTTTCTTAAAATTCAAAGAGAATTCTGGGGTTTTCCAAAGACTGAGAATCACAGAATCATAGAATTACAGAAACATTCAGGTTGGAAAAGACCCTCAGGATCACCGAGTCCAACCAATAACCATACTCACAGAATCACAGTCTCACAGTGTGTCAGAGGTTGGAAGGGACCTCAAGAGATCATCAGGTCCAACCCCCCTGCCAGAGCAGGATCACTCAGGGTAGTCCACACAGGAATGCATCCAGGTGGCTTTGGAAAGTCTCCAGAGAAGGAGACTCCACAATCCCCCTGGGCAGCCTGTTCCAGTGCTCTGTCACCCTCATTGTAAAGAAGTTTCTCCTCATGTTGAAGTGAAATCTTCTCTGTTCAACTTTGAACCCATTGTTCCTTGTCTTATCACTGTGAACTGAAAAGAGCCTGGCCCCCTCCACTTGCCCTCCACCCCTCAGCTATTGATAGACATTGATCAGATCCCCTCTCAGTCTTCTCTTCTCCAGACTAAACAACCCCAGGGCTCTCAGTCTCTCTTCATAGGGGAGATGCTCAAGTCCCCTAAGCATCCTCCTGGCTCTCCCTTGGATTCTCTCCAGCAGTTCTCTGTCTCTCTTGAACTGGGGAGCCCAAAACTGGACATACTCTACAAGAGCAAGACAGTCCTGAGAGCAACATGCTACTTAATGTCTAGGAAAACATTGCAAAGATTTGGGGGGGGGGGGAAAGAAAAAAATCTATGTTCTCCTCCTGCCTGGGGGCAGAAAGCTTGCTCTGCAGAGGACAGCCCAGCATGCAGGAGAGGTTTTGGCACTTGTGGTCTCTGTGTAGATGGAGTGTATGGATAAAGACTCCAGGAGGTGTTAGGAAAGGGGAAAACAAATATCTTAACCCTATGGTCTGTGTAAAAGCAACATCATGAAAAAGCAGAGTGTAGCATTACTGGTAACACAATTAAAAACCACTGCTGCAAGTGGAATACAAGGGATTATCTCACATGTGCCATACCTACATTTTCTCTCTTACTCAGTCCTTCACTCCTCTGAAAATGGGGGGAGATCTGTAAAAATAAACCAAAACACACAAGGTCGATGGTTCTTTGGCTAACGACATTCACTGGCATGTTTAGACATACAGGATGCTGTCACAAAATAAATAATGCTGGTCCAAAGACTCCTTTCAGTGTAAAATGATGTATTAGGATAATCAGAATGAGCAAGCTTGCCATGTTCAAACAAGACATCCCCTTGCTGGTAAATAAAAGTAAAGCTTTTAAGTCCCTTTGGAGAAAGCAGATGACAGGAGTATATCAAAACTTCACATTTTGATGTGGGTTTTTTTTTTTTTCCCTCTCTACTAAAAAGTCCAGTTTTATTCTGCCCTCCACTTTCACTTAACTACAGGTAGGCATCAGAGCCTCCATGTGGAGCTATTACTTATTTTGGTGATCATATATACTACCCTCAATGTCCCCAAGCATCAGCTGAGAGGATTCAAGTCATGTCTGCTCAAGTAAACTGCAAAGCCTGAGCTCACTCTCTCAAAACACACAGAGATGGTAGAGCTACAAACACCATGCACACTCCATGTTGGGAGGGGTCTTCAGTCACTAGGTTTAATGTTGTTCCTCCATAGGGAAATTCTGCACTCACCTGGACAAGGCCCTGCAGAAGCCTGATCTGTGCTGGACCATCTCAGAGCACTGGGTTGGAAGAGCAAACATTCAGAGGTCCCTTCCCACCTACATCAATCTGTGATTTTACATTTTGTGGCAAGTTCAGCTTGCAATTCATTATTGATATAGTGACTGAATATGCTGAGAAGATTGGGGACTGCTTACCAATGCATCTTGCTGGAAACTGCCACTCTGCTTCTTGTCTTGAATGGCAGAAACATTTCCTTCACAGCCAAGTCCTCTGTTTTGCAAATTTTATGGAAGACAATAGGGTTTTACAGCTTTTTATATGAAAACTAGGGAGTTCTTTTCTTTAAAAGCAGACCTGATCTGACATTCAAAGGAGGGTTAGACACAATCCAGATGATGGTTTTTTTGGATGGCTATCTAACATCTTGCCTATGCAAAAATGTTATACATTAAATGGCTTGGAAACCATGACAACACTAGCTGTCTAGAGCTCACACAAGCTCAATCAAGCCATAATCAAGGATTTTCTTACATGATTGTCCATTATCTCCTTCTCAGTCAGAGATGCACATTATAGGCATAAAAAGATCAGAGTGGAATCACCAGCATTAATTACATGCTAGACTACATCTTGTGTTCCTTAAGGGGCTGTCAAAAAAGAATTTGGAGTACCTCTAGGACATTCAGAGGAGCCCTGTACTGATTCTGTACAGGCTGTTAACCAAAATAAGAAGTACTAGCACAGGTCAGTGTTATTGAAAATATACCAAGATCTTTATATTTGATGAAAGAGAAAGTCTGCTCAATTCTGTGAACACAGATGAGTTTGATAAGGATAACTCTGTATTTCTAATACAACACAAAAATACAACAGCAGTGAAATGTATTTAGCATAAAGAATGAGGGTTTAGACTGCATCTTTCTTGTGTATATTTGTTAAAAGCAGCATGATTATTTGAAGCCTGTGCTGAAGAAAAGTACAACTTTTTTCCTTTGTATGTTTGAAAAGGCATAACTTGCTTCAGTGTTACTCAGTAGGTAAACTTCTAGAAGCAGTTCTGGGAGCTCTGACCAAGTTAAGAAAGAAACAGGACTATAAATCATAGAATCATAGAATGGGTTGGAAGGGACCTCCAAAGGTCTTCCAGTCCAACCCTTCTGCAGTCAGCAGAGCATCTTCAACTAGATCAGGTCACCTTGAATATCTCCAGGGATGGGGCCTCAACCACCTCCCTGGGCAACCTGTTTCAGTGATCCACCAGCCTCGTGGTGCAGAACTTGTTCCTAACATCCAATCAAAATCTACTCTTCTCTAGTTTGAAACCATTGCCCCCTGTTGTTAATATGTCCCAAGAGAACAATCTACTTTAAAGCAACTAAAGTCTGGACTTGACTAGTAACTGGGAATCCTTAAACACTCTGAAGTTCACCATTACAACCACAGTTTTTGAGGCAGAAACTGTGAAAGGTGTTGTCAGTAAAGAAGAGCATAACTGATCATGAACTAGTTACATGCCTTTCTTTGCAGAAGTTGCAAATATCTAATCCCTCTCTCATGTCTTATGAAGAAAGATTATCCCTCAAACAGGAAAACAAACTAAAAGGAGTAGAGCTCCTCAGAAGCAGAGCAGAACTTCATTCACTGAAACACATAGGTACAAGCACAGAGCATCCAGATGGAAACAATACTAAGTTGAGGGAATACACTGTGGACCATGAGGAGACCAGATAGGAGACAAATGTGTACAGAAGAGCATCTAAGAAATATACTCTGCAAGTGCCAATGCTGTAAGAGCTGCTCAAGACCACAGGCCTCCAGCTGGTCAGTATATAATATGAATGTACAACCAGGCTCAAACAATAGGAGTGAAAAAAAGCAAAGAAAAAAAAGAGAGAACAAACCAGACCATGTGCCTTATACAGCCAATAAAAGATATGCAAGAGCAAATAGATAAATATGAACAACAAACAAATGTGAAGAGCTTGTGAACTACTCATGGATTTTTCATGAGGTGAAAAAAAGAAATTTGTCAGACAAATTATTTGCTCTGAATTATTCACTCAGCTGTAATTATGGCCATTGGCAGCCAGAGAAACCAATAACTTAGACTGATGATTCCTGAGCTTCCCAGCAAATCCTTCAACAGAAGACCATCAGAAGGAAAAAGGTGGTTTTGCTGAACTTGTGAAGCCCTGCATTGTTTTGCTCAGGGCACAGCCACTGCTCTGGACAGAAACTCTAGCTCAAGATTCAGTTCTTGTTGGAACCATAGCCACAGAGGCCACATCATCTGGCAATCTCCTGTCTTTGTAGTCCACACACTGCTCTCCAAAGGAAGCAAAACTTCAACAGGGAGTTGCTTTCTTTCACCTGTATCATACTGCAGGGAGGTAAATACTGTATCATTGAAGACACAGTGCAGTTTTCTCCTCTGTTTTAGTTTCCTAACCATTTAAGTTGTGCCATTCTCTGGGTATGTCTATATCAGGGAGCACGAGGCCACATTTCATCTCTTGAAGTAAAAGCATGAAGGTCAACCAACCTCTAGATGACAAAGGGTCACAAACAAGCCCTCACCATGTCTTCCAAGAAACCAGGAGCTAGAAATCCAAGAATGGAGGCTGGGTGCACACCAACCTCACATTTCTTTGTTTCTACATTCTTGCATTGAAGGAATTCTTGGATTGCATTCTTGCATTCTTGGCTTGGAAGTTGCTTGGCAGAGAGGGATCTGGGGGTAGTGTGCTTGGGTAGCTAAAAAGGCCAACAGCATCCTGGCAATAGTGTGGCCAGCAGGAACAGGGAAGTAGCTTTAGAGCAATCCATCCCATGAGAGATCTAGTTTTGGTTAAATCTTGGGTGTGTGGATGCCAGGTTTGCTGTAAGGTAGGCAAAGATAATCCCCAAAACATTTCTGCCAGCCTTACACGCTACGCTGCCTTCCCAGCACTCTCCTGTCCATGTGGGCTGCTGAAACGGCCATAGCTGGCAGTAATTGCTGTTGACATTGTTCAGAGCCTTGCCTCACTGCCAGAGACAAATCTTTCATTCATGAAGAAGTGCTTGTTAGGCCAGTGCTGGACTCCAAATCCACTTAATTAAATTGGAGGGGAAAAAAAAAAAGAGTGAGAGAGAGAGAAAGAAAGAAATTGCTTCACTCTGGTGGGAAATTTGCACACAAAGGCCTGGTGTCTGGGTCTGTCCTATGCTATTGTGTCTCTCAAACAGTTTTACAACATAACAGCATCTCTCTCCCTCTGTCCCTGTCCTTCTAGCAGTCGCAGAGGCATTAGTGACCCTCATTAAGAGACCGGTTTGTTATGGAATGTTTTCCCAATGATTCACTAACTGGGCTTTTCTCTGCAGCAATCAAGGGTTTGCAAGTGCTGTGGAAGGGCTCTCCAAGGGCTGATTGCTTCAAAAATTTCAAAAGTAAAGAGTGTAAACCGGTAGATGGAAAAAGCCTCTCTTGAGCAGTTATGTAAACGTTCCCAATGGGATTGAAAAACCTCCGTGCTGAAACTGTCAAGTCTTTACTTCAATCACATTCACACACTCCTTTCTTCATATACCACCCCCACCCCTTCCAAACAGCATTCACTCAGATCCTCTGGAAAGCTATGGCAGAACACACACTGCAGAGCTAGGGAAGAGCAGAAGAGTGAGTGTGCTAAAAATCAACCAAACAAACCTCAAAGCCCTCCCCCAAACACAGCTTGCACTCCAGAAGTAGCAGACACGACTGTGCTGCTCACACTGGATTCCAGATGGCACAAGAGCAGTGGGGTAATGAGCATAAAACTTGAACAGGTTTGGCTGTGGGCTAAACTGGCAACTTTGGGGCTTTGTCTTGGCTGTCAAACGATTGTTTGATTATTTCTTTTAATACACCACATTCTCATTTTCATCAGCTTAATTTTCAGCTTCCCTAAAACTTAACTAGTAGGAAGGCAAACTTGTATCCAAACCCAGGTAATCTGGAGCTAAGATCAGAAATCATTTTTCAGGATGAATATTTGAGATGTTTCTTTTGTGGCCTGTGTACATCAAGCAAATCTTTCCAAACAACAACACTCTAGAAATTGTTTCCTTTCTCTTTTCCTGTACTCTAGGCTACCAACATTTGCTTTGTATCAGCTTAATTTTCATCAGCTTAATTTTCAACTTCCCTAAAACTAACTGCAAGACAGGCAAACTTGTACCCAAACCCAGGTAATCTGGAGCTAAGATCAGAAATCATTTTTCAGGGTGAATATTTGAGATGTTTCTTTTGTGGCCTGTGTACATCAAGCAAATCTTTCCAAACAGCAACACTCTAGAAATTTTTTCTCCTCTCATTTCCTCTACTCTACCAACATTTGCTTTTTACACGTGGTGCCATCATTTGAATTGCTAATTCTACTTCATTTTTGTTTGATTAAAAAGAAGAAAAAAAGTCCAGAAATGCAATAGTTTTTCAGGTAATGAGAGCTGAGTAGAAAAAAAGATATTTTTGCAAACACACTATAGTGTCAACTTAATGTGCATACCATATTGCTCCTACCCTTTAACACAACAAAACCAGAATTATCCAAAGCTGCCTGAAGTATACAAAGTCTTCACTTTTAAATGACATTTCAATAGACTTTTGACCAGGTCCCAAGGCAGTGTGTAGGTGAGCTATTCACTACAATCTGATCAATGAGGACACTATTAGTCACACTACTAATTGATTATTAACTACTCCCTCCACAGCCTTTCACTTGCCACACATACACCACTGATACTCCAAACATCACATGCAAGAAACACCACTAAAGGATGCCAGGAAACATTAGCAGAGACCAACAAAACTCAAACTTCAGTAGTGTTCTTACAACAGTTTGAAATACCACACGATTGCATCCCTTACTGTGATTTGCTTTCTGTGCAGTTTGGGAATCTCAGTTTGCTAATTATGGCACTTCCATGAGCAAAAAAAAAAAAAAGGCTTCTTATCTACCCACAATATGCAGGATTCCCAGAAAGCAGATGAAATACACTGCCATATCTTTATAAAGGGGTTGACTGGAGGTGATTTTCATGCATGAATATTGCTGTGCTTAGAACCCAACCCAAACCCAAACTCTCACACTACTAACAAAAAGCTTTTGCCCCTGGGCCTTAACAACATGATAATTTATTTAAAACAGATACAGTCCTGAAAGTGACCCACTTAAAATTATTAAAAAGATAGGGTGTTTGGTTTTTGTTGTCCATAAAACAGGCGATGGCTTATGAATATGCAAACTGATCAGATGTAATTAACATGATTGGCTCCTACTGAAATACAACCTCCTGCGTTTCAAGGAGTTGGATCCAAAAACTAATGAGGTCAAGTCAATATTGCTTGTGAACAAAACATCAGCTGTCAATGCAACTGACTAGAATGCTGCTACCAATTCCCTTTTCTGAGAAAACAATTCCAATTTCCCCCAATAAACCAGGAAATCTCAAAAGCATGGAGTCAACTAGAGCTGATAAATGCGGGACAATTAATGAGGAAGAAATAAAAGCTTGTGTCCATTTGTGGCAACAATAAACATGGCATTTAATTAGCTAGAAGGTTTTCAACAAGTGTTAGGGGCAATTAGTTGGCCATCATAGTACTGGCCTCATCAGTCCTGCCCAAGATGCACAGTTCCAGCAGATGACCTGCAAGTATCTTGTTCCACTGACCTTATGGAAAAAGTAATATGCAACTAAATGTATTATGACATCAGCAATTAAACTAAGCAGATTTAACCTCTTAGCATGAAAATCAATACCTAGAAGCCAATGAATGTTTAAATGTTTGTATTTTTCTTTTCTAGTGGTTAAAATCCCTCCAGACACCTCAGAATACCACTCCTGTCCTTTCTCTGCATCCCTCCCACCCCTTTGCTTCTACACAGCAATATTAGAGGAAATTCTAAAATCATAGGCAAAAAAAGGTGAACATGAAACTTGTCTTCCAATAAAGACTTGGCTTGAGACATCATTGTTGCTGCAGTTTAAGAGAAAAATTTCTTTGAGAGATATCATTGGTTCAGTGAAGTAATGTAAAATTTCAGTTAGGGGTGCTGTAAGAACTTCTTTCAATCTGTGTTGGTATTTATTAATGGTTTATGAAGTGTGCTGCAGGTAGAGAAGTATTTCAAGTACTCTCAGAGCCAAGAGCAAGTATCTACAGTTTTTCAAGAGGGTTATGATAAAAAAGGGCAGAACATCCTATCTTTAAAAAGGGAGAAAAGAAAAAGCCAAGAATTTATATAGCAAGTTTAACTCTTGTTAAAAATATCCAGAAGGCACCTAGAAAAATAATCTATAATCTAGCTTTTATACACTTAGAAGAAAAGGAAAGTTATTAACAGCAAACATGAATTTCTCACAGAATATATCCACTCAACTCTGCCAACTTAGTCTAACTTCCTTCCAGGGTAAACTCATAAGCTGTGAGTACAGAAGAGCAAGACAGGAGCCTCATGCTTTGGTATGAGCAAGCCTTTTGACACTGCTTCACATAATACACACACTGCAAAAGGAGGGTGCAAAACACTTCAAACCCCAAATTCTAGCAGTTCCCAGTTGCTCACACCCAGGTAATTCACAGAAGCCTATTAAGAATTTGCAGTTTTCAGTGTTTTTGTGCCTCGTCTACGTAAAGCAACACACTACACCTGAAGTGATTTTTAAATCACTTCAAACAGTAGGGGCTAAAAGCACTCTGGTGGTCAGTACTGTAACTCACCTTAAGCTGGAAATGGATTTGAAGAAACACAAGCCATTCAAGAAATTAAAGAAGTTATTCCTGGGCAGACACAATCAACTAGATTGGAAAATCAGGTGGAAAAGGAATCTTGAGGATGCCACAGATCCCAAGCTAAGCCTTAGAGACATGCTGTTAAACATTCACCATTCAAAACTATCTACCAAAGGACATGATACTAATGGAGTAGTGCCATACTACAGGGATATTGTTTATATGGTGGGAAAATGATCTTCCTCTTTACATATAAATTCCATAGTCTGGCAGGGGGGTTGGACTCGATGATCTCTGGAGGTCCCTTCCAACCCCTAACACCCAGCGATCCTGTGGTCACACCAAGCTGCTCGTCTCTGCCACTTACACTTAACAACACCCCCCTTAAAAGCTTTTGTAATCCGAGGCCAGAAAAATTCACTTTCTCCCAGGCTCCTGTGGTGGAACAGTGACACCCAGTGACCAGTTTCACACTAACCTCCTGTGAGCACCCAGAAAAATTGTCACTTTTCTGCTGAAAGGTAAAAGGCAGAAGCAGTTTCTCTAGCAGTTACACATTTCTTCCCCTGAGCTTCCCAGGAGCTTCCCTTGAGCTCCTGGGCTCCTAGGAGCTCAGCAGGGAGAGCAAGCTCTCTGCTGCAGCATCTGCATGAAAAAAAGCTATCCATTTAAGAACTGATTTAAGCAAATATTCTCTTGCTTAAAATTACTAGAATGATTTGCTTTAATGATCTTCAACCTTAAGGTCATCTGCAGCCTCTAATTTATCTTTAATGACTTGTCACCAAAGTTAAAAACATAACCAAGCATAGCTGCCACTCCTTCCCCTAACTCAGAAAAAAAATCTTGCTCTTGCTATCTGTTCCCAGGGTTCTCTCCTCACCACAAGGCTGACAGGTGTGTGTGATACATTACCATTGGACAAAGCCATGCTTTGGAAGGAAGGCAACCAAGAACAGCAGGCATCTCTCACTTGCCATTCCTTCCTAAACTGCCCATGGGAACAGGTCTGCCACAAGATGGCAGAGGGCTAGATGAACTCTCACAGCAGAATGAACCAGAGACTCATTCAGGTTGGAAGAGACCCTTCAGATCATTAGGTCCAACCACTGACCCTACTCTACCAAGTTCACCACTAAACCATATGGCTAAGCTCCACACCTAAATGTCCTTTAAACGTGTCCAGGGATGGTGACTCAACCACCTCCTCAGGCAGCCTCTTCTGATGCTTGACCACTCCTTCAGTGAAAAAAAAATTCCTAATGTCTAGCCTAAACCTGGTCCTGGTGCAGCCTGAGGCCATTCCCCCTTGTTCTGTCACTAATTACCTGTGAGAAGAGACCAGCACCCACCTCTCTATATTGTCCTTTCAGGTAGTTGTAAAGGTCTTCCCTCAGTCTCCTCTTCCTCAAACTCAACAGTCCCTGTTCCCTCAGCCACTCTTCACCACATTCATTCCCTAGGCTCTTCACCAGCTTGGGTGCTCTTCTTTGCACCTGCTCCAGAGCCTCAATGTCTGTCTTCTATTAAGGTGCCCAAAATGAGCTGTCCTCTTTCACACCTTAATTAACATGAGTTAATTGTCTAGATGGCACTTCACTTCCAAGACCTCTTTTAGTGCTGCCTTGCAAACTCTAAATTTATTTTGTGCAAAAGCTTTGCAGAACTGTGCCTGCAAGTGTAAAATCAGTCTGACTATTCCTTCTTGTCCTTTAAATAATTGCAAGGCAATGGAGCAGTCAGAGCAGTAACAGGTGCTAGAATGTTATTTTCAAGGTGATATTAGTGAAAATTCAACTAATGTAGCAATCACAAAGTAAAGACTAAAAAGGGAAGGAAAATGTCTGCAGCTGTGGCATTACCTAGCTCAGGAAGAATAGGAAGTTCAAAGCCAAGGGTTAGAATACAGAGATCTGGATCTCTGTGTATATCTCTGTTAGTGGTCAAGAAGAACAAACCTCCCACAAAGTGGCACTGATAATAACTTCTAGGCCTAAAGGAAAATGCCACAGGTGCTTTGCAGCTGGTGGTGGTCTCAGAGCAATGGAACAAACATTAGCTCTATTTCAGACAAGCATCATTGGGAAGAATTGGCAAAGACTAATCAATAGAAATATTTTTTTCCCTCAGTTCATAAAGCAAAGAACTCTGGGAGATGGGTCATTGTCTCAAAACCAGGCTAGCAGTTTGACCAAGCAATGTTACTAAGTCAACACCTGCAAGGACCTTGGCACTGGATCAACAAAGAATCATAGAATTGTTTGGGTTGGAAAAGGCCTCTAAGATCATTGAGTCCAACTGTTGACCTAACACCACCATGGCCATTAAACCATGTCCTGAAGTGCAATATCCACATGTTTTTTAAACACCTCCAGGGGTGATGATTCCTCCACCTCCCTGGGCAATCTATTCCAACGCCTGATCACCTTTTCAGTGAAGAATTATTTTCCTAATATCCAACATAAACCTCCCCTGGTGCAATTTGAGGCCATAAACATAACCAGGCAGATAGCTGTGAACTCTGAAATGGACTGGAATGAAACATTAACTAAAGCCTGAAGCACTGCCCTCACCAGGGAGGCCATGCCATAACTGGCATGTAAATGTGTCCATCATGGATGAAGGAATCAGTAACAAGATGAAGCAAGCAAAATTATTTGGCTCCAGAAAGCATGATCTGCATGAATAAAATTATTGCATGCCTTGGAAATTAAAGGCCTTCTTTACTTACTACAGTGCAAAAGCTAATTATAGTTACTGGAGGTGTTTGTTATTTACTCCTAATAAGCACCTTGCTGCAGCATAATTAAAATGCCTGCCAGCTCATTGGAGTTCACACACATTAGTAAGAACCACTTCCAAGTCTGTGAACCCTTGTGAAAGAGCAGCAGAGCTGAATCACACATGCAGGTTGCCCCCCTGCATGCCAGAAATGCTGAACTCATGAAGGGTTTCCCACTCACACAATGGGATGGATGCTTCTTCAGGGCTGTAATCAACACAGAAAGTATTCACTGACCCAGGGGACAATCAGAATTTCACAACCATAGTCAGTGAACAACGGCAGTGGCAGCAGCTGGAATCCTGCTACCATTGGAATCCTGTTACCAACAGTTACTCACAGTGGGGAGGAACAACAGAAACAGAGAATTTCAGGTACCCAACATCACAGAAATGCTGGCAGCACAGAAGGTTTGATGCCAAAACATTCAAGATCTGAGAAAAGTGGAACTCATGTTAGGTGCTACCTGCTAACACCTCACTGAAGGATTGAAGCAGCAACAAAATTTGTGTTTAGGTGCCCTGATGACTTTCCTGGCCTTATTAAGTACAAGGCTTTCACAATTATTTGGCCCACACAAGCTGAGAATGTGCAGCAAGTTTAATTCTTTAATCATGGACCAAACAGTTACTCATTTGAGATTCTGAGCTGCTTCTCTCATTTCTCTTTGTGTATTAAACAAAATGCTAAATCCCTACAGACATATACACTGAGTTGCAGAAAAGTTCTCCTCCACATGATCAAAAATTCTAAAACAAGTGGTTCAAGGCCAGGTTGGATGAGGCCTTGAACAGCTGAGTCTAGCTGAGAGGTGTCCCTGCTCGTGGGGAGGAAGTTGGACGAGATGAGCTCTAAGCTCTCTTCCAACCTAAGCCATTTTGTGATTCTGTGATTCTATGATACATGTGGAAAGGGTTATCTATTTCACTAGACAAATCCAACAATATCAAAACCAGTGACAACAAAACCCTCAGTTAACCACCAATAAAGACAGAGGGGTCTGTTTTTAAACCCTGAGAACTCTTAAAAAGCGTTCATTAGAACAGCTTGAACAACAACAGAACATTTGCTCATAGTGCTGTCAACCTTCTCACTATGCCTGGGTCTTCAGTGAAATCCGTTAGGAGAAATAACACAAAAGACTCCCCAAAAGCTTCTTTCTCCCCTGAAGCTGATTGTACAGGGGATAGGGTAGCTCACTTTCCAAGGCAGGCTCTTGCTTAGGGCTTGTTATTCTACACTGGGTGTAAATACCTCCATAAACCTGCCCCATGGTTTCTACAGCAATGGTTCTCAACTCATTTGCCATCTGTGGCTGAATAGATGGTGCTGAGGATCAATAGGAATCTCTTGAAAGCAACTGAATCACAAAATTAAACCTGGAGCTTGTTGAGCCACTTGGGACCTTTAATATATGAGCTGTTTTGAAAATTACTTTATTGCACTTAGTAAAGTGAGAGAGAAACTAACTCAGAGGGTAATTTTAACTGTTTAAAGCCACTGTAACACGTTAATTAAAAGCTCTGGCACAAACAACTCATCATTCACTTTGCATTTTTCTTTGACAGTATATCTAATTCTTACAGTTTGGTGGGTGGGGTGGGAACTTTTCAACAGGATTAACACCTCCACATTGCTTTGAGCAAGGTGCGTGGTTGTAACACAACACTCAGCACCATATATGGCTAACTTTCCAATGAATGCTCTTACTTCACAGCACACATTCTGTTGGAATTGAGACACCTGACAGAAGCAGAACAGCATGCAAGTATGAGCAGTGCATGTCCTGAGCCAGAGTCCAGTTTACAAACATGCCAATCATGCTGTTAAAACAAAGAGACAACTGGAAATAATAAAGACATGAATTCTAAGGACCCACTCGCAATGAGCCCACCTGCAGCTGGAACAGTTCCAAAAGGCTTCATTTGATAACAGAGACATGAAAGATAAAAACTGCATAGTTTCTAAGTGGTTAATAATCATAGAATCATAGAATCAGTCAGGGTTGGAAGGGACCACAAGGACCAGTCGGTTCCAACCCCCCTGCCATGGGCAGGGACACCTCACACTACAGCAGGCTGCCCAGAGCCTCATCCAGCCTGGCCTTAAACACCTCCAGGGATGGGACCTCAACCACCTCCCTGGACAACCCATTCCAGGCTCTCACCACTCTCATGGTGAAGAACTTCTTCCTCACATCCAGCCTGAATCTCCCCACTTTATTCCATTCCCCCCTGTCCTATCACTCCCTGATATCCTAAAAAGTCCCTCCCCAGCTCTCTTGTAGCCCCCTTCAGATACTGGAAGGTCACAATAAGGTCACCTCAGAGCCTTCTCTTCTCCAGACTGAACAGCCCCAACTCTTTCAGTCTGTCCTCATAGGAGAGGTGCTCCAGTCCTCTGCTCATCCTCGTGGCCCTTCTCTGGACACCTTCCAGCATGTCCATATCCCTCTTGGAACAGAGGCTCCAGAACTGGAGACAGTACTCCAGGTGGGGTCGCACCAGAGCTGAGCAGAGGGGGAGAATCACCTCCCTTGACCTGCTGGCCATACTTCTCCTGATGCAGCCCAGGCTCTGGTTGGCTATCTGGGCTGCAAGTGCATGTAATTAACCTGTCTACATTGGACCAGGTAAGCAAAGACAGCAGTACACACCTGGTGACATATTGTTATGGTTTCATCCAGTAGACAACTAAACACTGCAAGTGTGACTTTATTCCTGTAAAAGCTAATTACTGCTGGCACAGGCAAAATATGGAAAGTCACAGAATCAAAGAATGTTAGCAGTTGGAAGGGACTTCCAGAGATCATTGAGTCAAACCCCCCTGCCAAAGCAGGATCACCTAAGGCAGGTTGCACAAGAACACATCCAGGTGGGTTTTGAAAGTCTCCAGAGAAGGAGAGTCCATCACAAGCACTTAAGGTTCACCACAAACAGTGCCTTGGCCTTTTCTATCCTGTTGGACAGAGTTACTTCCAAGCAGTTCCAATCTCTTCAGTCACTCTTTAAAAATTACCACCACCAATTGTTCAACCACCCATGAGGAACCAGCACTTTTCTGGTAGGAGCAGGCACCCCTATCCAAGTCCATCTCGACCCTAAAACACTTGCACTACTAAGCAGGCTGAAAGAAACAATCCTTCAGAAATTTTACATGCATATCCATATGAGAAAAATGAGAAAGAACAAACTCTAGCTGGTGAAAGACAAAAACACAATGTGAGAGGCTAGAACATGTAAGAAGACAGAATCACAGAATTATTGAGGCTGAGCCAGACCTCCAAGATCAAGTCTAGGCTCAAGTGTGTTTAACACACAAAAGCTAAGATATCCTAGCTCAAACATATCAGAAGCCAAAAACCCTTTAGAGACTGATGGAAATACTCAGAAAATATCAGGCCACAGCAAGTTATTTTGTATCCACCTTCAATGTAGAGGAGTTTTACAGCTCTTTACCCTGGAATTCATCTTCACAGATATAAGAGCTCAAACTGAAGCACAATTATATGACATAGAAAAAAAAAATAAAACCAACAACTGAAGAGCAGCAAATCTCCAGCACCAAAATAAATATTAGTATGAAACAGTTGTACTGTTACCTGTTGCATGTAACTCTCCCTCTTCCAAAGACATGGAAGACGAAAAAGGCTACAGTCATCCTCTTAAGCTTTACAAGGTGATGCAATAATGATCACAGAATATGAGGAAATGGTCTCAGGTTGTGCCAGAGGAGGTTTTGTTTTGATATTAGGAAAAAAATTCTGCACTAAAAGGCTTGTCAAGCACTGGAACAGGCTGCCTAGGGAAGTGGTTGACTCCTCATCCCTGGACATAGTTAAAAGATACGTGGATGTAGCACTTAGGAACATGGTTTAGTAGTGACTTGGCTGAGTTGGGTTTGTGGTTGGATGATGGTCTTAAAGGTCTTTTCCAAGTTAAATCCATTCTACAGTGTGACATTCCTCTGACAAACAACAAGCAAAGTGGAAATTCTTTGGTTGTCAGTTAGATGGTTTCCTCTGAAGGAGCAAGATGTCATAAAACCTTTATGTTTCAGATCTCACTGCTGGGCAGGTAACAGTGGGGCAGCTAGCAAGACACCTACAAGACTTCTGATGGATTTGAAAGCAAGCTGAGATCAGCTGATTCAACATGAATGCTCTCCCCACTGCACATAACGTGCCTGCTGCCAGTTACCATTCTAATGAACTAAAGTTTCTCTAAAGAACTGTAAAAATAAATAAAGCCTGGAGTTCAGGCAACTGCCTGGGTGCAGCCATAAGCAAATGAAATGCTAACAACATGACAGGCTTTATGCCTGCCTTGGCCTACATTCCACTGTCCCCCTGCTGAGACCTTGTGGCTGTCAAGTGCTCCCGATCATGCCCCAGTGATCCCAAACCTCTTCAGCTCAGTGGGTGAAATATCCAAACCACAATCAGCAGATGTCTGGCACACAGTCAGCAGAATGAGACAGCACCACATCGTTAGCAACAACAACGGAGAAATGTCAGCACAGAAGGCAGGGAGTGCAGCTTTGGCCAGCACTACATAATGTGCACAAACATAAACCAGCAGGATCCCATGAAGCCTCGTTTGACACTTTTGCTCTGGGCAGAAATGCTCAAGTTCTCATAACTAAGGAGCATTCTTAACACTGGTTGAAGCAAGAACCCAAAATACTTGGGTTCTTCAAAAACAGACAATCAAAAAAAAACCAAAAACCAAACCCAACAAAAAACAGCCCAGCATTTATCCCCAGCTGCATTATCAAATAGGTTAAGGAAAAGTCTTTTTGCTCACAGAACAGGAGGTTTCTTGAGGATTCAGAGACGTTACTCTTGATTTCCAAGAAGATAGCAAACAAGCTCTTGCAATCTCCATGACTTTCAGAACAAATAAACAGCCTGATTTACCTTATTATCATCAACCCCTCTTTAAAGATCTCACTTTTTCCTGTATCTGCCCTGTTACACATCTGGCCTTGTCTGTCAGCAAGAGCAGTTGTGTATTCAGGAAGGAAAATGCCCCTACATGGGCAGCTGAGAAGAAGATTTGGGTGGTTCAAATTACTCTTTTTAGAAATCACTTTGCTGATTCATACAGTCATACTTGAAGAAAGAATCACTTGAAGAAAAAAAGGGTTGGAAGGGACCTCAAGGATCATCCAGTTCCAAGCCCCCTGCCATGGGCAGGGACACCTCACACTACATCAGGTTGCTCAGAGCCACATCCAGCCTGGCTGCAAAAAACCTCCAGGGATGAAGCTTCCACCACCTCCCTGGGCAACCTGTTTCAGTGTCTCACCACCCTCATGGTGAAAAACTTCTTCCTAATATCCAATCTGAATCTGCCCATTTCTAGTTTTGCTCCATTCCCACTGGTCCTATCACTGCCCAAAATGCCCTATTTCTGTAGCTCACTCACAGAATCACAGAAATCACAGAATCACAGAATGTTAGGGGCTTGAAGGGACCTCAGAAGTTCATCTAGTCCCAACCCCCCTGCCAGAGCAGGTTCTGCTGTTCTGCAACCCTGCTATTTTAGAGGAGCACAGCTGAATGCATAAGCAAGCAAAAAGCAGCAAAAGGAAGATTTAATTTATTTTCTCTGTTTCATTTAATTCAGTTGTAGGCATGTCACAAAGAAGTGTCAGTAAGCAATGTCATTTAATACACCAGATGCTGAACAATCATTTTCCACAGGCTGCAGGAACACAAACTCACCATGTCTGATGCACTTTCATTAGCAAACGCTCCCTGCCTGCCCCTGCCTCTCTCTTGGCCTTTCACAACAATCATCAATATTAGAAGAAATGTAGGAAACCTGGGAGATGGTTTGCAAGGCAAAAGTCATATTCTGTATGCTGCAACCTATGTTCTTGTAGAAACTGTTCTGAGAACCAGACAGGCTCACTAGCGTGCATATTGGATCCTCGTGGCCCAAAGTAAAAAGAAGACCCCATGTGAAGACAGCCCTCTCTTGCAAACATATTTCCCTTTATCAGAAAGGAAACTGAAGATAGGAATATGAAGGGAGGCAAAGTGCAAAGGACAGGGGAACAAGAACAAAGTGTGATCTGGTATGAGAATGAGCTGAGGGAGCTGGGGCTGTTGAGCTTGGAGAAAAGAAGACTCTGGGGAGATCTTCAAGCTGCCTTCCAATACCTGAAGGCATCCTACAGGAAGGCTGCAGAAGGACTTTTCCTAAGTGTGTCTGGAGACAGAACAAGGGAGGAGGTTTTTAAATTGAGGGAGAGTAAACTTAGACTGGATCTTAGGAAGAAGCTCTTCAGCATGAGGGTGGTGAGACTCTGGAATAGACTGCCCAGGGAAGCTGTGGATGTGTCCTCCCTGAGGATGCTCGAGGCCAGGTCGGATGAGACCTTCAGGTGAAGCCTCTACTTCAACAAAAATTACGAAAAGCCAACTGGCCTCCATATTAAAGGCAGTTCCATAAAAGAGGACTTCCTGTCTCTTGCCATGTTCTGGGTTTGGATTTTGAGTTTGGATTGACTGACTTTACAATCAGACTTCAAATGAAAACTCTGGTTTCATTTAACTGCACTACTCAAAATTCACACCAATGATCTGCAAAAATATTGGTTTACTGGACTAAAGCACCTCCAGACTTGCTCTCCTATTATGGGATATAATGACTCTGTCCTAGCAACACTTAAAGAGCTGCATTTAAAAAATAAGGAGCTGTTACTATTCACTGAACAAAACCCAACAACATGAGCTTAGCTTGCAGAATGGCAATGAAATCACTATGCAGCTACAAAAAAAAAAAAAAAAAAAAAAGAACGGAAAATATGTCTGTTATCTCCCTCTAATGCACAGTGACAACCAAGCACAAACATATTTTCAAGGGTATTGTTCTGAGCTCTGCAAGGAAAATCTGTGTTCAGATACATCCAATTGTCTAAACATTAAGCATTTTGTTAGCCTCACCCACAGAAGCAATTAACAGGTTCATGGTATCAGTGCTAGTCTGTTACCACACAAGCCAAGAGAAACAGCTTATTCCCTACTTGCCACAGCATTGCCACACTAAAAATGAGGCCAAAAAATGTCCTGTCCAAAGATTAGTTACTAAAAAATCCCACTGCTGGCAACAAGACTAAGAATTTTGTACAAAAGTGATTTGCCTTCACATCCTGGGTGATTTGGGTACTCCTTATAGCTTTTGGAAACCCTTAGTGTGATGGCTTTGCTCTACCATAGTCATTAGCCTTATATCCACAATTCCTTATGCACTTCTATAAACTACTTATTGAACACATTCAGGACTTTTCTTTCATCATCCTCAGCTTTTGGCTACCCTTGCTGTGATGGTTTTGCTCTACCATAGTCATTAGCCTTATATCCACAACTCCTTATGCACTTCTATAAACAACTTATTGAACAAATTCAGGACTTTTCTTTCCTCATTTTCAGCTTTTGAAGACCCTTGTTGTGATGGTTTTGCTCTACCACAGTCATTAGCCTTATATCCACAACTCTTTATGCACTTCTATAAACAACTTATTGAACAAAATCAGGACTTTCCTTTCCTCATCTTCAGCTGGACAAATGCCTACAAAACTTCTAGTGAGAAACCCACCTGTACCTTTGTCTTGTGTAAGTATTATACTGACAATTATATCTGAACATAGCATTGAAGAAATTTCCCAGTTTTAAATCTCTGTATGTAAGAGTCCCAGGCCTGCAATGTTTCTCATATTTGGGAGGTTGGAGTTTATCCTCTAGGATAAACTCCAAGTGAAAACAATCATGAAAACACAACCTTTCGCTGCTTGTTCCTCACTAAATCTGGGAATTAGGTTCATATAAATAGGGCACTCTAACATTGTTCTCTTCTCTGCCCAAACCTTTACTTCTAAAGAAATGCTGCTACAACTGATGTTGTTTACTAGCCTGCAGTACTTACCCCATTCTTTCATCCAGAGGGAATAACCCTGCAAGTTGGCAACTGCTGGCACTTCCCTGTTTACATGGAAAACATGGATGCTTGGTGGCAACAATGAATAATCTGAAAGGAAATCTGACAGTTATTCAGTGTTAATAAAATATGCCCAAGCTCATTTTAAATTCCTTAAATTCAAAATCCCTTTGTTTGCCAAGTATTTAACAATTTTAACTGAATACTGATAATCACACTAAGTTCTTTCCCTTTATTTTTTCCCTTACTACTTTAGCAAAGGGATCTTAGCTTCACTGAACATGCATGAGAGAGAAAGCAGCAGAATGAAAATTCATCTTTATTTCTGTAAGCAGCACAACACTACTGTACACTGCACTTGAACTGCTGACCTTACTCTAAGATCAGAAGAAGAGTTCAGAATTCCAGACATGACAGCATGACTCTCCTGCTCTCCACAGCACACAACCTGTTTCTCAGCAATCACCCAAAGCACTGACCTGAGCTGTGAGCCAGAACACACAGCCCAAAGCATGAAGACCCTAACGCTTCTCCCCCAGGAAGCGACTAGTCATGGGAAGAACACAACTGAATCCAGTTTCAACCAGCAGCTGAAATAGCTGCAGGTCCTTTCAAATGACCTCTTGTGCAGCTCCACTGCAGGCTGTCCTGTGTGCCTGCATTGTGTACCAGAGCTGTACAAATTCAAACATGTTCGTGTTTGAATGCGGAGCTCTCCTAACACCCACACCACCCCGCATGGAACTGGCAGAAAAACCTCTGAGAAAAGCCAGTATCAGTTGCATCATAACAAGAAACTGACAGCCACTTTGTCACACTCCCAAAGCAAACCACAGCCATCAGTTCTTGGGAAGTTGTGGATGCCTCCTCCTTAGGGGTTTTCTAGGCCAGGCTGTGTGAGGCCTCAAGCAGCTGAGTCTAGATGAGAGGTGTCCCTGCACATGGTGGGGAGGTTGGAACAGATGATCCTTAAGGTCCCTTCCAACCTAAGGCATTCTAGGATTCCATGATATTGAAATGAAAACACAGATAATGAAGGCTGATCACAATTTCCAGATTCCCTTGCTGACCAGTGCAAACCTCAGCTAAGGAACAGCGAAACAGGCAGAGACCCTTTCAGTGGAAGGAAGCATTTGAAC
The DNA here is from genome assembly GCF_027791375.1 of Indicator indicator. NCBI lineage: Eukaryota > Metazoa > Chordata > Aves > Piciformes > Indicatoridae > Indicator > Indicator indicator. The sequence goes on along the minus strand of NC_072042.1, from coordinate 2,494,507 downwards.
ATTGACTTGGTATTTGAATATTCACTGTGTTTATACACTTTTTTTTCTTTTTTTCTTTTTTTTTTTTCTCAATAGAAAATGAAAATATGGAGAGCAAAAGAAGCATGCCTCTTTCTTTTAACCACAGTAAACTGTATTAAGACAGCAGCTACCAGCTGGTGCCATAGGCAACCACAGTTCTTGGTGACAGTCTCAGAGAGGCATGAACACATCTGAAATCAGGATGAGAGTAGCAAGGAGTGCACCTAACACCAGAACTACATTGGGCTCTCATCCAAACTATGGTTCTTCAACAGGAAAGCCAAACAGATAAAGATCCCCAGATCCTGGAACTGTAGTCCTTTTCCCTGTCATAGTACTAAGTTGTTTGCACAGGGGAGAGAACTTTCTGAGGCAGCATATGCTGCTTTATATTTGAATCAGATTTGGAGCCTGATTGAGGGACAATAATGTATTTATGAGCCCTAGATAACAAAAGTGAAGTGCCAAAGCCTATACAGAGCTTTTGCAAACCCACTAACAGTAAGGATATTTTTAAAGCTTTTCCCTCCAATTTTTTCCCCACAATATCTCATTTTTCTTATAGCATTATCACCATAAATAGTCATTAAAACAGCAGAACAAAAAGTTGTGTGTTGTTAAAATGAGAAAGAAGCTTCACTATTTTGTCCTCTGACTTCCTAGAAGGTGTGATAGCAACTGGTAAGCTTACATTTTAGATTTCAGCCCAGACACCATGGTCAGATTTCTTTCCTGGGAAGAAATTTCACAAAGCAAATATTCTGCCCTGTGGATCATATCAGCAGCTTCTGTAAAGCCATTTGTTGTGACACGTAGCTACATGCATGACATGCCAAGCCCTGCCCCATGCTATTACTTACTGCTGCAGCACAGTGCCAAAAGCAGCAGCATGAGGAAATGCAGGGCAGAATTTATGCCTGGAGATGCAAGCAGTCCCCAGAACACCCGGAGTAATCAATCTCATGTGGAACTGGAGAGAAGGGTTCTGTCACAGCATCCAGTTCACTGGAAACAGAGAAGACAGCAACCCTTTGGTAACCAAATGCATAGGAAGGATTCCATTTCCAATAATTCGCAGGATATTTCTGACTGTATTAAAATGAGATCACATTGAAAGTGGGACAAATCAGACTTTCATCTCCATGAGCACGTCAACAGTGCTGCTAATGTTACTACACAATGAAGCAAAAAACTAACTGATCCCCCAGTGACCACTGAAGGAAACTAGGATTCTTGAGTGATCCTCAGTGCATAACACAACCTCATGGATATGAGAAAGCCATTCATTCTAAAACCCTGAGAGGGGGTTGAGATATTCAGGGTGAGGCTCAACAGGGCTCTGGGCAACCTGATCTAATTGAGGATGTTCCTGCTCACTGCAGAGGGAGTTGGACTAGATGCCCTTTGAGGTCCCTTCCAATCCAGGTGATTCTATGATTCTATACTAAGCTCCAAGCTGATTCTCTGAAAATATTTTAGTCTGTTATTTCACCCTTCAAATCTTACCCTGTCTGAACGGAGGTTGTAGCCAGGTGGGGGTTGGTTTCTTCTCCCAGGCAAGCAGTGACAGAAGGAGAGGACACAGCCTCAAGCGGCACCAGGGGAGGTTTAGGCTGCATGTCAGGAAGAAATTCTTCACAGAAAGAGAGATTGGCCATTGGGATGTGCTGCCCAGGGAAGTGGTGGAGTCACCCTCCCTGAAAGTGTTTAAAATAAGCCTGGATGAGGCACTTAGTGCCATGGTTTAGTTGATTAGGTGGTGTTGGGTGATAGGCTGGACTATATGACCTTGAAGGTCTTTTCCAACCTGGTTAATTCTGTGTGATAACAAACAAACAAATTTAAGAAATCTACAAAAGGTCTAAGGTAAGTCATTCTCTGATAGGAGCAAAAAGAAGAAAAGAAAAATATTTTAAAAAAAAACCTACCTCTAAATAAATATTCCTAAGAACCTTTGCCAAATGCTACTTCTCACAGGGGCTTAAAAAGTGTTGTGTTTATTTCCTGTGGGAATTCAACAGAGTGAGTATCATTTGCCATATTCTTTTAAGTCTTTTCTGTCTAAATGGGAGTCACAATTTAAGGCTAATGTGAATAACTGAATCACTGGAAAAAATACTCCCCAGCCATGAAAATTAAATATTCAACATTCTCACCTTATCTTATATTCTTTGTAGTTCTCTTTCTCCACTGCATATTGAATGGGGCCTGTCACATGAAACTAATAATGTGTTAGCTCTGAAGAAAAAGGAAAAAAGGGAAGCTGTCACTGAACTGGAAGGTGCTAGCTGCAGAACTGAAGTCATCTTCAGTTGGATAATTCCAGGCTTACATACTAAATTTCCTTCAGATTCTGGGGAAAAAAAAGAGAGGAAAGAGGAAAGGGGAGGGGAGGGGAGGGGAGGAGAGGAGAGGAGAGGAGAGGAGAGGAGAGGAGAGGAGAGGAGGAGGAGAGGAGAGGAGGGAGAGGAGAGGAGAGGAGAGGAGAGGAGAGGAGAGGAGAGGAGAGGAGGAGAGGAGAGGAGAGGAGAGGAGAGGAGAGGAGGAGAGGAGAGGAGAGGAGAGGAGAGGAGAGGAGAGGAGGAGAGGAGAGGAGAGGAGAGGAGAGGAGAGGAGAGGAGAGGAGAGGAGAGGAGAGGAGAGGAGAGGAGAGGAGAGGAGAGGAGAGGAGAGGAGAGGAGAGGAGAGGAGAGGAGAGGAGAGGAGAGGAGAGGAGAGGAGAGGAGAGGAGAGGAGAGGAGAGGAGAGGAGAGGAGACTAACTTTACACAGCTTGCTGTGCAGTTCAAGTACCATTTGCTGATGGTTTGGGTACTCATCAGTAACTGTTCTCAGAAACCTGACATTGAAAGTTCAGCAGACAGAGCAAGATGGAGTGTGTTCCAGATTTTTTTCAGAGTTCATGTCCTCAATGCACTTTGAATTCAGGTAGTATGGCCTTTCTCAGGTATGGAATCCACCAGCTTCTTGGGAAAGTCCTGATCCTCCAAAGAATGAAAGACAAGGGCAGGGGAAAGGGGAGAGCAGAAAAGCTGGCAGAGAAAATCATACCTCAAAAGAAGGACAAAAAAAGAAACAAGTTACATACCTGCCTTTAGCTATCACAGGAGAGAGAGCTCAAATGAAACAACGAAAGACTGTCTTTAACACCTCTATAAAAGCAGTGTCCTTCCCTGAAGTAGTCTCTAATTCACATTTAAGTAGAAAGCTGGATTGACTTCACACTATTAACAACAGCTATTGTAACGACCGGTGAAAAAGAATCACAGCACCTTCATTGTTTGCAGTTGCTCTGGGACACAGCTCTCGGAGTGGCAAAGTCATGCTGATTGCTAGGCAGTCTGGAATAATAAAATTCACCAGTACCTGACATGAGTTTTAAACGAATGAGGTCTTAAACAGCATCACCACACTACAGCAAGCCAGAAACACTGCTAGAATTGTAAAGAAATTGTCAAGTTTTTCATTAATCACTTTGCTCTGGTGAGACCCCACCTGGAGAACTTCATCCAGTTCTGGAGCTGCTATTACAAGAAAGAGCTGGGTGTGCTGGAAGGTGTCCAGAGAAGGGCCACAAAGATGATCAGAGGGCTGGAGCACCTCTCCTATGAGGATAGACTGAAAGAGTTGGGGCTATTCAGTCTGGAGAAAACAAGGCTCCAAGGAGACCTTACTGTGGCCTTCCAGTACCTGAAGGGGGCTACAAGAAAGCTGGGGAGGGACTTTTTAGGGTATCAGGGAGTGACAGGACTGGGGGGAGGCTGGGTGGAAAAAAAATAGAAATGGATAGATTAAGACTGGATGTTAGGAAGAAGTTTTTCACCATGAGGGTGGTGAGACACTGGAACAGGTTGCCCACAAGGAGGTGGTGGAAGCCTCATCCCTGGAGATTTTTGCAGCCAGGCTGGATGTGGCTCTGAGTAACCTGCTCTAGTGTGAGGTGTCCCTGCCCACAGCAGGGGGGCTGGAACTAGATGATCCTTGAGGTCCCTTTCAACCCTGAAAATTCTATGATTCCATGAACAGGGAGCTGAAATTCCTTGGAAACAGAAATGGCAGCTACGAGGAAAAGGTTAGTTGGTGTTGTTTGTTAAACCAACTCTTGAAGGAAAATGAATCATAGAATCAAGAAGGTTGGAAAAGACCTCAAGGATCATCGAGTCCAACCTGTCACCCAGCACCTCATGACTATCTAAACCATGGCACCAAGTGCCACGTCCAATCCCCTCTTGAACACCTCCAGGGATGGTGACTCCACCACCTCCCTGGGCAGCACATTCCAATGGCCAACCACTCTCTCTGTGAAGAACTTTCTCCTCACCTCCAGCCTAAACCTCCCTTGCTGCAGCTTGAGACTCTGTCCTCTTGTTCTGGTGCTGGTTGCCTGGGAGAAGAGCCCAACCCCCACCTGGCTACAACCTCCCTTCAGGTAGTTGTAGACAGCAGTGAGGTCTCCCCTGAGCCTCCTCTTCTCCAGGCTAAACAGTCCCAGCTCCCTCAGCCTCTCCTCATAGGGCTGTGCTCAAGGCCTCTCCCCAGCCTCGTTGCCCTTCTCTGGACATGCTCCAGCAATTCAACATCTTTCCTAAACTGAGGGGCCCAGAACTGGACACAGTACTCAAGGTGTGGCCTAACCAGTGCTGTGTACAGGGGTACAATGACCTCCCTGCTCCTGCTGGCCACACTATGCCTGATGCAGGCCAGGATGCCATTGGCTCTCTTGGCCACCTGGGCACACTGCTGGCTCATGTTCAGCTGCTGTCAACCAGCACCCCCAGGTCCCTTTCTGCCTGGCTGCTCTCCAGCCACTCTGACCCCAGCCTGTAGCTCTGCATGGGGTTGTTGTGGCCAAAGTGCAGCACCCGGCACTTGGATTTGTTGAATGCCATCCTGTTGGACTCTGCCCATCTGTGCAGCCTGTCAAGGTCCCTCTGCAGAGCCCTTCTACCTTCTAACAGATCAACACCTGCTCCCAGCTTGGAAATAGACATAAGAGAAGGAAAAAAACTGCAAACGAAAGGAGAAAATGCACTGATCTAAAAACCTAGAGTCCAAAATCAGGCAACACCCTTGAAAAAAAGTTCAACTTCTTTAGTAAGATATGATGAAAAAGAGAGAATGAAAAAGTCCAATCCATACAACCAAAGCATCAAATACCAGACGAATATTAACATGCATAAAATGGTTAGGAAAAGGTGTGGAGAAACATAATAAGCATCTCAAGGAGAGAAACAAACAGTGCCAGAGAACTGAGAAAGAAGTCTTAAAGGACTTATTATTTGCACAACTTTCAGCATAAGATCAATTTGAAGATGATACAAAAATATACTCACAGATGATCTAATCTGTCCAGTGGATTCTGGGCTGCAAGGTGCAATTTCTAAACATTCTCTTTCCCTGCTGAATATTACAACTGTGTCTAACGTGAAACTAGTTGGCATTTAAACTGATAGCTTTAAAAAGAGAGGGGGTTTAAGTTTTGTTTTGATTTCAGCACAAGAAGTTTGCCTCACCACTGGAACCAAATATATCCTAGCCAGACACCTGAAGAGAAATCCATGAAACTCACTGCAGTTGTGATGGTCACTAGGTCCCCGAGTGTGAACGGCTACTGCAGACTTCAGGAAGTGTCTGTCAAAACTCATCTATTTTGATGTCCATTATGAAACCCTCCTGGGGTTAAATAATACACAGATACAAGACAGTTTCACCTCCACTGGAAGGGTTTTAAAAATGAAATTAGACATGTTTTTGAGGCAAAATCTTTTGCAGTTAACTCCCCAGTTCTGCACATATTCCTGTAGAATCTGTGGCCAAAGGAACCTCCTCTAAACCATTTCCCATCACCTCCTCTGATCTGTCAACTTCAATTGGGCTTTTCTTGTAGCACTACTTGTCCTGCACTGAGAGGATAATAAACAAACAACTCAACTTAGCCTTCTAGATTTATAACTGCACTCTAAAAATCTGCACTTATTCTACTTGATTAAAAGTCTGAACTGTTTCAACATGCAGTATTTACTGCTGCACATTCTAGGTGACTGGGCTTCACCCATTTTCATCCTTTGCCTCTGCTCTCCTACTATCTGTGGTACAGAAACATTAGGAAAGTCACTTTTTTTACTCTGAGACTACTCCCTTTAGTAAAACACTTGAGCAAGGCAGAAAAAATCCAAATGCAGAAACATCTCTTAGCCTACTTATTGATCAATCAGAAAAAAATGATAAGTTTTAATGTGTAGGATCATTGGGTAACTTTTCTGTAATTGTTTGGTGTATTTTAAAATTCTGTTGCATTTGGAAGAAATCAAATAAATTGAACTCTTCTGAAAGGAGCTCTTCAACAATCTTCTTTCCTCTGAGGGGGCTTTTAGGAAGAAAAATATATCCCAAATCAGGTTAACCAAAAAGCTGGAAAAGCATCCTGCTAGTATGACACACAAAGCAGTCAGAAACTCCCCCAAAATCCATGAGACCATGGAACCACTGTGCAAAGGCCTTGCTAGAAAGAACTGGAAAAATACAACTAAATACAGTAGATCAAAATACAGTAGAGCAAATACAGGAGATGAAAAAGAAATATTCAAAGGGCAAATAGAGCTCCCAGAGCAAACTCTCCTTACTCGTCAGCAGTTTATGAGGACTTGCCAACAATCTTGAGCAAATGGCATAGAAAGCCTCATCTAGGAAAAATGGCCAAAACTTACCAGTTATAGATTTCCAGCCAGATGCTTTCATTCCCTAGTTTAGACAACATGATTTCCTCCAGCCTCCCCATTTATTTGCCATTCCCCAAAGAGAAATGAGTCTTGGATGGGAGAGACAGCATCATTCTGTCCCTCTGTAAGTAGAGAGAAAAATCAAACCCTTATTTCTCAATATCTATTGTTGTTCCTATCCAGGTAATCGATTCTATTTGAGGCTTGCATCTTTCATGTTGCCTTTTTTCTTTCTGTTTTGCCTGTTTGTTTTGTTTTGGTGTGGTTTGTTTGGTTTGGGTTTTGTGCTTGTTTCGCTGTTGGTGGTTGGGTTTGGTTTGGTTTGTTTGGGTTTGGTTTGTTTGTTGTCAGTTCCCACCCCAACCCCAGCTCCCTTTTCGTTGGTTGGTTTTTTCCCCTCTACTTTTGGTTAAAAAAGAGAAAGCCAGAGGAACTAGTGTGGCTTCCATGAAGTTCCCAGATGAGCTCTGTGGTACATGCTCTCGTTCGGCAGGTTCTAAAGACTACCAGAGATTGTTTTCCATACAGGAAAACAGCCAAGATCCCCTCAGAGGGGGGAAGCATTCTAGATTTCACATCTCCCTGTAATCCATCCTGGCAAGAGGAGTTGTTGGCAAATATACTACAAAGGAGCTCTGAAAGTAGAGGATGACTACTTTTCTGTTAAACACATCTTCTTACAAACCAAACCTATACAAATGAGCAGCAAAGCATCACAACTGATGGTACAAAGGAATAGGCAATTGCTGTCAAATCACATCTACATTTACCACTCTGTTGCCTCTCTTATTTCATCTAGCAAATGCTGGTGCAGGCAATGGAAGGAATTATGAGGATTTCCTTTATAATGGTCATGATTGTGGCTACTTCTTTCAGATAATTCTTATTCACAGATTGCTATTAAATTCATAGACAGAAAATGATGTAAGATAATCAGCTAGGGTTTGACTGCAACAACTGCAGAGGCTTCCTGTGCATTTCTCTCCATGAATGAAAGGAACTCCTAGATGAAATCATTGTGAAATCATTGACTGTTCAGTCATTTCTAACCCTTAACCAAAAATATTCCCTAAGTACTCATGCATCACAAGACAAACCCAAGAAAAATGCTATCTGCTTGTGGGTGTTAACTACATCCCATGCAAAGGTCTATTCAGAATGTTTCAGCCATCCTTTACACAGTGCCAGTACAATCAGTGGTCATATAACTATTAAAAGATCAAACCAGCAATGAGCTGCTAGAAGAAACACCTCCCTTTACATCCTCACTACATTACCAAGTGAGTCTGTAACGTATTGTCTGCTGTAAAAACAAACCCATGAGACAGTCAGGGATTTAAAAGGTTATAAGTCAGAACAACAACAGGCGGCTTGAACAGACACAGAGGGGCAAGAGATTCACTACCAGACTGGATTCATCAGGTATGAACAAACCTAATCAGATTTTTCTACTGTTACATTTCCAATAACCTTTCCTTCCAGCTGTCTTCTCAGATGTCCTTTTACACTGTTTGCCTTCCTTGGGGCAAGGAAACCAAAATGAATAGAGCATGCCAAGCTCTGAGGACTTCACTATTCCAACCATTTTTGCAAAACAGTGAAACCTGCTGAGAGTGCCTCATGAAAGAGAGATCAACTCAAACCCTGATGATGAAACACAAATGACTTCACATAGTGTCAACAACCCACAGAAAGCTGTATGACATCAAAAAGCAACAAATCAATACATGACCTCAGCTGTCTTTCAGAGTACAGATGGTTCAGCCTATGACAGACACACATTTATACATTTTGGGCACACATTAAGAAGTGATTTCATTCTCAGCAGTATTTCTGAAGTAAGAAAAAGATTTTTGTGTTCATGGAAAATCAAAAGCTTCTCTGTGCAATTATCTGGTTTGATAACTGTTTCAAATATGAATGCCAAGAGGTAAGAAAAAGAAAAGAACCATGTTCCAAAACTTCAGCAGTTTGGCAGATTGAAGAAGCATCAGAAGCCAGAAAACAGATGGTGAGTTCATAAGGAAAATGTCTCCATGGCACTGGTCAAGAGATTCCTGTTACTGCTTATCCCAGTATTAACATTTATGGTCCAACAAGAACAGAACTTTACCTTTGTAGGTTTAAAGAACTGATTTGCAGCCAAATGTTAATACAGAGGAAATGGACCCTCAAAATCACTTTGATGAAATGACTTGTACTGAAATCCCAATATTCAATTGGATGCTGCATACTAGAAAGCTGTATTAAATCAATAAACACAGACTTTTAACCTCACTAAGAAGAACAAAGTTCTATTAGGGAATATCTATATTTAGATTATCCAGCAGCATTTGGATTTGCTTATGGCCATTGACTGTCGGAACATTTAAAGTGTCTGGATGGATCAGATGTGTGTTATACACAGGGACTGAATTTCTCCTACTTCAAAAAAAAAGGATCAACATATTCAGGACCAACTCACATCCTATTCACTTAATATATGCTGGATTTGGAATGGAATAAGTAACACAGATGGAGCAGTAGTAAAGATTAAAATTGGTGAAGCAGAGGAAAAAAGCATTAGCAGCAGTACAGAAAACAGAAGGGAAGCAAAGGTGACTAATACTGAAGGAAAATGGGTTTGTATGTTGGATGTAGTCATTACAACAAGGGCATAAATGACATAAATGATAAAGGGACACATGCAAAAGGAGAAGGTACAATGGCACATCATGAGAGAGTAGGTCATGCTGAACAAATCTGATTAACTTCTGTGAAAAAGTCGCAATGAGAACTGATGGGACAGACTAAGGGATGTAATGTGTTTGGACTTCGAGATGGCTCACAATACTTCACAGCAGAAAAAGCTAGGGCAAAAGGTCAGCAAATACAGTGCAGATAAACGTGGAAGTTCTAGACTGAATTCAAAACAAGGTCAGTGAAGAAGCAGCAGATAGATAAAGAGGAGACAGAACACTGACAGCTGTGCAAATGGCTGTTTGAGCCTCTCTTAAGGTAAGTTAAGCAGCTGTGAGCTGTTGTCTTCCTTTTACATGAGGGAGTGAAACATCTCCCTTATGAGGAAAGGCTCTTTAGTTTGGGTCTCTTTAGCTTGGAGAAGAGAAGCCTGAGGTCCATTTAAAATATCTTTAAGCCCACGGACAAGAATAGAAGACTTTTAAGAATTCAGTCATCAGACCTAGAGAATACAGAGGTTACTTCTCCTGGTTTGAGTGAGAACAGAGCTAATTCTGTGCAGTGATTTTAGTTTTCAGGTCAGTCTCTTTTCAATGAGGGCACTTTCTGCTTCTATTAGTCATAATGCTTCATGTTTAGAATTGCTGCTAAGGAGCAGTGTGCAGAAAGACTCTTGCTTATACTTGCTCCTGTGCTGACCAAGGTCACTGTGAAATCTTGTTAAATCTTGTGTACCATACTGGGGTTGAAAAAAGAAAGAAGCTGCATCTGTGGGGAAGAGCAGACAGGACTGGTGGCCCTAAGCTGAGCAGCATGGAATTCCATCCCAGGGACATCACATTCAATATAAAGCTGAGGCATCATGAGGGTCAAGTTCTCTTCTTCAATAGCCAGCATTCAAGAAGCACTCCATCCATTTTGCCTTTGATCCTCATCCATGTGTTCCTGACTTCATTTCCAGAACGCAGCTCCCATCTGCTGTTGAGTCCAGTCTTGGACTTCCCCAGTGCCTGTTCACAGCAACAGTGGTGACAGTGACTTTATTGCCATTGGTGGGGTGGGGAGGGGCCATGTGGATTCAGTACTTATTTTGTATACAATTGTATGTGTTTCATTGTATTGCTATTCCTTTCATTAAAACTGGTTTAATTTTCCTTTCCAATCCTTAAGTCCCTGTCTCTTACTCCCTTTCTCTTCTCCTTTGGGAAGGGAGAGGAATTCACAGAGAGCCTCTGTCATACATCCAGTAGCCAGCCTAGCCCTAACCCTTGACATGACCACAGGTAGGAATGAGGAGAGAGGTACAAGTAGCATAATAAATTCAGCTGTCCTTGTAGGCAATATTAGATCTGACAGAGCCCACATAGAAACTTGCACTGTAGCTAAAAGGCAAAGTCAGCTCAAGATGCCAGCACAGCAGCCACAAGCACATGTACACAGTGACCCACATTGGCTCTACTAACTCTCCCTTTTCACTCTAGAATATAACCAATGAGCTAACTGCCAGCTCCTCATCAAAACAAAGGATGTTTAATATTTTTAGCCAGGTGAAAAGGGCCACAGCTGTACACTGAGCCATACTCACAAGAATGGGAAAAAGGGAAGCACTGTTTGTTACTGCAAAGAGTCCCAAATCACTGCAGTATATCCAAGGAGATGTACAGAGCATGTTCAGTTTGAGGCTCCCTGTTATCACAGCTGACAAGTACAAGCACCTGCACTTTCATGGCACATTACAAAGCTATATGCTTGCCTTTATGTCACATGAAGTGAAAATGGAATGGTACTTAGATTAATAGGAGCCTCCACAAGGATGACATGTCCATTTGTAAAGCCTTGGATCTTTTCTACACTGAGGCCTTATCTGGAATATCAAAATTAAGCTTGGGGCACCATGTTTAAGAAATGCATGTAGAAAGTGAACACAGACAACAGGAAAGGAACAAGAACAAGCAGGTATGTGGAGGTGCTGGAGCAGTGCAGAGGAGGGCAATGAAGCTGGGGAAGTACCTGGGGAATAAATCTTATGAACAGCAACTGAGGGAGCTGGGGCTGCTTAGTTTGAAAAAGAGGAGGCTGAGGGAAAACCTCATTGCTCTCTACAACTGCCTGAAAGGAAGTTGTGGAGAGGTTGGTGCTGGTCTCTTCTCACTGGTAATTAGTGATAGAACAAGAGGGAATGGCCTCCAGCTACAACTGGGTAGGTTTAGATCAGGCACTAGGAACAATTTTTTTCATGGACAGAGTGGTCAGGGATTGGAATGTGCTGCCCAGGGAGGTGGTTGAATCACCAACCCTGGATGTGTTTAAAGGTGGTTTGGACGTGGTGCTTTGGGATATGGTTTAGGGCTGAATCTTGTAGAGTGGGGTTAATGGTTAGACTTGGTGAACCTGAGGGTCTTTTCTAACCTGAATGTTTCTGTGATTCTGTGAACACAAGATCTGCAAGGAAAAACTGGGGGTGGGGAGGGGGAAGTAATATTAAGAAATATGAAATATTTCTTAATAGAGAAAACAGAGTAAAAAAAATATGATAGCAAGTATTCAAATATGTCAAAAGCTAGTAAATAAAGGGGAAAGAAACTCTTCTCCTATGAACATAGGAGGAATAAGAACAAGGAAAGAAATAAAAGGCTTAAATTACAGCAAGGGAAATATGATTCAATACAATGGAAAACTTACTGAGGCTATGAATAGAGGAGGATGGGATGGAAGTTGTGAACTCTGTTTTAGTGTTTTGAGCACCCACAACTCCAGGTAGCCCAAATTGCTAAGAATTCTAGTCTGTTACAGTTAAAGAAAAAATTGTATCATTCATTTGTAACTCAAGTTAAATGACCTACATGCATAATTTCCATGAGAATTCAGGATTATATTAATTTATTGAGTTGGTTTTATTTATTTAATTGTAAATTACCAAGCTAAGGCAATGGGAACTAAGATCTTATGGAGAAGACAGTAAAAGAAAGCCCTGTACTGCTACCTTGCTAAAATGAGGGATGCAAAGACCTCATAATCATATCAGTCTAGAGCCAAATTCAGCAGGACTTTTGCTTCCCATCTGCAAAATGGAGATAGAGTGAGAGCTGCTGTTAAAAAAATGCTATCTAAATGTTAGGGCAGAATGTTAGAGACATAAAGACATGATCACTGTTTTAATCTCTGTTGCTGTGGTAATGCTGAATTGTTCTCTAGGTCTCATCAGTGAGAAAATAGTTCTCATTTACAATAGTTCTCATCTGCCTCTCCAAAAGAAAAAAAAACAAAACCAGAGAGGTAAAACAAATGGCTGTGCTGGGAGTAAGCATGGCCTTCACTTCAACAGACCTATAAATCATCAGCCTGACACTGGCAGGGCTAGCACTGCTCCGGGCAACTCCACAAGGACACACTCTGTATCTGTAAGGAAACAGCCCCCAACAGACTGCTAACCTTGGCTGCTTTTCCTGAGAAAGTTTACACTCCTGAGGTACAGCAGAAGCTTGCTTTCTGTGCCAAGTTCAGCCAAAAACTTGTGGCCACATGTGGCAGTTTAGGTTGGATGCCTTCTGTTACTGCAGTTCACATAACCTACACTTCTGGTGTCCCAAGTGTCCAACTCAGTAAGGTGGACACAGGAAATGGCATATTTCTACCTATAAATCCTGTGCCCTATAAATCCATCTGCAAAGTCATTCTCCTCCTCTTTCTTCCCTCTCTGCTCCCGTGGGAGATGCTTCCTATCGGGTAACAGTTGGAGAGTATCTCTTGGCCTAATGCCAGGAGAAGGCCGGGGGGGCAGTCTCAGACCTGGCCAGCCTGAGACTAGCCTAGCAGTGGGGGGGAAAGGAAGACCCCTGGGGGTTTGGGTAGACCCTCAGGTGGGGAGAAGGGAAGAGCTGGGAGGCCTTTGGGTGTTGCAGAAGGGACTCTGTGTACTTTGGGATATCTTTGCCACTATGCTTGTAGTTTTTGTAGTTTCTCCAATTGCTTTTCCATTTAAACTTTCCATCACTCTTCAATCCATTTGTATGAGTGTCATTCTTTTGTTCTTCTCAGGGCAAGAGAGGATCTGTCTGGCCCCAATCCAGCACACCACACCACAGTCAATGTAGGAGGACACCAAATCGCCAGGATCTTCATTTGAACTGTGGCACAGTTTCACTCTTGCCTTCATTTAGATTTTCTTGCAGATTTCCATTTATTTATTTTTACTTCAGGAGACCTAGCAGGACTTTTCTTTTCGTCCTTCTGTTTCCCTTGAAAAGTGCAAAAAGGCCAGACTGAAGGACACACAAACCAAAAGCAAAAGAAAGGAGATGAACTTCTTGGCTTTCATTGAAAAAACAGAGCACTTTGATGCACATCACCATTTTCCTGGAAACTTTTCACTTCTAACCACTCTAGCTTAACCAAAAATATACTTAATGGACATTAAGAAATGTTTGGTTGCCTCTCTGAGGTACTTGCTGGTTTCAGACTATGTATCTTCACATTGATCTAAGCTACTCTTTACTGATCTTTCTCCATCCTGTTACTCTCCCTTTTCCCACTTCTCTTCCAGGACACTCATGACAGTTTTTCACTACTGGCATAAACTCCCTGTCTTAGTAAGACCATTCATTTTAGAGTCAACAGAGACAATCAAGCCACTTTTCTTTGCCAGGTCTTCCCACTGTAACCCAAATTTGAGCCTCTCTTCTCAAAGCCACATGACTGTTAGCTCCCAGGCTTCCCAAGTACAAGGGCTGAGAAGTGAATCCCTGCATGTTGATCTGATATACTCTGCTGTACATATATGCACAGGCTGCATGGGACAGAATCAGTCTTCACTTTCCACATAATTAACTCAGTCTGTGAATTAACAATGAAAAATAGAGTGCAAAAAAAGTTGCTTTGTTTCACAAATATCTTGCAATATTCTCTTCCTCTCCAATGATTCTGCTTTATTAAAAGGCCTGCATTTGTAGTACTATACTCTTTTCATCACCAGAGTCTTAGTCTTGCCCTTGGTTACTTCCCTATTGGTTGCAAAGATGGCCAAGTAATGCCTCCAGAGTGAAAGCAGCTTCTGCTCTACCAGGCTCTGACAGCTGTGTACATTGTCTGGCTCTGTTCTCCCTAAAAGCTGTTACTGTCACTTCTGCAATAAGTCTCCACCAGCCAAAGGACCAAATATGCCAATTACAATCCTGAGCTGTGGTGAACTAGCTTGCAGCAAGGGAAGAAAAAGAAAGGACAAGCTTTAGAAAAGCAAACACATTAGCCTTTCACCCTGGAACTCACAAATAACTATAATATGAAGAGGAATTTGAGTGGTTTGAGTCACTTCAGTCATAACTGGGAAATTCTCTGGCAGTGCCTTCACTTCCTCCGTTTTCAGCAGAAAACAGAAGTATGTGATGTCATAGAATCATAGAATGGCTTAGGTTGGAAGGGATCTTAGAGATCATCTACTCCAACCTCCCTGCCACAGGTGGGGACACCTCTCAACTAGATTCAGCTGCTCAAGGCCTGATCCAGCCTGGCCTTGAAACCCCCCCCCAGGGAGGAGGCATCCACAACCTTCCTGGGCAGCCTATTCCAGAGTCTCACCACCCTCATACTGAAGAACTTAAAACATACTCTCCCTCAGCTTCAAACCTACTCTCCCTCAGCTTCAAACCATTCCCCCTTGTTCTGTGTCTAGACACCCTGATGAGAAGTCCCTTTCCAGCTTCCTGTAGGATCCCTTCAGGAATTGGAAGGCAGCTCTAAGGTTCCCCTGGAGTCTTTTCTTCTCTAGGCTGAACAATCCCATTTTTTTCAAAGTTTTCCTTTGTATCCTGCCTCATGTTACTCCTCTGAATTCTTGGACACATAATCAGGGTTTACCAGAGATCAGCACTGCTAACATACTGCCAGCACTAGCTCAGCATTACAAATTCCTGCAACATCAAAAGACATTTTTAAACTGATGATAGAACAACTTACTTAAAAAGAAAACCTAATAAGCAGCAGCGTCGAGGATCTATATATTTATTTTGACAGTTTTTATTTCCCTAACACTATTCTAACTCAACATGTTTCCATCAGACCTGTAATCACTTCCAGGGCTGGCATGGTGCTTGTTCATGTTGTACTCCAATCATGTGGGAGGAGTGGCTGAAAAATACCTGCAGTGAGGGACAATCTGAGCAAAAACTTCATCAGCAAGAGTAAAAATAAGGTAACAGTTAAAACTACTACAACTGTTCTCAGTGCAATGCTGTGTTTCTATGCTAATGTATTTTGGAAGCATCCAGGGTAGTGCCAAGCTTTACTTAGAAAGACAGGCAGTGGCCCAAGTTTACAGCTCCAGAGACCAGATCACTGTTCTAGGGCCACCAACAGCTCCTTGCCATCCATAACAAACACAGAAAGAGAAGCAATTTCAAGTAGATGCCACAACAGCTGGTTTTCTATGCTGATGGGAGGTCATGGTCTTAGCAGGAGTTAGGGCATCATGCACTGCTCATACAACTGCTTGCCTGCCTCTTCCAACAGAAAAGCAGCAAACCAGAAAGAAATGTGCACCAAAAATGTTTTAGCTTCAGCACCTATACACCTCCATGCTTCAATTTCTACTCCAACATACCCTCTTGGGAGCTGCATTTCATTAAAGTCCTAAAGACTGGCTCCCTCTAGTGCAAATTGCCAATAACCTAATCCTGTGATTTGAAACACCCTGCTGCAATTGATTTTCTTCAATTAGGCATTCCCAGCTACTAGACCTCTCCTCTAATATTTCAGTAGTTAATAATCTTGCACTGAATAAAACATCTCTGATCTTGCTTTAGTGGTTAATGCAATAGATACAGGTTATGTTCAATTAAACCATTTCCACCTCTCAGTAGGGATTTGGTTTTTAATTTCCAACTAGAGAGTGGATGTTACTTTAATGGGAATACACCTGCACATAACCTCAACAGCTGGCTACAGTTAACCAGCCACAAATATGACACTCTCAAAGAACAGAATTGGTATTCTCAATATTTTTAGGTCATGTTCCAGCTCTGCATACTAGGAAATGCATATAGAAAATTTCTGACAAGCATCTACATCAGCACAGCAGTCAACAACTAAAGATTGAGTAGTCTGCTAGAGATCTCAGCACAGCTCCTGGATTTTACATGCAACAAATTTCATCAAGAACCATTTCTGTCCTTACAGAGATACAGACAGGCTTCATCCAGATAGCTCTTCTAGGAGAGTCAAGAGAAGGTCAGAATAGGCAACTGGGTAAAACCCCTCCAAACTAATAAAAAAGCCCCAAATCCCAGTACATACTGGAAGCTGCTACAGCAATGTTGCACTATAAGCACCCTTGAACTATGTGTTTGTTACACAGCACCATCTCCAGGAACGTTTCACAACGACAGGGAAGGGGAAATGCTGTGTTGCATCCCCTGCTGAAGTAGTTTAGAAACACTCAGGTGTGGCAGTACATTGTGCAAAGGCTTTAAATCCACCACGAAACTTTCAAGTTTCTATTTGACAAATCATGCAGGTTGTTTTGCTTGATGACACTTGTCACACAAACTGCTAACACCAAGCAGTCTGTGCTTCCTATGCTTCCAAGGGATGCTGCAGCCAAGTATCACAGGCACACCTGCAACACTGTAAGCATACAAGGGCACAGGCACGTCTGTAACCCAGCAGAGACAATACACAGAGGCATGAACCTCAAACATCATCACAGAACCACAGAAGCATTCAGGTTGGAAAAGGTTCTCAGGATCACCAAGTCTAACCATTAACCCTATTCTACAAGGTTCACCCCTAAACTATATCCCCAAGCACCCCAAGCATATCCAAACCACCTTTAAACACATCCAGGGTTGATAACTCAACCACCTCCCTGTGCAGCTCACTCCACTGACCACTCTTGCTGTGAAAAAACAGTTCCTAATGTCCAGTCTAAACCTACCCAGCTGTAGCTTGAGGCTGTTCCCTCATTCTACCACTAATTACCTGTGTGAAGAGGTAATGCCTGCTCGTGATTGCCCAGAACACAGCCCTGCACCCTCCTCAGTTCCCAGACCAGCTAAAGCACTGGACTCAGTAGCAAGCTAGGACCAGTGGCTCCAGGAAATACTGACAAAAAGTGTCTGCAAAGCCTGCAAGTCTGCAAAGGTGTTCTTCCCATTCTGCTGCTGCTAGCAGTGCCTAAGAAGAAATGGAATCTGCACAGCCTAAGGGCTGGGCTGCACCCTTGGCCACAGGATAAACTCCATCACTCAGAGAGGAGCAGCTCCCATTTGGTACCAGTGATAATGCCATCTGTGTGGCCTTGCCTTTCCCCTGCAGTGCTGCAAGAGGTTCTCATGAGACAGCCTCATGTCTGGCTGCAGAAAGGATAGTCAGAGTTGTTTCCCTGTATGAAAATCACACAACAGCTTGACTGGCTGAAAGGAGAGAATCTCTGCTTATGGCTGAGGTCTGACTGGCACGCTGTGTTTGGGTCAGAGTCCTGTTTCAGTCTGCATTGCTCCCAGTGCCAGATTATCTGTGCTATTCTCTTCTTACAGCATTAGCTCTAATAAATAATACTTTAAAAGCCATCTGAGTGCCTTTCTTACAGGGGTCATAATGGACCAAGCACCTCCTAGTGCAAAACACCCAGCTGCATTTTCAAAATACAAAGAGCAAGATTAGTGATTTATCAGACTGCTACCAGCTTTTTGTCTCTTCTTTACTAAAAATTGGACTACCTAGCCAGGGCATTTATTTCTGTGTGCTGAATTTTATAGCTGCAAAACATGAGCCTGCCACCACTGATATACCAGCAGAAAAACCTGACAACTGGTGCTTCCTATTCCAACTGTGATCGAAGGGAACCTCTCAGCAAAAAAAAAGTATCTTGCAATGTAGCCAAGAAGTGAGGAACAAACACACCTGTTTTAGATATTGAAACTGCTTTGAGCTCTTTCCTAGGTGCATCTGGGCTGCTAAACAAGAAAGTGACAGCTGGACTAGCAGAAATTTTCTTGAGGTCTCAGCTATCAGTCTAAGACAGTTTATTTAGGCATGGATATTCTGACATGTTTTCCCCTCCAGCTAATCTCTACATCTAATAATGATCTGCAAAAAAAATAAATACTCAGGGTAAAGATACCTGAAACCTCAAAGTGATAAACAGGTTGAGTGCTAGAGGACTTCCTTTAAGTGGAAGTATTACAACCCAATAAAGAAAATACAGAAAGATGAGATTTTGACTGCAGTCCCATGCCTTTAAACATGTAGTGTTTTCTAGTTCTCCTGTAGTGTTTCCTTGTTCTCATATAGTATCTCCTTGTTTTCATGCAGTGTTTCCTCATTGTCATGTAACGTTTCCTAGTTCTCCTGTAGTGTTCCTCATTCTCATGTAGTGTTTCCTCGTTCTCATGTAGTGTTTCCTCATTCTCATGTAGTGTTTCCTAGTTCTCATGCAGTGTTTCCTAGTCCTCATGCAGTTTCCTTGTTCTCCTGTAGTGTTTCCTCGTTCTCATGTAGTGTTTCCTAGTTCTCATGCAGTGTTTCCTCATTCTCATGCAGTGTTTCCTAGTTCTCATGCAGTGTTTCCTAGTCCTCATGCAGTTTCCTCGTTCTCCTGTAGTGTTTCCTCGTTCTCATGTAGTGTTTCCTAGTTCTCATGCAGTGTTTCCTCATTCTCATGTAGTGTTTCCTAGTTCTCCTGTAGTGTTTCCTAGTTCTCATGCAGTGTTTCCTCGTTCTCATGCAGTGTTTCCTCATTCTCATGCAGTGTTTCCTCATTCTCAGGTAATGTTTCCTCATTCTCATGCAGTGTTTCCTAGTTCTCATGCAGTGTTTCCTCATTCTCATGTAGTGTTTCCTAGTTCTCATGCAGTGTTTCCTCATTCTCATGCAGTGTTTCCTCGTTCTCATGCAGTGTTTCCTCATTCTCATGTAGTGTTTCCTCATTCTCATGTAGTGTTTCCTAGTTCTCATGCAGTGTTTCCTCATTCTCATGCAGTGTTTCCTCGTTCTCATGCAGTGTTTCCTAGTTCTCATGCAGTGTTTCCTAGTTCTCATGCAGTGTTTCCTCATTCTCATGTAGTGTTTCCTCATTCTCATGTAGTGTTTCCTAGTTCTCATGCAGTGTTTCCTCATTCTCATGCAGTGTTTCCTCATTCTCATGTAGTGTTTCCTAGTTCTCATGCAGTGTTTCCTCATTCTCATGCAGTGTTTCCTCATTCTCATGTAGTGTTTCCTCATTCTCATGTAGTGTTTCCTAGTTCTCATGCAGTGTTTCCTCATTCTCATGCAGTGTTTCCTCGTTCTCATGCAGTGTTTCCTCATTCTCAGGTAATGTTTCCTAGTTCTCATGCAGTGTTTCCTCATTCTCATGCAGTGTTTCCTCATTCTCATGTAGTGTTTCCTAGTTCTCATGCAGTGTTTCCTCATTCTCATGCAGTGTTTCCTCAGTTCTCATGCAGTGTTTCCTCATTCTCATGTAGTGTTTCCTCAGTTCTCATGCAGTGTTTCCTCATTCTCATGCAGTGTTTCCTCAGTTCTCATGCAGTGTTTCCTAGTTCTCATGCAGTGTTTCCTCATTCTCATGCAGTGTTTCCTCGTTCTCATGCAGTGTTTCCTCATTCTCATGCAGTGTTTCCTCGTTCTCATGCAGTGTTTCCTCATTCTCATGTAGTGTTTCCTAGTTCTCATGCAGTGTTTCCTCATTCTCATGCAGTGTTTCCTCATTCTCAGGTAGTGTTTCCTAGTTCTCATGCAGTGTTTCCTCATTCTCATGTAGTGTTTCCTCATTCTCCTGTAGTGTTTCCTAGTTCTATTTAGATGAAAGCAAGCACACAGAATGATTTAAGTAGTAAGAATTTTCTCCTCCCTAGCTAATAGCACAGAAGAGTACATATATTTAAAGAAATGTACTGCTTGGGTTGAAAGTGCCAAATGTATCACTCATCTCTAGAAGATTATAGATCTTTCTCATTAATAGCTAGTCTGCAATTAAAATATCAAAGTACTTTTGCAGAAAACCATAAACTATGCCAGCAACACCGTTTTATGTTGGACATAATGGGGTCTCCAGCATAGATCACGGACACTGAAACACAAAATGGTTTCAGCCACCTGCTAAATCATTTGGTAAGGAGGGGGAAAAGAAAAGGAGAGTTAGATGAACAGAAGAGGCAGAAGAACTGGGAGATTTAAGATAAGGACACCTTGGAAATAAACTATTAATCAACTACCTCATGAGCAGAAATGCGAACAAATTAAGAGTTATTTAAACCTTTCTTACTCTTTCCATTACCTGGCTGCAAAATTCTTCCAACCTAGCAAGAGGCACTTTGATAAACTTGAAGGCAATATAAAACAAACCCCAATTAAAGATGCCACTCTCAAGTTATTTCACAAATAGTACGGCAGACAATTTAACTGTATTACCAAAAAAAAAAAAAAACCCAAAAACCAACACCAACCCAAAAAGACCAAACACATAAAAAGAAATGCCATTTTCTAAACACACATCTGAGTATGACTACTTAGTACAGCAAAGAGATTGTGCTTGCACTAAACACTTTCCTGACAGTGGTGAAGCAAAAAAAAAAAAAAAAAAAAGGAAAGAGGGTGCAACCTCAGCTGCAATTCTTATTCAATCTGATAAGAAGCAGAGGTTCTGCATGCATCTCATTTTCCTTCTCACTGGTGTTCACTTCTAGAGTTTTCGTGGCTCATCCTTCATTGTGGCTTCTCTTAGCTGAGCCCTGCTTTGCTGCCTCTTTCCTCCCCGTCAGCAGCCTGCTAGCCAGTTATTTATTGCCTCCTCAACATTCAACATCAGCCAGGCAGAAGTGCATTTCTTCTCTGCCCTCTTTGTATGCTCTGCTCCTGGCTTTCCCACGCTGCCTGAATCATAGATGAACACTGAACCTCTAGTACTGCTTCCTGCACTAGCCCTTTGTGCTTCTTTCTGCCCTTGGAAGCTCTAGCTGTGTAACATTCCTTTGCATGGACTACTTCCCTACCAGTGATCTCTTCTGGGCTGAATTTTTCCCAAGATGTTACACATGTTCAGGGATTTTAGTAGTCACTCTACAAGGATCACACTTGCTTCTCCAATGGAATGATCTGCAAATCTGATCTCAGATGATGTAAAATGCTGTGAGTTTGCCATTGTAACTCCTACTTTGTCATCTCTGGTTTTGAGTAATAGTATTCCTTTCACTCACCATTCTTTTAATGTGGTGACAAGCAAAATCATCTTGGTAAAAGTAAAAAGTCAGTAGAATTCTTTTCTCGTCTGGTTTTTGAAATCGGAAGATTCTGTTTCAAGGGACTTCTGCCACTGGAGGTCACTATCTCCTGGAGCAACAAGAGAATATGGTCCAAAAGACATCTCCAACCTAAAAAAAAAAAAAAAAAAAACAAAAAACAAACCAAACTAACAAACAAGCCAAATAATCTATTTCTCATAAGATAAAGCATTCCCAGAAATTCTGGCCAACAGACAGGTATAGAGCATGTGTACTACTGCACAGCCAAAGAGGCTGCTCAGCACAGCTAACATTGGCTGTGGAGCATTGAGATGTAGCTGCATTCTACAGACCCTCTGAAAGATGCCAGTAGGGAGATTATGTCCACCCCTAAGTTTGACTTGATGAGTTCAAGTATGCCTGGGTAATGTGATGAGAAAATAAACCAAAATATATCAAACAGAGCTGCTTACTTGCCAGTAAAGGCTTCAGTTAGTGTTTTCCTGGCTGCTTCTACTGCCAGGAAAAAAAAAAAAGAGTGGAAAGTGGATATTTATAGATTCATAGAATGGTTTAGGTTGGAAGGGACCTTAAAGATCATCTAGTTCCAATCCCCCTGCCATGGGCATGGACACCTTCCACTAGCCCAGGTTGCTCCAGGCCCAATCCAACCTGGCCTTGAACACTTCCAGGGAGGGGACATCCACAGCCTCCTTGGGCAACCTGTTCCAGTGTCTCACCATCCTCACTGTACAGAATTTCTTCCCAATATCCAGTCACACATCTAAAATGTCTGTGCAGAAGCTGAGACAAGCGTAAGAGGTCAGAAGTCTATTCCATCGTAAATGATTCGATGTTTTAATTTCTTTTCTTTTTCTTCTTTTTTTTTTTAATGGCTAAAAATTAAAAATTGGTGGGGAAAAAGCTGACATATGAAAGCCTTTCACAAATCACAGAATCACACAGGACTCTTTCAAGCATTTCCCTGAGGTTCTTCTTGAACTGAGGGCCCCAGAACTGGAATATAGAAGGAATATAGAGAAGTTAAGGCAAGAATTCTTACTATGTGTATTATTAATACTAAAAGAATAGCTACTTTCAGCTTAGGAATCTGGCAAAAAAAAAGCACCCACCTGAATGATGGGAACTGTATAGAATGTTACTGAAGGAAAACTGCAGAAGAATTTCAATGCCTTCAATATCAAACTACGAATACTAAACAAGAATCCAGATCATAGAACTGTAAGAAAAACCAAAGGAATTTTAGTTCTAAAAAAAAAAGAAAATTAAAAGGACATTTAGAGAAATAAGTACAGATCTCCACACCTGCCAAACCCAGCTAGGGAACTGCAACTCACCATGCCCCAAGTTCTCTGCAGTAGATGTGCCTCTCTAAGTAGTATTGTTAGACACAGGAAATTTATTTTAAATTTCCAGAAGCAGTTCTGTCAGATGCTGCAAGATCTCCCTCTCCATATTATCTTCAAACATCTCTGAGTGAAAGGGCAAACAGAAATTTGAAAGAGATGATTGCTTCCTTTGTGGGGGATACGGTTACCCACTGAGACAGGAACATATATGAATTCCAATTTGCAATCACTTCCACTATTTATGAGGTCACTGGACTTGCTCCTGCTGAGCTCAATTTAGCAAGAGCTTTCGCTAGATCAGTGCAGAGAATATTACAATCACATTGACTTGGTGATGTCCAAACTACCACAAACAGGCAATGCAAAACTATAAATCCACTAAAAGTTATATACATTTCAGTAGGCAGGCAGGTTTTAAAAGCTAAGATGTAAATACAAATTAAATAAGGGCCTTAATGGCATCATTAATTACAAATCCAGAATACAAGGGCATAGCTCATGCACTAAGGCAGGCAGACTGAAATCAACAAGAACTTCAGAGGGTCATGAAAGGCATCAGTTTAAAATGAGCAAACAAAAATAGTCCACAAAACAGCAATAAACCAGCAATGAACCAGCACCACTCATTTCCATCACAGAAAGAAGAAACATTTCCCCATCACCCCTACCACTGACCACCATCTCGTTGCATGACTTGCACAGGATTCATGTTTCAGTCTTTGTGTTTCCTTAAGAGGACTATCTAATGATCACTGAAACCAGGAGAAAGTCAACAGCTTTAAATACAGAATGGCTTTAAATACAGAATAGATCTGTTCTGTAAAATTGTTTCTCTTTAGTTTATGCACATCTGAATAAACCTAACAGAACACACCAAAATGTTTCATTCCCTTCCTTACAATTCACCAGATTTTACAAGGATTGGAAGCAGGAAATCACCTAAGTTTTAACATCCACAAGAATTTTCACATATAGAACCCAAAGAGAATCATCTCTTTGGTCAAGGATGGAAATTAAACAGACTACAAATGTACTGCTGGAAAATACTATGGCAAACAGTACTGACTTATCAGCGTGCACTCTCAAATGCCATGCCAGCACTTGGGCTCCACAATTCCCCCTCTCCCCCCCAAAAAACTATAATCTAAATTAGGTCTTCATAATGCTGACCTTGAAACTGGCAGTTACAGATAAAAAGAGACCTTTGAGTTGTCAGTGGTAGCCCTCCAAAATCACTGTTTCAATATGCAGCAGCATCCCAGAAAGCCTCAACAAAATGCAGGCTGTCATCAGAAAAGGTGTTGGGAGCTGGATAGAGGACAGCATTTCACTGCTGAGAGAAATGAATTGGAGATGTTTGATTTAGAAACATCAAAAACCTTGATTAGAAACAGCTTCTGGAGATCATCTAACTTGATTTGCTGGTACAAACACAGGTAACTAAGGTGTGATCAGGTTGCTCAGGACTTATCCTGGTCACCTTCTGAAAAAACCTCTGCAGATGACAACTGAGCATCCTTCTCTAAGCAATCTGTCATTGTTCTTCCTGCACCTTCTTTGCATGCTTTGATTTCATTTATCAGTGTGAACTACAGAACCCAAAGAGCTTTGAGAATTCTCAATCATTGTGCAACGCCACAGCATCAACAGAAAGAATGCCCTGGCAGGACAAGAGGGTACCAGCTTTGCTCTGTGGCAAGTTTTACACTCACAGTCTGCAACAAAAGACATTTTCCTATGTGCCTGTCTTCTTGGAAAAGAAGGCAGCTTACAGTGTGTTTGACTTCTGGGATGAATGAAGGAGGAAGGTTTTTCTGCTGGTCTTTTATTACATTGGGCTTATGGTACACTTACACAGGTCACTCTCAGCAGTCAAGCTTTGCACTACAAAGGAAAGTGACAGAACATCTTCCAGATTCAAAGAGTCATGAAAATAGACTTCATTCTCTCCATTTCATACAGTGCAAAACTGTTACAATTAAATTCTATGTAAGAATTTACCTGCTTGGATCCAGTCCCCCACTTCAAAGTAGAACTGGGGTTTGGGTCTTTGTGAATGGCCACTGCTGTGCTGTCTTCTGCAGTTTTCAGAACCTGAAAATGTATAACACCTGTAGCAAACATCAAGGTGTGATTGCTTATGGAAGCAGCAATCTATAAGAACAAGATGCTGGATTCCTTCTCAAGAGTTCAGCAGCCCAATTTATTTTTGCCAAAGTATCCCAAGGGCAAAGGATACATCCCAATTAAACTGCATAGGGTAAATAGTAGTAGTGAAGCTATGCATCTGAAGTACCTTCTTTGACCACTGTTTGCCACTAAAACTTATTTTTATGCAGCATTAACGATGCACAGAGTGCCTGAACCCAAGGGACCACAGAACAGAACTGTGTGCTTGTAGATGCTGTTCTAAATATCTCTCTTAAATGTTTGTTTGGGTTTTTTTTTTGCCTAAGGTAATGGACAAAACAGGTTATTGTATAGAAGAACAAATACTTCCATTAATATCTACAAATGAACACTGAGAGGAGAAGACAGGTTAAATAAATAACTAAATAAAAATTCGTTGAAGAGCATGACAGTGACATAGTGTTTGCAGAACAATAGCTAGTGTGTAAACACACTCATTAAGTAATGCTGCAGGCATTGAAATAGGGAGTAGGAAGGTTCTTCTTCAAATGTGAGACTTCATTTTTCTGAAAGCATCTTGCTACATGAATTTAAAGAAAATTAAGTATGTTTCTGAGTCATAGATTCATCAAATTGGGTTGGAAGGGACCTTAAAGATATCTAGTTCCAATCTCCCTGCAATAAGCAGGGACACCTCCCACCAGAGCAGGTTGCTCAAGGTCTCATCCAATCTGGCCTTGAACACCTCCAAGGAGGGAGTATCCACAACCTTCTGGGCAATCTGTTCCAGTGCCTCACCATCCTCATTGTAAAGAATTTCCTCCTAATCTCCAGTCTCAATCTGCCCTCCTCAAGCTTCAGTCCATTCCCTCTCATCCATTCACTACAAGCTGTTGTCAAAAGTCCCTCCCTGGTTTTCTTGTAGGCCCCTTTTAGGGACTGGAAGGCTGCTCTGAGGTCTGCATGGAGCTTGTCCCCATAGGGAAGGTGCTCCAGCCCTCTGACCATCTTCATGGCCTCCTCTGGACCCACTCCAGAAGTTTGATGTTCCTCTTATGCTGAGGAACACTCCTTGCCCAGCCTGTATTTGTGCTTGAGTTTGCCTTGAATTCCTCTGAATACACAGAACACAAAGGAATATCACATCTCATCTCTTACAAGTGTTTACACTTCCAGAACACTGTTGTTTCAAAAGTCAAATAAGAGAAGAAGTTTCTTTGGTAAACTGGAGTGACAAGCATGAACTTCACCAGATCTTCCTTCAACTGATGCTGTATGTAAATCAATAAGTTACATATGCTTCTTGCTAGTAAAATGGCCTTACCAGGGAGATCAAATTTGCTCTTTACTAATAAGACAACAGAGGGAGTTCAAATTTGCTCTTTACTAATGAAACAATAGAGGGAGTTCAAATTTGTTCTTTACTAATAAAACAATCAAATATTTTGGTTGAAAGACCTGCAATATATGTTGTACATTCCTCTGATTTCACTTTTTAGGAAACTTCCTTAGATCTTAAGGTTCCAGGCTTTGCTAGAAACCTGTCCATCAAAAGAGTGATAGCAATGGAAAGGGAATCCAAATGTTTCATCTAGTGATGTTGGTTTATTTTTTTTCTAAAGTATAATCTTTGGTTACATTATACTTCGGTATTTCTGTATTGGTGCTTGCACAGAAAATAATCAATGTGCATTTTAAAAGGACTGTGAGGAGTGCTACAGTCCAAGTTGAGAATAATGTGCCTTTTTCCTCCTATAGGGGAAAAAAAAAAAAACCCAAACCAACAAAACCCAAACCATTCCAGTAACAGAGTTTAGCCCCACGTATAAAATAACTGAAGTCAAGGGGCCTGTGCTGTTATTATTTTTTTTCTGATGTTTTTGACACCAATGTGCTGAGCTTCGTGGCATTCATAGTTTCAGCAGCAGTGAGTTCCCACTTGGTATAGTGGTAATACTCCTTAATATTTTCATTTTGATGTAATTTGCAGCCCCAGCTTTTTAAATATCCGCTCTGTAATAATGTTTAATTTCAGGGGTCACTCCGCCAAGGAGTATATTAAAGCTTATAAAACTCATTTCCAAAGCTCAAATATCAAGCTGTGATCAGGTTAGGAGGGCAGCATCTGTGAATATTTCATCTTTTATCATGCTGATAATAAGGAGATGACAGAGGCACATTATTACAATGAGAGAATTGCTCATTTCAGCCCTGGCTGCTGGAAGCTAGGGTCTGCAGTGTGCGTTACTCAATAAAATCAATTCTTATATGAAAAGCAAGTTTACTGAGCCACCACTGTGTCTTATTTGATTGTAATGAATAATATATGGACCCCAGAGCTTGTGCATCCAGTAGGGAAAGGCAAAGGAAAAGGTTTAAGTTTGGAGGGGCACTTGAGTATAGACAATTCATCAAAACTGTACTTTATTTACTTTATTGTTTAGAAGTAAATGTTATGAGACTGCTGTTTGTTAGACTTGCAAGTTTGACAACAAAGCTTAAAGCTCCACTCACACAAAGACAGGATGTTAGCCTTTACTGGCACAACAAGTTCCATCTTTCATTCATCTATTTATGCTCAACAAGTAACCAGTGGGAGAGTTTGAGGATTACAACAGTTGCTGCTGCAGTCTCTTGCAACTTCATTCTTGTTTGACCATATTTCACATTAATCTCTACCTAAAGAAGAAACATTCTGAGAAAAAAAAAATCTAGTCTAGCACCTCTTACAAGAGGGGAAAATCTATTTCAGCCTACACTGAGAAGGACTTCAGAAAAAAGGCCACCTGGATGTGTTGCTGTGTAATCTGCTCTAGGTGATCCTGCTCTGGCAGGAGGGTTGGGCTGGATGAACTTTCAACGTCCCTTCCAGCCCCTAACATTCTGTGATTCTATTGTCTTATGTCTTGGGAGATAAAAGAAATTTCTATGGAGACTTTCAAAACCCACTTGGATGCATTCTTGTGTGGACTACCCTAAGTGATCCTGCTGTGGGAAGGGGATTGGACTCAATGATCTCTTGAGGTCCCTTCCAACCTCTAATGCACTGTGGTACTGTGGGTTATATACCACTGCTACTCTTACCTAAATGCATTTATGTCATTTGAAAACTGCTTATAGGAACAGAAACTTGGTAAATTTAACTGTTGCTATGTTCTGTGTCCCTTGAACTCATTTTATTCTAACTTCGTCTGTTTCACGATGAAGATGTCAAATGAGAACAGCCTCACATCTTTTAGCTTATGAACTTAAGAAAAAAAACTAAAAAGAAAAAACTGCAAAAATAAAATAGAGAAATCATTCATTGCCAAGCAACTGCCTTAGAGGCAATTTTTTTTATTATTACACATTTATATTTTCCTGTCATGAAAGCATCTAAACTGTATACTGTAGGCTATCAGGTAGTGACAGGACAGGGGGGAATGGAACAAAGCTGGAAGTGGGGAGATTCAGACTGGATGTGAGGAAGAAGTTCTTCCCCAGGAGAGTGGTGAGAGCCTGGAATGGGTTGTCCAGGGAGGTGATTGAGGCCCTATCCCTGGAAGTGTTTAAGGCCAGGCTGGATGAGGCTCTGGCCAGCCTGCTGTAGTGTGAGGTGTCCCTGCCCATGGCAGGGGGGTTGGAACTGGCTGAGCCTTGTGGTCCCTTCCAACCCTGACTGATTCTATCATTCTATGAAGTTACAAAAACTCAAACAAAACCCTACTGAACCAATAAGCAGAGGGAAAGAAATGAAGACAGGCAGAAGAAATATTTAGACATAAATGCATTGAATATGTTTTTCAGCAGGGATTTGGAACAGACACAACTCAGAGTTACAAGTGCCAAAATGATAGGTCATCATCACAGCGTGGTGATAATGACAATTTAAAGTCGTATTATCTTTGGGAGAAGTACCCCAGTCCTCTTATCATCCTCGTGGCCTTTTTTTCTCCTAAGTTTTGAAAACTCCCCCTCCTCCCCATTCTTTCAGGGGTGCAGTAGAGAGAAACTGAAACAACATTCCCACCATTTTAGAAAGAGAATTACAGAAATGTTTGAACATGAGCATCAGGATGATGAGGGCTGAACCAGCTCTGCCATGAGGACAGGGTGAGGGAGCTGGGGTTGTTCAACCTAGAGAAGAGAAGACTCCAGAGGGACCTTAGAGCTGCCTTCCAATACCTGAAGGGATCCTACAGGAAGGCTGCAGAGGGACTTTTCGTAAGGGTGTCTAGAGACAAGAGAAGGGAGAATGGTTTTAAACTGAGAGAGTAGGTTTAGACTGGATCTTAAGAAGAAGTTCATCAGTACAAGGGTGGTGGGACCCAGGAATAGGCTGCCCAGGGAGACTGTTGATGCCTGCTTCCTGGGGATATTCAAGGCCAGGTTGGATGAGGCTTTGAGCAGCCAAGTCTAGTTGAGAGGTGTCCCTGCCATTGGAGTAGATGATCTCCAAGGTCCCTTCCAACGTAAGCCATAGAAAAAAAGTTATTTAAAAACAACAAAACATTAATTAATAAGAAAAATAGTACTAATTAGGAGAGGGGAAAACACCACCATGCCAACCCTGATTTTACTAATACAAACAGAAACTATTCTACTAATAACCACCAAGCTGCTTTGTGGATGTTCCAGATAAAAAGAAAAGAAGGACTACAAGAAACTGCAAAACATTTTGACTTACAAATGAGAGATCCAAGCTTGCACACTGATTTTTCTAAGGTGAACCCCAGAGAGAATCACCTGTAAAATGTATCAGAAGGGGTTAAACCAGGTCTTTCTGATCTTCAGCAATAACATTTAAAACTGCAACCACTAATCTGAACTTCCCTGACATTTCTTTGGCTGTTGATAGTGCTAATGCATGAAGATGAAAGAACAGAACTCAGCTATGATGAGACCATCAGGGGAGCAAAACTCTCTCCTCTGAGTTTATCTTGCACAATGAACAGGACTCAAACCAGCATCCCCCAGGAAGCAAGGGGTTTAAAATTTTAATATTGAAATAGAGGCATTGTTCAGAGAGATCTGAGAGTGAAATAATTACCTTGAAAAGAAACACTAAGGTAGAAGTTGAAAATAACCCAGCAAGTAAAATAAACTCCATGCATGGCACAGCCACCAGCCCTCTAAGGCACAGATCTAAAAGGTGATGGTTTGGGATTTGTTGTTTGCTTTAAAAGAACACAATTTCCTAGTTGATCATCCCCCAGCCCTAGACATAATCACAGAATCATGGAATGGTCTGAGTTGGAAGGGACCTCCAAAGGTCATCTAGTCCAACCCCCTCTGCAGTCAGTGGGGCATCCTCAGCTGGATCAGGTTGCCCAGAGCTCTGTGGAGCCTCTCTCTGAATATCTCCAGGGATGGAGCCCAAGCCACCTCCCAAGGCAACCTCTTCCAGTGTTCCCCTAGCTTCATGGTGCAGAACCTGTTCTTAACATCCAATCTAAATCTATATACACATAATCCTAAACCTGTTTTATTATGAAGACATTTCTAAAGTGACTAACTCCTAACAATGAGTAACTTCCCAGCACTGAAACATGTTCTGCAGTGAGGGGGTCTGCTTCTTACCCTCAAAACTGCTTTCAAAGGACAGGTCCTCTAAGTGAGACATGAAAATCATTCCTTACCATTTCACTCTTGCTTTTTAACCCCCCCTAACACAATGTAATCACAGAAAGGGAGACCTAATAAAAGCCTTCCAGTACCTGAAGGGGGTCTACAGGAAAGATGGAGAGAGACTGTTTACAAAGGCCTGTGGGGTTAGGACTAGGGGCAAAGGCTTCAAACTAAAGAGCAGATTTAGACTGGATGTTAGCAACAGGTTCTTTACTATGAGGGTCGTGGAACACTGGAACAAGTTACCCAGGGAGGTGGTTGGGGCCCCATCCCTAGAGACATTTAAAGTGAGATTCAACAGGGCTCTGGGCAGTCTGATCTAATTGAGGATGTCCTTGCTGACTGCAGAGGGGGTTGGACTGGAAGACCTTTGGAGGTTCCTTCCAACCCAGACCATTCTGTGATGCTAAGGCACCATTTATGATCCAAATGAAAAAAAATGTTTTAAGAAAAAAAAACCTCCTCAAGGTAGCATGGTAGCTTCACATTGATTCAGCTTCAATAACCCAGCATACAAAATAGCTTAATGAGCTATTTGAAATGATGTTCTTAACTTTTACCTCTCAATATAGCACAGCATTTGATTCCCTATTAAATTCACAAAAGCAGCACTTACTAGTGAGTACATAACCTTAAACACTTGATTAAAAAGTGCTACTTCCATTTGCAGAAGGTATTACTGCAGTCAGTAGCTTTTAGAGGGCTTGTTAATGGCTCACTTTTTCATTCCTCATCAAAATTAAAGTATTCCTAGCAGATGTGTTTTATGAACTTAAGTCAGGAAATATGCTTATTCAGCTGTAAGGGCCCACTTGCAAGTGATATTTGCTCCTTAAAAGAAATTTCTGCTATTCAATGGTTGTAAATGGCCTTATTAATGGAATAATAACTATGGGAATGCTATGATCACACCTCAGGTGATGGGGTGTCCATTACACCCACGACAAATCAGCTGTGCAAAAAGTTCAGCCAGCTTGCTGCGGGGTGTTACAGCACATGAATGTGAATTCTTAAGATGAGAAACTTCATAAAAAGCAGGTACTCTGTTTCATGTAGAGTGCAAGAAATTATTCATTTTAGTGTCAGAAAAAAATATCTCCCTCCCTAACTATTATACCAATTAGTATGAAATTATATTAACTTTCCTACCATATACACATAGTTCACACTGTATTCAGAGTATCCATCTGGCTGGATGAGACCTCAAAACTCACCCAGCCCAACCCAGCACTGAAGGGTCAGCACTAAACCAAGCCCCTAAGCACCAGGTCCACAGGCTGCTTGAACACCCCCAGGGATGGTGACTCCACCACTGGCCTGGGCAGACCATTCCAATGTTTCAGAACCCTTTCAGTGAAGAATTATTTCCTGATAACCAGCCTGAACCTCCCTTGGCACAGCTTGTAACCATTTCCTCTAGTCCTGTCATTTGCCATCA